>NC_084795.1:122740200-123416200 GCF_963169125.1 Humulus lupulus
GTGAAACTTAGTGAACTCTAGTTTATTGATCACAAGTTTTAGAGTTCACATCAATAAAATCACTAAGTGGACGTAGGTTGTTACCATTCTCTTGGGCCGAACCACTATAGAATCTTTGTGTCATTTAATTCTTGCAATGAGTTTATTAATTCTTTTCGTTTTTGGTGACTCCGGGTCATTGACAAAATCAAGGGTCAACATTTTGGTGCTTTCATTGAGAGTTGAACTCAAGAACTTCAAGATAAAAAATGGCAAGGAATTCCAGGAGAGCAGGTCAAACTGGGCAGACATCTGAAAGTGTTCAAAATCAACCTTCTCCACAAGGTGTAGTAGAGGACGAGCCACAAGTGGAACTGGAAAAGGAAGAGATGGATGTTGAAACCTTGCGAACAATTTTGATAGTGATGCAAGAGGAGTTAGTTACTCTGAAAGCTAACCAGGAGAATGTGGCTGAAACTATAGTGATGAAACAAATGGAGATTGATTGGCAGTGCCGAGAACTGAATGAGCAGTAGGCTGACATGGATCGTCAGCAGAGAGATGTGACAGTAGCTTTAGAGGTAGTCATTCAGTAAGCTCGAGGACAGCCTGCACCAACCTCTCAGCCAGATCAGCCACCAAACTCTCACACTCATCAAAATCCGCAGTCAGATCACCCCTAGTGTCATCAAAATCCACCACACCCAAGGAGTCCGTAAAGACCAGAACAACCTCTAGCTGCATAGTAGGAAAGGTGATGTAACGCCCTAACTCCAGGGACCGTTACGGTGTGCCTTGTAAACAGTGCTAAACTCGCTAATCGAGTCATTTGGCCAAAATCGTGTAACTAAGTATGATTAACGGTTTAGGGATTAAAAACTTTGGATAAGATGTAACGTTTCATTAGAACGTTTAACATATATACTGGGATCCCAAAAATATAGTTTCAGAGTCTATTACAGGAAATATTTACAACAGGCCGTTCTAAGAGGCAAAAAAGGGTTCAACCCTAGTTCCTCTTTAAACCTCGGCCGTGGCGGACGACCAGCTGCATATGTACACATCATCACCTAAGCTCTCCAACTCAAGGATGGTCCAGCTTCCTCTTGCCTTTACCTGCACCACATAGCACTCGTGAGCCGAAGCCCAGCAAGAAAACCCAATAAAGCATGATATAATATCAACAATAATCATAATAGCCATTCAGGACCAACGGTCCAAAACAGATAGGTGACAGTAGCCAAAAGTCATAGAAATGGGTACAGCTCCCTCTAGCCATGTGACGATAGGGTCGTCAGGGCTTCATAGATAAGTGGTTCCTTCATAAGTTTGATCAGGATAGGTGCATGGTGATTGGTCACCAACATAACCATCCTCCCGACTCTAGAGTCGTAACTTAGGACAGCGTCCCCCAGCCATGTGACAAACAGTCATCGGGGTCATATACCTTGGCTGTGAACATCTGATAAGGGCTTATAGTTCTCATTGACCTTCCAGTCGGTCCAGCATTAATACCCTATATGGGTCATTCAATGCCAACCTCGATTAGATCTAATCTTCATTTGGCCCCGCGTTCACAACGCACTGCCACTTCTGATTCTTGGGTCGGTGAAACACGACCAGTGCTCAGCCCGTGGTGAACTTAACTAATAAGTCACAGCTTCACAGACGGATCTAACGCCATTGCCGATTCTGACTAATAAGCCAGCGCTATACACAGGTAAGCCATGCCACCAAACATATATCACATGTCCAATATCCATAAACAAGGCATTCATCATGCTTACTTAACAGGTACTAGTACAATTAGGTCCATGCACAACACAGAGGCTCAAGCTCTGAACGATATCATACCCAGTATACAAAGCATGTCCTAATCACATGTTTCTCGTGCATCACATGCATCATACTTAACCATCCAACATGCACCAATAATAGCCATGCATGTCACGTTCAATAATCAACCAACATGCATCAAGAATAGCCATGCATGTCACATATACACAGGGTGCATTTTTCTTTCCTCAGATTCGAGCTATAATGATTAAAAGAACGACCCTTGAGAACGATCAACTTTCAGTCCTTTAGCGGTCACCTAGTCATAACCAAATATAAGATACCATCAATAAAAATGATCAACATAAGTTTCCAAACCAATATCTAGCCTCCAGGACATCAATCCTCACTTAACCGGATACTAGGTTTAACCCCGAGGCCTAAGGCTTGAATCCCCAAGCTAAAAACACCATTCTGGTAAAAAAGGTCACTAAGGGCCGCGGCCCGCCCTAGCTGTGCCACGGCGTGCCCCCTAGACAGAGGCAACCCCTCTGTCAGACGCCTTGAGCCGCGACGCACCACAGCCATGTCGCGGCTCAATACCTAGTTTTGCCAAAAACTCAACACGCACCAGCTCGCCTCCCCTGCATTTTCCCTTGGAACTAAGCCCTTCAAACCTGTCCCAAACCTCAACCTAACACCCAATTCAACCACCAAACACCCTCTACAACTCACCCTCATCAAAAGCCAAAGTAAACATCACCTAAACTTCTATTAATTCAAACTTTCAACAAGAATTCATAATCTGAGAAACTAAAAGAAAAACAGAGCACACCATAAAATACATGACTGGAACTCACCTCAAACTCGATTTTGAATCCCCTTTAATGGCTGAGACAAGTTCCCTAGCTTCCCCCTTTGATCACCTAGCTTAACTCCTCAAGATGGCTCTCAAAACTCAAAGAAAAGAATGAAGGAAAACTTGTACGGGAGAGAAGGAGATAAGTCTCTGTTTTGTTCTGTTTTCCACAGCCTTCTAAACACTCAAAGGGTGATATAAATCCTTAAGCTCTAATGACCATAATGCCCTTAAACCAAATAAATCCCTCTAAAGACTTCCGAGGGTAAAACCGTCCTTTCCCGCCTATCTCGTTAATTATAATTAACGCTCTCCAATTCCCGCTATTCTCAATATTCTCACATACCAATAAATCATATCCCATTACCCTTTTATTCCCGGTAATGTTCTAGTCATCAAAATGACCCCGAGACTCACCCCGATCCCCGAACTTAAATCCGTTATGACTAGACCGAACACTTACATTTCATGATCGTCTCATGCCGATTAGCTCAAACCTAATCCACCTTATAATGTGGCTATAATAAGTAATCACAACCATGCACCCAAAATACACAATTACGCCCACAGCGGCCAAATTACCAAAATGCCCTCATAATTAAAATGTGAACCCATATGCATGCATCCACCATCATATAGTAATATAATTCACGTAAACATGCGTATAATCATTAAATACCATAATAAATCAATTATGGCGCTCCCGGCCTCCTAATCAAGGTCCTAAACCTTATTAGGAAATTTGGGGCATTACAACTATTCCCTCCTTACAGAAATTTCGTCCTCGAAATTTACTCAACAGATTAGAACAAGAATTCCACACGAGTGACACAAATTCCTTAAGTCATTCCTTAACCTCACTATTTCTATAGCCTTACCTTAACCCAAGGTACATTCTGCTCAATCGAATCTCATTGCCTATGTCACCATCTGAACTGGCTATTCCTTACTGGAATACTTAACCTTAACCTTCAGATTCTAATAACTCAACTCATAAGTTGCTTCGGCCCATGCCCACTGCATGGAAGCACATAAATCACTGTATACAACTGTCAGTGCCAAAAGTAAACTGATTCAGAGTCACCCTATTCAGACCCAATCAGGATCCAACTGCTGAAACAAACTAGAGCTTAACTTGTCTTAATTCCTCACCCCTTTTCCCATGGTGATACCTTAGAGAAGATACATTCTCCTACCTGGAATTCCACGTTCCTACTTTCCAGTTCAATAACACTTTTCCATTTATTCTGAGAAGTGAGCATCCAAAATTCAAGCTCCAGCAATCTCATAAATCCCTTGAACCACCTCAGGATCCAGATATACATCAATGCATTCATCTTATAAGATGTTCTCCCAATAATAGCTAGATAACCCTCTCTCTCTGATTTACCATCAGTCTGAGAGTAATAAACTATACTGAGTTCCATCTATATACCCATCGCCTTCCTAACCCTTCCAAAACCTGGAAGTCACAATAAAGTCTTTATCTGATAAGATAGACCTTGAGTTCACGAAGGCTCTCTAACCTTCTCACAAGAAGACTCGAATATTGATCAGCCGTACTATTCACCTATCCTTACTGATAAAATAAACTCACTTGGACCACCAGTCCACAAAGACTTAATGCCAATTCATACCGATCCATCAACCTGGGAATCCCACCGTGAAACTCATCGCAATGCTCTCCTATTCCCATTATGAAATACCCAAAGGCTGTAATGGCCTTGCTGTTTCCTGATATTCTCTCTCTCGTTCTGCATCTCATTACTTCCCTCTTCATCTCAGGCCATCTCTATAAAGCCTTCATAACCTGTTACCTCTTTACGATGCCTGAATGAAGCGAACACAAGAATAGCATGAGATTCATCCAGAATCTCTCAGTTAATTTCAATGTCCATCGGATCCCAAGTCCGATCTCTATACCATAATAAATTCATATCTGTCACTATACAACTCCTAGCTAATCCAGCTAGAGTTTCCATTCAATCCTTCCTATCCGTGGCTCACTTAACCATCTTTCCTTTTTATCTTTCTTGAGATGATAATCTCAACAATAAACTGGCCACCTGGCCCATCAGAAACTCTACTCCAGTCCTGGTCAAATTCTTTAATTAACATGTTGCATAGGTAGTCACTTTTCTCTATCACTAGGATGTCATAACCATCCACTAACTAATCCTGGTCCGCAAAAGACCCAAAATACTTTCCCAAGGCACCTGAAACATCCTTACCATCCAGGGACACTCCTGTCCCCAAGGCACTCTCCAACCTTGGCACATCTCCGCAGAGAAAACACCACTATACCATCGTCCAAGACGATCATAACTTACATTCAAATAAACCTTTGAATGCTCTATTCATCTGATTCGCAAACACTTAGCATCAAACCAATTCTCAAGACATATTCAGCACTCGCAGTGCTCTAACCTGATACCAACACGATCTTTTATATAATTTCCTCTCTCTGATCTCTAACTGGTCCTAACCAGATCCAAGATCCACCTTAAAGAATTCCATCTTACTCAGCAACTAAACCTTTTATTCTTATAACTCCACTAAGCCACTCAAACACAGTGTTTACATCTGATCCCATCTCTGACACTAATCCAATCACCATTCTAGTCTCCTTTATAACAAGAAGCCCTGACAAACCATCTGGTAACACATTCAGAACTCACAGACTAATCCAGTCTGTCCTGATCTCACTGGCACAACCTAGGTAGGTGATATCCATCACACTAGCTAAGAGTTCCATGCATCCCCCTACACAAAACTCTAGCTCTCGCTATAAGTTTCATAAGCATACAAAACCATATACCAAACTGACCAACACAAAGCTTTCCGCTCTCAAGCCCAAGAATTACTATACTTTCCTAGCCATTCAAGATTGCTCCATAATTACTTAACCAACCCATATCCTAGATCAAACCCGAACCTGTCATAACCAGCTTTATCAAAATCACTGATGAGTCATTTCCATAACCCAACCTATCCCTTAAGTTGCCAACACCATCTTACATTCCCCATCACAACGTAACCATGTGATCTATATATATACCATCTTTATACCTTTCTCTACATATATACCAACAAAAGAATAGCATGGCACCAAAGCCAAACAGCGTAATTCAGAACTCAGAACTAGAAAGCTAACCTGTCACCTCCGAGGAACTAGTCTCGGTCTCACACTCTGATTGCCCCGAAATAAACACTCGAGTTGGAATCGAGCTGTCCGTCCCCTTTTGCTCTTTCTTCTTCCGCAGTGGGCAATTCTTCTTATGATGTCCAAACATCCTGCATGAGAAACATGCCCTTGCTCGACATACTCCAAGGTGATGCCTCTTGCACCAAGTGCATATCGGATATGTCTTCCAACCTTCCTTGTTACTTGTTCCAATAAGTGGAGGTATCACTATTTGAGCTCTGTACACCCTGGCACTCTGCTGCCCAATCTGATGTCTTGCGCTCTCAACAGCAAGAGCCTTCCCTACCACCTGAGCATAGGTAGAGACTTCATGCACTGAGGCAACTCTAATGCCTTGAACTATTCCAGGATTCAACCCCTGAATAAACCTTTCCTTCCGAGCTATATCTGTGGGTACCATATCAAGAGAAAACTTGGCTAACTCATCAAATTCAGTAACATACTCGGTCACTGACGCATTACCCTGAACAAAATTCAGAAACTCATTCATCTTAGCCGTCTTAGCTACAACACAATAATCCTTCTCATTAAGCAGCTGCCTAAATTCTTTCCAGTCCATCACAGCTGTGTCTCGTGTCTGGGATATTACCTCCCACCACATCCGAGCATCATCCCGCAACACACATGTAGCATAGATCACTCTATCGTGACCCACCAGTCCCATACTATCAAGAATGGAGCTGATCATGCCCATCCATCGCTCATCTCTGAATGGATCTAGGCCTCCCTCAAAGATTGAAGGATAAAACTTCAGGAATCTTCCACAGAGGAATTCCCATCTACTTTCAACCCTAGGCTGAGATGAAACTGATGCCACCCCTGGCATGGCAAAGGAAGAGGTACTACCCAACAGACTCCGCTGTTTCTTCAAATACCTGATCTCTTCCTCCTGCCTCTGCAATCTTAATTGCAAATCTATAAGCGTCTGATGAACATTCATAGATGCAGACGAAGAACTAATACCCTGGCTGTAATTCCCAGCCCCTGTATAACTATCACCAGGCCTCATAATCTTCCTTAAATATAAACCTGCTGATTCAATCTGCAGTCAATAACTTGACCCATTAATCACAATAAGCATATCAAGGGCTTTCCCCACGGAATAAATCTCACCACACCACAATCATAAACCACTTGCAGTGCTACAAACATACCCATGGCATTCATACATCACTCATAATCCCTGCTCTTCCAACATTCACACCATGCCTCAACTCCAGCATCCAATAACACAATTTTATATATTCACAGAGCAGGTAATCATATGATCACAGTCATATATATATATATTCACGGAGCATATAATCATATAGTCAAGAGCCAGGCTCTATCAGAATCTCATGCTCCCTAATACAATGTGCAGGTAAAGCATTGACATTTTATTTAAACAGCTATGCACATAGCTACAGAAATAGTTACCATTCCTTGAGTGAAGCTATCTTCAGTGATGAGTGTACATGCCCAGCTTGTCTTTAGGAAACATAAACCTTGGCTCGCTCTGATACCAAGTTCTAACGCCCCAACTCCAGGGACCGTTACGGTGTGCTTTGTAAACAGTGCTAAACTCGCTAATCGAGTCATTTGGCCAAAATCGTGTAACTAAGTATGATTAACAGTTTAGGGATTAAAAACTTTGGATAAGATGTAACGTTTCATTAGAACATTTAACATATATACTGGGATCCCAAAAATATAGTTTTAGAGACTATTACAGGAAATATTTACAACAAGCCGTTCTAAGGGGAAAAACAGGGTTCAACCCTAGTTCCTCTTTAAACCTCAGCCGTGGCGGACGAGCAGCTGCATATGTACACATCATCACCTAAGCTCTCCAACTCAAGGATGGTCCAGCTTCCTCTTGCCTTTACCTGCACCACATAGCACCCGTGAGCCGAAGCCCAGCAAGAAAACCCAATAAAGCATGATATAATATCAACAATAATCATAATAGCCATTCAGGACCAACGGTCCAAAACAGATAGGTGACAGTAGCCAAAAGTCACAGAAATGGGTACAGCTCCCTCTAGCCATGTGACGATAGGGTCACCAGGGCTTAATTGATAAGTGGTTCCTTCATAAGTTTGATCAAGATAGGTGCATGGTGATTGGTCACCAACATAACCATCCTCCTGACTCTAGAGTCGTAACTAAGGACAGCGTCCCCCAGCCATGTGACAAACAGTCACCGGGGTCATATACCTTGGGTGTGAACATCTGGTCTTAGACCAGGTAAGCGCTTATAGTTCTCATTGACCTTCCAGTCGGTCCAGCATTAATACCCTATATGGGTCATTCAATGCCAACCTCGATTAGATCTAATCTCCATTTGGCCCCGCGTTCACAACGCACTGCCACTTCTGATTCTTGGGTCAGTGAAACACGACCAGTGCTCAGCCCGTGGTGAACTTAACTAATAAGTCACAGCTTCACAAACGGATCTAACATCATTGCCGATTCTGACTAATAAGCCAGCGCCATACACAGGTAAGCCATGCCACCAAACATATATCACATGTCCAATATCCATAAACAAGGCATTCATCATGCTTACTTAACAGGTACTAGTACAATTAGGTCCATGCACAACACAGAGGCTCAAGCTCTAAACGATATCATACCCAGTATACAAAGCATGTCCTAATCACATGTTTCTCGTGCATCACATGCATCATACTTAACCATCCAACATGCACCAATAATAGCCATGCATGTCACGTTCAATAATCAACCAACATGCATCAAGAATAGCCATGCATGTCACATATACACAGGGTGCAGTTTTCTTAACTCAGATTCGAGCAATAATGATTAAAAGAACGACCCTTGAGAACGATCAACTTTCAGTCCTTTAGCGGTCACCTAGTCATAACCAAATATAAGATACCATCAATAAAAATGATCAACATAAGTTTCCAAACCAATATCTAGCCCCCGGGACATCAATCCCCACTTAACCGGATACTAGGTTCAGCCCCGAGGCCTAAGGCTTGAATCCCCAAGCTAAAAACACCATTCTGGTCAAAAAGGTCACTAAGGGCCGCGGCCCGCCCTAGCTGCGCCGCGGCGCACCCCCTAGATAGAGGTAACCCCCTCTACCAGACACCTTGAGCCGCGGCGCACCACAGCCATGCCGCGACTCAATACCCAATTTTGCCAAAAACTCAGCACGCACCAGCTCGCCTCCCCTGCGTTTTCCCTTGGAACCAAGCCCTTCAAACCTGTCCCAATCCTCAACCTAACACCCAATTCAACAACCAAACACCCTCTACAACTCACCCTCATCAAAAGCCAAAGTAAACATCACCTAAACTTCTATTAATTCAAACTTTCAACAAGAATTCATAATCTGAGAAACTAAAAGAAAAGCAGAGCATACCATAAAATACATGACTGGAACTCACCTCAAACTCGATTTTGAATCCCCTTTAATGGCTGAGACAAGTTCCCTAGCTTCCCCCTTTGATCACCTAGCTTAACTCCTCAAGATGGCTCTCAAAACTCAAAGAAAAGAATGAAGGAAAACTTGTACGGGAGAGAAGGAGATAAGTCTCTGTTTTGTTCTGTTTTCCACAGCCTTCTAAACACTCAAAGGGTGATATAAATCCTTAAGCTCTAATGACCATAATGCCCTTAAACCAAATAAATCCCTCTAAAGACTTCCGAGGGTAAAACCGTCCTTTCCCGCCTATCTTGTTAATTATAATTAACGCTCTCCAATTCCCGCTATTCTCAATATTCTCACATACCAATAAATCATATCCCATTACCCTTTTATTCCCGGTAATGTTCTAGTCATCAAAATGACCCCGAGACTCACCCCGATCCCCGAACTTAAATCCGTTATGACTAGACCGAACACTTACATTTCATGATCGTCTCATGACGATTAGCTCAAACCTAATCCACCTTATAATGTGGCTATAATAAGTAATCACAACCATGCACCCAAAATACACAATTACGCCCATAGCGGCCAAATTACCAAAATGCCCTCATAATTAAAATGTGAACCCATATGCATGCATCCACCATCATATAGTAATATAATTCACGTAAACATGCGTATAATCATTAAATACCATAATAAATCAATTATGGCCCTCCCGGCCTCCTAATCAAGGTCCTAAACCTTATTAGGAAATTTGGGGCATTACAGGTGAACCCAGAATCCTAACAGAAATAACAAGCAACAGCCACCCGCTCATGTTGGTCGAGATAACACTCAGCAGCACAGACAAAACAGGGATGAGTAGCATCCCAGGAGCCCTAGACACCAAACAGCTGGAGAACAGAACCCTCCTGGTAGGGCACAGCGTCCCTCAGGGAGCATCAGGCAAGTGGACTCAGGCTTTGTTGTCTGGGACCCCCTACAACAGAGTAATGTCAGGGGACCCAACGACCAATGTAGGCCCTCTCCTATTTACCGGGATGGACCAGGAAGAGGAGAAGGGAACAATGTGTACAGCAGGTCCCGCACTCACAGGTTGCAATTCAGAGACGGCCATGACAACAATGAGGCAGACTCTAGTAGGAGGAACAATGGTCGGCAGCAGGAGGAAAGGGACGGACAACAAAATTCTCCCCCATGGGATAACCAACCAACAAGTCAAAATGCTGGGGGACAGCGTAGACAACCCAACATCTTTGACTGACTTGGTGCAAGCGAGTAGACACATAGGGATGAAGATCTTAGAGATATACTCAATGACCGAAGCGAAAGACACAACAAATATTTCCCCCCGGCTCCAACCATTCCTAAAATACCAGATGTTGTTCAAGCTCAGATAGATGCCCTGAATCAAGTCGTGCAGCAGCTGGTCGAAAATAAAATGTCCTACATATAGTATGCGATGAAAGGGTACCCCATTCGTCAACAGAATTGTTGTGGCAGAAATCCCAAGCAAATTCAAAATGCTAGTTCTGCCCAACATCACTGGAAAAGAAGATCTGGTATCTCACATAAATAAATTTTTGATACAAATGGACATCTAGAAGGTGTCCGAAGATGAACGATGCAAGATTTCTCCTGCCACTTTGTCTGACTCTAATCAGGAGTGGTACTACAAATTTCCATCAGCCAGCATAGTTTCGTGGGAGATGTTTTTGAAGGACCTTTATGGACAATTTATGTTGGTCGGATACATCCAACAGAGGCTAATCAACTAGTCGACATTCGGCAGAAGGAATGAGCCGCTACTCGGGTGAAAACTATTGGAGACAAGGGAAAGATGATGGCTATCACAGCTGGAGTGCAACGCCAATCTCCCCTCTGGACTAGCCTGCGAAAAAATGGTGTCAAGAGCACTCAATAATTTCTAGACCAAGCATACAAGTATATTAAGCTAGAGGAGGATATAGCTAATGAAGGGAAGTCTCCAAGGGCCGACCAGGGTAACAAGGACGACTCGACCAAAGCCACCAGTGGGTCTGTTAAACCCAACAACAACAACAAAGGAAACAATAATAATTGAGGAAAAAGGGCAAATTCTTAACCAACAACATTTGTGAACAAGCGCCCTAAATAGAATATATATGAGCTGGGGTTTACCAATTACACCGCCCTGGTCAATAGTCAAGCAGAAATGTATCAGGCCAGTCATACCACAGCTCCCTTTAGGTGACCAGCCCCTATCAGGAAAGACATATCCAAAATGGACATGACTAAGTTTTGTCATTTTCACAACGACTATGGCCATGATACCATGAGTGTAACTAGATTAAGGATGAGATCGAGTTCCTTATTTGACAAGGACATCTGAGGAGATATGTACGAGTAGGGGAAATTCCCAGCAGGAGAGACACAGAGGCAACGAGTAAGCACTTGTGTGCCAACGCTCGCCTCCTCTGCAGCTAGCTCCTGTTGCTAGTACATTGCTAACTATCTACGAGGGACCACATATATCTAGTGAAAGTGGTAAGGAAAGGGAGAGATATGCCAAAACTCTACGTCACGACCAGGACATCGAAATGCTAAACTTCGAGGAGCGAACTCCCATAAAGCTCCAATAGAGGAAGAATTACTAACTTTCTTTGAGTTGGACGCACAACATGTCTGATTCCCCCACTCAAATCCTCTGGTCGTGGATGTTTAGATCGCCAACATGATGGTGAAGCGAGTGTTGGTGGATACAGGAAGCTCGGTCAACATTTTATACAAATCTTCACTAGAAAGAATGAAATTATCAGTGCAAGATTTAGAACCGTGCAACCAAACCATCTATGGATTTTCTGGCGAGGGGCTAGTACTAACAAGGTCGATCAAACTCCTAGTTACAGCAGGAACTGCACCCGAAAATAGGATATTTCTCACTACATTTACAGTAGTTAATTTTCTATCTACATACAATGTTGTGATCGGAAGACCCATACTCGTCGATCTGCAAGCAGTAAATTTGGTCTAGCATCTGGCCATGAAATTTCCAACCGAAGCAGATGTTGGGTGCGTATTGCAAAATTAGCGAGAGGGCAGAGAGTGTTACAACTCCTCGATCATGAAGGCAAGAAGAGATGGATCGGGGAGCACATCAGAGGAAAGGTTGCTGGTGGTAAATGAATCACAAGCCCAATCAGGTGAACAAGTCACCAAATAGGGTGTTGCCCAAATTGAGGATAGGGACTTAGATCCTCGCTTTGGGGATTATGAAGAAGACTTTGGGCCTTTGGAGGACCTTGAGGAGGTCCAACTAGAAGAAAAAGATCCGACCAGAGTTGTGAAAGTCGATAAAAACTTAGAGACAGTGATAAAGAAATAGCTGGTGGAGTTCTTGAGGAGGCACCAGAAAGTCTTTGCCTGGTCGTATAAAGATATGGTTGGAATAGATCCAACAATGATTAGCCATGTATTGATTATGGACAAGAATAATCCACCGGTGCAACAAAAAAGAAGGCCGCTCAATAAAGAAAAATCTAAAGCCTTAAAGGAAGAAGTCGAGAAGCTGAAGGAAAATGGATTCATCAGGGTAGCATTTTATCCATTTTGGGTCTCTAATCCCGTACTAGTATCTAAACCAAATGGTAAGTGGAGGACGTGCATGGATTTCATGAATCTTAATAAAGCTTGTCCGAAGGATTCTTTCCACTTCCAAGAATCGACCAGCTGGTCGATGCTACATCAGGACATGAAGTTTTGTCATTCATGGATGTGTACTCCGACTATTATAAAATTAGTATGCATCCACCTGATGAAGACCACACTAGCTTTTGAACAGATACAGGACTTTACTGCTACAAAGTAATGCCCTTCAGTTTGAAAATGTTGGTGCAACTTACCAACAACTAGTAAACCACATGTTCAAAGAACTGATCGGCAATAACATGGAGGTTTATGTCGATGATATGTTGGTCAAGTCGAGAAATACTGCTGAACACATCAAGGACCTACAAGAATGCTTCAACTTCTTGAACAAATATCAGATGAAGCTTAATCCTCTAAAGTGTTCCTTTGGTGTTGGATCAGTAAAATTTTTGGGATTCATAGTAAACTCGCGAGGAATCGAAGCCAATCTCAAAAAGATTCGAGCACTGATCAAGATGCAGTCACCAGCCAAAGTCAAAGATGTGTAAATCCTGACAGGAAAAATTGCGACTCTGTGTAGATTCATATCTAAGTCTACAGAAAAATATGTCCCATTTTTTAATCTTCTCAGAGGAAACAGAAAGTTTGAATGGGCTGAAGAATGTGAATAGGGTTTTCAGGCGCTCAAAACCCATATGTTGCAACCCCCCATTTTTTCCAAGCTGGTCGAAGGAGAGACTTTGTACATATACCTAGCCATAACTGAGTATGATGCCAATGCCATTTTCATCACGGAGGAAAAATATATTCAAAAGGCAGTATATTACATAAGTAAAAGGCTAGTGGGAGCTGAATTACAATATCCAGCTATAGAGAAATTGGCTTACTGCTTGATATTGGCATCTAGAAAACTGTGACCTTACTTTCAAGCTCACCTCATAGTAGTTTTTATCGACCAGCCATTACGGAAAGTCTTGTAGAAACCAGAAGCCACTGGTCGATTACTAAAATGGGCAGTAGAGCTAGGGTAGTTTGAAATATCATATGCACCTTGAGCAGCCATAAAGGGACAAGCCTTGGCAGATTTCGTGTCTGAATTCATTGGACCCCCTGCCAGCGAGCCAATTCTAGACACAAATAGTCAAGACCAAACACCCACTTGGAGACTATTCGTAGATGGGTCATCTAATGAGCACAACTCGAGGGCAGGGTTGATTTTAATTACCCCTGAGGGACATCGATTTCACTGTGCAATTAGATTCAACTTTACAGCCTCCAATAATGAAGCTGAGTACGATGCCCTGCTCGTAGGTTTGAGACTAGCTAAGGATATGAACATAAAGTCACTAGAAATATATAGTGACTCCTAGCTAGTTGTTAATCATATTATTGGAGAATATCAGACTGGGGGTCTTAAGATGGTTGCATATCTAAACAAGGCAAATGACTTACTAGCATAGTTCAAGAAGTATACTCTCCAACAAGTACCTTGCGACCAGAACTCAAACGCTGATGCCTTAGCCAAGTTAGCAAGCGCCAAAGATGTCGACACTTTAAGCATAGTACCGGTCGAATGTTTATCACCACCCAGCATCAAGCAGAAGAATCCTCACTAGTAATTCAAGTGTCCGACACATAGATGACTCCCATCATAAAATATCTCGAACGAGGATTGTTACCTGCAGATAGGAATAAGGCAAGGACACTTCAAAGGCAATCAGCTCGATTTATCCTGCTCGATGGAACCTTATATAGACAAGGATATTCAATGTCTTATTAAGATGTATCTCAAAGGAAAAGGCTAAGGAATTGATGCAAGAATTACATGAAGGATTCTGTGGAGATCATGCTGTGGGAAAAGTTTGTCAAAGAAGATTCTCCGACAAGGGTATTTCTGGCCTACAATGATCGAGGATTCCATGGAATTCATTAAGAAATGTGATAAGTACCAACGATTCTCCAAGATAACTCGAGCAGCCCCAAATGTGCTTAAACAGTTGCAAGGCCCATGGCCATTCTTAGTTTCGGGAATTGACCTGATCGAATCTTTGCCCAGAAGAAAAGGGAATGTCAAGTATGCAATAGTTGTTGTCAACTACTTTACTAAGTGGGTTGAAGCGGAACCACTCGCAACAATCACGACCAAGAAAGTATTGGATTTCATTATAAAAAACATTATGATTACCAAAAAAGATTTTATGAGATAATGACACACCGATTTCTGCAAGGGGCATGGTATCACGAAGAGCTTCTCATCAGTCGCCCATCCACAAGCCAACGGGCAGGTTGAAGTTGTGAATAAAACTCTGAAGGACACACTAAAGAAAAGACTCGAAGAAGCAGAGGGAGCATGGCCAAAATAATTTCCAGAAGTGCTTTGGTCGTACAGAACATCTCATTGAACAATAACAAGTCATACACCATTTTCCTTGGCCTATGGGTATGAAGTCATGTTACCTGTTAAGTTAGATCCACCATCACATAGAAGGATAGCCTACGACCAGAATGCAAATAACCAGTTATTGATGGAGTCCTTGGACTTGATTGATGAAAGGCATGAGCAATCCCAATTATGAGTTGCGGCTTACCAGCAAAAGGTCGCTCGATATTTTAACTCTAAAGTACAGGAAAGAAATTTTGACGTGGGAGATTTGGTATTTAGAAGAGATTTTCTCAACATTTACGATCAGGCTGCTGGAGTACTCGAACCAAACTGGGAAGGTCCGTATCAGATTGAAGAAATTCTTGAACCAGGCACATACAAACTTGCTCATTTAAATGGAGATCTCATTCCTTGCTATTGGAATGGTAAACACCTGCGCAAGTACTATCGATGAACATTTCTTCTTAAAGATTTGGCTTGTATTAATTTTACTTTTTATAAGTTTTTGAACAAAGGTTGGCCAGTTAGATGGTTGGTCGCTTATAAGTGTAAGATCAATTTTTGATCACTCGTACAGACACAAATTTTGTCCATTTTTATGAGAAATAAAAGGAAATGTGCACACCCAGTTATTCTTGCCAATTATTGTATTTATTACAAGTAGTTTCTCACTAAGTGTGTTGTTTTTCTATATTATCATTGATTATTTAAAAGTACGTGGGCAATAATGTTCGAACAGGTCTTGGTCATGGCAAGAGACCAAGAACCTTAGGCTCCTCGATCACTTGGGGGGCATATAAGATACTAAGTGAGTAGAGCATATCATAAACATATGTAAAGACATGAGCAAAATAAGGGAAAGCATACTACGACACTTAGAATATTTTTCAAAATTTTTAGTTAAATTTGCGAAATCATAATAAAGTGTTTACACCACGAGCAATTGCTGCTCAAATGTAATTAAAAATATGAAAAGGTAAATAAAACTGCCTTAAGCAATAATTGTATCAACACCACAGACAATCTGTTCGGGTGTTTTGATTACATAAACAAAATTATTTACTGTGCAACTGAAGGGGGGTCTTGTTAAGTTTGTTGATCGATTGAAGGACCATCTTCTTCCTTGGCACCATCGATGCCCGTTTCCAAGGAGACTTCAGAAGACTCTAGAGCATCTTTTTCTTCCTCTAAGCAAGCAGTGCACTTGGCAAGTTAGGCCTGTTTTACCTGCTCAGGAAGATAGTGAAAGTTTTCCTCTAGGTTGTTCTTCCAGAACATATAAAAGTAGGTGAAGGCAGCTCCTTGGAAATTCTTCAGGTTTTGGGCATTTTGCTCTTCGAGCAGCTTCACTCGCCCTTCTAGGTTGTTCGCCTCCTTCATGCTTGCCTCCAGATCCTCTTGAAGCTTGGCTGCTTCATTGTAGTTGTTTTTGGAGGCTTCCTTAAACTTCTCCTTGGTAGCAACAGCCTTAGCCAGATCTTCTTGGCTCTTCTTCAGCTCCTTAGTAAAATTGGCATCTTTGTCTTCAGCCTCCCACGCCTTGATCTCCTCAGCATGTTTGGCATTAATCTCCTCGGTGTGGCGCCAACCGTTGTGTACGGTAAGAATTCCCTGCAAATAGAAGACAGATAAAGTCGTCAAAAATTATAAAAAGAAAGCATGTTTGGATACAACTAAACACTAGGAACTTACACTGAGGATTTTTTTAAACCCCGACCAAGGATCTTGTTATGTGGCAGTGAGGAGAGAGAAACAAAATTTTCTTGGCTACGATGGTATTTGGATAGCTTTTGAATTCTATCGTTGGCTGAGTGACAGGCATTATTCAACGACTTTTCTGCCAGAGCCACCTAGTCATTGGAGGGCACGACACGAGGAGGTGGAGGAGGTGTAGTAGTTCTGGACCGAGTAGGTGCTAGAGGATCCTCTGATCACATCCTTTTCCGCAAAGGTTTACCGCTGACATCTCCAGTGCTTTTCCTACTTGATTTCTTTGAGCTGGCCATTTTCCCTCCAGAGGTATAGATGTCAAAGGCGTCATCACTCTGCATGACTACAAGAAAAAAAAAATGAGCAGATATATCAAGAAAGAGTTTTGCATGATAATAAGACAAACTAAAAGGAATTCTAAGTAATATACTCAAACTACAATTATTGGTCGCTACATTATCTAAGGAACTACTGCTACAATCACTATCTGCCTCGAAGAAGTTCAAACTAAAACTACTAGTCGTAAAGTTAAAGTTGCCTTCCCTATCAAATAGATGATGAGGGATGGGAAATTTATCTAAGAGTGAAAGATCTATACCGTTCTCATCAGAAGATTCAAGTATAGGACTAGTATATTTAGGTCATTTTTATTTTCCCCTCCCATGTTGGGGAAGGGTACGGGCTGGACGAGTGTTGGGACTTGGTTCTGGAATGGTCACTCCCATTAGCCGACGTGTTTGGTGCTGTGACACATCTTGTTGCTGCTCAGGGTTTTCTTGTGCTTCAGTGTCATCTCTAGTGGCACTCCCCGCAATAGATTCCCTCACTTCCTAGTAAGGCTCCAAAAGACCGACTAGCCTCAAATTTCTCCCTATCACTAGCTCTTTGACTCCTTTTTCTATATTCGTCATGTTGGCCAGGGTTACGGCTCTTATCTCCATTTCTAGAGTAGGGTCTTGTAATGCCCTGGATAGCCAAGACCGTTACACTGTGTGTTTATAAAGGTGCAAGACTTGCTAATCAAGTCATTTAGTTAGAAACGTGTTACTGAGACTATAATTGAGCTAGGGTTAAAAGATTTCGGTCACAAAAGTTACATTTTATATAATCAAACATTTTTGTACATGGGATCCCAAAATTAATAACGTTTAAAAGACAGTTTACAAAATATCAAGACAAAAGTACAGCTACTAGCCACTCTAAGGGCAAAACAGACATTCAGGCTTTTCCCGTCCTGTACCACTCCTCGGCTGTGGGGGCCGATCAGCTGACTATGTACATTCAGCCCCAAAGCTCTCCAACTCAGGACTGGTCCACTTTTCCCTTGCTGTTACCTACACCGCGTAGCACCCATGAGCCAAGGCCCATCAAGAAACCAGATAACAGAGCATAATCATTAAGCAATCAATTTACAAACCAACAATCAGACAACTCATAAAGCATAACCACATTCTCAACAATCCATAATAGTTACATAATTAAGCATTCATCATACCAGGTTCATCAATTAACATTAATAACCAATTCATATATTAATCAGGGTCGACGCCCTTAGGTCGCATCCCCAACTTATCCCACAGACTTCGACCCGCTTAACTGAGCTCAGTGAATATTAAGCTGTCCTCAGCTACCAGTGGTCGAGCCACGCCTTGTGTGCAAATATTGATTCTGGCACTCTTAGGTCGTTCATCATATGTCCCCATGGCATAATACCATCTACGACATCATACAAATATAGGGAGCTCTTAGTCCCAACATAATCACATAACCGGGTGCAGTTTTCTTACCTTTAGATTCTGACAGCTTGATTAGCGAAACCGACCCTCAAGCACAATCCCGTTCGAGCCCTAGCGTACACCTAGTCACAGCCACAAATTAGAATCATCACTAAACTTCAATTCCAAAATCTAGCCTCGGGACCAATCCTGAGCCCTCGGGAAGTCCTAATTCCACCAAACAGGGTGATGGAATCAAACCCCGAGCCCCCGGGCAAAAACCCTAAGAAATAACCCAAAAATCCCCTTATGGAAATAGGGTAGCGCTACAGTGCCCTAAAGTGGGCGCTATAGCGCTACAAATAGAGCCAAAAAGCGCCCAGGCACCCTGGCCTAGCGCTGTAGCGCCCAAAGGCTAGCGCTACAATGCTAGTTACAACACTCAACTTCCCAGATTTGTCTCCTTCGAATTTCCTCGAATCGAAACCCACCAAAACTCCTCCAAACCTCAACCATACTTCAAAATGAGCCTACCATCATCTATATCTCACCATACATAACCCAACCATATAGAACTTTTCCACATGCACCCCAAAACATAGAAAAAAACAATATTTGAGCTTGAAGCTCAAAAACCCAACAGAAGAGAACCAGAACAGTCCATAATTCAAGTGTTCAAGCTCATAATTTCTTACCTCAAGTGGGAAATTTGACCTTATGTTATCTCTAGTATCTCTCTAGCCCTAAGCTCATCAGTTCCTCAAGCTTATCTCCCTTAATTTCCATCAAAACCAAGTTTAGAAATCACCTCAACAAAATTCAGAAAAACTTAGCAAGAATCTTGACACTTACCTCAATTAAACTTAATTCCAATGGAACCTCCTAGCTTCACCAAGGTCCCAAGTGCTAAGCTTTGGCCTAATCCTCCTCTGAACCACAACTCCAAAAGCCCCAAAAAATGGTGCAAGAAGAAAGAATCAAGTGAGAGAAAAAGGGGTTGACTTGGGAATTATGTTTTTCTTTCTTTCCTTTTGTCTCTTTCCCTTTTTCTTTCAGCTTCTAACACTCTCTAAACATTCCACTAAGTCATAAAGGCTGAATGTCACTTATCTATTATTAAACCAAATGACCATATTGCCCTCCCAATTATAACTAAACCTTTAAGTCATTCTAACGGAATTTTGGTCATTGCTCCAAATTCCCGCTAATTCCTCGAGTGTTCCTAACAATTATCGCTTAAATCCCGACACCTAACTAATTACAAATTACTTTCCTCAATATCAAATAATCTCCAATATATTTCCCAGAAATACCACCGAGATCCCACGAGCCGGTTATAAATTCCCACCATGACTTTTCCGCTAAACCGCTCACTAGGATTGCCTTGAGTCACAAGCTGCAGATATATCCACATAATAATGTGGTCTCAACAATTTATCACAAACATTTACATTTATGCCCTCAACAGGCCAAAATTACGAATATATCCTTATAACCTAAACAGGGCCTACATGCATACTAATACTCAAAATCATGCATCTCATATATTCATATAATCATATAAGCATGCTTTTCACATAATCATGCATTTAATCATTTAAATCACATATAATCTAATTATGCCCTCCCGTCACACTAATCAAGGCCCTTAAGCCTTATTAGTAATTTTGGGTCGTTACAGGTCTGGTCAGTATCACGGACCTAAGAACAATGCAAGCCAACTAAGAACAAGGGAAAAATGCAAAGTGACTAGATAAATGTCGAACATAGATTAAAAGTTTATCTCCTCGTGTAAAGGCCATGATGTCGGCGACCAAGTTGTTCGTGAGGATGTACTCCTGGAAATACTTTCCCACGTTGGACTTATAAGTTATGCCACTTAGGAATGTGCGAGTGGTTTCCTGGTGACAGAAGTGGAAGAACCCAGTGTTGCTTTGATTAGGGTTGGATTTAAGATCGAATAGATAGTTGATCTCATGAGGAGTAGGCATAGGGAATTTTTGTGGTTGTGCAGGATATAGAGTGCTGAAAGTACTCTATATCCGTTGGGAGTTATTTGGAAAGGGGCGACCTCGAAGTAATTGGCCACCCCATGGAAAAAGTCATGCAAGGGAAAGATTGCCCCTGCTTCTATATGGTACCTTGACCAGGCGCCTCCGGGCACATGTGCCCTCTGGTCGGGTGTAGGTTTGTATAAAGTGATCCCAGGAAGCCCATATTTCTTGGGATACTTAGCCACCCTCCTGGTCGATATGACGCTTGGAGGGGTGATGTACCAGGCTACCTCTGCTCGAGGGCCATGGCGTGGACGAACCTTGGGCTGAATGTTTGGTGGTGCAAAATTTAAGGGTTGAGGGTCATTTGAGGGACCGTCAGTATTGGACACATGCTGGCTAGTAGGTAAGTTTGTGGGTTTCCTTTTTCTGTGAGTGATGTGTTTAACACAACCCATATTTGGTTTGTTCTGTGAAGGATTGTGAAAAAGACTGGTTGTAGGGTTTGGGTGTGAGGTCGGAGGTTCTGAAAAAGGCAGAGAAGGTTTTTCATGATCCTCGAACAGCAAAGCGAGAAGATCATCGTCTATTGGTCTCTCACCTTCCCAGGGATCATGCATGAATATCTCAGAAGAGCAAAGAGGAAGTGAGAATCTACGACCAATAGATAGAAGAAAAAGAAAAGCAAGGATAGTGTTGCTCGTGTAAAATTTGAGCTTTTATACAACAAGTAGTGTCCTGATAAAAACACAACAAACATACGAGCAGGTTGGGAAAACGAATTAAAAAGCGAATTTGAAAAGTTTTTTTAGAAAAACTTTTCAACTTTGAAAATTGGCAAGAAAAACCCAACTTTTCCAAAATACCCAAAATTGAATTTTCACTTCGATTTTGGACCCAAAATCAGCGTAAATACACATCAATACTCCTTCTAAACATTTTTTTATGTACTATGTTGCCTACAATACCTATTTTTATCCTAATATTTCCGAGTATTTTTTGCCTAAACCTGATTTACCAAAAAACTCATCAAGAACATTCAAATTCCAGTTGTGAAAACAAACATTGTGGCCAAAATACATGAAAATTGCTACAAAGATAAGAGGATGGGTTCAAAATCTTACTTGGAGTACGGATTGTAGAAAAATCACGAAAGTTTTGCTCAGAATTGCTCGAAAACATCTCAGATCGAACAGAAATGTCTGAGGTTCTTGGAGGTTTTTTCTGAGTGTTCTTGAAGAGAAAGAATGATCGTGTAAAAATGGAATAGAGGAAGGAGAGGGGTATTTATATCGACCAAGGGTATTTGTTATGTAATGATGAGATTTGTTATGTAATAAAGGTCATGATTACTTTCATTTTCGAGAAAGTAAGTACAGTCAGATGTGATAGGTCAGCTGGATATCTGGTCGAATAAGTTTATTAAATGTTGATCGCATTAAAATAAACTTGAGGGGAAAATGTTTACCCAAAATATTTGCATGACGACGTGGCACGGTCGAGGCGCACATAAATAGTACATGATTGTTTATTAATGAAGACCTGGTTGACCCACGACCAAGAGATCAAGAAAAATTTGAGATGCCTGATAGGTGTGAGAAACATGCTGAGTAACAGAGAAGCTGATGTGCTGACATATGGGACCGAATCTGCTCGTAGGACGGAAGCCAGAATTCAAATACAGTTATGAGTTGGATATTTCTAGGATATTTGTTTCTCTTCATATGTAAATATCATTATTTTTGTTATTATTCAAATATGCTTGTAACAAAAATTAAACATGGCCCATAGGCCCATATGTACATCCTAGAGCCTATAAATAGGACTTGTGGGATTCATTTAAGGGGACAAAAAAATTGGTATTCGAGAGAACAAGTGCTTTTATACACGATTTTGTATTCCACTTTCAAGTTTGTGAAACTTAGTGAATCCTAGTTCATTGATTGTATGTTTTAGAGTTTACATCAATAAAATTACTAAGTGGACATAATTTGTTACCGATCTCTAGGGCCGAACCAATATAAAATCTTTGTGTCGTTTAATTCTTGTAGTGAGTATATTAATTCTTATTGTTTTTTGTGACTCTGGGTCGTTGACCAAATCAAGGGTCAACAAAGGGAAATTGAACCCCGTGTTTAGAAAATGGTAAAAATGAATTATCAATAACCTTAAACTTATTTGGGATTTCTTAAATATCCAAAACTTTAGCTACTTTTTAAAACAACTTCATTTCCAATTCCGAACCTAACTTTTTCACTATTCATTTTAACATGATAAAAATCCTGCTATTAAGCTCATATTCAATGTTAGGATCTCTAACCACAACCCTTTAAGATCTCATTCACGTATTATGCATCCTAATGACGGGAACTAGACAAAAGCTTACGTCAAAATACAATTTAGGTTAGGAGAACTAACCTCCCAAAACTCGTTTTTTGTTAAGGTTCGAAATTAATAGTTTTACCGGTTTTAGGTAATTCAGAAAAATTACTACTCTTAAACCGTGGCATATTTTAATATAAAATTTTAGCCGGGCCTTAATACCTATCTTAAAAAAATTCTCACCAAGTGTCATAATTTTTGGGAAGGAAAAACCCATTAAACCATTTAAAGAAATTAGGCCAGTGCCTGCTGCCGAGAAGTTTTTCTCAGATTTTTAAGGTTCTTTGAAAAATTATTTCTCTTATACCATAGCCCAGTTTTTCCTAAAGTTTTAGCAGAATCTTTAATCGTATATAATTTAGTTTTTCTCAAAAATTTCATAATTTTTATGATAGGGGAACCTATTAAAAAATCTAAGACAATCTGGGCAGTGTTTGCTGCCCAGAAATTTCATTTTCAGATTATTAGGCAAACTATGAAAAACCATTACTCTTAAACCATTTTTCATTTTCCTCTAAACGTTTTCTGTGATCCTTATACATATTTAAACTAAGAATTTACCAAATTTCATGGCTTTTGGCTTAGTAAAACGTGTTCAATATTCAAAACAATCTCGACAGTGCATGCTGCCCAGAAATTTGTCAAATTGCATCAATATGCCAAAAACTTCATAACTTAGGTTTGAAAACTTGGCAACATGCATTTCTACAAATTCTAGCAAACAAAAACACAACTAGCAAAACCCTAGCCACATGCATGCATGCAAATAAACAAATCAACCAATCTAACCCCCAAGCATAAAATAAACTCCAAAGACCAATAAAAGAGTCTATACAACCAGATCTACTAATATAAACCAAAAATACTCAAGAACCAACCAAAAATCTACCTTTGATGGTTCTAGCTTTGAGATGAGGTTCACTTAGCCTTTCAAACATCCTCCTTGTTTTCTATACACTCAAATTGTAGTGCACCAAATTTTTTTATTATTATTATTAATTTTTGTGCTTTGTTTTATTTTTAATTGTTAAGTGTTATGAATTATTTTTTATTGTTGTTTGAATTGTTTGGTAGAAATTGTGTGTATTTAATTGTTAATTATTATATTTATTTATTAATTTAATTTGTGAATAAAATGAGTTTTAATTGAATGCACCAAGGTGCATGGTAAGTAGAGATACACCTTAGCAATTTGGTTTGTGCATGTGTATGACTGCATGGCGAGCATGCAAGGATTTTCCCATGCTTTATTCTAGATTATTCCCTTAGTAATTAATTAGTTTTTTTTTATTTTTCTTTATTTAAATTAGAAAGAGAATTAATGGAAAAAGTAAATAAGGTAAGCTTTTGTGTTCACAAATAAGAATTGGAGAAACAAGTCTAGAAAAAGAGAGTTGTCTTCTTCTGATTTCTCGTAACCCTGGACCCAGCCTCAGTAAAACGGGTATAACATGGGCTGTCTATATCCAATTTAGACATAATTGGTATCGTTAGAAAGAAAAGGACATTTCCTACAACTTTTGTGAAATCATATTTTCCCTAAAACGCAATGAAAACTGGTCAAAACCCAGCTCTAATTTGCAGGACCCTAGAGTTACGAGAATATAACATAATTTCCTTTATTATCCATGGACTGGCAAGGGAAAAAGGGGATTAAGAAATAAATCAATTACATAAAATTAGGTCCAAGGGCATTAGGGTTTGGGTAGGCTGCAAAAGTAGGTTTCCTTTTCTTTTATTTCCACATTTTCTTTTCTCTTCCTCTCAACACCCTCGTGGCCGCCAAACACTATAGAGAAAAAATTGTCTCTCATTTAGTTCTTGCCATCAACACTAGGGTAGAATTTTCAAATCTCAAGGAGGTAGAGGTAAGGGTTATTCTTATTTTTCCATTTTCACTATTTCTCCTTCTATGCTCTAAGCAAAAGTTGTTGGGGATTCTATGAACTAGGTTCTTTGGGGTGGTACTAACAAAAGGTTCAAGAGTTTTACCCTCATAGAAAAGTTGACCACCAAGCCAAGATGATTGTAGGCTTTCAAAAATTTGGAAGAGGTTCTTGTGATAAGTTGTGAGGGTGTCAAGAGACACGATTCTAGAGTCTTGGCTAAGCAAGTTTATCAAGAGGCTCGTTGTGAAGTTTTTCTCATTTTTCTTTGCTCGGACCTGAGGTAAGGAAGTTGGATAGAAGTTCTATGTTTATGCTATGAAATGGTTAGAATGGTCTATTACGAGAATAATGATATGATATGTATGATGAAGGACCATGAAATATTAAGTATTGAAATCTATCATTAAATGCAACGATGAATGTGTGTGCAACATGTGTTTTCCTTTGTGTTGTTTTTAATGGATCTCATGTGTTTGTTTGCTGTATTCAAAAGCAAATGGTTGTTAGCTTGTTGAACATGACACAACAAAGGGGTTACTAAGGATATTAGAGGTAACCCAAGCTACTAAGGATATGATGTAACTCATAGGGCAAGCACGCCGAGGTTATTCAAGGACAAGAGCCTCATGTTTAGCTCATAGAGGAGGTCTTTCCAGTTTTATGCTTTTACTGGTTACCTCAAGATGTGACATGGACAATAGAGACGCCATGTTCACAAAGAATATGATGATGATGTTTGAATATGATGATGACGTTTATTTACAATGTATGATGATGATGTTTAATTACGATGTATGATGATGACGTTTAATTACGATGTATGATAATGTATGGATATGATTTATGTTATGAGCTTTACGATATGATTATGTTCTTATTGTGTTTTCTTTGTATGTTTCTTATACTTCCTTACTGGGCTTTTAGCTCACCCTCTTACTTTCCCCCTTTCAAGTAATAAATCAGGTTTCTCTTTGGCACGCGTTGTGATGTGAGGAGTTTCGACGTTAGAGCGTGTATGGCGTGGGGGTGTCCTATGGACGAATAAACGATCAACTTAAGCACCAGATTTTAAAAAATGATGTTATGGACATAAATTTTAAAACTATTAGTGGGACTTAAACTTTATTTATTTTAAATGTTGCATAAGTACTCTTATTTTATGTTAAACTATTGGGCCCAACTTGCATGTTTTTTCAAGGCCCCACTGGATTTCATATTTTAAGTGGTTTTCTTCTATAATTTTATGACTATGGAGATGTTCTGCAAAGTATTAGTTTAGGATGGTTTACAAATGGTATAAGAGCTAGGTCGTCCATGTTTCCAAGGACCCTCCCCATACAGGCTAAAGACGGGAAAATCTCACCTCACCGCATCGTAAGTTCTTGCTCTAAATGTTATCTATATTCTTTCCTACTTTTAAATTTTGTAGTTTTGCAATTGCTTTGTAGAAAGTATGCCTCTAGTAATTAGGACTTCTAGAAAGAAACATCCCGATGAGATCAGTGGGATCTCAAGGATTTTTATTGATGATGTAAACGATGGAGATGAGTGGATATCAGCTCCCCGAATGATGTTTGTCATGAATGAACGTATTTAATGGATGAGATGCATCATAGGAAATCGCAAGTATGACACTATCAAGTTTCAAGTAAAGCAAAGAATGGAATACGATGATTATAATATAACTGGACACTATCAATATCAAAGGACACATAAACTTTGTGATGCGATTGTTAATAAATACATAGTTTAGGGAGTTTACTCCACAACATTATCTTGCGAGGTGATGTTGTTAACTAGATAGATACGTGCAGGAGCAGAGGAGCACACAAAGTGGACACGCCACAACATTTAGTAGCAAACAACAGCAAAACCTCGATGGAGTAAATGGAGGCTAAGGAGGTGGAATGACGAGTAAATCCATGATAACATAGTTCAACATAGAGGACAATGACAAGCTACAAACTGATGCAACAACGAGAATAAGTAATGAGCTGCGACATGACAAAATAACACAAAGGCTACTAGTATAGACTAAGGATTTCTAGGGAAAACAAGATAATTAGCAATCCTAAAGATGGATGCTAGAATTTTGTGGGACATGGTTAAGAAGACACAAACTTTAGACATGATGACCTGGGCTGACTTTGTACAAGTTTTCAACAAAAAAGTATTACAATGCTACAGTACTAGCAACTAGAGTTAATGAGTTTGTGACATTGACACAAGGTAGTCTTCCAGTCACAGAGTATGCCTAGAAGTTTGACAGACTAACAAGGTTTTCATATGAGATAGCCTCAACAAAGGTCATGAGAGTTCAAGATTTCATAAAGGGACTGAAGCCTATGATCGCCAGAGATGTCAAAATGACCAGTACAGAGGTAGTTAGCTATGCTGAGATTCTGGACAAAGCTTTAGACACTGAGTACATGAAGAGTTGTATATGGAAGGACGGTGCTGCAAGGAGAGAGACCAATAAGAGTAAAGTCTTTCGAAAGAGTAACAAGAGGGGGCCTAATAAGGTCAAAACATTAGCACTGACAAATGGCCCAAGGTCGCAGCTCCCAATGGAAATCAAAACAACCGAAACAGTCGCAATAATGATTGAAACCATGGGAATCACCAAAGCAATAAAGTTGAGCACCCCAGCTGTCCTAAATGCTCGAGACAACATATGGGAGAATTTTAGGAGGGCACCAACAAATGTTACAAGTGCGGTCAAGTAGGACATCTTAGAAAAGATTGCTCACAATGGAAAGTGGGATAGGATAGTGACAAAAACCTAGTGCTAGCACAGGTTTTTGCTTTAACCCAAAATGAAGCAGCCAACAATAACACCGTAGTCATAGGTTAGCTCCCTATTTCTAGTATGATGTGTAGAGTCCTTATTGATTCTATAGCGACTCACTGTGATATTGCTATGAATATGATTGATAAATTAGGTATGCCTTGTAAATTGTTTGAGCATAGTTTTAGTACAATGATACTATCGGGAGACATGATGTTGTCAACTAGGTGGTTACAGTCAGCACCTATAGCGATAAAGGGCAGGGAGTGCCCGGAAGTACTTACAGAATTAGACATACTAGACTGATGCCATAGTTGGCATGGATTGGTTATCAAAACATGGAGTGACGATTGACTGTCAGGAAAAGACCGTGGAGTTCAAACCAAAAGAAGCAGAACTCTATTCTTCTAAAGGAGAAGTAGCGGTTTTCGTACACCCATAATATCGGCACTGGAAGCAAGGAATATGATGCAGCATGGGTGTTCGACATATCTGGTTAGTGTGGTGGATAAATCCAAGGAGACATAGTTGAAATCACAAAATGTTGATATTGTCTATGAGTTTCCAGAAGTGTTTCCCGAGGAATTACAAGGTTTATCCCTGGATAGAGAAATTGAATTCCTGATCAAACTTGCACAAGAAATAGCACCGATATCTAAAGAACCCTATTGAATGGCACGTGCAGAGTTGAAGGAACTCAGGATCATGCTATAGGAATTGTTGGATAAGAGGTTCATAAGACCTAGTCATTCGTCATGGGGGACACTAGTCCTATTTGTGAAAAAGAAGGATGGGAGCATGAGGATGTGCATCGATTACCAAGAATTCAATAAGGTCACCATTAAGAACAAATATCCTTTGCCTAGGATAGATGACCTTTTTGATCAACTACAAGGGGCACCAGTATTCTAAAAGATTGATCTACGATCTGGGTATCACCAATTGAAAGTAAAGGAGGGAGACATTCAAAAGATGACTTTCAGAACTCGCTACGGGCACTATGAGTTCCTAGTGATGTCTTTTGGACTCACTAATGCCCCAGCAACATTCATGGACATGATAAATAGGCTATTTAAGGACTATTTAGACAAGTTTGTAGTAGTATTTATAGACGATATCCTTATCTACTTCAAGTCCATGGAGGAGCATGAGGAGCACTCCAGGTTGTCCCTAAAAAGAATACGAGAACATCATCTATATGCTAAGTTCTCTTAGTGTGAGTTTTGGCTGGAACAAGTAAATTTCCTAGGGCATATAGTGTCCAAGAATGGGATAGCAATGGATTCTTCAAAGATCGAAGCCATTAGAGACTGGCCCCAGTCGAAGAATGCCTCAGTGGTTCGAAGCATTTTACGGTTAGAAGGTTATTATCGGAAGTTTGTCAAGGGTTTTTCAAAGATTGCCACACCCTTGACCAACTTGACCCGCAAACATGAGAAGTTCGCATGGACCGAGAAATGTGAAGAAAGCTTTCAGACCATGAAGGATAAGTTGATCTCTGCACCTATCCTTTGTGTTCCCATAGAGGGCGGGAAATTTGTGGTATATTGTGATGCATCGAAGAACGACTTAGGGTGTGTGTTGATGCAGGATGGGAAGGTGGTAGCTTATGCTTCCAGGCAACTCAATGACTATGAGCAACAGTATCCTACTCAAGATCTTGACTTGGCAGCAGTGGTGTTCGCACTTAAGATATGGAGACATCAACTTTATGGGGATAAGTGTGAAATCTACACTGGCCACAAAGCTCTGAAATACTTCTTCACTCAGAAAGAACTGAATATGAGACAGCGAAGGTGGTTAGAACTAGTGAAAGACTACGATTGTGAAATCCTATACCACCTAGGCAAGGTGAATGTGGTTACGGATGCATTAAGTAGGCAGGGACATGGGAGTGTCTCAGCTCTGAGCACAATAGAGGTGCCTCTCCATAAGGAGATTATAAACGCTGGCATTGAGTTCGTGACAGGAGGCCTAAGGAACCTCACGTTACAATCCTCCCTACTGGAATAAATTAGAAAATGATAGAAAGTGGATGAAGCTCTAATGAACCAAGAGGCTTTGGTATAGGAAAGTGGTAGCGGTGACTTCACTATGTCCAACGGTGGATTACTGCTATATAAGGATAGGATTTGTGTGCCTAATAATTATGAGATTAAGGAAAGTATTATGAAAGAGGTGCATAAAACACCATATTCCTTACATCCAGGGTCGATAAAGATGTACCAGGACTTTAAGGCATTGTATTGGTGGCCTGAAATGAAGAAGGACATTGCTGAGTTTGTTGCCAGATGTTTTGTTAGAGAATATATTTTATTTCTCAATAAACAAGATAATATTGATTAAAGAAATATTACAACTCAATTGCTCAAAATACAAGTATATAGAAAGATGTAGAAAACAAGATTACAAACTCAAAATAATAATAATACAAGTACATAAGATCAACAAGATCAAAAGAATGAAAGTAAAACCAATAAAAAGAACAAACTCTCACACAACCAAAGTGTAGAGTAGTGGGGATCACCAACTTGAACAAGGTTCAAAAACTTTGTCCAAAAACTTATTTCCCCCTATTCTCTAAGCAGTAAGGGATTTCTCTAGGAAATAGCTCTCTAAAATTATCAAGCCTCTATGGTGTATTTTCCAGCCAAGTGCTTTGTGGATGGAAAAATAGTGTGTCATACAAGTGAGCATTAGGCTCCTATTTATAGATTTTGAGATACTCCTTTGAATTTCAAATTCCACCAACCCCCATGGTTGTTACCAATGTTTAATTGGATGTTTATGGAATTAAAATAGAGATTTGGGAGTTACTTGGGATGTTAAAACTATTCAAATTGGAAAAAACTGAAAAAACAAGTTGGCTGCCAGCCTTACTGGTCGCGGCCACTGGCCTCTATCCTCCAGGCCGCAGCCAGGGAATGTCAGTGGCCACGGCCACAGGCTATCTTCAGCACAAAAAAGTCATTTTTCAAAAATGTTCCAAAACGTCTCATATCCTTTCCTACATGATTTTGTAACCTCCAAACACCTAATGAGAGTTAAAAACATATCTCCAACAGCCATATTTCATCGTGGCTTTATGAAATCCAATCTCAAATGTGTAACATATAATCTACACATTATTGGGTAATATTTGGAAGTTACAAATTTGTGACTGATTTTGTGACACCAAATATGTTACATATTTGGATATTCACATACATCTAAATATTGTAACTCTCCATTATATGTTACAATATGTGACGCTCTTTGTCACATTTATTTAATCTAAAACATTATATTATAAAATAATATAATATTCCCCCACTAGAGTAAATAGTTATCTATTGTAACACTTATTTAATCAATCAAACATTATATTATAATATAATATTCCCCCACTTTATTAAATAATCACTCTCTATAGAAACCTTTGCATTGGTGCATAAAGTAAAATGTCTTTCCACTTGAATTTTACCTTAGTGTAATTATCACAAAGATTGTTGAAATTTTGGTTGCCGAAGCATTGAACCACTATCCCTTGATAACAAACCGGTGATAACACACACACCTTTGCTATGTTCACTTGAGATCTCAATGTCTCGCTTTTGCACCGTTAATGGCCATGTGCACATTCCATTCATAGACTTTTCTTGAGAATGACTCCCAATTCTCATGAGGGTCGGCACCACCCTTAAGTCTATATAGGTAGAACTCTTATAATATTTTGTTACCCTAAAATATTTGTATTTTCAAGACTGAGTTCTATTAAAAAACCTTTCGATTTTAACCCTCATTTTGGTAACACATTAGTACTCATATCTTAGATGGGAAAAAATTTGAGTACTACTACTATTCACTTGATTGACTTGTTATTACCTATTTGAACCTAATACTAGTTTGGTTACTAGTATTAAGATAGGTTACCATCAACCGTGAATCTTTTTATGGAGTCTAAGTCCCACTCCTTAAGATGTAGAAATAATTCTATTGGAGTCATTTCCTTTCTCATGCATGCATACTTTAAACACTCTCTTTATTTTATTCAAACTTTGTTGCTAGCCATAGCTTGATTAAAATAGTTACTCCTTTAAAATAATGATTTTGACCATAGTCTACACTCCCACTAGTTTAATATCCAAGATAAACATTTGATTATTAATTCTAGAAACCTATTTGTTTCTAGAATTCTCCTTTGTGTTTTAAATTGATTCCTTCTTGAATCGAAATATTACAAAACAATAACTTTAGACACCAAACATGACTAGATTTGTTCATTCTATACACATATAGCCAATATGATTTAGAATGTGGAATTCCAAATCACCTATTTGATAGGATGACCAAATTAATCAATTATTGTCAACAAAATAAATTTATTAACTTTTGGAGAATCACCCCCACATTTCTCACATAGTGATAATCACTTTAAAATAGAAATCTCTTCATTTCTATTAAGTCATTTATCCTCCAAGATAGATCTAGACTTATAATTCACAAAGTTCATCATGAGACCTCTAAGCAAAATGATAAACTCTCAAGATAAAACCTTAATGTTTATCTTGATTTATTTACTTGCTAAAGCAAGGCACACTTCTTTCAAAGCAACTTTTACTTAGTTTCTTTTATGTATTTCACAAAATAAAAATGTGAACACAAGTGTAATGTGAGAATTTCTCAAACAAATAATCACATTATGAAACAATAGGTCTACACTCTTACCTATTTTAACAAGTTTATTTTGAAACTTTGTTAATATCTCACACAAATGTCTCATAGAAAAATAAAGAATTATCATAGAATAATACTTTGATTTTATTGATAACTTTCAAGAGTACAAGCTTTATCACAAAATAACAATTTCCCAACAAGGCACATAAACATGGTAATCATGCTAGGATCTCTTCTTCCTTTTCTATAGCATTTACCTCATTCTCATGTGGGTCCTTTCGGTACCTACATACTCAAGCATAGTGCTCGGATTTTCCACAAATAAAACAATGACCTCTCACGTCTTTGAATTGTCAATTATCTTTATTTGGACCTAAAGGGTTCCCACTACCCTTTTTGTTGTTGTTGCCATTGGGATGCTTGTGTGAAACCGCATTGGCCTTGGAAGTCTCATCTTTAGACTCATTCACACCCTTGTCTCTTATTCTTGATTCCTCTTCAATTCTGATGTGTTTTTGGATCTCTTCCAAAGTGTAATCCTCATTCTTATGGAGGATTCTTTTCCTATAGCTCCTCCAAGTTGGTGGTAATTTTTCCACTATTGCACTAACTTGAAAGGCCTCGGGAAGCTCAATCTTGAGAACTTTCAACTTGTTAACAATCACTTGTAACTCATGAATTTGAGGTAAAAGAGTTTTCCCATCAATGAAAGAAAATTCAAAATATTGAGAAATTAAGAACTTTCTTTTACCTTCTTCCTCGGCCTTGTACTTACTCTCCAAGGCATCCCAATTCTCCTTCGTGGATTTGGTATTGGTATAGAGGTCATATAGCCTATCAGATGGGGCATTAAGGATATGACCCCTACAAAGAAGTTTGTCCTCTTCTCTCTTCCTTCTTTTCTCCACCTCCTCGGGAGTGTCTTTGTCGGATGACTCAAGGATGTAGGCTATCTTGAGTGTTGTCAAAAGGAATTTCACCTTGTCTTGCCACCTAGTGAAATTGGATCAATCAAACCTATCCAACCTCACTAGGTCTTGGTTCATGATCTTGATGGTCTCACCTTCCATTAAAACAAAAAAGGAATAAGCTTTTGCTTGTTAGAGAATATATTTTATTGCTCAATGGAAATGGTAAAACCAAAATACAACTCTATGCAAAAATACAATAGACAAGATAATATTGATTAAAGAAATATTACAACTCAATTGCTCAAAATACAAGTAAATAGAAAGATGTAGACGAAGAAGATTACAAACTCAAAACAATAATAATACAAGTAAATAAGATCAACAAGATCAAAAGATTGAAAATAAAACCAATAAAAAGAACAAACTCTCACACAACCAAAGTGTAGAGTAGTGGGGATCACCAACTTGAACAAGGTTCAAAACCTTTGTCCAAAAGCTTATTTCCCCCTATTCTCTACACACTAAGAGATCTCTCTAGGAAATAACACTCTGGAATTATCAAGCCTCTATGGTGTATTTTCCAGCCAAGTTCTTTGTGGATGGAAAAATAGTGTGTCATACAAGTGAGCATTAGGCTCCTATTTATAGAGTTTGAGATACCCCTTTGAATTTCAAATTCCACCAACCCCCATGGCTATTACCAATGTTTAATTGGATGTTTATGGAATTGAAATGGAGATTTTGGGAGTTACTTGGGATGTTAGAACCGTTCAAATTGGAAAAAACTGAAAAACAAGTTGGCTGTCGGCCTCACTGGCCGCGGCCAGGACTATCAGTGGTTGTGGCCACTATCCTCTGTCCTCCAGGCCGCGACCACGGAATGTCAGTAGCCGCGACCACTGGCTATTTTCAGCACAAAAAAGTCATTTTTCCAAAACGTCCCAAATCCTTTCCCACATGATTTTGTAACCTCCAAACACCTAATAAGAGTTAAAAACATGTCTCCAACAGCCATATTTCATCATGGCTTTGTGAAATCAAATCTCAAATGTGTAACTTACAATCTACACATTATTGGGTAATATTTGGAAGTTACAAAAATGTGACTGAATTTGTAAGACCAAATATGTTACATATTTGGATATTCACATATATCTAAATATTGTAACTCTCTATTATATGTTACAAAATGTGACACTCTTTGTCACATTTATTTCATCTAAAACATTATATTATAAAATAATATAACATGTTTGACATGCCAAAAAATCAAGGCAGAACATAAAGGCCAGCAAGGTTACTTCCACCGCTTTACGTTCCAGAATGGAAATGAGAAGATATAGCAATGGATTTTGTGGTAGGACTACCCATAACCACAAAGCAACATGATTCTGCTTGGGTCATAATTGATAGACTCACTAAGTCTGCCCATTTCCTACCAGTTAAGACCACCTACTCGACAGACCAATATGCAGAATTGTATGTGAGTGAGATAGTGAGACTTCATAGGGTTCCAAAGCCGATAATTTTTTATCGAGGGTCAGTGTTCACATCAAACTTTTGGAAGGGAATACAAAAAGCTATGGGAACAAGGTTAAAGTTCAGTACTGCGTTCCATCCTCAAACTGATGGGTTGTCTGAGATGACTATATAGATTCTAGAGGACATGTTGAGATGTTGTGCTTTGGACTTTTCAGAGTCTTGGAGTTGATACCTACCCCTAATGGAGTTCTCCTATAATAATAGTTATCAATCCACTATCGGGATGGCTCCCTATGAGATGTTTTATGGGCGCAAGTGTAGATCTCCCTTGCACTGGGATGAAGTTGAGGAGAAGAACATATTAGGCCTCGAGGCAGTTAGGGAAGCTAGCAAGGCGATCGAGAAAATTCTCCATAGGATGCTTACCGCTCAAAGTAGGCAAAAGAGTTACGCGAACCTTAACAGAAGGGACATCAATTTTTCAGTGGGTGAGTTTGTATTCTTGAGAGTCTCGCCAATGATAGGTGTTATGTGTTTTTTGAAGAAAGGGAAGTTGAGCCCGAGATATATAGGTCCATTTGAGATTTTGGACAAAGTATGGCAAGTTGCGTACCGTTTAGCACTGCCCCCAGCACTAGCCGAAACGCATAATGTTTTTCACATCTCGATGTTGCGTAAGTACATGTCATATCTCACTCATGTTTTGAGTTATGAGCCGTTATAGTTGAAGCAGGACCTGAGTTACGATGAACAACCCGAGCATGTTATCGAAAAGGGAATCAAGGAACTGAAATCCAAAAGGATTCCATTAGTTAAGGTCCTGTGGAAGAATAATATGGAACAAGAAGCAACATAGGAGTTGGAGGAATACATGAGAGAAATATATTCTGAGTTATTTGGTAAGAAAGAAATTCGGAACGAAATTACTTTATGGAGGGTATATTGTAGCACACCAATTTTTTTTTTTAATTTTTTGTGCTTTCTTTTATTTTTAATTCTTAAGTGTTATGAATTATTATTTTTAATGTTGTTTGAATTGTTTGGTAGGAATTGTGTGTATTTATATGTTAATTTTTCTATAAAATGAGTTTTAATTAAATGCACCAAGGTGCATGGTAAGTAGAGATGCACCTTAGCAATTTGGTGTGTGCATATGCATGATTGCATGGTGAGCATGCAAGGATTTTTCCCATGCTTTATTCTAGATTATTCCCTTAGTAATTAATTAGTTTTGTTTTATTTTTTTTATTTAAATTAGAAAGAGAATTAATGGAAAAAGTAAATAAGGTAAGCTTTGTGTTCACAAATAAGAATTGGGGAAACAAGTTTAGAAAAAGAGAGTTGTGTTCTTCTGATTTCCCGTAACCCTGGACCCAGCCTTAGTAAAATGGGTATAACATGGGCTGTCTATATCCAATTTAGAAAAAATTGGTATTGTTAGAAAGCTAATGACATTTCCTACAACTTTTGTGAAATCATATTTTCCCTAAAACGCAACGAAGATTGTTCAAAACTCAGCTCTAATTTGCAGGACCCTGAAGTTATGAGAATAACATAATTTCCTTTATTATCCATAGACAACCAAGGGAAAAAGGGGATTAAGAAATAAATCAATTACATAAAATTAGGTCCAAGGGCATTAGGGTTTGGGTAGGCTGCATAAGAAGGTTTCCTTTTCTTTTATTTCCACATTTTCTTTTCTCTTTCTCTCAACACCCTCGTGGCCGCCAAAAACTATAGAGAAAAAATTGTCTCTCATTTAGTTCTTGCCATCAACACTAGGGTAGAATTTTCAAATCTCAAGGAGGTAGAGGTAAGGGTTATTCTTATTTTTCCATTTTCACTATTTCTCCTTCTATGCTCTAAGCAAAAGTTGTTGGGGATTCTATGAACTAGGTTCTTTGGGGTGGTACTAACAAAAGGTTCAAGAGTTTTACCCTCATAGAAAAGTTGACCACCAAGCCAAGATGATTGTAGGCTTTCAAAAATTTGGAAGAGGTTATTGTGATAAGTGGTGAGGGTGTAAAGAGACACGATTCTAGAGTCTTGGCTAAGCAAGTTTATCAAGAGGCTCGTTTTGAAGTTTTTCTCATTTTTCTTTGCTCGGACCTGAGGTAAGGAAGTTGGATAGAATTTCTATGTTTATGCTATGAAATGGTTAGAATGGTCTATTATGAGAATAATGATATGCTATGTATGATGAAGGACCATGAAATATTAAGTAATGAAGTCTATCATGAACTGCTACGGTGAATGTGTGTGCAATATGTGTTTTCCTTTGTGTTGTTTTTAATGGATTTCATGTGTTTGTATGTTGTATGAAAAAGCAAATGGTTGTTAGCGTGTTGAATGAGAAATAAGAAAGGGGTTACTAAGGATATTAGATGTAACTTGAGTTACTAAGGATATGACGTAACTCATAGGGCAGGCGTGCCAAGATTGTTCAAGGACCAGAGCCTCATGTTTACCTCACAGAGGAGGTCTTTCCAATTTTATGCTTTTACTGGTTACCTCAAGATGTGACATGGAAAATAGAGGCGCATTTTCACAAAGAATATGATGATGATGTTTGAATATGATGATGATGATGACGTTTATTTACGATGTATGATGATGATGTTTAATTACGATGTATGATGGTGACTTTTAATTACGATGTATAATGATGACGTTTAATTACGATGTATGATGATGTATGGATATGATGTATGCTATGAGCTTTAGGATATGATCATGTTCGTATTGTGTTTTCTTTGTATGTTGCTTGTACTTCCTTACTGGGCTTTTAGCTCACCCTCTTACTTTCCCCCTTTTAGGTAATAAATAGGGTTTCTCTTTGGCACATGCTATGATGTGAAGAGTTCCAACGTCAGAGTGTGTATGGCGTGGGGGTATCCTATGGATGAATAAATGATCAACTTAAGCGCCGGATTTTAAAGAATGATGTTATAGACTTAAATTTTAAAACTATCAGTGGGACTTAAACTTTATTTATTTTAAACGTTGCATAAGTACTCTTATTTTTATTTTAAACTATTGATCCCAACTTGCATGTTTTATCAAAGCCCCACTAGATTTCATATTTTAAGTGGTTTCTTTCTATAATTTTATGACTATGGAGACGTTTTGCAAAGTAGTAGTTTAGGGATCTTTACACAAACCGAGCCCCAAGGTTCCACATGCAGTTTTTAAAAAAGGAATGTTAGAGTAGAAAATGGAGATGAGTGGAAAATCACCAAAACTATAAAATATTTACCATTGTTCTCACTAAAACATCAACAAGCTTCAAATCTTTGAGATCTTCTTAGAACAACATCCCTTTAGACCTAGAACACAAGATCCATGCCATGCATGACTATTAGAATCTCATGCATGCATAGTAAAACCCCTTAGGATTTCGGGTTTGAAAGAAAAATAGAAGGAAATAATGTACTAGATTCGAAACTTACACTTGCCTAGTGTGCTCTTGGGTTTTCTTCCTTCCTTCAATGAAGAGTAAGTGATATTGCTCCTTGGAGAGAAAATGGCAGCAATGGAGAGGGAAGAGAGAGACCTCTCAGTTTTGGGGAGGGAAATGGAGAGAGTTTCTTTTCTTTTGTTTTCTTGAGGAAGAAGAAGGAAATTAAAAAAAAAATGATTGGAGGATTAGCCAATGGGTGAGGTAGCCTCTTACTCTTCCTAGGATAGGTGTCATAGACACTTGAGTACACGTAGGCAGAGCCTAGCTGCCCATCACACCCTCTCTCCTCCTTTGGAAATGACTAAAATGCACTTGCCCCTTTTAACTCACTTCTAATGCACTCCAGGGCCCTTTGGTAATTTCACTCTCCATATTTAACAAAAATTTTACCCTATAGTTTTTTAAATATCTCCAAGCTAAAATAAAATAATTGTAACCAAAAATAAATTTTGTCACATAACACATAATTTTGGTAATTTACTCAAATTGACCAAAATGCCCTTACAGGCTTGGGCAAGAATTTCCATTCTTAAACCCGGTAGATTGGAATTAAATCCTAAATCAATTTTTCTTAAATTTATTGGCACGACTATACAGTCCTAGTTGCCAAATATTTTTATGCCATAGTATCCCTCATTTTACCTAATCCGAGATTTTTCCGTTATTAGGGTTTGCCCTTCGGTCCAAGTCCAATTTTCTTTGCACAGGCCTAAACCCTTTATCAAATTAGCACAACATCTATAAAATTCATGAAATAACATAATTTCACATAATATTATTTATCGAAATAATATTTCATAAAATTCTTCACCGACCCTAACTGGCTACTAACGATGTTCAAAATACGGGATGTTACATTCTATAAATTTTAAGAACAATTCCTAAACCCAAAAACACCATGATAAACATCCCTTAAGAATATGTCATCTTGAAAATAATCATCCATTCATTCAAACATATATCACATATAATATAAAAATGCACATAATCTCACACAACAATTAATAATATGCATAGATTAATGACTTGCTCTGGTGCCAATTGTTGGAAAAATAACTAGAGTACGCAGAGGAATCGGCATGGTGGGCCCATTTTATACAGCAATAAAAATTTTCATCACTCATATAAACAGTTTATATGATCAAGAAAACATCTGGACAGAAACATTAACATATAATATTATTAATCATGCAACATATATATAAATATATAGTATATTTATATATAACATATAAACATATATATATATATATGAATATTCAAGAACATAAGTATTTACCTCTTGAAGCCTATCAAGTGTCCTTGAGCATTTTCATATATATTTTGATCTTCTTATCCAATGCTTTGAGTACTCAAACCACGATCTTTCGGAGTGTTTTCTACACCTCAAGATATGTGTGGGCACATAGAGCACATGGGTTTGTAATTTAGGAATCACAAGTATTTCTCAACACATGAGAGCTTGGATTATGGTCTGAGAAAAAGTTTGAATAAAGAAGATGATGATAATATTTTTTGAAACAAAAAATTTGAAAACTATTTTTGACTTACCAATTTTATTTTCTCTAACTCAAATAAATTAATTAATTTAAAATTTTTATTTATTTATTTATTTATATATATATGTTATAAAACTATTAAGAATACTGAAATATAAAGTATAAAGAAATAGACAGAGTAATAGAGAGAGATTTAAAGAGAGAGTGAAACTCTTGTATGTGTTATTTCAATGGGGAAAGGACCCTTATATATACAGATAAATAAGCCCTAAGGAAATTGGGTAACTACTCTGAATACAATCAAGAATTAATGTTGATATTTTACTTTTGGCAACCTAGTGATTCTTCATTATTATGGACATCCATATATATAATATTTATAACACTCCCCATTGGATGTCCATGAAAACTGCCTCATTAAAAACCTTGCTAGAAAAACCCGGTAGGACAAAAACTCAGCCAAGGGGAAAAGAGTGCAGTGTATATTTACTCCCCCTCATTTCAACGCTCTTGAAGATCCTTTAATCGACGCATTATGATCTTATGTACCATCTTCTCGAACGTTGATGTTGGTAATTACTTTATAAATAAGTCTACAAGATTGTCGCTTAATCAAATTTGATGAACATCGAATCACCACTCGTTTGAAGATCATGTGTGAAGAAGAACTGCGGTGAAATGTATTTAAATATATCTCCTTTAAGATATTATCATTTTAGTTGAGCAGTATATGCTTCATTATCTTTAAAGAGAATTATCGGTATTTCTTTATCGGGTGATAATCAACATATTCCTGAAATATGTTGTTTCATTGATCTCAATCACACATTTTCCCCTTGCCTCATTAATTTCAAGTACCTCAACATGATTCAAAGTTACCTTGTTAAAAACCTTGTCAGGAAAACCCAGTTGGACAAAACCTGAACTAAGGGAAAAATAGTGCAACACGTATATATCTCTCCGTCATGCATATATCCATGGTAACTTTCGTGATCAACTATCTCATATGATTTTTATTGTAATTATAAATCACCATAAATTATCTATGATCACATATTTATTATAACTCTTCTAGAGCATATATGTAGAATGGAATATAAATATTTATTCAACATATTAAATCAATCATGTATATAACATTGTTCATTATCATATCATATCAACAATGTTATAATATGCATCATATTTGTGGATATTCATTATATATGACTATGTTCAATCAAAAATTTGAAATTTAAATATGATCACATGAATGAATATCTTCGACAATATCAATTTTCATTTGAAATATAGATGGTGTTTTGGGACCATATATTCGTTGCATTCTCGTTACATGTTCTTTAATTTCTTCACCAAGTGATGATATACACTATGATTCTTTATGCATACAAATTTCTTTGGGACTTCTCTACTCATAATTTAATCTATAACCAAATAATATATTTAAGAAATCCTTCTTCAATAGTTTATATTAGGAGCTCATAAGACATATTTTAAATTCTCATATTATTAGGAGCTCCAAATAAATAATTTGTGTTGCAACGTTTATATGACACATATCAATTCTCATAAAATATATATACTCCAGGCTATAATCAAATATTGATTATATTTTCTCATAACAATATGTATATGCCCTTATTTATCATTCTCTTGTCTATGAAAATTTTGTACAATAATTCATTTGTGTACAAATATACAAAATTCTCATTAGAATTATCCTTTCTTATACAAATATTTATTTGTACCCCTACAAGTTTTACTTCACTTTATGTAAGTAAATTTATACTGCCTGGATTGCGTCATATGATTTTGGCCAAAATTATATATACATCGATAATTCTCGACCCATTTAATATCATGATCCTTGCTATGTCATATTAGTTTATTTCTTATGCAAACATTTGAATTGCCGACAATAATTCATAATATGATAATTTCCTCCCATATTGACATAACTTAAAGATATGTATATCATTTCAAACATGTATATTATTAATAGGTACAGGTATAACCACTTCAATGGCTTTAATTATTATCAACTTTGTTATGTCTATAATTTCTTTAAGGAATCTCTTCAGGAGCACTATTTTTATTTAATTTTCAAATTATCAATATTTTATAAAATTAAGGTATCTTCATGAGTGTCTCTTACTTACAACATCTTCAAGACAAACCAAATAAACATTTGTTTTCATAATTTTTACTTTATTAACTTACGCTTCAAGTGTTATTAGACTCATTCTGACTCAATTTAAATAATATTGATTTGCAGTTGGCATATATATGTATGATTTTATCATTTTGAACTTCTAGTTCTTATTTTGTGCAAGGAACATTTTTCAAAATATTCATTGATCCAACTTCATTTCTCTCCCCTTGATCGAGAGAATATTTAAAAAATTAATACAACTTGTAGGAATTTCAATATATCACAATAAATTAATATTTGTTCAAACTCGTATATATTATTGGGTCATTGAACTTCAGGTTCAATAAATCACAATTACGAACATATTTCATTTTCAAGAATGAGTCATATATATGTATAGTTGAAAATATACAAGCTTATAATTCTTGTAAGTTCATGATCATACGACTTTATCACATCGATAAGAAATTATGCAATAAAAATCAAACAATGGTTCAAGAATGCAAAGTGAATATAAAGAAATACTTATTATCAAAATAATATAATTTTTTTTCTCATACATCTTAGACAAAAAAATTATAACTATATAGAAAAATAATTTTCAGAAGAAATATAATTTCAACTTATAAATAATTATGAAAAATTTGAGAAATGAATGCACTAACATTCGAATGAGTGACACTTTTATAAATGATATATATGAAGTAAAAAATTTAACAATAAAACTAGACAAGTTAAAATATTTATAAACAAAACATTTGAAAAATAGTTGAAATATATATATATTTCTTCTAAAAATATAAGATATTTAAATTTATTTTCACTTCCCATATGCAAAATATATATACATATTTTCTTGAGCACCATATAAGAATTAATAATAAAAAGAATCTTCTAGCTCTTCATCTAAATTTAGGGAAATTTATACATTTCATTGCATATGATTGATCATTCAATTAATGAACTTCAGGTTTACTATACTTTGTATTTCACTAAAATTTTCAACATACACATAACTGCTATAAAAGTTTCATTTTTGTTTATATACTAGAGAATGAAATAACTTTAATATCCTTCAAAATATATAATAGCATTGATTCTTCATGAATCTGATTTCTCCATTTGATTTTTGTAATATATATTATGTTCAACAACATTATATTTAACAATTTTTATCTATCCAATGGTGTGCTTGGTCAATAGCACAATTATTTTTCAAATATAAACTTATCATTCATTCAAGTTAATAGACAATGATAATAATCATGCTTGTTGTAGCCAAATAGCTATAATCATAATATGAATATATCACTTATTTTTCTTTCCAACAAGTGGTCAAATTTATTAATGAAATAATTCATTCCTTATTCTTATGACTTGATATATTATATAATGAAATGTACAAGCGGTACATATTATAAGTTTTTTTTTTTTGCCACATTCACAATTATATAGAAATTGTACAACTGGTACATAAAATATGTTTAACTTTAGCTAGCAATATATTGTGTTAAGGTTTCATCAAGAACATTTTCAAATAATTTTTGTGATTTTATAACACTTTGAGGAATGTAATTATAAATTACATTTTGAACAATGAAAAAGTTCACTAAAATACTAATAATTAGATATTCACTTCTAGGAATGTGCAATGAATAATTGACATAAGTAATGAATCATTCACTTCAAGGAATAACATTGAAAAAGACCATACTTGCTTCTATCAAGAAATATTGCATATATAATAACATGACTAATAATATCAATGCACTTTAAAATGAAATTGACTTTCTATCATTCTTTTCAGGGAATAATATTTAAATGTACAACAAAATCGATATATATGTTAACTTCTTTATTGTACAATAAACATACATCCAAGTCAATATCAAAGGTAGTTACACCTGAATTAGTTTATTCTCTTCATATTTGTTTTTCAATCTTGCTTATCATTAATTCATATTTTAATGTTTTGATGCAATTTTCTTAAAGCTTTTGGGACTTGAAAAAATCAGTCACCAACAACATCAATCATAATACATTTCAATGTTTTTTTTAATTGTGTTCATAAATTTCATATAATTGACAAATAAGTAAAATATTCACTTCAGGGAATTTTGCTAAAATATCACAACTCTTTAGCAATTATGTTTCTTTTATATATCTTAAAGCATAATATCACTTTTGTATAATCTTCGGGATATATGGAAGACCTTATCTCAAGGATCTATAATTTTTTTTTCAATATGCCATAAACATGGAACATTACAAATTCTAATGTAATCATTTGTAAATAACTGTAAAATAAATACTATAGAGAAATCAATATTAAATATGTGATATAGCAAGAACACATACATATGAATATCATATTTACGACAATAAGACATTAAACCATCTAATACTATCACAATGGTAAAATAACAACTCACATATACATTTTATTTTTATGATCAATATATATAGTATGGTAATCATATAAACATACATTCACAATAAAATATTTTTACCTCAATAAACTATGATGACTAGAGGCTTGATAATGAATTTTGTTATCAACACAATATGGTGGTTGAAGATTGAATCATCTAGTTCAGATTCAACGAATGTTTATGACTAGAGATTCATGATAAGATTTTGAACCTACAAATAATGATAGTTAGAGAGTCGTGCTGATAACGTGTTATAAAACTATTAAGAATACTGAAATATAAAGTATAAAGAAATAGAGAGAGATGTAAAGAGAGAGTGAAACTCTTGTATGTGTTATTTCAATGGGGGAAGGACCCTTATTTATACAGATAAATAATCCCTAAGGAAATTGTGTAACTACTCTGAATACAATCAATAATTAATGCTGATATTTTACTTTTGGTAACCTAGTGATTCTTCATTATTATGGACACCCATATATATAGTATTTATAACAATATATATGAATTTCGAAAATTATATTTTTGAAAATTTAATAATTAATTCTAAATTAATTATTCAACGTCAATTAACATATAATTGTATACTACTCTGAATACAATCAATCAATAAGGAAATTGAGTAACTGCTCTGAATACAATCAATAATTAATGTTGTTATTTTACTTTGGGTAACCTAATGATTCTTCATTATTATGGACATCCATATATATAATATTTATAACAATATATATCAATTTTGAAAATTATATATTTAAATTAATAAATATTTCTTCGAAAATTTAATAATTAATTCTAAATTAATTATTCAACGTCAATTAACATATAATTGTATACTTGACCCAAAGAATAAAATTCTTCTCAAATTTCCAGATTACAGTGTTACCCTTGTATCAACTCTTACCTTGATATGGTGTTGATAGAGTCACCATGGGGACCTATGGACCTATAATATGAAGCACCAATAAATATTAGATTATTAATCAAAGCTCTTTGATTAAATAATCATATTTATTAATCTCATGGTTACTCCACTATAAATATGAGATTAAACTCTTGATAATTATAGACATATATTTACAGAGTACTTTATTAAAGAATAAAGTGTCCATTGGTATAATCATTACATACAACGTTAATCTTCTATTAATAGTTCATAATTAAAAGGTAATAAAATTATTGTTTTACCCTTTTAGCTATATATTGTTCCTAGAGTATCATTGACTTTACTAGTGATGGTTGTGTCACAACAAGTTTGTGACGTGAGCGCTCATAACCTTTTCAGTTCCAAACGTCAACCCAATAGGGAACCATTATTAAATCTATAAGAAGGTATAGATTCCATATATGTTAAACTATGTCCCCGGCCATATATATCATTGAGTCCCCAAAACAATTGTTCTTAGCCTGATCATTATGACAAACCTTAACGCATGAATCAAAGGATCAAATGACATATATAGGAGTTCATAGCTACCTTAGGATTAAACAAGTATATGATAATTGTTTGATTAATACTATGAAACGATGTTTAAACAAGTATTAACAAATCACACCTGGTCCAGTTCTATATATCACGAAAATTTCTACAAATTTTCTTTGCATTCAATCAAAGTTAAACATATCTAAAATACGCCCTGAAGTTTCATAGGTTAGCCAAGTTTGCTATGGACTTGGTGTCTACTGATGTGACCAGGAAGGAGAGATTTCTTACGGGGCTGAATTCTATGATAGCCCGAGATGTCAAGATTACTATAGTACCTGGAGTGACGACATACGCTCAGGTAGTGGAGAGAGCCCTTATTGCAGAGGGCGATGAGAACAAGATCTCGCAAGAGAACGCAGCCAAAAGGGATACCAAGAGGATGGGATCTCCCTTTACAGGATCTGGTAGGGGCAGAGGCCTTAGTGACCAGAAAAGAAAGACCTCGGACACTGCTTTGCCTTCCAGCCCTGATATGAGGCCACAGGGTGTATAGATTGGCCTCCAGGGTGACAATAAGAACTGGAGGACATATCCAGAGTACACCAGATGTAGAAGACATCATTTGGGGGAGTGTCAAACGAAGACCTGTTTTTTATGTGGAATCATGGGGCATCTCAAGAAAGACTGCCCAAGGATGAGGAAAGTGTAACGTCCTACGTTTTTGGGTACCTTTAAACGACTCGGGTCGGGATTTTTCCCCCGGGTTAAGAATATTATTTTAAAAAAATATTATATTTTGTTTGTAAGTATTCCATGAGTTATTGCTAGCCAAAATATGAATTTTGTGATTTTAAAAGTCAAGATAAGACTTTCGGTCCTGGACCGACACAAAAACCCTGATCGGGTAAAAATCTCGGAAAATAAAATGAAAAATCATGGCAATTATATTTTGGGCATAAAATACATTCTTAAAAGTTAAAGTTTGGTAAAAAATAATAAACCTAAAAGAAAATGGAAATTTTAGGGCATTTTGTGTTAAATGCCTAATTTTACCGAAATGGGGAATTTTATTCCATGAATGGACCTTAGGTTAAATTTTATTATGTGATTAATTAAATTAAATGTGAGAGACATTTAATTTAATTAATTAATGTTAAGTTTGGTGATTAAAACTTAATAAGAGTGAAAAATGTGTCAAAAGCCAATTTGGACTTTTCTTCTTATGAAACATTAATAACCTTTATAAAAAAAAAATGAAATGATCATATATGTAGCAAAGAGTGGCCGGCCATGTGGTGTTTTAGGTGGTGTGAACCCAACTTAATAAAGATAAATCTCATTTTAACTAAGTCAAGTCAAGTGGGCAAGTGGGCAAGTGGGCAAGTGGGAGGAAAACACTTGAGTGTTTTTGAGATAAATTAGATACCATAAACTCTTCTAACCCCCCTAAGAAATCAACCACTCTCCCTCTCTCATTCACTATCATCTTTTTTGAAGACCTCTCAAAGTGTTCTCTCAATATTCAACCTCAAGAACACCAAGGAAAACTTGGAGGCTAAGTCTTGGTCTAGGAAGTATTTTTCCCTAAGGTAAAGCTTCACTAATCTAGGCTTTTGTAAAGTTTTAAGCTTAGAGTTTCAAATAGCTAATTAACTATGTTGTTGGGGGAAGTTGGTTAGGGTTTTTGAAAGGTTTTGGAGGAGCCAAAGCTAATAGGAAGGTCCAAACCTTAAGCAAGAACACCAAAGAGGTAAAAAGTTTACTTTTGATGATTTTGTTGTAGGGTTTTTAGTTTTAAGCATTATTTTGTATATCTAATGCTTAAAGTTTCTTGTTGGTGATGTAATAAGGTTATGGTAGTTGTTTAATAATTTTTATGATGCATGTGTATTGATTTTTGAAAATGGGAACCAAAACCCCCAAGGGTTTTGTAGGATACCCTAAAACAAAACATGTTTTGAGCTGTGACTTCCAAGGGGTCAAGCAGCCACTGTATAATGTTTTTGTAAAATTAAATTATACTGTGATGTTGTTGAGATTGAGTACATAAAATTGAGCTTTTGATACACTAAAAAATGTTTAGAAATGAGTAAGTTATGCTATTTCAAAGATTAGGTAAAAAACTGTTTTTTTCGTATTCTTATTTTCGGAACCAAGTTTGGACAGCAACTGTATAGGGAAAATGAACCCAGTTTTTTCTAAAATTTTTTGGACATATTACTGGCATAACCTATTATTCCACTGTAAAATTTGGTAAGAAAATATTGAACGGTTTGAAAGTTATTAACTTTCAAAGTTTGGGAAAAATAAGGACTTGAAAATGAGGTCATTTTTACCTCATTGTTGGAAAATGATTTCACCAATCAAAAATGCTCATTTTGACCTAAGATTTTACAAAGACCTAAATGGCATAACAAAAATGGAATTGGGAAATTTTGGTAACAATTGGGTAAGTAAATTTCAAGTTATGAACTAACGAAGTATGTAGTTAAAAATGTGAAAAAATAGGCTTTTCACACTTAGTGTAAAAATGAGATTTTGGAACATAAGGTAAAAAGTAAAATTTTGCTTATTTCAAGATATAAATTGGTAAGTCTTGAAATCATATTTTCACTAAAATTACCCCTTTGAGTTTAAATGAATTATTTTTATTAAAGAGTTTTTATTCTTTCTAAAAATAAGATATTTAATTTATTAATAGTTAATAAATTAAAAGAGGGTTTAAAACCCTATATTTTGAGAAAATAATTAAATGAATTATTTTTCTAGTAAGTAAAAATTGATTAATTGCTTTTGGAAAATTAATTAGTCAAGATGAGAAATTTATAATGGTTTTCCTAATTAAGACAAATTAGGCAATTTTCTTAAATTGGTTTTTAGATATTAAAACCTTAAGAAAACTAAAAGGAAAATTTAAAGAGTTTATTTTCTTTAAAAATAATTAAGGAATTTATTTGTATTTTCTGGATATAATACCGGCTAAAATCTTACATATTTTAACCGACTAGTCGAAAGTGCGGGTTAATAGCAATACCTTGAAAGAATAAGATTTTTAGCGGGTTGTGGGGAAATACCACTGTGATACCCGAGCCTAGGTATCGAGACCTTAGGATAGGTCTCCCCGAGACTTAGGGTTTAGTCTCGAATATTTTGTATAACTTTCCTTAATAGGTTTAAAACCAAATAAGGATTGTAAATCCTTACAAATGACTTTTATTAAAATGACCAAACTGCCCAAAATAATAATAATGAATTATGAGTGCCATAATTAATCCGAGTATACTGTATGGATAACTACAGTATTGGCTAAGCGTAACTGGACTGAACGTTGGAGGGTGAAAACTTGTTGAGCGCTAAGGACTCCAAGTAAGTCAACTTATATTGTATGGCTGCAACATGAAATGATTATTGTCTTGTATGTTAGTATAGGGATACATGCATATATATAGGCTGTCATAGAAAGTTGCTTAGAGACGTTAGTCTAGTGAGTGCTGATTTAGAAAATATGAACGGTAGAAGTCCGTCATATCCTAGACGATTGATCCCCGTCACACTGCTTGATTTTATTTATGTCCGGTTCATTACCGCGACGAGTGGCCATGAGATGAGGATAAGCTGGTTAAACCTAGGGGCGCCAAGATAAATGGGACCTAGGGGCCCTCATGCTTACTTAATCATTGGACGGTTAGAATCCGAGCAAGTGCTCTGATAAGTTATTCCCGGATAGCAGCCGTGAATATTGGCCATTCCGTGAGAGTGCCTAGAGATACTAGGGGTTGCCAAGATTGAGTGAGGTTGAACACCCTAGGGGCAGGTACTCACCAGCACCACTGATTAACATAGAAGTCTCCGTAAAACCGTGTAAATTGGATTACACTCTTGAATAAGTAGCGATGTCCTAGGTAACACGATAGTTACCCTTGATGAGAATATTTATTGGCTAGATCTTAGTGTGGAGACTCGGTTCTCTTTTATAGATTAGCAATTATGTTGGAGGGCGCGTTACGCATGAATTGTTAGAAATTGTCGAGCGTTGGTCTCGAATTATGTTGTGATATAATATATCTGCTTGCTCTGGGATTTTCTGAGTGCAGGGATATAATTGTTGATAAGATATAGTTGTGATATAATATATCTGCTTGCTCTGGGATTTTTTGAGTGCAGGGATATAATTGTTGATAAGATATAGTTGTGATATAATATATCTGCTTGTTCTGGGATTTTTCTGAGTGCAGGATTTTATCTAGTTACGAATTAATTTATCATTGGTTATCAGGCATGACCATAAGTTTGCCAGGACGCTTTAGCGTTCTTGAAATTGATTGTGTAGGGTCCGGAACCCTAATTCTCTACATGCTTTGTTTGAAAGTTGATCTTACTAAGCGTTTTCGCTTACCTAGTTGTTTCATGTTGTAGGTAAGAGCAAGGGCAAGGCAGAGCAGTGAGCGCTGGAGTCTTCCTTGCAAATGTACATGTGGACCGACCTTTTGGGAAGTCGTTTTATTTTTGGAAATGTTGTGTAATTTTCCTAAGCAAGGCTCACTCTACTCTTTATAAAATATGTTTGTAACTAAATGTTAAGTATGGCCATACGACTTTTTAAAAAGTTTTTTTTTTTATACGGGTTTTTGAGACATTTTGTTAAATGAAAACATTTATATTTCCGCATTATCGAGTCTTGAAAATCCGGGTCGTTACAGAAAGAGGAGCCGAAAAAGGCGGACAACTCAAATCCAGCTTGAGTGTTCGCACTGACGTAGGCAGAGGCTGAGGCTAGAGCCTCAATAGTGATAGGTCAGCTTTCTAGTGTTGACACTTCTTATACTGTACTAATTGACTCTGGTGTTACACACTCTTTTGTTTCTAATAGGATTATTGATAGACTGTGTAGGCCATGTGATTACTATGTTGTGGGGTTCAGGACATTTTTACCCATTGGGGAGTTATTGTTTCCAGGAGATGTGTCAGATCACTGCCAGTGATAGTGGACGACAGAGATTTTTCAGTTGACTTGATAGAGTTGGTAATGACCTACTTTGACATGATTCTGGGGATGGACTAGTTAGCTAGATATGGGGCAACCATTGATTGTAAAAAGAAAATGGTAACCTTTGAGCCTGAAGGTGAGGAGCCCTTTGTATTTGTTGACACTTTCATGGACCCCGTGTACCTATGATTTCAACATTGAGGGCTAGGGACCTATTGCGAGGAGGTTGCATAGGACTCCCAGCCAGCGTAGTGGATACCACTCAGGTCATGCTAGTGGGACCAGCAGAGACTAGGTTGGTTTATGAATTCCTAGATGTGTTTCTAGAGGAATTATCATGGTTGCCGCCACATAGAGAGATAGAATTTGTTATTGAGCTGGCACCAGGGACATAGCTAGTGACTAGGGAACCTTACAGAATGGCCCTAGCAGAGTTGAAAGAATTGAAGGTACAATTACAGAAGTTGTTAGACATGGGTTTTACCAGACCTAGTTTCTTTCCATGGGGTGCGCTAGTCCTATTTGTGAAGAAGAAGGATGGTTCTCTGAGAATGTACATAGACTACAGGGAACTGAATAAGTTGACCGTTAAAAATAGGTATCCTCCACCAAGGATAGATGACCTGTTTGATCAGTTGCAGTGTAAAATGGTACATTAGAAGATAGATCTTTGATCTAGTTATCACCAGTTGAGGATCAAGGAGGAAGACATACCAAAGATATCCTTTCATACCAGATATGGGCATTATGAGTTTCTTGTCATGTCATTTTGTTTGACTAATGCCCTGACAGCTTTCATGGATCTGATGAACAGGGTGATCAAGGACTATCTGGATCGGTTTATGATCGTCTTTATCGACGATATCTTAGTTTTTTCGTAGTCAGAGGAAGAGCATGAGCAACATCTCAGGCTGGTCTTACAGAGGCTGAGAGAGCACAAATTGTTTGCCAAGTTTAGGAAGTGTGACTTCTGCTTACCTCAGGTGACTTTCTTGGGTCATTTTATTAGCAGAGATGGAATCAAGGTGGACCTAGCTACAATTGAGGCTGTCAGAGATTTCCCAAGGCCAAGGAATGCCTCTTAGATTAGAAGCTTCCTTGGATTGGTGGGCTATTACAGGCAGTTTATGGAAGGGTTCTCAAGGATAGCTACCCCATTGGATATCCCTGAGTGGAAGTGGGAGAAAATCTCAATGGATTTTTTGGTGGGATTGCCCAGGACGATGGGTCAACACGATTCATTGTGGGTTATTGTAGACTGATACACCAAATCAACTCACTTACTACCAGTGAGGATGACTTATACAGTTGACCAGTATGTAGATCACTATGTGAAAGAGATAGTACGTCTTCGTGGGGCTCCGAGATTGATCGTGTCAGATCAGGACCCCACATTTACTTCCATGTTTTGGGGAAGTTTGCAGAAGGTGATGGGCACGCAGCTGAAGTTTAGTACAACATATCATCCTCAGACCAATAGTCAGTCTGAGAGGTTTATCCAGATATTGGACTTTGAAGGGTCCTGAAGTAAGTATTTGCCTCTGATAGAGTTTTCCCACAATAACAGCTACCAGGCGACCATTGGAGTGGATTCTTATGAGATGCTTTATGGTAGGAAATGTAGATCACCCATTAGCTGGGATGAGATGAGTGAACAGAGATGCTTGGGTCCTGAAGTAGTTCAAAGGACCAATGAGGCTATCGAGAAGATTAAAACTTGGATACTCTCATCACAAAGTAAATAGAAAAGTTATATGGATCCGAAGCGCAGGAACGTGGAGTTCCAAGTGGGAGACTATGTCTTTCTTAGAGTTTCACCACTGAAAGGGGTGAGGAGATTTTGGAAGAAGGGCAAGCTGAGCCCTAGGTTTGTAGGACCTTTTAAGATCCTGGAGAGAATTGGTAAGGTAGCCTATAGATTGACCTTACCTCTGGCATTATCGGTCATGCATAATGTATTCCATATTTCAATGTTGCGGAAGTATGTATCTGAGGAGGCTCATGTAATGAGTTATGAAGATCCGGAGTTGCAAGCAAACTTATCTTATGAGGAGCAGCCAATCCAAATATTAGACAGGATGGGCAAGGTCCTGAGGAATAAAATCATACCTTTGGTAAAGGTATTATGGAGGAACAACAGGTAGAGGAGGCGACCTGAGAATTGGAGTCAAACATGCGGGATCAATATCCCGAGCTGTTCACGTAAAATTTCGAGGAAAATTTTTTTGTAAGGAGGGGATAATTGTAATGCCCCAATTTCTCTAATATGGCTTAATTCCTGGATTAGGGGGCCGGGAGGAAATAATTGAGTTAATTGTGTGCTTATGTGTGTTGACTGCCTTTTTCGCTGCAAACTTAATCTGATAAATTAAAGGATAAACAAGGAAAGACACAAGGTTTTACGTGGTTCGGGTTATAAAAGATCCCTAGTCCATGAGTCTCTATTATTTAGCGAGCTTGAAGCTTGAGGTAGCAAGCTTCAATGACAATTCTCATGCATCGTATATATTGCACTGAATACACAGTTTCTCTCTCTAAAAAATCAACACTTTACAACGAGATACCCCAGGCCTATGTATAGAGGCTGGGGTCATTAATGCTAATTATTTCTCATAAATATTAGGTTATCAATATTAAGTTAATACACAAAGGGTTGTGTTACAATAAAGACTATGGCCCACACAGATTCTACAGGGCCCATTGCAGAAAGTCACACACAAACTTTACAGGGAACATATATGTGATTTTCAGGGTACGACGCACGTTTTCCCATGTCAGGCGACGTTGTGGGAAATGCCAATTGTCGAGTGTATGAACTCAACACCACTTATCAAGGATCACCAAAAGTTGTGAGATGATCCTTTCGAGGCCCACACCTGCAATGATTGACACCTGGCATTATTCTCAGGCCCAAGGATCGGAGTCCTAGACTTGGGAAATGGCCTAGTGAAAAATGGTCCTCGAGGTGTGACCTCACTTGGAGACACCCTCTCCCTGAGGGAAGACCTCGGGTCATGGCCTCACCTATGGATATTCATGCTTTGGAGATTGGCCTGAAACATGGTCTCCCTAGAAGACGCCCTCTCCTAAGAGAAGACCTTGGGAAATAGCCTCACTTGGAGACATCCTCGATTCAACTGGAATGGACAGCATCAAGGAACTCGCATCCCGAGGAATCCATGGCCTATCTCTGATTACTCCCAATTTCCACGTGTCGGATGATCAAAACACGGACAACATTTTCCCCCCAAGTCTTCACTCATCCTCGGACAGTGGAGACTTAGATTGAGGAGTAATCTGAGGAGGTCTTTGGGAGATGACGTTTGGGCTTCTTCTGACTTTTTTGAAAATTTCATGCCACGTGTTGACTCCCCATTTATGGGCCCATCAATTCATGCAATTAATGAGAAGTCCATTCCACTACTCAAAACGTCTATTCCGTACCCTAGTTGTCTTTTCGCTCCATACCCAAGATGTCATTTCCCAAGGCCAATGATGTCGATCTGTGCCTTTTAGGATATGAATGTTGGATTACTCTCAAGTGCTTACGTCGTGGGTAATCCGACAGTTGGGGTGTAGCTGCTTCCCTTCCATGTTTTGAGTATAAAACTTGATGACCGCCTTTCAACAAACACTCTTACCATTCAAAATCTGAAATCACCAACACTCGCTCTTCTTCCTTAATCTTCCCAATCCTTCAACCATTCCGGAGTTTCTTCTACAAGTCTGGATGATTGGCGAGAGTCATCGTATTTCTGGGCATACAACAAGCAATTCTTCAGAGTCATAACCCATTTTAGCATTTACCGTCACTACATCTTGAGTAAGTATTTAGTGGTTTCTTAGTTTCATTGGGTTTGATTTGGGAATTAGATGCATGCTTAGGAATGGGCTTTTTGTAGTATTTTGAAGGGAAGGTTTGACCCTTTACAAGTCTTTTTAGGCGCATTTTGGTGTTAGGAGTGGCCAAAATGGCCTATTTCCCACCTTGGATAACTCTTGTCTTTTTGGACACTCGACTAGAATCTAGAAAATCGCCAGATTCCATCAGTGTTTATAAGTTCTAGTGGAGTTCTCTGCTGCTGATTTTTCAGCCCCGAGGACATTCCAATCCTTTAGAAAATCTTTCTTTTCCTCCCCAAGCAGTAATCTTAGGGATTCTCGCTTTGACCCATCTTTCTTTGGGGCAAGGTTCTAACTGCTTGGTTTGTTGTTTCAGATGTTCGAGGAGCTTCATCAATTACACAAACAAGGATTTTACGCCTTTGATGCCGAGATCCTCCAAATGGCACGAGAAGTGGGGGAAACACCCTGAGTATGGGAAGTAAGTGGCTGGCTACTCAAGCTCTCTTAGTACGAGAGGGCTTTGACCAGGTGGTGACGAGACCTCTTCAAGTCGGCCTCTCAGAGGAAGAGGCCAATGGAGGTCCGACGCCGTCGAACAACACCTACCCTGTCGTGAGATTTGAGGTGGAGGACATCCCCAGCACGCTATGGAACCGAGGTGCCTTGGAGAAGATTCTCGACAACTATGGGGTGGATGCCAATGAGATGCTAGTATGACTGTCCCAGGAGGACGAGAGGGCCCATGAGAGAATTCACAGGCATGGGCCCTAGAGTGCCTCCCATCTCCACGCTGGTGCAACCCTGCCATTGCTCGCGAACTAAGGTGGTGTTGATGGCATTCTCATAAACATCCATGTAGAGTAATAGGGGTTCCTTGTCCATGGGCTTTGATAGGATATGAGGGTTTTCTATATGAGCCTTCAATTGCTAGAACTCTTGCTCACATTCCTCTGTCCATTCAAACCCCTGTCCTCCCCGAAGAATGTTAAAGAACGGGATGCACTTGTCCGTCGCCTTAGAAACAAAACAACTCAGTGCAGCAATCCTTTTAGTGAGGCTATGGACATCCTTATGTCTTTGGGGGATGGCATGTCGATCATGGCTTTAATCTTTTCAGGTTTTGCCTCTATTCCTCGAGCACTGACGATGAAGCTCAAGAATTTTCCCGGGGCAACGCCAAATGTGCACTTCTAGGGATTTAGCTTAATCCCGAACTTGTGAAGCACCAAGAACACCTCTGCGAGGTCCCTCACGTGGTCGGGGGCCGTTCGGGACTTCACCAGTATGTCTTCCACGTACACCTCCATATTCCACCCCAACTGCTCTTTGAACATTCGGTTCACGAGCCTTTCGTAGGTGGCCCCAAGATTCTTTAGCCCAAAGGGCGTCACCTTATAGTAGTAAACTACCTTGTCTGTTCGGAAGCTAGTGTGCTCTTGGTCTGCGACATGCGTGGAAATCTAGTTATACCCCAAGTACGCATCCATGAAGGAAAAAGCTTGTAACCAGAGGTGGCGTAAACCATTTGATCAATCTTTGGTAGTGGGAAGTAGTCCTTAGGGAAAACCTTATTTAGGTAAGAGAAGTTGATGCAGGTCCTCCAGATGTCGTTTGGCTTAGGCATGAGGACCGAATTGAATACCCACTTGGGATATTGTGCACTCTTTATGAAACTGTCCGCAAGCAGTTTGTCCACCTCTGCCTTTAAGGCTTCCTCTCTAGTCTGGTCAAACGTCCTCTGCTTCTACTGGATTGGAGCGACATTTGGATCGACATTCAAGGAATGGAAAATGATATTTGGGAAAATGCTGGTCATGTTAGAATGTGAGCAGGCGAAGACATCCTGGTTCTCTCGGAGGAAGGCTAGAAGCGACTTTCAGACATTCTCCTCCAGATTCTTCCCAATCTTAGTTCTCCTATCAGGAGTGGCCGCATCGAGAGCTAACTCCTCGACTTCTTCCATCAACCTGACTACCCTCTCCTCTTGAACTCCCAGGTCCAACTCATCTATCTCTTCAGCCATTACTGCTATCATTTTCACCTTCCCAGGAAGAGACTACTTGTGGTCTGTAGTCTCGACTACCATTACTGGCTGCCGGAGAAAGACATTATAGCATTGCCTCATCTCCTTCTGGTCTCCTTGGATTGTACCGATTCCTTACTCCATGAGAAATTTCAAGCATAGATGCCGAATTGAGGTGACGACTCCGAATTCCACCAAGGTCAGACACTCTAAAATGGTGTTATACGCAGAGGGACAGTCCACCACAACGAAAGTGCAATACTTGAAGGCCTGGTGAGGCTCTTCCCCCAGTTTCATAGGTAACTTGATTTATCCCATTAGTATGAGACCCTCTCCCAAGAATCCATACAAAGTTGAGGGGCAGGGGGACAGATCGTTTGTGGTCAACCCGATCTTTTCAAAAGCTAACTTAAAAAGGAGATTCACCGAACTCCCATTGTCCACCAGGATCCTAGTCACCATTTTTTTGGACACCTGGCTCTCGATCACTAATGGTTTGTGGTGTAGGAAGTGAACCCTTCGAGAATGTGATGACTTGGTTAGTCATCTGCGACATTTGGGCTTGTAACTAAGTCAAGGCCAACACCTCATCTTCGTGGTTTAAGGCCCGTGCATACCTGTTCTGCGAGCCTCTAGAAGTGCCCCCCAAGTGGGGTCCTCCCAAAATGGTCCCCACTTTGCCATTCACCGGAGGGGGCCTATTTCCTATCAGCTGTGGCGGAGCAATGGGCACCGGGCTCGGAGATATAAGAGTAGCAGGTTGCACAGGTATTCCTACTACTAGGGCCGGAGGTTGGTGAGGCCCACTTTGAGCGTATTGGTGGAGGTACCCTAACTTGATGAGGTTCTTGATCTCATCCTTGAGCTAGCAGCACTCATTGGTGTGGTGTCCCTATATCATTATGAAAAGAACAAAACTTTTCGGGATCTCACCTTTCCCTGTCCCTCCGGATGGGTTGTGGCTTTCGATAATGAACATGCTATTTTGTAACCATAAAGATATTCTCACGGGAGTCTACCAAGTAAGTGTACTTGGAGTACTGCGAGACATACTTCTCGACAGGGGTCATGCCCTGTTCAGCTTATGCGATCCCATTTCCCTTGGGCTTTCGGCCCTTTCCCTTACTCCCGCGCCTAGTGCTGCTGCTGGGGTTCTGACTGGGTGCGGTAGACTAGGATGCAGCAGTAACTCCAGCACTAAATGCAGGCTAAAAAGCACTGTACCCATTGGGCGCTGCTTCGCATCCTGTCAAAGCCGCACTGAAACCAGCAGTCGACATGGCACTAAAGCTAGTTGATGGGACACTCGGACTGGACTGGACTCCCCCCAAACTTGGTTGGATAGGACCATAAGGCGGATACTGGATCCTTGTTAAAATGAGGCCAGGCGCTGCCAGATCGGGAAAGGCGATGGGCCCCCCAAACACTCCGATTTGGGAAAGGCGATGGGCCCCCCAAACAGCTGATATTTTCTATTTCTCCACAGATGAAGTCATCGAGTCATCGGCATCCTCTTCGCTAGAGGTCATCCCACAACGGGGACCCCGCGCGGATGCCGGTATGCAATGCCATCAGTTGATGGCCATCGTCAACCTTCTTGGTCCTTACAACTTTCTCTTTGAAGTGTTTGATATATGCCTTTAGAGTCTCGAAGGGTCCTTGCTTTATATTGGCCAAAGCATTGACCTCTAAGCTCACCTTCTGAGCTGCTATAAACTATCTTCGGAAGGAAGATGATAGTTGATGCCACAATTGAAAGGATCCTGGCCGGTGTTTCTTGAACCACTAGTCTGCTGGTCCTGTTAGATTTATTGGGAACACATGACACTTAGCATCCTTGGAGACGTGGAGCACCGACATAAGTTTGTTGAACTTTGAAAGGTGGTCGGTGGGATACGATCTGCCATCATAAGACGCGATGACCAACATCTTGAAGCCTTGCGGCAAAGGGGCTTCCACTATGTGAGGAGCATACGGCTCCCCATCTTCGTCCTCCGAGTTAGAGTCATGGCCTTGTCGTCAGGCCATTCTGAGCATGATCTTTTTTAGGCTCTCTAATTCCACGTGAATCGGATCGTGGTCTTGGTTGACGCTTTGCGCTGGGTTAACTCTCATTCGGGCGTTGAGATTGTCCCTGAGGTTTGATGGACCTTTCTTGGCGTGCTCGTGCCCGTGGATCTTATTGCACCAATGAGCATTAAGGTTGTCTCGCAGATCACCCTGGCCTCGGAACGCACCATTTTCCTCGGGACGAGCCACCTCAGTTTCCCCGTCGGACTCAACATTCTCATTGTTAACCAAGATGTTGAGGCTGGGCTTTCCGCAGACAGGGAAATTTTGCATGATGCCTCCTCAGCCATTGTTCCTATGGGAATGGAAAGGTGCATGTGGGACACCACCTCCAGGCCCCACGTGATCTGTATTGGTGCGCCTGGGTGAAACGCCATGGGCTCCATGGGTACTGGTGGCATCCTTGAGCTCCTGGGCCATTACCTATGATAGTTAGCCTTGGGACTTGGTTACCTTTGAGGTTCCGATGTACCTTCTTTGATTTTGGAGTAGGGTTATTTTCAACCTTACCCTTGCCACGGTCCTATGGCATAGGTGGGGTTTCATCTACAGCTGGTTGCACGAGAGGCACACCAACTTATGGATCTCGCGCCAGCCCAGCCGGGTGCTCGGGAGGCACACCGACTAGACTGACAAGTGGCATTCTATCTGGGGCATAGGAGGCACACTAGTTGGCTATCCATATGGTACTTTTCCATGGGGGTCCACCTGCAACCCTTGGGCCGCTAGAGTAGCCATCATGGCGTTAACCATCTCCTACAGACAGCGATATTACCCTCTTGGGTGTCGATCTTCTACTGTTGAGTGGCCACCTGGTCATGGAGTGCCACCACTTCTGGTGTCTCCTCCACATCAATGGGATGAGGATATTCCTCCTCATAGTATTCATCATCACCCTCATCGTCCATGTCATCGTATTCAAAAAAACTTTCATTGTCCTCCACCGCGTCAAGGTGGTCTAGCGGCGCGGTGGCAACTGACTGGTTTTTCCTCTCTCAGCTGCGACGTGAGGGGCAGTATCTTCTAGAGCATTCCTTCGAGTGGTCACCATGATTTTTTTCCAAGCTTCCTTCAAGCTCTCAATGAAAAGCACCAAAATTTTGACTACCTTTTTTGCTGCCAACTTAATCGGAGAGATTAAAGGATAAACAAAGAAAGACACAAGGTTTTATGTGGTTTAGGTTATAAAAGAACCCTAGTCCACAAGTCTCTATTATTTAGTGCGCTTGAAGCATGCGGTAGCAAGCTTCAATGGTGATTCTTAGGAAACATATATATTGCACTGAGTACATAGTTTCTCTCTCTAAAAAATCCAACCCTTTACAAGGAGATACCCCAACCCTATTTGTAGAGGCTGGGGTCATAATGCTAATCATCTCTCATAAATATTAGGGTATTAATGTTAAGTTAATATACAAATGGTTGTGTTACAATAAAGACTATGGCCCACACCGATTCTACGGGGCCCATTGCAGAAAGTCACACACCAACTTTACGGGGAACATATCTGTGATTGTCAGGGTGTGGTGCACGTTTGCCCATGTCAGAAGGCGTTGTGGGAAATGTTGATTATCAAGTGTATGAACTCGACACCACTAATCGAGGTTTACCAAAAGTTGTGAGATGATTCTTTTAAGGCCCACAGTTGCAGTGATTGACACCTGGCATTACTCCCAGGCCCGAGGACCGAAGTCCTAAACTTGGGGAATGGTTGAGTGAAAAAGGATCCTCGGGGCGTGACCTCACTTGGAGACATCCTCTCCCAGAGGGAAGACCTCGAGTAATGGCCTCGCCTGTGGGTATTCATGCTTCAGAGATTAGCCTGAAACATGGTCTCCTTGGAAGACTCCCTCTCCTGAGAGAAGACCTCTGGACATAGCCTCACCTTGAGACATCCTCGATTCGGCTGGAATGGACCACATCAAGGAACTCGCATCCTAAGGACTCCATGGCCTGTCGCTAATTACTCCCAATTGCCACATGTCGGATGATCAAAACATGGAAAACAATGTGTTATGAGCATGTTATTTTGTGAATTGTGTGAATTATATTATGATATGATTATGCTTGCATGTTTAAGTGTATTAAATATGCATGTGAGCCCGTTTCTTATTAGAATGGCATTTTCATAATTTTGACCCGCTCAGGGTATAATTATAAATATGTGTGATTTATAATTGTCACCACATTATTTTGTGGATATATTTGAGTTACCTAGCATGAGGCGATCCTAGGGAGAAAGTTAGCGGAAAAGTCACAATGGGGTAAAATACCTAGCTCGGGGCGAGCTTAGAGGTATTTTGGTAAATTATTGGGAAGTTTAGAGTAACGGGAAATAATTGATGAATATTGGATTGATAGATTATTTGGGATTGTGTGGGATAATTTGAGATTAGCGGGAATTACGCCAAATGACAAATTTTCCCTTAGGGGTAACCTTTGAGGTTAAAGGGGGCAAGGGGCATTGTGGTCATTTGACCACATGGGTTAACTAACTAGGCCAGCAACTAAGCGTAGGCTCATTCATGTTCTCAAGTGACTTTGAGAGCATTTTCTTTGAAGAACACACAAGGCACTCCAAGGCCAGTCTAAGCTCAGATTTTTTGAGGAGATTGAAGGCAATCCTTGTTGAGTGATATCTTTGGATTGGGTCTAGAAGTAACTAGGGTCATCTTCATCCCCAAGGAGTTCAATATTCAAAGGTGAGACCCTTGTTTTTGGTGTTCTTGAACTTCTTTTGATTTTTTTGATTCCTAATTTAAGCTTCTATGAGTGTTTGTGATGAGCTGACTGGTAGGTTTTGTTGCTTAGGCCTAGTATAATGTTTTTGTGGCAAGAATCTTGTTAGAAACTCTAGTTGGGTTGAAATCGAAATCTGAATTTATAGGAAAATCACAGAGTTTGTAATTGGGGAAGAACGCCATGTTCTGGGTAGACTTTTGGTTTCTGAAGACCTAGCGCGACCGCACTAGGTTAGGAGCAACCGCGCTAATGACCTAGAAGTCCTAATTTTTCTATGGGAAGGGCAGGCACGATCGCACCAGTGGCCCCGAAATGCCAATTTGTTGATTTTAAGGGCTAGGCCTGGGGGCTTAGGAATCCAATTTTGGTGCTTCCTTGGGGGGCCAGGGGACATTTATAGTTCCCTGTTAGTTGGGAACAATTGTTTTGAGAGTTAGAGTTCAGTTTGGAACTCGGGTTCTGAGGTTAATTCTTGATGAGCATCTACTTGTGTTGTGACTAGGGTTTCCGCCAGGCTCGAGTCAGAGATAGCGCTTGGGGTCATTTCATTATTCGCACTAGGTTTGAGGTAAGAAAACTGCACTCGATGCTTGAGATACGTGATTAGGGCTTGGCCCGGTATTAAATGTGAACATGATTAGGGCTCGGGCCCTTGTTAACGAGCATAATTATAATTATGCATGTGGATATTGATTAAGTATTATGGAATGTGTTGTGTATGTTTATATGATGACTACACTATATATACATGATTATTCTTGATTGGAAAGCTCGGCTTATAAGTCGAGGATCTATCTATTGCATCTAATTAAAATCTTGGCCTGTTAGTCGAGGGCATATCTGGTTAAAAGGCTCAGCACATAAGTCGAGGGTTTACAAGGCTTGACTTATAAGTCGAGGCTTTATAAGGCTCGACTTATAAGCCGTGGTCGGCACTTTGCGCGCACAGCACAGGCTGTTATGGCTAGGCCACCCTGGGAGTGTATGACGCACTTGACTGGCTTGGATGTCACTTGAATAAATAAAAGTGTGATACACACTTGTGTGACTCAATGGTCTCTTACCTGTTCAATGTGCCTGTTTGGTTTCATTTATCACTATTAATTATGTTGTTAAATTATGTTGATTATCTGAATCTATTTATACATTTTCTTGTTGAGCCTTGGCTCACGGGTGTTATGTGGTGCAAGTAAGGGTAAGGATAAGCTTTTCCATCCATGAGTTGGAGAGCGTTAGAGTTGATGTGTACATATGTAGTCCGCTCGACTACCACGGTTGAGATATCGCAATGGAACTAGGGTTGTGTTGGGAATTGTGACAGTCAGTATCCCGTGATCCGTAGGGGGAAAGACCGGGTAAAGTTGTGCAATCCCACATCGCCTGGGGAAGGTCAAGTGTGATGATTCTAAGACAATGTCGGTAATGGGACTACACAGTTGAAGAAGGTCTAATTTTATTGATGGGTATTACCTATGCCAACAAGATGCATCTTCTTTTCGGTAGCCCGTCACTTGAGAACTCCAAAGTTAAGCATGCTTAACCTAGAGTAATCTCATGATGGGTGACCTCCTTGGAAGTTTTCCTAGGAAGCGTGCAAGTGAGGACAAAGCCCGCTGGAAAGACTTGTGTTGGTTAGGGCCAGTTGTCATTCTAGGAAGCATCCATAGTGAAATGGGGCGTTACAATTGGTATCAGAATCAGAGCCTTGACCCAGCTGGAAGTGTGGCCTATGGGGACGTCGAACCCCAAAGGGGGGTGATTGTGACAATCAGTATCCTGTGATATGTAGGGGAAAAGACCGGGTAAAGCTGTGCAATCCTACATCGCCTGAGGAAGGTCAAGTGTGATTATTCTAAGACTGTGTAGGTATGGGACTACACAGTTGAAGAGGGCCTATATGGATTGATGGGTACTACCTATGCCAACAAGATGCGTCTTCTTTTCGGTAGCCCATCACTTGAGAACTCCAAAGTTAAGTGTGCTTGACCTGGAGTAGTCCCATGATGGGTGACCTCCTGGGAAGTTTTCCCAGGAAGCATGTGAGTGAGGGTAAAGCATGTTGGAAAGACTCATGTTGGTTTGTAGGGCCAGTCTTCATTCAAGGAAGCAACCATAGTGACGTGGGGCGTTATAGGAATAGTGCCCTTAAAGCAATTGTAGTTGACAAATATTTTAAATGAAATAAATAATTGAATTGAATTATTATATATATAGACTATATCTGATATTATGTTGATAATATTAAGTAAATATCAGAAAATTTCAAATATTATCTATGTGGTCTTAATCTCATTGGTATGAGAGGATCGAGATTAAGATAATAAACTTGAAACAGTTCGCAGTGAAATAAAGTTATGGAATCTTTAGATTAATTATTGCTAGTACGGTTTGCTAGTATTATGAATACAAGTGACCTAAATTTGGGTCACTAGTGTAGTATGACTCTTTAGTGAAGGTACTTTATATATATTGATATATAGAACAGGACCATATGTGATTTGTTAATACTTGTTTAAACAATGTTTCATAGTATTAATCAAACACATCAAACGATGATCATATACACGATGATCTTAATCCTGAGGTTACTATGAACACCTATATATGTCATATGATCCTTTGATTCATGTGTTAAGGTTTGTCAGAATGATCAGGTTAAGAGCAATTTGTTTGGGGACTCAATGATATATATGGCGAGGGACATAGCTTAACAGATATGGAATCTATACCATCTTATGGATTGAATAATTGTTCCCTAATTGGGTTGACTTTTGGAACTGAAAAGGTTATGAGCGCTCACGTCACAAACTTGTTGTGACACATCATTCACTAGTAAATTCAATGGTACACTAGGAACAAGATATAGTTTAAAGGGTACAACGGTAATTTATTCCCTTTTAATTATGAACCATTAATAGAGAATTAATGTTGTATGTAATGATTATATCAATGGACACTTTATTCTTTAATAAAGTACTCTGTAAATATATGTCTATAATTATCAAGAGTTCAATCTCATATTTATAGTGGAGTAATCATGAGATTAATAAATATGATTATTTGATCAAAGAACTTTGATTAATAATCTAATATTTATTGGAGCTTGATATTATAGGTCCATAGGTCCCTTGGGTGGCTTTATCAACACCATATTAAGGTAAGAGTTGATACAATGGTAAAACTGTAATTTGTAAATTTGAGAAGAATTTTTATTCTTTGGGTCAAATATACAATTATATGATAATTGAGGTTGAATAATTAATTTGAAATAAATTATTAAATTTTTGAAAATATGTTTATTGATTTAAATATATAATTTCGAAATATATATATAAATAAATGAATAAATTTTTGAAATTAATTATTTTATTTGAGTGGGAGAAAATTAAATTGGTAAGTCAAAATAGTTTTTTATTTATTGAATTTAAAAAATATGATCATAATTGTAACGACCCAAATTTACTAATATGGCTTAAGGGCCTTAATTAGTGTGCCGGGAGGGCATAATTGGAAAATGTGTGATTTAATGATTGAAAGTATGCTATATGACTATTTGAATATTTGAGATCCATGACTATGTGTATTAGTATGCATGTAGGCCCTGATTAGGTTAGAAATGGCATAATTGTAATTTTGGGCCCGTTTAGGGCATAACTGTATATATATGTGTTGACGCGGTTCTTCACCAACAGGTAATTAATAGAATAAGAGAATGGAATTAGTGCTAAGTAATGAACCGTAAAAGATGAATGATCTTTTAATAAAATGATGATACAAATACTTTTTTAGGTGGTTCAAAGGTTAAAATCCTTCTACTCCACGAGCCAATATTATTGCTAGCTTTCTGGTATTCTTTACGAGGTATTTCGTTACACAATAGAATCCAACCCTTTGCAACTCCCATGGTCTCCATATTTATAGTAGAGGGCACCTGGGGGTTGGCAAGGGGGGTCATCCCGTGACCTTCTTACCCATCATGTCACTTCTATGACATTCATGATTAATTCCTAAAACCCGACAAATGAAATGTGGTCTAATCAATAGGTAAGGGGGATAATGGGCCGCACGGCCCAACCCAGTCGTTGGTGCATGAACACACACGTTTATGCTGTGTGTCTGAGAATTCAGGGATATATCAAACACGTGATGTCTGATATATGCACATTTACATTGCGTGGTTGACTTTATAAAGGGACACAGCTTCCAACTCAAGCACGTCCCTCGAGTTGGATGTCTTCTTAGCCTGTGGTGTCTATACTCCTGATCTGACTCCTTAGTAATCTTAGTAAGCCTTTGGTTATCTCGAGCTAAAGAGGTGGGACCTGATAACATCAGCTCCAGGTATGTGGCATCCACATGGCTGATATAATTATGCCCTACCTCAGCTCGCTAATAGCCCGTGGAGAATTAAGGCGTACATTTGCCCCCCAAGCCCCTGCTCGTGGCATACGACGCCACCTGGTGCCACAGTGGGGGCTTTTAGGCTTCCTTGTGGACTCTTCACATCCCGCCCATTACGCAGGCGTTGAATACGTGGAGCATCGTGGTTGGTGACGGTACATCTTCCGAGAACTGCATTAAATGGCCTAGCCTATACTCGGCCGTCGTTTCACCTTTCGAGTAGAAAGCCTCGTATCCTACATCAAGGCAATCCAACGGTTCCCCTTACTTGGCCTCTTATGTATATAAAAGGGGTGGCCACCTTACGCATGGGCCACCCGTTCATTTGAAAATTTTCTTATTTCCCCATCTTCTTCTTCCTTCTCAGTCTCAAAAAACCCTCTTTTTCTTCCGGTTACTGTTCCCAGTCGTTCCAGAAGTTCAGGCGCGAGAGCTCCTTTGAGGCTTTGGTACAAGCTATTTCGACAAGGCTCCAACCCAGACGACCCTTTCAGGTTCCCCATAGCAAAACACTCTGTAAGTTCTCTGCTTATGCATGCTTTAAATTTCCTCTTCACTGTTGCTTAGGTAAATTGTTTCTGTAGCCGCATGCAACATTCTGTTGGTTTTTGTGGGTACGATAGGCATAGGTTTTTATTTTAAGGCATCAATCGTAGAAAAAACCATTTAGGAGCATGACTCATAGGGTACGCTTTCTGGGGAAATTTTCTGGGTAGGATTTTTGGTATGCCTGTTTGAAATATCCAGCCTTTTGGATGCAAAACTGGGTATCTTAGGGGACACGCTTCACGGGCGGTTTTGCACTGCTTGCCTACTGAAACTTTCCTTCCAAGGCAAACTTTTATCCTGACCCTCCTAACACATGGATTCTGAGTTATCGGGGATCTGTTGGGAGTATAGGCGCGTGTTCATAGAACCGCGTGGTCTCACTCTCCACGGACTGAGATTACCTCAACCCGTGTAAATGAAACACTTCGCACCAGACTCTTTCCTATGCTTAGGTCGCCTTTTCTAAAATTTCTTCTTTTGTTCGTTCGGCGACCAAATGGGACCAAAGAAGAACACCCCTAAGAAGACTGCTGGCAGCTCGTCTTCTCAGCATGCCAAGGGAAAAGAGGTGGTCATGCACTCTCCAATCCCTATTTTCAGTCCAGCCGTGGAGCAGGAGCTTGAGGTGGGGCCCGACGCCTTCTTTGAGGCCGAGAGGATTGTCTCGAAGATCACCAACCAGGGGAAAGTGAATAAGATATTCCTTTCCCACAATATTGAGATTGGGAGGGGCACCCTAAATGCCCGACCTCCCCTAGAAGGCGAGCGGAGCTGCGCGCCGCTCGATGAAGAATATGCGGCCTGGAGGGACGAGTACTTCAAGGCTGGGGCCTTCCTTCCGCTGGACCAGTACTTCACGGATTTTCTCAATTACGTGAAGCTGGCTCCTTTCCAGCTCCCCCCTAACTCCTACCGTTTGTTAGCGGGGTTGAGATACTTATTCCTGAAGCAGGAATGGGAGGTCCCCACGCTTGCAGACATCCTTTACTTTTTCTGCCTCAAGGCCAGCCCGGAGCAGAGGGGGCGAGGCAACGGGTTCTACTACTTAACCCATTTTCCAAACACGGCTGCGGTCATCAAGCTGCCCAGCCACCCCAACAACTTCAAAGACTAGTTCTTCATGTTGAAGGGGTTTCGCAATTGCGAACATCACTATTTCAACCGCCCTCGTAAGTACCCTTTTCTCTTAGCTCGTAAGTTGATTATTGGTTATCTTCCTTTATTAGTTTCTGACTTAGAGACAACCATGCAGCCATTTTCACGAGGACGGCCAAATCCGTGATCCTCGGGGGTCAATACGAGACATTGGCGGGGCTACCCCCCAGCGAAAAGGACTATCGCCAGCTCGTGTCGGACGAGACGATGTTGGCGTGCAAACTAATCTACCCAGGCTAGACTTTGGCCTTGAGGAGACCGCGGGGCTTCCCTCCAGCTCGCGAGATAGCGCCCATCCCCGAGGAGGAGGCCGCGGGAGAAGAATACAAGGAGGACGAGGTGCCCCTCGTGAGGCGAAAGCGGGCGCTGGAGGTCGCCCAAGGAACAGACGAGGAGAGGGCCCGGTCCGGAGCAGCAGCCGGTCCTTCCGGGTAAGGTAATCCTTACATGTTTAGGGACTTAGATAGGGCCACTGCATACCTTCGGTTAGCTGGGTTCAATCCTAACCAGCCCGTTCAACGTCATCAAAGTGATCCAGACCGCGACATAACCTTACTCCAATGCGTCCACCAGCTCGTGCTGGATTACGAAAGTAGCCGCCCTAGGGGCACTGTAGTCGTAGATAACACCATAGCTTTTAGGTCGGCCTTTTTTGAGGAGTACAGGACCAATCTTCGGTCATGGCCCTCCCCTCGGGAGGGTATAGTAGCTTCGGGTCTTAGGCAATACGTAAAAGAGTCTAGTCCTGAGCCAGATCCAGACCCAGAGCCTCTTCCAGCCCGTGAAGTCATTATCCTAAATTCCCCCGCTGCAGCTCTGGGGCCGGTGGTCGTGACCATAGATTCCTCCTCTAGCTCGGAGGGTAGGATCCCTTTCAATATATACTTGAGATCTGTTTTCCCTTTATCTTTTGTAGTTTTGCATGAATACTTTTACTTGTATACTAATACTTTGCCTTTGCTTTCTCAGAGGAGATGTCTCAGCCCGGGAGCAACGACCTTCAAGCTATGTTCCCTTAAGGGAACCCTTCCTCTGGGGCCTCTGGGCCCATGGTGAAAAAGCTCTGGCTGGCAAAGAAGGCCATCGGGAGTACCTCTAAGTCCCCTGCAAAGGGGAAAAACCAGGCTCTAGTAGCTCAGGAGAAAGTGCCTCTGCCTCCTCCTGCAATGAAGATGCCTCCTCCTGCCCCGCGTGTTCCTGACCCTACTCGGGAAACGGAGGTGCTCCCCGGGACCTTATCGACCCCAACCCCCAAGGTGCGCATCCCGGTGAACCCCCGAGCTTTGGAGAAGACCCTCGACGTCTTCCGGGGAACGGTCTACGAGACGACGAGCTACACCATGGACCACTACTACAGTGCCGCCGAGAGGGACCTGCGCGCAATCGAGACGAGGAGCCCAGAGAACGTGATGGAGTCCTCACTGGGGATGGATCTCACAGTAAGTTGGCCTTGCCACTTGTATCCCTTGCTCATTATGCATCACATGTTTGTTTTTTCTTCTAAGTCAGTTGCCCTATCATCCTTTAATCTTGCAAGGTGCCTTGGCTCTCCATCGGAGCATATCCCGATCTAGGGCTCGACTCGAGGATATGCGGGGCGAGCAGCAGAAAACTTTGGTTGCCATTAAGACTTCCCAAAAGCAGGAACAGGATGCCCTGGCGACTACGCAGGCCGAGTTGGAGGCATCTTGATCTAAGTTGCAGGAAGCCGAGGCTACCAAGGCTGCTTTAGCCATCGCGAGGACTGAGCTCGAGGAAACCAGGGCCGCTCGGGCCGCACTGGACGCTGCGAAGGCCGAGGCCGAGGAGGCCAATGCCACCCTGGCGATGGAGAGGGCAGCCGCTAGCTCCTCCATGGAGGCCATGCTGTACCATTGTTGGGTCTACTACCCAGATGGTGACTTCTCTTTTATGGGGGCGGAGGCATGGGACAGCTTTCTGGAGAAGTTCAAAGCTCACCTTCAGCAAGAGGCGCCCTCCGAGACTGGGGAGACCTCCGCAGCCGCCGAGCAGGAGGGCGAGGTGGTGACCTCATCGGAGCAGCCTGGCAGGGCCTAGGACTTCTTTTCTTTCTGCCCTTTGAACAACATATATATATATTTGTAATTTTGTATGAGGTTTTCTAACCTCGAGACAATTGGCTTTGCCAACTTTTTTCTTTTAATTAGTTTGCATTATTTTGCCTTTATGCATTTTGGTAACAGTCTTAGTTTTTGTTGGTGCTGCGATTGATATTTTATGCCTTTTTAGGAAAAAACATAATCAATTTTGAGCCAACTTCTAAGACAAGTCCTGGTTGCATCCTGGACATTACTTTAAAAACTTAGTTCGCGTTAATTTTTTATTAATATCTCGTGCTTTTTAAGAAAAACAACGATCAATCAATTTGAATTAACTTCTAAGTTTTAGGACCTGGTTACATCCAGGACGTTAATTTGAAAACTTAGTTCGTGTTAACTTTTATCAATATCTCGTGCTTTTTAAGAAAAATAACGATCAATCAATTTGAATTAACTTCTAAGTTTTAGGACCTGGTTACATCCAGGATATGACTTAGTTCGTGCTAATCCTTTATCAATATCTCATGCTTTTTAAGAAAAACATCGATCAATCGATTTGAATCAACTTCTAAGTCTTTAAGGCGACCTGGTTGTGTCCAGGATACGACTTAGTTCGTGTTAATCCTTTATCAATATCTCGTGCTTTTTAAGAAAAACATCGATCAATCGATTTGAATCCACTTCTAAGTCTTTAAGGCGACCTGGTTGTGTCCAGGATACGACTTAGTTCATGTTAATCCTTTATCAATATCTCGTGCTTTTTAAGAAAAACATCGATCAATCGATTTGAATCAACTTCTAAGTCTTTAAGGCGACCTGGTTGTGTCCAGGATACGACTTAGTTCGTGTTAATCCTTTATCAATATCTCGTGCTTTTTAAGAAAAACATCGATCAATCAATTTGAATCAACTTCTAAGTCTTTAAAGCGACCTAGTTGTGTCCAGGTACCATATGCCCCGCAAGTAATTGCGAAAGGGTCTTTTGTGGTTACTTGAGATTACATTCGCAAATATACACAATAATGAAAAAAGATTTAATTCTCATTGCTTAATAAACAAAAAATGGCCTTTCTGAGTAAGCCTTACAAGGGTATTACTGATAATATTTCTTTAAGTGGATGGCGTTCCAAGTTCGTGGAACTGCTTCTCCATTTAGCCGAGCTAACTTGTAGGTTCCTTCCTTTATGACCTCGATTACTTGGTATGGCCCTTCCCAGTTCGGTCCCAATACTCCGTGTTTGGGGTCCTTGCTGGCTAAGAAGACTCTCCTGAGGACCAGGTCGCCAATGCTAAAGGCGCATTTTCTGACCTTTGAGTCGAAATAATGAGTGATTTTTTGCTGGTAATGCGCGAGCTGGAGCTGCAAATCTTCTCGTCTTTCATCAATCAGGTCGAGGGACGCGCAAAGCAGTTCATGATTGTGGTCTTGGTCATACGCCTAGACTCTATGCGAAGATATCTTTATCTCGAGAGGAAGGACTGCCTCACTCCCAAAAGCTAGGGAGAAAGGAGTATGACCCGTAGGAGTTCGATGCGAGGTCCGGTATGCCCACAGTACCTAGGGGAGCTGTTCTGGCCAAACCCCCTTGGCTTCGTCCAGTCTCTTCTTAAGGCTCGCCTTTAGTGTCTTATTGACGACCTCGACCTGCCCATTTGCCTGGGGATAGGCCACAGAGGAGAAACTTTTCACAATGCCGTACCTTTCACAGAATTCGGTGAAGAGGTCGTTGTCGAACTGCGTCCCATTCTCTGATACGATTTTCTTTGGCAGTCCGAACTGGCAGATAATGCTCTTGACCATGAAGTCGAGGACTCTCTTGGAGGTGATTGTTGCTAAGGGTTCTGCCTCAGCCCACTTGGTGAAATAGTCAATAGCCACTACCGCGTAACAGACCCCTCCCTTTCCAGTAGGGAGGGCGCCAACCAAGTCGATTCCCCAGACCGCGAATGGCCACGAGGACGAGATCATCTTCAGCTCGACTAGGGGAGCTCGGGCAACTGTGGCGAATCGCTGGCACTTGTCACATCTCTTGACGTAAGAGATCGAGTCTTTTGACAGAGTGGGCCAGTAATATCCTTGCCTTAAGATTTTTAGGGCCAAACTTTGCCCCCCAGTGTGATCTCCGCAAAAACCCTCATGCACCTCTTGCAAAATGGTCTTTGCTTTGCCTGGCAGAACACATCGTAGGAGGGGTAGAGAGTGCCCACGGCAGTATAGCATCCCATCTACCAAAGTATACCTTGGAGCCTGGTAAAGTATCTGCCGTTCATCATTACGCCCTTCTGGTAACTTTCATTCGGTGAGATATTCGAGGATGGGGGTCATCCAGGTCGGTCTGGCATCGATCATCTCGACCTCTGCCCCGACTTCTATGCTTGGTTTCTCCAGGAACTCTACCGGTACTAACCCCAAAGTCTCCATCTCCCCGGAGGTAGCGAGCTTGGTGAGGGCGTCTGGGTTGGCGTTCTGCTCCCGAGGTATCTATTCGACTGAGCCCCGTTCGAATGCGGACAGCTCGACTTTTACCATGGCCAGGTAAGCAGCCATCTTGGTTCCCCGGGCCTGATATTCGCCTAGCACCTGGTTTTTCACGAGCTGGGAATCGCTGAAACATTGAACGGAACTGGCCTTCAGCTCCCGGGCCAGCCTCAGCCCAGCCAGTAAAGCTTCGTATTCAGCCTCATTGTTGGAAGCCTTGAATCCGAATCTCAACGCCGAGCAGAATCTATGTCCTTCTGGGGATATCAAAGTGATTCCAGCCCCGGAGCCGTTCTCATTAGATGAGCCATCTACGAAGATCTTCCATGACGCCTGGGCCGAGGTGACCTGGGGTGAATCTTCCACAGAATCTTCTCGGAATCCTGTGCATTCTGCCACAAAATCGGCCAAGGCCTGGCTTTTAATTGCAGTTCGCGGAGTGTACAAAATCTCGAACTGGCTGAGCTCAATAGCCCACTTCAACAAACGTCGTGATGCTTCAGGTTTTTGCAAAACATGCCTTAAAGGTTGATCGGTTATGACGTGTATTGAATGGGATTCGAAATATGGCCTAAGATTTTGAGAGGCTGTGATGAGACAAAACGCCATCTTTTCCATCAACGGATATCGAGACTCAGCTCCGAGAAGCCTCTTACTGATGTAATAGACTGGTTTTTGAACCCGATCTTCTTCTCGGACCAATACGACACTAGCTGCATCTTCTGTTACGACTAGGTAAAGGAAAAGAGGCTCTCCTTCCGTTGGTTTGGATAACATGGTCAGCTCGGCCAGATGCGCTTTTAGGTCGAGGAAGGCACGTTCACACTCCTCTGTCCATTCGAACTTCTTATTCCCCCGGGGCAGGTTGTAGAATGGCAGGCACTTGTCGGTGGATTTAGAAATAAACCGATTAAGGGCTGCCACCCTTCCTGTCAGGCCTTGAACGTCTTTTCGCGACTGAGGTGAGGGAAGCTCGAGCAACGACCCGATCTTATCGGGGTTCGCCTCGACTCCTCTAGTGTTGACAATGAAACCCAGGAATTTTCCAGATGCGACCCCGAAAGTGCACCTCTGCAGGTTAAGCCTCATGACGTATTCTCTTAGTATCTTGAAGCATTCTTCCAGGTCGGAAACATGGTTATCAGCAGTTTTCAACTTGACCAGCATGTTGTCAACGGACACTTCCATGTTCTTCCCGATCTGGTTGGCAAACATCTTGTTTACCAATCTCTGGTATGTAGCACCGGCGTTCTTCAGCCCGAACGGCATGACCTTGTAACAATATACGTTAGTTGGGGTCATGAAGCTAGTGTGCTCCTGGTCCGCTGGATTCATGGCAATCTGATTATAGCCTGAGTACACGTCCATAAAGGACATGAGCTCGTGCCCCACTGTGGCGTCCACCAATTGGTCGATCCTTGGCAATGGAAAACAGTCTTTGGGGCAAGCTTTGTTTAGATCGAAGAAGTCGATGAAATTCCGCCATTTCCCGTTGGGATTTGGGACCAACACAGGATTAGCGACCCAGATCGGGAACTTAGCTTCGCGGATAAAGCCGCACTTTATGAGTCGGGCTACTTGTTCTTCTAGGGCTTCAGCTCGAGTTGTTCCCAGGCGCCTCTGTTTCTGGGACTTCGCAGGCATGCTCTTATCTAAATGGAGGGTGTGCATGATAACGCTTGGACTGATTCCCACCATGTCCTCATGTGACCATGCGAACACATCCAGGTTCTCTTGCAGGAACTTGATCAGCTCTGCCTTCCTCTCGCCACAGAGGTCTTTCCTGAGCTTAACCATCTGTGAGGGATTCTGTGGATCGACATTTACCTCCTCGAGATCTTCGATAGCTTGGAGCTCGGACTTATCCTCGCCTGCTCTGGGGTCAATATCCTCACTTAGGACGATATTTTCCTCTTCGGCGCTCTGAGGTTTTTCAATCTTAGGATTAGGCAAAGGTTCCTGAGATTCCTCTTCTCCACCTTGGACGGTCATCATTAACTGCCCGGATTTTAATTTTCCCTTCATGGAAATGCTGTAGCATTCCCTGGCAACAAGTTGTTCGCCACGGACAGTGCATATCCCCGTGGAAGAGGGGAATTTCAGCGCGAGGTGGCGGATGGAGGTAATGGCTTCAAAAGCTATAAGTGTAGGTCGACCCAAAATGGCATGGTACGTGGCGGGACAGTCGATGACCACAAACTCGAGGAGTTTTGAGACTGTCCGAGGTCCCTCTCCTAAGGTGATCACCAGCTCGATCGTCCCTATTGCCGCCGATCCTTCTCCAGAGAATCCATAAAGCATCATGGAGGTTGCTTTCAGCTCGGTGACAGACAAACCCATCTTCTCCAGTGTGGACCGAAATAGAAGGTTTAGTGAGCTATACTGCTACGACCAGAGGGTCATTATGAGGGAACTAAACGTGGCTGGCATCTTCTTCAGTAAAAATGATTGGTTGCCTCTCCAATCATTGCTGCTTTGGTAGATGCTGCTCGGGGACGAACTCCACTCCATTATGAGCCTTAAGTTCATTGACGTACCTCTTCTGGGCACCTCTGCTTGTGCCAGCCAAATGAGGACCTCCAAAGATTGTGGAGATCTCTCCTCCTATCACTGGAGGAGGGACGTCTTGATCTATGCGAGACCTGGGCTAATTGATCGGGACCTCCGGAGCTGGATGGCCTGCGGGAACTCTGTTCCGCGCATACTGAGCCAAGGGACCGGCTTGGATGAGAGTCACAATCTCATCCTTCAGGTGTCTACAATCATCAGTATTGTGGCCAACGTCGTTGTGGAACCGGCAAAACTTAGAAGGATCTCGCTTTCCCTTCTGGTGCTTTAACGGCTCCGGATTCTTCCAGGGAAGGCGAGCGGAGTTTGCTAGGAAGATGTTCTCCCTAAAGTGGGTGAGCTCCATATAATTCGCATAGACCGGCTTAAACTTTTCTACGGACTTATTCTTCTTTGGGCCATGCTGGTTGCCCTTGCTGCTCCCATTTCTCTTGCCTCCACTAAACTGGTTATTCTGTGTAACGATTTGGGTCGCTATCGCGACCTCTGTTCCCACTCCAGCGGGCTGCTCAGGGACCTGACTGGTTCCTGCAGCTGAGGCTTGCGCCTCCTCTAGGTTGATCCATCCCTGGGCCCGATTTAGGAATTCGTTTACTGAGCTGACTCCCTTCCTTTATATCTCATTCCAGAGTCCCCCTGCGACGAGGATTCCATTCCTCAAAGCCATGAGCTTAGAGATGTTATCTGCGTCTCTGGCCCGAGCAGCGACGTTCGCGAATCTGCTCAAGTAAGCCTTCAGAGGCTCATCGGGTTGTTTCCTAACGTTTGCCAGGGTTTTGGCCTTGACGCAAGTAGCCTAGGAATCTCGGAATGCTCTTTTGAAGTCAGTAGAGAAATTTTTCCACGAGTTGATTGACTGTTTTTTACTCTATTTGAACCACTGTCTGGCCGGCCCTGTCAAGGTGGAGGGAAATATTAAACACCTTAGCTCGGGGCCAATGTTGTGGGCCATCATCAGGTTATTGAACATACCCAGGTGATCTAACGGAACTCCATCTCCGTTGAATTTGGACAGGTGTAGCATACAGAAACCGGGTGGGTATGCCGTTGCTGCTATGCTGGGGGCAAAGAGCTTAAGTTCGTCCCCTGAATCATATTCGTCGTTTTCTTTCTCTGAAAGGAGCTTCCTCATTAGCTCCTCCTTCTGAGCCAGGCGCTCAAGGGTTTTGTCCTGATTTCCTTGGTTATTCCGGGGATGTTCAACAGCTCCGAATCCATTGTACACGTTTGGCGGGTTATTGTCCCTCCTATCTTGAGATAGGTTATATGGGACATTCCTGCTGTCGCGTACCTCGAACAGGTCTTCCCTTGGGCGAGCACGGCTGCCGTTTCCCGCCGGGCCTCCTCTTTGAGAGTTTAGACGATCTCGGAGGTCGTCCCTTGGGATGGCTTGAGGACTCTACGCCGAGCTCAGGCGTTGGCGCAGGTCTCCGCCAGAAAGGTCACTACGACGGCTTCCGGTCCAATAGCTCCCGTTTGAGAAGCTTGGAGCCCGCCTCTGGGGGTGAGGATCTGGGACTTCTTTGGGCGCCCTGCTACGATGGGAAGGCCCTGTTGAAGGTGGATTTCTCCTACTGCTCCCATAAGCTGGAATATCTCGGACTGGCCGAGGAGGAGACGGATATCTTATCGGTGAAGGAGGATGTATGACTGGGGTGCGATCTTGGTCCCATCAAGGCAGATCAGGTTAGGTAGGGGCTGCTTGGCTCTGCCAATCTCCAGGTCCTGTGCTCGGCGGTCTGAACGGGACGCCGGACAGCTGGCCGGGATGGGCTGTCGCTGTGAGCCCTCCCTGGATCTTCTTCGAGAATTCCCTCGAGCCCTCTTGGGCGCACTCGAGGGTTGTAGTGAGCTGGGAGTTGAAGTTCGAACCGACCGGCTATATTGTTGCTCGGCCCTAGGTAATTCTTCAAAGTGATCTCCCGGTGGTGCGATGCGGGAGTGGAGTTAGATGTCGGGGGTCTGACCGACCGGCTAGGCCTGGACCGATTACCCCGGCGGGACTTATGAGTCTTGCCTTGCCTCTTTCCGACGTTAACGTCGGTTGTAAGAGGGGGTAGTCGGGCCAACACCTCCTTAATCTGCTGGTTAGCCTTCGCCAGCTGACTCCTCAGCTGAGCATTCTCCATTTCTACCGCCGTGTAAAAATCTGGGTTCGGATTAGGTGGCCGGGGTGCCGAACTTCCAGTGTCGTCCTAGCCTACTGGCTACTTGCCCAGCCGTTGTTGAACCTCAGGGTTCTGACCACCGGTGATGGTGGCATGAAGGGCCTCCTGCCCATCATGTTGGTCCGCCTCGTCACCGTGTCTTGAGCGAGTGACCACCATGGTTGGGTATCTGCGATAGCACCAATCTAACAAGCTCTTAATGAAAGCACCAATTTGTTGATGCGGTTCTTCGCCAACAGGTAATTAATAGAATAAGAGAATGGGATTAGTGCTAAGTAATGAACCGTAAAAGATGAATGATCTTTAAATAAAATGATGATACGAATACTTTTTTAGGTGGTTCAAAGGTTAAAATCCTTCTACTCCACGAGCCAATATTATTGCTAGCTTTCTGGTATTCTTTACGAGGTATTTCGTTACACAATAGAATCCAACCCTTTGCAACTCCCATGGTCTCCATATTTATAGTAGAGGGCACCTGGGGGTTGGCAAGGGGGGTCATCCCGTGACCTTCTTACCCATCATGTCACTTCTATGACATTCATGATTAATTCCTAAAACCCGACAAATGAAATGTGGTCTAATCAATAGGTAAGGGGGATAATGGGCCGCACGGCCCAACCCAGTCGTTGGTGCCTGAACACGCACGTTTATGCTGTGTGTCCAAGAATTCAGGGATATATCAAACATGTGATGTCTGATATATGCACGTTTACATTGCGTGGTTGACTTTATAAAGGGACACAGCTTCCAACTCAAGCACGTCCCTCGAGTTGGATGTCTTCTTAGCCTGTGATGTCTATACTCCTGATCCGACTCCTTAGTAATCTTAGTAAGCCTTTGGTTATCTCGAGCTAAAGAGGTGGGACCTGATAACATCAGCTTTGGGTATGTGGCATCCACGTGGCTGATATAATTATGTCCTACCTCAGCTCGCTAATAGCCCGTGGAGAATTAGGGCGTACAATATGTGATAATTTTTTAGACCACAATATTATGTGGATATATCTGTGATCTATGATTCAAGGCGATCCTAGTGAGCGGGTTAGCGAAAAAGTCACGGCGGGGATTTATACCCGGCTCGGGGTGAGCCTGGGGGTATAAATGGGAATTTAGAGAATATATTGGGGTCGATTTTGACATTGAGGAATATAATTGGTGATTAATTAGGTATCGGGAAGAAAGCGGAAAATATTAGAGACACTCGAGGAATTAGCGGGAATTTGGTGAAATGACCAAAATGCCCCTAGGAGGATTAAAAGACTTAGAATTAACGGGGAGGGTATTGTGGTCATTTGATTTATAAAGGATAGGTATAACTGAGGCTTTCTACTTAGTGGAACTTGTAGAAAGAAATAGAAGTCTGAAGAAAAGAAAAAAAAGAAAGAAAAAGAAGGAAAGGAAAGAAAAGAAAAGGAATTAGAAGACTGTTTTTCTCTCCATCGGTTTAGGCTCTTCTCCACCAGTTCTTGGGGTCTTTTGGAGTTGAGGTTCAGAGGAGAGCTAGGTCAAGCTTAGCAATTGGGTTTCTGGGTTAAGCTTGAGGATTAGCAGAGGTTACTCATCCATTTGAGGTAAGATCTCAAGGTTTTCTTCAGAGCCTGGTTTTGTTGTTGAACTAGATTTCTAAGCTGGACTTGATGGGAAATCTAGGGAATTAAAGCTGAGGGTTTGAGGAGGAGGAAGCCAAGGAAGTTTTGTAAAGAATGCCCTAGACTAGTGCTTAATAAAACGTTCACATATTCATAGGTTCATAAAAGAAAAAAGAAAAAAACTTATTATAAAAGTCTCAATGGGGACTTGCTTAAAACAATGCAAGTTGGGCCCAATAGTTTTAAAAGAAAATATGAGTTTTTATGCAAAGTTAAAAAGAAAACAAATCCAATAATTAAGTCCCACTGATAATTTAGAAAGTCTCTTAAAACATAACATAATTAAAATGGCGTCTTAAAGTGATCGTTTTTCCGTCCATAGGATGCCCCATGCCATACACCCCACGACGATAGAACTCCTCACATCACCACGCTTGCCACAGAGAAACCTATTTGCTACCTGGAAGGGAAAGTAAGGGGGTGAGCTAAAAGCCCAGTAAGGAAGTACAAACAATAAGCAAGTAAGGTACAACAAATTCACACACTATCGTTCATCTTTATACATCATAGCATCATCATATCATAACATCATCATAACATAAACATCATAGCATCATCATATCATAACATCATCGTAACATAAACATCATAGCATCATCATATCATAACATCATCATAACATAAACATCATAGCACATTCATACAAAATTCCTTGTGAACATGGCCCGCTAACTTGTCCATGCCACCCTTTTGAGGTAAACAAGATTCTCTGGTCCTTGAATAACCTCAGCGCGTCCGCCCTTGGAATTACGTCTTTATATCCTTAGTAACTCGGGTTACGTCTTCATATCCTTAGCAACCCATTTGATGTGTCGCGTTCATCACGCTAACATCCATTCATAACATAACATATTCATACAACCCAACATATCATCACATTACGGCATTCATAATTCATAACATTTCATTCACACAACAGTCTTACCATTCATAGCATAAACAAACATAAATTCTATCTAACTTCCTTACCTCAGGTCCGAGCTAAGTAGTTTCACAACCTCTCAACGAGCCTATACCATAATCAAAACGGCATTTCTTAGTTTCATAAAATTACTATTTTTCCCTTTCATACAACTCATGCGTGCATGGGCCATGCACACATAATAAGAGTTACACACAACATGCAATTTTTCTTAATTACACATAAGGCCATAAAAGAATAATGCTCATTTTACCTACTTTGCATGCATGATTTTTCTATAAAAACCACATGGTTGAATAATAGACATAATTTTGGACGTAAAAGTAGATTTGCATGTAACATGCATACGTGGGAACATTGCGTAATTGTGACGTTTAAAAACGATAATTCTACACGTCTTACTTCTATCGTTTTAAAATTAATAGACTTGTAACATGCTTTATTTTCTTAAAATTTATAGGTTGATTAAATCTCTCAAAACATTATTTTATTTTATAAAATAATTTTATTTAGCTTAAAAAAATATGTGATAATTTCATTTATTATTCTCAAATTACAAAGAATTAACAAAAGCTTGGAATTTATTTAAAATACCTATGATTACTATGTTTCCTTAGAAAAATCAATTTTAATATTGGTTAATTGTGTTACATAAATGATGTGAGAAAAATATATTTTAAGTGTGGAAAAATATATTTTATTTGAATTATTTAAGACTTAGTTTTTATGTAACATAAATTCATAAGTGACAATTAAATAATCATTTTAAACTTTTTAAACCAAACTTTCAGCCACTATTTAATTTATTTAAAAATCACAAATAAATTGAATTCAATATTTTTCTCAATCAAAATAAAGAAAAATCATAACTATCAAAATATACATTCATACCGTATTAAAATACCATTTTTAATATTACCATAATTTAGGGTATTAATTTTTATTTCAAATACTCATCAAATTCATTTAATTGAAACACACTTCACATTTTTTTACAAAAATTCCAGCAACCCTTTTTATCATTAAAAATCACCATATTGAATTAAAAACCTCATATTTTTCTAAAAATATAATAAAAATTATGTAGGTATTTATTTGAGTGAAATATCATTTTATTGTGACTTAAAATACCTTTTTTAATTTCATAAAATCAACATAGCATTATGGACATTACTTATGCATGCAAATCACTTTTTCATCAAACTTTTACCCAATTATTTACAAAATCAGCAAGCATAATTACTCATGAAATTCATCCTTATCTCAAAATTTCACATAAAATCATACATGTCCAAAATCCTATCATGCTCTTCTATTACAAATAATTCTAAGAATATCACTAACACATACTCATATGCATTCTTATAAAACCTTTTTCTATTACAATGAATTAATACATGAATCCAACAAAACAACAACAACAACATACATAAATTCATAAACACCATTATTCACATATGCCTTTAAATTAAACTTAACATGTTTCTATCACTTTTCATGCATGTCATGATTCATTGATACATAATATCATTTACATCCTATCATATTTTTTTTCAATCACCATTATTTCAAAACATACAAGAAAACAATCATGATTGAACCTTTTACCCCTAGGCCTAAACACTCAAGATCCACCATAAAATATCACAAAAATTCTCATCTACCTTCACATAAAACCTAATATGCATCTATCATCATTTTTGCATATTTTACATAAATCAATGGTCTAAAATAATCATAGCAACATAAACATAAAATACAGCCCTCATATAAATCTCATCAGACCCATTTTCTTTCAAACATTCCCATGAGCCCTTTTAACAAAACATATTATTTTCATGAAAAAAAAAAAAACAAATCATAATCACCTCATCACCAACCTACAATAATCGAACCATTAAACACCACCATAAACAACCTCAAGGATAAACCCATCAAAACTAATATAGGTTAAGAAAAACCATTACCTCTCTTGATTGTTGAATCAAGAATACTCTAGCAAGAAAAACCTTGTCACCTATAGGGGATTTTCAAACACCATACATCCAAAGAAAGAAACCACAAAATAAATCTTAGATTAGAGAAGAGGAGAAGACTCTAATTCAAATATGTAAAACACCAGTAGATAGAACATACCTAGGGTTCGAAACTCTCTTCTTCTTCCCTCCTCTTTCTTTTTTTCTTCTTCCTTCTCTCTAGAAAATGGCAGCCCTTTCCTTTCTCTCTCTCTAGCTCGCCACCCCCTCTCTCTCTTCCTCTCTTCAACTCATGACAGCCAAGAGCACAATATGCTCTTCCAATTTTTCCTTCCCTTCTTAACCTAATCCTCTCATAAAGCCTCTCCAAAATGAAATGGTAAGTTTCCTTTCTTCCTTTATTTTCTTTTAATTTCTTTTATTTTTCTTTTTATGATAATTGATTGGAGATAAGTGGTGATCATACTCCTTTCCCAAAATGGCTATCCTCATCCAATTTGAATTTATTCTCCTTAGAAAAATATTGGAAAAATCAATCAATATCCCCCTAATTGCTACACGTCCAACCTACACTTGCCCCTTCTTTTATTTTATTTATTTTTTAAATAAAACTACTAAATTATATCAAATAAATGGCAATTATAAAATGTGTAGAAAATCCACACATGTGCATCTTATTACCATATACTTGCACACACTAAATCACTAGGGTGCATCACTATCTACCATGCACCTTAGTGCATTCAACCAAATCTCACATAATCACATTTTAAAATAAAATAAATACAAATTATTTAACAAGTAATTTTTATAAAATTATTCTACACCAATTCTAACAATTAAATAAAATGACAAACAATCAAGTAAAACAAACAACAACTAAATAAAATAAATAACATTTAAATAAAATAATTCATCACACTTAACACTTAAATAAAATAAATCACAAAATTTTAATAATCTAAAAAAAAAAATCTGGTGCACTACAAGTGTAGATGATATCCTAACATCAAACTTTCCAACTAAAGGTAAGAAACTTTTAACTTGGACACTTGAATTCTGAAATTTTGTTGTTTGGCTAAGTTTTTGAACACTAGGTTCAACTATGGTGAATTCTATGTTTAGGGACGCATGTGATTGGGTTATGTGTATTTGGGATGCTTGGGATGAGTGGAGCATGTGGATAAGCTTATTTTTAAGTTTGGTTGAAGATTGAAAAAGTTTTGGTATGGTTTGGCTCGGGAAAATCGCAGGAAGGAAAAATGCAAGGTTGCTGATTCTGTGACTAGTGCTACAGCGCTAGCCTTTCGGCGTTGTAGCGCTAGACCAGGTTGTCTGGGGGATTTTGGGTTCTGTTTATAGCGTTGTAGCGCCCTCCAAAGAGTGTTGTAGCACTACCCCGTTTCCAGAAAGGGGTTTTTGAGCTATTTTCAAGGGTTTTTGCCCGAGGGTTCGAGGTTCGATTCCACCACCCCGTTTGGTGGAATTGGGGCTTCCCGAGGGCTCGGGATTGGACCCGAGGTTACGCTTTGGACTTGAGGTTGGTGATGATTCTGATCTATGGTTGTGACTATGTGTGCGCTAGGGCTCAAGGGGGATCGTGCTCAAGGATCAAAGTGAACGAAGCTAGCGAATTTAAAGGTAAGAAAACTACACCCGGTTATGTGTTTGTGAGGGGACTAAGTGCTCCCCATATATGTATAATGTCAAGGATGGTATTATGCCATGGAACATGTGATAAACGGCCTAAGGGTGTCGTATACTATATTTGCGCACAGGGCGCGGCTTGGCCACTGGTAGCCGAGGACAGCTTAACATTCACTGAGCTCGGTTTAAGCGGACCGGAGTCAGTGGGATAAAAAGAGGGTGCGGCCTAAGGGCGCTAACCCTAGTTATCATTTGTGAATTGATTATTGATATGAAATTATATGTTTTTTATGCTGAATACTTGATTATCATGAATGCTTGGATTGTTGAGAATATGATTATGTGATATGAGATATTGGATTGTCTGTTGATTGATTATGCTCTGTTATTGTGTTTTCTTGCTGGGCCTTGGCTCACAGGTGCTATGTGGTGCAGGTAAAGGCAAACGCAAATTGGACCAATCCTGAGATGGAGAGCTGCGGGGCTGAATGTACATAGTCAGCTGTTCGGCCGCCATGGCCGATGAGTGGATCAGGACAGGGATTGCTTAACAGTCTGTTTTGCCTTAGAGTGGCTAAATGTTGTATTTAAATCTTGAATCTTTGTAAATGGTTCTAATCTTGTTATTTTTGGGATCCCGTGTAAATAGAAAATGTTATTTATAAGAAATGCGGCTTTTGAGACCAAAATCTTTTAACTCTAGTTCCACTATAGTTTTAGTCCGATGTTTTCAATTAAATGACTTGATTAGCAAGTCTAGCACTTTTATAAACACACAGTGTAATGGTCTTGGCTATCCAGGGCGTTACAACCTAGTATCAGAGCGTCCTAGGTTTATGAGTTCCTGAAGACTGGCTGGACATGTACATTCACCGCGAGAGACAAGCTCAACTCAGGGTTTGGTAATTGTGTACACATGATTATGTGCCTAAATGATTTGAGTGAGATATGACTGTCGATATCTGTTCGATTAATAGGGAGCATGAGATACTGATAGGGCCTGGCCCTTGACTATTAAATGATTATATTGAGGCGTGCTTATCAGCACTGCTATGCATGTGAATGAATATATGGATGAATATTTGGATAAATTATTATACTTTGATTGCTTGTGAATGATTGGAGTTACAGTGATGGATCATGAAAGGATTATTACCCTGTCATCATAGTCTGATTGCCGGGTCGTTGATTGCAGATTGACTTGGATAATTATGCGTCTAAGAAAATCCACATGACTAGCCGGCAGGTCTGGGACTAGAGATGATGACCAGGGCCAGATCCCTCCGCCAGTCCCTGAGAATTGGCAGCAGCTTATGGTGGACATGCAGGCTCGGCTATAGAGCCAAGATGAACAGATCCGAATTCTGCAGCAGCAGGCTCCATCAGGGAGTGTTGCCCCCATTGTGCCACCTGCAGTGGTACCTGTTGTACAACCACTTGAGGTTGGGAATAGATGGGAGCCATTGTATGAGCGGTTCAGAAAGCAACAGCTCCCGATCTTTGAGGGAGGACCTGATCCACTGAAGGCTGAACAATGGATGACCATGATTACTACCATTCTTGATTTTATGAGGGTAGAGGGACATGACAGAGTGGCTTGTGCCACATTTATGCTAAGAGAGGATGCCCAAATCTGGTGGGAGGTGGCATCACAGACCAGGGATGTTACTGCTTTGACTTGGGAAGGATTCAAGGATTTATTCAGTCAAAAGTATTATAATGTTGCCATCAGGGCAGCGAAGGTAAATGAGTTTGTAGGGCTAGTTCAGGGCAGTATGACAGTTACAGAGTATGCCTTGAAGTTTGACAGACTTGCGAAGTTCGCACCAGATCTTGTGCCTACTGATGCAACTAGGCAGGACAGATTTATTAGAGGTCTTAATGCTATGATAGCCCGAGATGTGAGGATTACAACAGTACTTGGAGGGAAAACTTATGCCCAGGCTGTAGAGAAGGCTCTTACCGCTGAGGAAGCGAAAAATAAGATATGGAGAGAGAGTGCAGTGAGACGGGAGGGCCGCAGGACGGTGCCTCCATATGCTGGTTCTAGTAGGGGCGGAGGCCCCAGTGATTTGAAAAAGAAGATCCATGATGCATCGACCTTTCCTGATCCTGATAGGAGAGGTCGGGGTACTCAGGGTGGCCGTCAGGGAGGCGGTGACACATGGAGGACTTATCTTGAGTGCACGAGGTGCAGGAGGCGGCATCCGGGTGAGTGTCGGGCTAAGGCCTGTTATGCTTGTGGGGTGGTGGGACACCTCAAGAAAGATTGCCCGACAGTGAAGAAGGGAGATGTGGGGAAGGTGGACATCTTGACACCAACTAGAGTGTTCTCCTTGATGCAAACAGAGGCCGAGGCTAGCCCCTCGGTAGTGATAGGTCAGCTTTCTAGCGCTGGCACTTCTTTTACTGTATTGGTTGACTCCGGTGCTACACACTTGTTTGTTTCTAGTAGGGTGATTGATAGACTTTGTAGACCTATTGAGTATTATGGTTCAGGGTTTGGGACTATTTTTCCTACAGGGGAACTAGTAGTGTCTAGGCGGTGGATTAGAGCACTGCCAGTGATAGTTGATGGTAGGGAGTTATCAGTAGACTTGATTGAGTTGAATATGGAGGACTTTGATATGATTCTAGGTATGGATTGGTTGGTTAGATATGGAGCTACCATTGACTGCAGGAAAAAGATGGTGACTTTTGAGCCAGAGGGCGAGGATCCCTTTGTTTTTGTGGGAGCAGTGCATGGACCCCGTGTACCCAGGATATCGGCGCTGAGAGCCAGAGACTTGTTACAGGGTGGATGCATAGGCTTTCTGGCTAGTGTGGTGGATACCACCAAGGTTTCACCAGTAGGACCGGAGGAGACCAGATTGGTTCGCAAGTTCTTGGATGTGTTTCCTGGGGATTTGCCTGGATTGCCACCACGTAGAGAGATTTAGTTTGTTATTGAATTGGCACCGGGGACAGAGCCAGTGTCGAGGGAACTATATAGGATGTCACCAGCAGAACTGGAGAAATTGAAGATACAATTGCAGGAGCTTCTCAATTTGGGGTTTATCAGGCCTAGTTACTCGCCATGGGGTGCTCCAGTTTTATTTGTGAAGAAGAAGAACGGAACTTTGAGAATGTGCATAGACTACAGGGAATTGAACAAGTTGACTATCAAGAATAAGTATCCCCTACCAAGGATTGATGACTTGTTTGATCACCTGCAGGGTAAGACGGTGTTCTCAAAGATTGATCTTTGATCTGGTTATCACTAGCTGAGGATCAAGGATGAGGATATCCCGAAGACAGCCTTTCAAACGAGGTACGGGCACTATGAGTTTCTGTTCATGTCGTTTGGTTTGACCAATGCCCCAGCAGCCTTTATGGATCTAATGAACAGGGTGTTCAAGGATTTTCTGGATCAGTTCGTTATTGTCTTCATCGACGACATCTTAGTGTACTCCAGTTCAGAGGCAGAGCACGAGATTCATCTTCGACAGGTTCTTCAGAGGTTGAGGGAGCATCAGTTGTATGCCAAGTTTAAGAAATGTGAGTTTTGGCTACCAGAAGTGACATTCCTTGGACATATTGTGGGTGCAGATGGGATTAAGGTGGAGGCAATTAGGGATTGGCCGAGGCCAAGGAACGCCTCAAAGATGCGGAGTTTTCTTGGTCTAGTGGGTTATTATAGACGATTTTTGGAAGGCTTCTCGAAGATAGCAGCACCAATGACAGAATTGACACGGAAGAATTTGAAGTTTATTTGGTCAGACAAGTGTGAAGACAGTTTCCAAGAGCTGAAGCGACGACTTATTTCTGCGCCTGTGTTGAGTCTTCCTTCGGGGGAAGGGAAGCTTGTGGTCTATTGCGATGCATCGAGATTGGGTTTAGGTTGTGTGTTGATGCACAATGAGAGGGTCATAGCTTATGCATCACGATAGTTGAAGGAGTGTGAGCAGCGGTACCTCACTCATGATTTGGAGTTAGCGGTGGTGGTATTCGCACTGAAGATATGGTTACACTACTTGTATGGGGAGAAGTGCGAGGTGTACACTGACCATAAGAGTCTGAAGTATTTCTTTACACAGAAGGACCTGAACATGAGACAGAGGCATTGGCTTGAGTTGGTGAAAGACTATGATTGTGATATTCTTTACCATCCGGGGAAAGCCAATGTGATGGTAGATGCATTGAGCCGGAGAGGCCCAGGTCAGTTGTACAGTTCCACTCAGATCTCAAGAGAGTTAGCTGATGAGATGGTCAGAGCAGGGATAGAATTGGTAGTGGGCCGATTGGCCAATATTACTCTGCAATCGACCCTGCTAGAGCGGATCAGAGAAGGACAGTTGGCAGACGCTCAATTACAAGGGATTAGAGAGAATGTCTTAGCGGGAGTAGCTAAGGACTATTCTAATACTGAGGTTGGTTTGCTTCGGTATCAGGGACGGATTTGTGTTCCAGCTGATGAGGGGATCAGACGAGAGATACTGGATGAGTCTCATACGACGCCGTACTCACTTCATCCGGGTACCACGAAGATGTACCAGGATCTACGGATGTTATATTGGTGGCCCGGGATGAAAAAGGATGTGGTGGAGTATGTAGCCAGATGCTTAACCTGTCAGCAGGTGAAAGCTGAGCATCATCAACCAGCAGGGTGTGGGGGTTTTATGCCCTAATTAAAACCCAAATTCTTTGTAATCTCATTTTATTATCAATAAAAGAATAGAAATCATTTTTTAACTTGGTTAGTCACTTTGCTCACATGTTTTATTTTCATGATTATTTGTTTAATATAAACTTCTATTAAATCCCGAGCATATAGCTAATCTTATTTATAGTGACGTAATCACAGTGGAATATAAAATATGATTATATGTTCAAAATAAGTTAGTCCTTTGATTAGTTAGTGCATAGGATTTACACTGACTTGCCAATCTACGATATGATCTACTTACACATTACAGTGTTATGTTCTTTCCAGAACATTAGCAAAGTAGATAAGATTAGATGTATTTGTTACATCGGACAGGACCGATATTGACAGTTGATAAGATAAGTAAACATACCGTTATTATCTATTCTAGTCATATCATATAGTTGACCATAGGTCAATTCAATCTCAATTCTGAGTGGTTAGTATTCTAACTGATTGTATTATTTGAGTTCTTTGACTTGTTCGTTACCAGCTTACCCTACGGACTAGCCCATACTTACATCTTCGGAACTCGGTAGTATAATTGAGTGGGAGTGTTAATCATAGATATGAACATCTATAGCTTCTGATGAAGAAGTGAAACGATGGTTTCCTTTTAGTTTGGTTCAAGATGTTAAATGATAGAAATCTCATTTCAGTAATTAAATTAGTTTACTGAAATATCATTTACAAGGAACTAAGTGTTTTAAGGATAAAATAAAATGAGGGGTAAAACGGTATTTTAGTCCTATCTCATTGTAGACCGTCTATAGAGGATTGAGTGACAATTATGGTTGTAACAATGGATAATTAATAGCGTATCTATATTTGTTATAGAGCGTTTCTTTGAATTCAAGAGTGCAATTCCGAGTCTATTGTGGAGTCACAAGGAATTAATAAGTTAGTAAATTTATTTGTTAGATTTATGATCATTTATTGGAGCTTGATTTCATAGGCTCATGGTCCCCATTGTACCTTGGATAAAATCATGTAGATAGTCTCAATTAATTGATTTAATCATCAATTAGAATTATCAAAGTTGACCAGGTCAATTTTGGATAGTTTCACTGAGTTGTGTAATTTTGAGAAGAAAAGAGAAATTATGGCAGATTTATTAGTTAAGATAAATTGGTATCTAAATTAATAAATAAATTTAAATCAAGGTTCAAATTATAAATAATTAATTTGATAAAGGATTTAAATAATTATTTAATTAATTAAATCAATAGAAAATAATACAGGCCTTGATTTTAAGTTCAATGGGCTTATAATCAAATGGGAAATTTCACGGGCCTATAGCCCATGATAATTTCAACTTAGGGCTTCAAAATGGCTATTATTTTATTGATTTTTTAATTAAATTAAATGACCTAATTGAGTCTATAAAAGGAGTGCTTAGAGAGAAGTCAAAACAAGAAGTTTGATAAGTCACAAGTCAGATTTTCTGATAGTTTTATATTCTCTCTAAACACAAGTCCTTTTCTAAGCCACTTTGTTATTTTCTCTTCTTCTCTCTATATCTATCTCATGTGTTGAGAATTTCCCACACTAGTCTAGGTGGTTCTAAGGATACATTGGAAGATTGTGAAGAAAATAGAAGATCGGTTCAGTTTCTTGATAATACTCTGCGACAGAGAGGATACAAGAGTTAGAGAAACTGAAGGAAGGACTCTTTAATTCGCTGCGTATACTGTAAGTACTCTATTATTTGTTTCTCTTTGAATTCAATTTTAGAAACATGTTTTAGGCTATCTCGTATTAATTTGTTTAATATTAGATATACATGAAAATAAATAAAGATCCTGTATAAGTTTTTCCAACAACTGGCCTCAGAGCCTTTGGTAATCTTTATTTTCATGCATGAACATGTTTAAAATTGGATTATTTGATATGTTTGAATAATTGGATGGTTTTTTCATGTTTTTATGAACATATTGATTTTATGTGAATTTTAGCAATTTTTAGGTTATTTTGTTGTGTTTTCTATGCTATTAATTTTTATATATGCTTTATTTTGTGTAAAACATGTTAAAAATTAATTAGAAAATGGTTTTGGTTTAAAAAATTGCTCAAAAATTTTTTTGGAAAACATTTGGCCTGGCTGCCGATGCGCGCGCGCACCCGTGCTCCCGCCCGCGCGCCCGCCCGCGCGCACCCCCGCGCGCCCGCCCGCGCGCACCCCCGCGCGCCCGCCCGCGCGCACCCCCGCGTCACCCGCACCACCAGTGCGCACACCCGCGCGCCACCCGTGCATGCACACCAGCCACCAGCGTGAACAGTACCCGTGAACAGTACCACAGGTACTATTCTTTTTTTTTTTTTTCAAAAATATTTTTTTTTAAAATTAAAATTTGTAGAAATAAATTATTTATAATCAAAACCAAAAATATCTTTTTTGTTTTATCATTTAATTTTTTTTTAAAAAATAAGATATTTTTGTTAGTTGAGATTTAAATAATTAGATATTTTCTACAAACATTCAAATTCAAATTTAAAAATAGACTAACAACTTAATTTTAAATATTTTAATATATTAAAATATTAGAATTATGATATCAGATATTTAAGATATTTTCATTTAAATTCTTGATATTTTTATTAAATCTTTATTTGAAAATATAAATATCTTTTTATTTTATAACTTTTAATATTTAAATTATTTGAAATTTGAATATTGTTAGTTAGATATTTTTATGGATATTTGAATTTGTTTAACTATTTGAGATATTTTAGGGTTGTTATAACTATTTGTATTTTATTATTTTTAAATGGTTAAAGTATTAGATAATAGTTGTAACAACACAATATATTTTAGAAAATAGTTGAGATATTGATTTTAAATTTTAAAATTGGTTAAATTTTGAAAAATATCATTTTTTTCAGCCAATTAACAAAATATATTTTTTTTAATAAATGGGATTTAAATTAACTTTGGTTAATTGTTGATAAATCCTATTTAAATTAAATTAATATATTTTTTTATCAAATTAACCTAAAACCAAGTTGATTGTTGATAAATGAAATTTAAATTAACTATTGTTAATTGTTGATAAATTTCATTTAAATTGACTTATTTTTTTGTGAAAATTTAATTAATTTGATTTTTTTTTATAAATTCTAGATAATTAATTGTGGTATTTTTGTAAATAAAATAAATTGTGGTATTTTTGCATAAATTCATAGAATTGCTCATATAGTAACATGATTAGGCTCATCCAATTATAACATGTCTGTTTGCACTATATGTGGTATTTTTGCAATTGGGCTTAGATGCATATAGTGGCCCATATGTTTGTTAGATATATGGTATTTTGCCAAATAAAATATTAGGTTTTATTTGAGCCCAATAGAAAATGTAAAGTTTAAACTCCTCTCTTGTAGGTGATTCCACTTGTGAAGGCCCGTTTGCTTTGCATGACTATAGTGGGTCTAATCAATTAATAACAATTAATAAAACGAAGGTTTAAATTCCTGTCTTTTGGACCTTGTATGGAAGATAAGGGGCCTTTGTAGTGGGAACGACATACTGGACCCAGCCCTCCTCCATACAAGCCCAATTGTTAAGGCCCATTTACTTGAGTTGGACTTAATTGTATAGGTTCATTATATTAGTTAAACCTAAATATTGATTAGCAACAAATTAATTCTAAATTAATTGAATTTGTTTCAATGTGACACTTTAGAATTAATAAGAAATTATAGGACTTTGGTTTTAAAAAAATTTAATCTGTTTAATTTTTTTTTGGAAAACCATAGTCATTAATTTTCTAAAAATAAATAATAAAAATACTAATTTTAATTTTATAATGAGCTTATTTTAAGAATTTTATTCGATCTCTACCGTTGGTTTAACATAGTCAATAGCTTAATGGGGCCTCGAGGCGCTTTGATTCGTCCCCCTACGGAAGGTGTTCATTAGTTATTTTGACAAGGTTAGATCTCGAAAGATAGATAATTATAGGTCAAATTCTACTAGACTCACCCCTACGGTGACTACTAGGACTAAATCTATGATTATCGAAACCGTGGGTCTAGCTCATAAAATAAGAGATTTTGTTTTCTTATTTTGATAGAATAGTAGGTTGTTAATAATGGTGTCCATTATTAAATGAGTTTACAACTCTATTTAACTAGTGGTATTTTTGACTCTCGCCAACCGGGACAAGGATATTATAGATTAGTTAAAAACCTAAAGAAATAGAGATATGATTGTTTTGGTATTTTTTCTCATATCTTACATATTTTGGTATATGTTGTGCTATTTCTTGAAATTTGTGTGAATAGAAGTTTTATTGAGAAAATGTGATTGATTTCTATTTTATTGATAAGTTGTAGTTTTAAGCTAAGTAGTGTCTGTGTCTATTCCCATCCTTTCTCAACTTTCGATGGAGAAACTCACTAGAAAAAACTTCCTTAATTGGAAGCAGACCATCAACATTATGTTGATAGGTGACAACTCTGAATTTGTCATGATTGAGGAATTCCCAGAACGAGCACCGTGTCCGCACATTAGTGATGGCACCGTCAATGCTCGTGATGGTACCATAAATGCTTGGATAGCACCGTCTCTACACGTTCGTGATGGCCCCGTAAATTCTCGGATGGCACCGTGTCTGCACGTTCGTGCTCAACTCAACTATGGTCTGACGCAGCTCATGAACGAGCTTCAGATTATTGAACATGTCATGGGTGGACCTAGTAAAGGAGGTGAAAATAAGACTACTGATGTTGTTTCTCATCTAGCTAAGGCTGAAGCTAATCAAGCTTCGTCTTCGAAAGCTGGAAACAAGTGGAAATGTGGACAAATAAACAACCCCAAGTCTGCAAAGGCTGTAAAGACGAGTGCACAACCAAGTGCACAGACGCCTAAGGGGAAGAACAAGAAAACCAAGAAAGGTAAAGATAAGTGCTTTCACTGCAAAGAGAAGGGGCATTGGAAACGAGATTGCCCCAAGTTTCTAGTAGCGAAAAACAAAGGTAATGATTATAGTTCATTTATCTTGGAAACATGTGTTTTAGAGAATGATAACTCTATTTGGTTTATTGATTCTAAACTACTAACCATGTTTGTAACTCTTTACAGCTTCTTGAATAGTGGGAGGAAGTGAACGAAGGCGGCTTAAAGCTTAGAGTTGGGAACGGAGCGTTCGTTAAGGTCCAAGCTAGAGGAATAGCTCGTCTGAAGTTCGGAAATAAATACTTAATTTTAAAATATGTATTTTTTATTCCGGATTTTAGTAGAAATTTAATTTCAGTTTCCATGTTGCAATTAGAACGATTTGTTATGACTTTCACAAGTTTTAATATATCTATTTCTTTCAATGGATCACAATTGTGTATTGCATGTTTGGAAAACGGGCTTTATATTCTGCGACCTAACGAACCCCTCGCTCTTAACAATGATTTATTCAAAGTAGCTAAACCTAGGACCAATAAACATCAAAAGACCGATAACAATAATATGACGTATTTATGGCACTTGAGACTAGGTCACATTGGCTATGATAGGATTCAAAGACTTACAAATGATAGACTTTTGAGGGAACTCACCTTAGGTGAATTACCTGTCTGTGAATCTTGTCTAGAAGGCAAACTGACCAAGCGTCCATTCTCTGCAAAGGGTGATAGGGCCAAAGAACCACTTGGTCTTGTGCATTCAGATGTTTGTGGACCTTTGAATATACAAGCCAGGGGTGGTTTTGAGTATTTCGTCACTTTCATTGATGATTACTTTAGATGTTCATGTTTTTACCTAATGCATAGGAAATCAGAAACATTTTCAAAGTTTCAGGAATTCCTAGCAATGGCTCAGAAGCAATTAGGTAAAAGGTTAAAGATCTTGCGATCTGATAGGGGTGGAGAATATTTGGATATGTAGTTCCAAGATCATTTAACTGAACTTGGGATTTTATCACAACTTACTGCCCCAGGTACTCCGCAACAAAATGGTGTAGCGGAACGCCGAAACAAAACTTTATTGGAAATGGTTCGATGCATGCTTAGTTACTCAACTCTACCAACTTCGTTCTGGGGACATGCAATTGAAACCGCAGATGACATTCTCAATGTCGTGCCGTCAAAATCAATCCCCAAAACACCTTTAGAACGCTGGAATGGTCGTGAACCTAGTTTACGCCATTATAGAATCTGGGGGTGTCCCACTCACGTCCTGAGGAAAAATGAGGGAAAGCTAGAACCGCGAACTGAAGTTTGCATGTTTGTTGGCTATCCTAAAGGTACTCGGGGTGGACTTTTCTATAGTCATTCAGAAAATAAAGTGTTTACTTCTACAAATACTACTTTTCTGGAAAATGACTATGTCCAAAACTTTAAACCTCGCAGTAAAGTAGTTTTAGAGGAGATGGTTAAAGAATTGACTCCAACCAATGTTCCATCGTCATCAACGCGAGTTGATGATGAAATTCCCACTCTTCATGTACAACCGACGCAAGTCGATTTAAATGAAGAAAGTACCACTGTTCATGAGCAAACAGTCATGGAGCCTCGTCGTAGTGGGAGGGTTTCTAGAAACCCAGTTCGCTATGGTTTGGATGGTGAAACCAATATGGTTGTTGGTGACACTAGTGATGATGATCCATTGTCTTTCAAACAGGAAATGGCTAGCCCTGAAAAGGAACTATGGCTCGAAGCCATGAAACAGGAAATGGAGTCCATGTACTCAAATTCCGTCTGGGATCTTGTGGAAGCACCTAGTGACTTTAGGGCCATTGGGTGCAAGTGGATCTATAAGAAGAAATGAGGTGTTGATGGAAATATCGAGACTTATAAAGCTCGATTAGTGGCAAAGGGTTATACTCAAAGAGAAGGCGTGGACTATGAGGAAACTTTTAGTCCGGTAGCCATGCTCAAATCCATTCGCATCCTCCTATCCATAGCAACCTCTCTCGACTATGAGTTCTGGCAAATGGACGTCAAGACAACTTTTCTTAATGGAAAGCTTGATGAAGTCATTTATATGGATCAGCCAGAAGGATTTAAAGTATCTGGACAAGAAGGAAAAGTTTGCAAGTTGAATAGGTCCATTTATGGACTTAAGCAAGCTTCTCGTTCCTGGAATCTTAGGTTTGATGAAATAATCAAAACCTATGGCTTTGAACAAAATATTGATGAGCCTTGTGTTTACCAACTAAAGGCAAATCAAATAGTGGTATTCCTGGTACTTTATGTAGATGATATCTTACTCATTGGAAACAATGTTAAGAAATTATCAGATGTGAAGAATTGGCTGAGCACTCAATTCCAGATGAAGGATTTGGGTGAAGCAAGTAATGTTCTAGGTATCCAGATCATCAGGGATAGAAAGAACAAACTTTTAGCTCTATCTCAAGCAGCTTACATTGATAAAGTGCTTGAACGTTTCTCAATGACAAATTCCAAGAAAGGGCGTCTACCGTCCCACCATGGAATTCATCTTTCAAAGACGCAGTCTCCCCAGACTCCTGAAGAGGAAGATGCAATGAGAAAAGTTCCTTACGCATCTGCAGTTGGAAGTCTGATGTATGTCATGTTGTGTACTAGACCAGATATCTGCTATGCAGTGGGAGTAGTGAGCAGGTATCAGTCAAACCCAGGACCGGAACATTGGATAGCAGTTAAGCATATCCTGAAGTATTTGAGACGAACTAGGGATTATATGTTAGTCTACAAGGGTGGTGTTCTGAACCCTGTAGGCTACACCGATTCAGATTTTCAGACTGATGTCGATGACAGAAAGTCTACCTCTGGAATGGTGTTTACTCTTGGGGGTGGAGCTGTGATTTGGAGAAGCGTAAAGCAGTCTTCAATCTCATATTCCACCATGGAGGCTGAGTACATAGCTGCCTCAGAAGCAGCTAAGGAAATAGACTGGCTAAAGAAGTTCTATTCGGATCTTGGTGTTATTCCAAAAATGGATAAACCGCTTGTGTTGTTTTGTGACAATACAGGAGCGATAGCCAACTCAAAAGAACCTCGAAGTCACAAGAGGAGTAAGCATATAGAAAGGAAGTATCACATTATTCGAGAATATGTGGCCAGGGGAGATGTGAAGGTTATGAAGATTGCAACTGAAGACAATCTTGCAGATCCGTTTACAAAGACACTACTAGAAGCTACATTTGATAAGCATATCAAGGAAATGGGATTAGTAGAATTAAGGCATTAGTTTCAATTAGTGCAAGTGGGAGTTTTTTGGGGTTTTATGCCCTAATTAAAACCCAAATTCTTTGTAATCTCATTTTATTATCAATAAAAGAATAGAAATCATTTTTTGACTTGGTTAATCACTTTGCTCACATGTTTTATTTTCATGATTATTTGTTTAATATAAACTTCTATTAAATCTCGAGCATATAGCAACTCTTATTTATAGTGACGTAATCACAGTGGAATATAAAATATGATTATATGTTCAAAATAAGTTAGTCCTAAGATTAGTCAATGCGTAGGATTTACACTGACTTGCCAATCTACGATATGATCTACTTACACATTACAGTGTTATGTTCTTTCCAGAACATTAGCAAAGTAGTTAAGATCGGATGTATTTGTTACATCGGACAGGACCGATATTGACAGTTGATAAGATAAGTAAACATACCGTTATTATCTATTCTAGTCATATCATATAGTTGACCATAGGTCAATTCAATCTCAATTCTGAGTGGTTAGTATTCTAACTGATTGTATTATTTGAGTTCTTTGACTTGTTCGTTACCAGCTTACCCTACGGACTAGCCCATACTTACATCTTGGGAACTCGATAGTATAATTGAGTGGGAGTGTTAATCATAGATATGAACATCTATAGCTTCTGATGAAGAAGTGAAACGATGGTTTCCTTTTAGTTTGGTTCAAGGTGTTAAATGATAGAGATCTCATTTCAGTAATTAAATTAGTTTACTGAAATATCATTTACAAGGAACTAAGTGTTTTAAGGATAAAATACAATGAGGGGTAAAACGGTATTTTAGTCCTATCTCATTGTAGACCGTCTATAGAGGATTGAGTGACAATTATGGTTGTAACAATGGATAATTAATAGCGTATCTATATTTGTTATAGAGCGTTCTTTGAATTCAAGAGTGCAATTCTGAGTCTATAGTGGAGTCATGAGGAATTAATAAGTTAGTAAATTTATTTGTTAGATTTATGATAACTTATTGGAGCTTGATTTCATAGGCCCATGGTCCCCACTGTACCTTGGATAAAATCATGTAGATAGTCTCAATTAATTGATTTAATCATCAATTAGAATTATCAAAGTTGACCAGGTCAATTTTGGATAGTTTCAATTAGTTGTGTAATTTTGAGAAGAAAAGAGAAATTATGGCAGATTTATTAATTAAGATAAAGTGGTATCTAAATTAATAAATAAATTTAAATCAAGGTTCAAATTATAAATAATTAATTTGATAAAGGATTTAAATAATTATTTAATTAATTAAATCAATAGAAAATAATACAGGCCTTGATTTTAAGTCCAATGGGCTTATAATCAAATGGGATATTTCACGGGCCTATAGCCCATGATAATTTCGACTTAGGGCTTCAAAATGGCTATTATTTTATTGATTTTTTAATTAAATTAAATGGCCTAATTGAGTCTATAAAAGGAATGCTTAGAGAGAAGTCAAAACAAGAAGTTTGATAAGTCACAAGTCAGATTTTCTTATAGTTTTATATTCTCTCTAAACACAAGTCCTTTTCTAAGCCACTTTGTTATTTTCTCTTCTTCTCTCTATATCTATCTCATGTGTTGAGAATTGCCCACACTAGTATAGGTGGTTCTAAGGATACATTGGAAGATTGTGAAGAAAATAGAAGATCGGTTCAATTTCTTGATAATACTCTGCGACAGAGAGGATACAAGAGTTAGAGAAACTAAAGGAAGGACTCTTTAATTCACTGCGTATACTGTAAGTATTCTGTTCTTTGTTTCTCTTTGAATTCAATTTTAGAAACATGTTTTAGGCTATCTCGTATTAATTTGTTTAATATTAGATATACATGAAAATAAATAAAGATCCTGTATAAGTTTTTCCAACACAGGGTTGCTTCTGCCTTTGGGTATTCTCGAGTGGAAATGGGAGGATATTACGATGGATTTTGTGAGGTTTACCGAGGACGGTAGGGCTTCATGACTCGGTGTGGGTGATAGTGGACAGATACACCAAGTCAGCCGATTTTCTTCCAGTGAGGTCGACATATATTGTGGATCAGTATGCTGAGTTGTATGTGAGGGAGATCGTACGTCTCCATGGTGTTCCTAAGTCTATAGTGTCAGACCGGGATCCTATCTTCACTTCCAAGTTTTGGGGTGGTTTGCAGAAGGCTTTAGGGACTTAGTTGAAGTTCTGTACAGCCGTTCATCCTCAGACTGACGGACAGTCTGAGAGGACAATTCAGGTTTTGGAGGATATGCTCAGAGCGTGTGTGATTGACTTTGAAGGTTCATGAGTAAGTATCTCCCGTTGATTGAATTTTCATATAAAAATAGTTACCAATCAACAATTGGAGTGGCTCCCTACGAGATGTTGTATGGGAGGAAGTGTAGATCACCCATTCATTGGAATGAGTTGGGTGAGAGGAAGTATTTGGGGCCAAATATGGTACAGAGAAGAAGTGAAGCTATAGAGAAGATCTGAGCTAGAATGCTCGCTTCTCATAGCAGACAGAAAAGCTACGCTAATCCCAAGCGTAGGGACGTGGAGTTCTAGGTTGGGGACCACGTGTTTCTCCGCGTTTCACCATTGCGAGGGGTGAGGAGGTTTGGTAAGAAGGGTAAGCTAAGCCCTAGATTGATTGGACCATTTGAGATCCTGGAAAGGATTGGTCAGGTGGCGTACAGGTTAGCCTTGCCGCCATCATTGTCAGGAGTCCATGACGTATTCCATGTTTCTATGCTCCGGAAGTACGTCTCAGATGTAACTCATGTACTGATGTATGAAGATTTGGAGTTACAGACAGATTTAGCTTATGAAGAGCAACCTGTTCAGATCTTGGATCGGAAAGATAAAGTATTACGGAATAAGACAATTCCTCTTGTTAAAGTGTTGTGGAGGAATAGTAGGGTCGAGGAAGCCACCTGGGAGCTTGAGACAACAATGCGGGATCAATATCCCGAGTTATTCAGGTAAATTTCGAGGACAAAATTCTCATTAGGAGGGGATAGTTGTAACGACCCAAATTTACTAATATGGCTTAAGGGCCTTGATTAGTGTGCCGGGAGGGCATAATTGGAAAATATGTGATTTAATGAATGAAAGTATGCTATATGACTATTTGAATATCTGAGATGCATGACTATGTGTATTAGTATGCATGTAGGCCCTGATTAGGTTAGAAATGGCATAATTGTAATTTTGGGCCCGTTGAGGGCATAACTGTATATATATGTGATAATTGTTGAGACCACATTATTATGTGGATATATCTGTGATCTGTGATTTAAGACGATCCTAGTGAGCGGGTTAGCGAAAAAGTCACGGCGGGGATTTATACCCGGCTCGGGGTGAGCCTGGGGGTATAAATGGGAATTTAGAGAATATATTGGGGTCAATTTTGACATTGAGGAATATAATTGGTGATTAATTAGGTATCGGGAAAAAAGCAAAAAATATTAGACACTCGAGGAATTAGTAGGAATTGGGTGAAATGACCAAAATGCCCCTAAGTGGATTAAAAGACTTAGAATTAAATGGGAGGGTATTGTGGTCATTTGATTTATAAAGGATAGGTATAACTGAGGCTTTATACTTAGTGGAACTTGTAGAAAGAAATAGAAGTCTGAAGAAAAGAAAAAAAGAAAGAAAAAGAAGGAAAGAAAGGGAATTAGAAGATTGTTTTTCTCTCCATCGGTTTAGGCTCTTCTCCACCAGTTCTTGGGGTCTTTTGGAGTTGAGGTTCAGAGGAGAGCTAGGTCAAGCTTAGCAATTGGGTGTCTGGGTTAAGCTTGAGGATTAGCAGAGGTTACTCATCCATTTGAGGTAAGATCTCAAGGTTTTCTTCAGAGCCTGGTTTTGTTGTTGAACTAGATTTCTAAGCTGGACTTGATGGGAAATCTAGGGAATTAAAGCTAAGGGTTTGAGGAGGAGGAAACCAAGGAAGTGTAGAGGATATCCTAACATCAAACTTTCCAACTAAAGGTAAGAAACTTTGAACTTGGACACTTGAATTCTGAATTTTATTGTTTGGCTGAGTTTTTGAACTCTAGGTTCAACTATGGTGAATTATATGTTTAGGGATGCATGTGATTGGGTTATGTGTATTTGGGATGCTTGGGATGAGTGGAGCATGTGGATAAGCTTATTTTTAAGTTCGGTTGAAGATTGGAAAAGTTTTGGTAAGGTTTGGCTCGGGAAAATTGCAGGAAGGAAAAATTTAGGGTTGCTGATTCTATGAATAGCTCTACAGTGCTAGCCTTTGGGCACTGTAGCGCTAGACCAGGTTGTCTAGGGGTTTTTGGGTTCTGTTTGTAGCACTGTAGCACCCTCCAAAAAGCGCTGTAGCGCTACCCTATTTCCAGAAAGGGGTTTTTGAGCTATTTTCAAGGGTTTTTGCCCGAGGGTTCGGGGTTCGATTCCACCACCCCGTTTGGTGGAATTGGGGCTTCCTGAGGGCTCGGGATTGGACCCGAGGTTAGGCTTTGGACTTTAGGTTGGTGATGATTCTAATCTATGGTTGTGACTCAATGTGCGCTAGGGCTCAAGGGGGATCGTGCTCAAGGATCAAAGTGAACGAAGCTAGCGAATTTAAAGGTAAGAATACTACACCCGGTTATGTGTTTGTGAGGGGACTAAGTGCTCCCCATATATGTATAATGTCAAGGATGGTATTATTCCATGGGACATGTGATAAATGGCCTAAGGGTACCGTATACTATATTTGCACACTGGGCACGGCTTGGCCACTGGTAGCCGAGGACAGCTTAACATTCACTGAGCTCGGTTTAAGCGGGCCGGAGTCAGTGGGATAAACAGAGGGTGCGGCCTAAGGGCGCTAACCCTAGTTATCATTTGTGAATTAATTATTGATATGAAATTATATGTTTGGTATGCTGAATACGTAATTATCATGAATGCTTGGATTGTTGAGAATATGATTATGTGATATGAGATATTGGATTGTATGTTGATTGATTATGCTCTGTTATTATGTTTTCTTTCTGGGCCTTGGCTCACGGGTGCTACGTGGTGCAAGTAAAGGCAAAGGTAAATTGGACCAATCCTGAGATGGAGAGCTGCAGGGCTGAATGTACATAGTCAGCTGTTCGGCGTCCATGGGCGAGGAGTGGATCAAGACAGGGATTGCTTAATAGTCTGTTTTGCCTTAGAGTGGCTAAATGTTGTATTTAAATCTTGAATCTTTGTAAATGGTTCTAATCTTGTTATTTTTGGGATCCCGTGTAAACAGAAAATGTCATTTATAAGAAATGCGGCTTTTGAGATCAAAATCTTTTAACCCTAGTTCCACTATAGTTTCAGTAACATGTTTTCAATTAAATGACTTGATTAGTAAGTCTGGCACTTTTATAAACACACAGTGTAACGATCTTGGCTATCCAGGGCGTTACAATAATGATGATCATCAATTTGAATTTGAATTTTGAAATATGGTTGTGATTTTTTCCATAAAAATATAATACCATTTTTTGTGGAATGATTGATTTTAATTAAATAAATAAATAAAAGAAAAATGCAATATCTCTGAAAGATAATATTGCTATACACGCATGACACAGTTCAGGGACTGTGTCATGCGTGTAGCAGTGTACTGATAAAGCATCGATATTGTTTTTATTTTATTTAATTAAATAATTAATAATTTTAAAATAGATTTTTTTCAAATTTGGTATGTTATGGTAGCGTTTGGTAACTATTAATAAAACAATTTTCTATTTATTTGATTAAAAATATGAAAACAAAATCCAAAATCATGTTCGGTAATATTAATTGTATTTTCTATTTTTTTTAATTTTAATTAAAATTTATTAAATTTTGAAAATATAATTTTCTTACTTTCAATTTTTTTTTAAACAGTTTTCAATTTTTCCTTTTTTTTTTCTTCTCTTCTTCAAATCAATATCTCATATTGTTAAACAAAAAATAAAAATAAAAGTTATCAAACGAGTTTATTATTTTTTATTTTTAAAAACAAAAAACAAAAATTGTTATCAAACATATTTTTATATTTTAAAAATAAAGAAACAAAAATAAAATAATATTTCCATTTTTGTGTTTAAAAAATTCAAAAACAAGAATTTTACCAAACAGGCCCTATATATTTACCTAAATCAATTCCTATCATCATTATGAAATTATTAATATATTACTTTTATTATTAGGAATAATAAGGTAATATAGATTCTCTCTCTCTCTCTCTCTCTCTCTATATATATATATATATATATATATATTATGTAATAACAAGAAGAAAACAAGAGAGTGGAGAATTCAGAAAAAGTTTCAGAATTTGTCAGACAATAAATTGTCATATTCTTCTTTTATTCTAGCACTTCTCTAGCAATAATCCAAGTTCTCATATGTTGAGATATACTTGTGATTCTTAAATTACAAACTCATGTTCTCTATGTGCCCACACACATCTTGAGGTGTAGTGAGCACTCCGGAAGATCGCGGTTTGAGTACTCAAAACAATAGATAGGAAGATCGATATATATACAAAAAACTCAAGGACACTTGATAGTCTTCGAGAGGTAAATATTTTTGTTCTTGAGTATTTATATATATGTGCATATGATATATATATAAGTATGTGTATATTTATATATATGTTGCATGATTAATAATATTGCATATTAATGTTTCTGTCTAGATGTTTTCTTGAACATATAAATTGTTTATATGAGATCTGTCAGATCCTTCAGACCTGCTACTTCAGGATTCGCGTGTCAGATTTGTCAGACCCACTACTTTCCTTTTAAAAACAGTTTAATGCAAAACCGCCTAAGGATTTGTAAACATTAAGGTACCTAGGATTAAACCTAAAACCCCTTCGGCTTCTACACCCCAAATAGGTATTCAAACTGGTTTACCATTAGGATTTTCTTTGAAAAACCCAGAAAGTTTGCCCAGTTTTATGAAGACCTGGTTTTTAAATAAGCCTAATATCGTTCATCTAGCTTAAAATGAGTCATATCACCTATTTACAAACAGATTTATCCAAAATGACATTAGGCAAGGGATGTTTTTCACGGTAAAAAAAACTCAATGGAAAACAAGGAGTCAAAAAATTAAAACCAGTTGAGGAAATACTTACAGTCAATATGATCGGCTCAGAGAAGTTTCGATATGTCCAAAAGAAGTTTCTTGAAAGTCTCTGAGAATCCGAAGGGCGACAGAGGGATTTTGCAAGAAGTTGAAGAAGAAAAAATTAAACTTTGTTGTTTGAAGAGGAAAATTTTTGAATGCAGAGGTGGTGAGGTTTCAAGTCTGATCACCCTTTTTATACGTAAACTATGGGAATTAATTTGGGCCATCCGATTGGGATAGCTTGAGATCCAAAGGCCAAGATTAAATGAACCATACAACGGCAAAAAGTTGACAGGACTGTTGTCACAGTCCTTGAAACCCGAACGGAGGCCAATTGTAGGCAGCCATGTGTCCAGTACTTGAGTAGTGGCAGGCAGGATTTTACATGGAAGAATCCTAAAAACCCCTACTGTGCATGTCAGAAAGTGACGACATCAAGCACGAGCAGGAGCTTGGGGGGAAAATGTTGTACCCTAAAATTAGCACGAGTTCAATTACTCAGCTCGAGTAAAGCTGGCAGATGAATATATGGAGAAATAGCCAAGTAGAATATCTGGCTAACAGTAATGTGAACAACTCAAGTTTGGGGGCTTGACAACACGATACACAGGATATTATTAGACCGCCTCTCAGGATAAAATTGATTTCGAGACATATAATGACCATATCCAACTTTGGGCGCTCTAAGCTTACTACGAGCTAGGGTTCAAATAGTCTTTGAACACGAGCTCAGGTGAGATATTCAACTCGTGGAAACCTGGACAGAATGCATGCTGAAGGATCCCAAGAGATTCGGAGGCTCCTTATACACTCATTAATGCCTAGACTGTATCGCATATCTTTCGTTTATTATTCGAGATAGCAGAAGTATATTCTATTATGTTATCAAATCATATCCCAATGTAAATGGGAATAATCTATATTAAATATATACCTTATTTATTCATGCGGTTACCCAACCTATCCATGAAATTTCCCTATAAATACTTGGGATAAAGGACAGGGAAAGGGATGACCATTTTTTGTATTAGTAAAACTCTACTTAAATTAAGAGAGAAAAGTATTAGTATTGACCCGTGGACTAGGTGGATTTTAATACTAAACCACATAAAAGTTTTTTTGTTCTAGAAGGTTGTTTATTATTTCATTACGGTTTATAATTTAGCAATAATTTACCTATTTGATTTCTTAATATATTGTTGGTGAAAAACTACATCAACAGTTTGGTGCTTTCATTGAGAGGAAATTAGTGATTCACAAGTTCCAGTCGACATTCATCATGGTGCTCACTCGATCAATGCACGATAATGAGATGGAAAAGCCTGGTGGGCAGGAGGCCCATCATACCTATGTTCCTACTGAAATGGGCCCAGATGTTCAACAACGTCCTGAGAAACAACCGGTGGGTCAGGACAACGCTGGGAGTTCAACGTCACTCCCACCAAATCCTAATCCAAGATTCTTGGCTGTTGTCGATATGGAAAACGCCCAGTTAAGGAGCCATCTTGCTAGGGAAAACAAGAAGATAGAGGAGTTCTTGGCTTGGTTACCCTTTCTTGAAACCGACATTAATTTTAGAAAGAGGCAAAGTGGGTCTCATATGTCCCACAGGAATAACCAGTCTAAACCTAGTCGTTCTGTCAGAATCGCCACTCCAAGTTCTGTGCCTTCAGAGCAAAACCACCGGAGTGCTCAACCCACTGGTCATCACAGGGGTCATCGTCAGCCTGTCAGTCGGTCAGTCAAGACTGCGACCCCCAGCTCTATGCCTTCTTCACATATTCCCAAAATGCCCACAACAACTCGCAGGGAGAGGCAAGGACAAGCTCACGAAGGCAAAGTGCTCCAGCGAATCCTCTTGTGCCACGATCAAAACCCCAGGCACAGAGAACTAAGGACATTGGAGTGGAGCTGAGGCGAGCTAATTTAATTCATCCTAATGGAACGAGGATAGCCTCGCCAATAAGGCATCCTTCATCATCGGTAAGACATCCAACACCACCTCACCCACAATGAAATGCTTCAGCTCATGGGAACAGTAGGAGAAATCCTCCTCCGTCTGTAAATACTTATGCCCCACGAACGCATGCTGAGAATCCAGGTCCTTGATCTCAACCGCGAGCTGTAATTTTTGCAAATGGAAATTACTGGACAGAAAGCCAGCATGAAGGCAGCTCTGAGAGCAACCTGAGAAATCACTAGAGCTCAGCACAAAGTCCTTGATATGATCCACAACCCGACCTGCGCGATCATTTAAACTCACAAAGAAGGTATCCATCTCATAATGTGAATGATAGTTATACTCAGCATGAGGGAGGTCCGTCCATTGTACACAACAATGGGAATGTCCCGCCTAACCAAGCTCGAACTTGAAGTGACAACAACCCATCAAACTTGTATAATAAGATGGGAGTTGTTGAACAACCCCCAGCTAACATAGGGACCAAGGACCAAACACTTGAGAGATTGGCTTTGATGGAAGAATAAATGAAAAGACTCTTATCTGGAAAGGGAAAGGATGATTGCGACTCAGATGAGGAGCTCGAACCTTTTGCTCCAAACATTGCAGTGGCTACATAACCTATTGGCTTTAGGATGCCGAACATGCCGACATTTGATGGAAACACAGATCCATCTGATCACCTAGGGATGTTCAACACAATGATGATGGCCCACAATTTTTGGCTCGATCTAAGATGTATCATGTTCCCTGCAACTCTGGTTGGACCTGCCCGACAGTGGTTTAAACAATACAAGAAGCATTTAGTAAGCTCGTGGAAGAAATTTTCTTCCAAGTTAAAAAGAGCATTCCGAGCTTCATAGGCATCTCATGTTGAAGCCGATTCATTGGCCAATGTAAAGCAGCAACTTAGTGAAACACTGAAAGCATACCTGAGCAGATTCTCAAATGTTGCGTGCGGGCTAGGGACGCTGATGATAGCTCCAAGCTCATGGCAATGAGAACAGGAATCCTGGTGGGAGGCGACCTGTGGCAAGAAATCCAACGAAAAGGAGTTAAAAATATAGGCGAATTTTTTGCCCGAGCTCAGGAGTGGATAAACCTGGAAGAGGCATGATCTGTTTTCGTAGGAACCAGCCAAGCCCATATCCAACCCAGTGGAGCAATGACAGATGTTGCAGCTACGGCTCAACCCGTTACCCAGAATAACCAAGCAGGAAATAACAAGAGGAAGGGGAATGGTGAGGGCAACCAAAACGGGACGAAGAAGAACAAGTCTATGGAGAAATTCAAGCCCGTTTATGCCACCTACATCGATCTAACAGAAACCTGAGAGCATATCTTCCTTGCTAATTCTAATCGCCTCCCATGGAAGAAGCCAGAACCTTTAAGGCATCAGAGGGCGAAGAGAGATCCTTCAAAGTTTTTCCGTTTCCACAATGACATCGGTCATAACACTGATGATTGTCGACAGCTGGAGGATGAAATTGAGACTCTCATTCGAGCTGGACCATTAGCCCAATACACTCGAAATTGGGTAATTCCCAATCAACCTGTCGGCCAAAATCCTCAGCCAGTTCCAGAAGCTCCGACAGGTCAACCTGGAGCTCAGACAAGCTGCTCCTAGGTACTCACACCAAGATCTTCCACAACGTTCTCTACACCTCAAGAATTGTGTGGGCACTTAGAGAATAAAGGATGGTAAATTTCTGATTCAACTTAATGTACTCAACACCTGAGATCAAGATAATAGGCTTGAGATTGGTTCTATATCTTTCTCAGGGAGAGATAGAAAAGTATCGTTCTGTTATCCCAAAAATCAGAAGTGAATGACATGGCAGGCATTAATTACACGTGGCTGACACCTGGGAGAATCTGTGTTCGACTATCGACCAGGAAGATATGCGGTATCATGCGATCGGTTTCTTCATACGACCAACCTAGTCGTATGCGCATAATACGCGGAGGAAATCTTAGGCAGTTATGATGGAATCCGAAATTATCTCCCATGATTTCCTGAGTATCCGATTATTTAGGAAATAATATCTGTAACAAATCAATGTAAATCTTCCATGAGCTTATAAATAGAGGAAGAGGTCTCAGGGAAGAGGATCCTTTTTCTTTTCTGACTTCTAGATCACTTGAGATTAGAGTTATCAAATTAGTCATATTGTATTGTTCTTCAGAGGTTGGTGAAACTCATTGAACCCTAGTTCTTTGATCACTCCTTTGGATCTCACATCAATAACAATCTAAGTGGATGTAGGTTATTACCAGATCCTGGGGCCGAACCACTATAAAATATTGTGTTCTTATTATTTTTGTCATCACGTTCTTTTCAACACATTCATCCACGTCAAGCGTATTTTGACTCCGTGTCAGTTGCCCAAAATCAGGGTCAACATTCTGGTGCTTTCATTGAGAGCATGATATTTCACCGTTGAGAAAACCAATGGCGAAAACTACCAGGAAAACTGGACAGGCGGCTGGAGCTGCACCATCTAACCCGCCTCCTCCTCCCCCTCCCAACGTGGCTGAGGATGAGCCACATTTGGAATTTGAGGAGGAAGAAATGGATGACGCGACGCTAAAAAGTACTCTGGGGGCGTTGCACGAAGAGCTGGCCAATCTGAGAGCTAGCGAGGAAAGTGCTGCTGAAATCATGGCGCGGCAGCAACAAGAAATAGAACGGTAGCGCGTGGAGTTAAGCGAGAGGCAGGCAGAGATGGACCGTCGCTAGAGCGAAGCCATGGCAGCCCTCGAGGCAGCCTTGCAATTGGCTAGGAATCAAGCTGCACCTGCCTCGCAGCCTGATCAGCCTACGAATGGACCAACACAAAGGGGTCCTAATCCTAGCCCACCTATCCAACCCTCGAGTCCGTAAAGGCCCGAACAGCCTCCATCCCAAGCTGGTCGCGGCAATCCCCCGCATCAGAGGCAGAATAGGACCGGGGATCAGCCTCGCAGTCCTAGACGCCATAGGGGCGACGAGCCGAACCTTCCAAAGACAGCATCCTCCTGGTAACAGGAGGAACTCAGAGTTAGGCTCTGCGGTCCGAGGTCCCCCACAGCATGATAATGCACGGGGACCTAACGACCAGCGCAGGCCACCCTCTAACGCTCGGGACGTTTCAGCCCGGGAAGGAAATCGAGGGAACAGTCGATCCCGTCATAGCCAATCACGATTCAGAGATGGCAATCGTTATGATGAAGCTGATTCCGGCAGAGGAAATGCCGATCAGAGGAATGACTAAAGAGGTGAAAACAGGAATCAGCCACCTCAAGATGACCAACCTAGCAGACGGGACGCTGGGGGGCAACCCAGGCAAAATAACGTCTTCAACCGGCTCGGAGCTAGCGAGCAGCGGAGAAGAGACGAGGATTTGAGAGATGTGCTCAATGATCACCGTGAGCGACATGGCGAGAGCATCCCCCCAGCAACAGAGGCCACAGCGATTCCCATCGCTGTGCAGGCCCAGATAGATGCCCTCAACCAGGCGGTGCAACAGCTGGTCGGGGAAAGAACATCTTACATCGACCACGACAGGAGGAAAGGCACTCCTTTCGTCCAGAGGATAGCAATGGCAGAGACTCCTAGCAAGTTTAAAATGCCTACGCTTCCGAACTTTGATGGGTACGGTGACCCGGTATCTCACGTCAATAAGTTTGAGATACAAATGGACATTCAGAAAGTGTCCGAAGATTCTCGGTGCAGGATCTTCCTTGCAACACTTTCTGATGCCGCCCAGGAGTGGTTTTTCAAGTTCCCTTCTGTAAGCATAGTTTCCTGGGAGATGTTCGTAAAGGAGTTTTACGGACAGTTCTACGCAGGTCATGTGCATCTGACCGAGGCAAACCAGCTGGTTGAAATACGCCAGTAGGATGAAGAACCACTGAAGGACTACATCCAGCGCTTTATACGAGTAGCAGCTGGAGCAAAAACGGTGGGGGACGAAGGCAAAATGATGGCCATAACCGTAGGGGTTAGGCATCGCACCCCTTTCTGTAAAAGCCTCCAAAAAGATGGGGTCAGAACTACCCAGGAATTCTTGGACCGGGATGATCGTTACATCAAGCTCGAAGATGCCATTACCGACGATGGAAAGCCTCTAGGCAAGGATAAGAAGGTTGCCAAGCCCGCCAAAGCCGCCAATGGGTCTAAGCCTAACGGCAAGGGCAACGAGAACGGTAACGGCAATGGCAAGAATGGTGGAATACGGCCACACAATGAGCCTTCCACCTCCGACAATAAACGAGCCAAGGGTAACCGTTATGAATCTCGGTTTACTAACTACACTGCCCTAGTTGAGTCTCGGGGAGAGGTTTATCAGGCCACGAGTTCCAGTGTGCCACGAGGTTTATCAGGTCTCGGGAAGGATGTTTCGAAAAGAGACACTACCAAGTTCTGTCGTTATCATGACGACTACGGACATGATACCAATGAATGCAACCAGCTGAAGGATGAGATCGAGTTCCTTATTAGACAAGGACATTTGAGAATATACGTACGGGCCTCGGGAAATTCCCAACGAGAAGCTCCAGGTGGCAACGAGCAATCGCTCACACGCCAACGCTCGCCACCTTTGCAGCCTGCCCCCGTGACTGGCACATGGTTAACCATCTGTGGAGGCCCGCACCTTGCGGGAAACAGCGGAAAGGCCAGGGAATGATACGCTCAGACTCTGCGCCACGACCAGGACATCGAGAGGATGACTGTGGAGGACCGTGCGCCAAAAAAGGCTTGATCAGAAGAAGGTGAGATAACCTTCTCTGATAGCGATGCCCAACATGTCCGGTTCCCACATTCCGATCCGCTGGTCATGGATATCCAAATGGACAACATGATGGTGAAGAAAGTGCTAGTCGATATAGGAAGTTCGATGAATATCCTGTATAAGTCTTCGCTGGAATGCATGAAGTTGTCCGTTAAGGACCTGGAGCCCTGCAACCAGACAATATACGGTTTCTCTGGTGAGGGACTTGCCCCCGCAGGATCAATCAGACTACCAGTGACGATAGGTACAGTGTCTGCTACCAGGACATTACTCGTTACTTTTATAGTAGTTGATTGTCCTTCGACGTACAATGCCATCATTGGGAGGCCTATACTGGTTGATCTACGGGTCGTCACCTCTATGTGGCACTTAACCATGAAATTCCCAACAGACGCTGGGGTAGGACGCGTGTTGGAAAACCAGAGGGAGGCCAGAGAGTGCTACAACGCCTCAGTCACGAAGGCGAAAAAGGGAACATTAAAGAGCACTACCTCAGATAGGTTGCAGATGACAATTGATACACAAGCCCAATCTGGTGATGAGGTCACCAAATAGGGTGTTGCCCAAAGTGAGGATAGAGATTTAGATCCTCACTTTGGGGATTTTGAAGAGAACGTTGGACCCATCGAGGACCTGGAAGAGGTCCAACTCGACGAAAGAGACCCGACCAGAGTCGTGAAGGTCGGAAAAAACCTGGAACAAACCACGAAGCATGCACTGGTGGAATTTTTGCGGAAGAACCAGGAAGTCTTTGCCTGGTCGCACAAAGACATGGCTGGGATAGACCCTGCGGTTATCAGCCATGTCCTGAACATAGACAAGACTTTTCCGCCCGTGCAACAGAAAAGAAGGTTGCTCGATAAAGATAGATCGAGAGCCTTAAAAGAAGAAGTAGAGAGGTTAAAGGAGAATGGGTTCATCAGGGTAGCATTTTATCCATCGTGGGTCTCCAATCCAGTGTTGGTTCCCAAGCCTAACGGCAAATGGCGAACCTGTGTCAATTTTACAGACCTCAATAAAGCCTGCCCAAAGGACTACTTCCCACTCCCAAGAATCGACCAGTTGGTCGATGCTACTGCAGGACACGAGATCCTCTCCTTCATGGATGCATATTCAGGCTACAATCAGATTAGCATGCATCCCCCTGATGAGGATCACACCAGCTTTCAGACCAATACGGGCTTATACTGTTATAAAGTAATGCCCTTCGGACTGAAAAACGCAGGTGCGACTTACCAGCGGTTAGTTAACCACATGTTTAAAGAATTGATCGGGGTAAACATGGAGGTGTACGTGGACGACATGCTGGTAAAGTCTAAGAAGGCAGAAGGACATGTGAAGGATTTACAAGAATGTTTTGATGTATTGAACAAGTACCAGATGAAGTTAAATCCCCTCAAATGTTCCTTCGAAGTTGGATCAGGAAAGTTTTTGGGGTTCATTGTAAATTCAAGAGGAATCGAGGCCAACCCCGACAAGATAAAAGCCCTGATCGACATGAAATTGCCAGAAAAGATCAAAGATGTACAAAGTTTAACCGGGAGGATTGCAGCCCTAAGTAGATTTATTTCAAAATCAACAGACAAATGCGTCCCTTTTTTCAATCTACTTAGGGGCAATAAGAAATTTGCATGGACGGAAGACTGCGAGCAAGCTTTTCAGGCCTTGAAGGCCCATATGGAACAGCCTCCCATTTTATCAAAGCCAATCGAAGGAGAAACTATGTTCATTTACCTGGCGATCACTGAAGTTGCTGCTAGTGCGGTACTAGTACGAGAGGAAGAAGGCGTACAAAAAGCAGTTTACTATGTAAGCAAGAGGCTGATCAGAGTAGAACTGCGGTATCCTCCCATCGAGAGGTTAGCATACTGTTTAATCTTGGCCTCGAGGAAGCTACGTCCTTACTTTCAAGCCCACCCTATCACAGTTTTAACTGACCAGCCCCTTCGGCAAGTCCTCCAAAAACCAGAGGCGGCTGGGCGTTTATTAAAATGGGCAGTTGAACTAGGGCAGTTTGATATCGCATATTCACTGCGAGCAGTAGTAAAGGGACAAGTCTTGGCTGATCTTATTGCAGAGTTCACCGAACTCCCAGACAGCGAGCAGTGCGAACAACCTAGTGTGCCTGAGCCCCAAGATGAAACTCCTTCGTGGAAGTTATTCACGGATGGGTCGTCCAACGAATCCCACGCAGGAGCAGGAGTGATATTGATAACGCCGGAAGGGCATCGATTTCACTGCGCCATTAGGTTCGACTTCATTGCGTCAAATAATGAAGCCGAATACGAAGCACTCCTCGCTGGGTTGAGGATGGCAAAAGACATGAGCATAAAGACGCTTGATATTTACAGTGATTCACAGCTGGTAGTGTATCAAATTCTTGGGGAATATCAAGCACGAGGCCTAAAAATGGTGGCCTACTTGAATAAAGCCAAAGACTTACTAGCCCAGTTCACGAAGTATACCCTCCAGCAAATACCGCGGGATCAGAATTCGAATGCAGATGCCTTAGCCAAACTCGCGAGCACGAAAGATGCTGATACTTTGAACATTGTGCCAGTAGAAAGATTGAGTGAGCCAAGCATACGAGCAATAGAAGCCAGTATGGAAATCCGAATGGAAGATACATGGATGGCGCCTTACTTGGAGTATCTGACAGATGGTGTGCTACCAACAAATAGAAACAAAGCCAGAACTCTACAAAGGCAAGCTGCTAGGTACATACTGGTCGATGGTGTTATGTACCGAAGAGGATACTCCATGCCACTACTCAGGTGCATTACACCAGAATAAGCCAAGGAGCTCATGAAAGAGGTACATGAAGGCTTCTGCGGAGATCACGCTGGAGGGCAAAGTTTGGCAAAAAAGATTCTAAGGCAAGGTTATTTCTGGCCGACCATGAACGAAGATTCGATGGATTTTGTAAGAAAATGCGATAAATGTCAAAGGTTCTCCAAAATTCCACGAGCAGCTCCAAACAAGTTGAAACAGATGCAGAGTCCATGGCCTTTTGCAGTATGGGGGATAGACTTGATTGGATCCCTGCCAACGGGAAAGGGCAAAGTGAAGTACGCAGTTGTGGCAGTCGACTACTTCACCAAATGGGCCGAAGCTGAACCACTTGCTACCATAACAACCAAGAAAGTTCTTGACTTTGTCATCAAGAACATTGTTTTCCGCTATGGTTTGCCTCGGAAGATTGTGTCAGACAACGAAACCCAATTTGACAGTGACTTGTTCACCGACTTTTGCAAAAGACACGGGATTATCAAAAGCTTTTCTTCAGTTGCGCATCCACAAGCAAACGGGCAGGTCGAAGCAGTAAATAAAACGCTTAAGGACACCCTGAAGAAGAGGCTTGAAGATGCTAAAGGAGCATGGCCAGAGCAGCTGCCTGAAGTCCTCTGGTCGTATAGAACTTCTCATCGAACGGCGACAGGTCATACCCCATTTTCCTTAGCCTACGGATATGAGGCCATGCTACCTGTCAAGTTAGATCCCCCCTCACATCGACGCATAACATACGACCAGGACCAGAACAGCCAACTGATGATGGAGTCCCTATACTCAATTGACGAAATACGAGAGAAAGCCCAGCTCCGAGTTGCAGCGTACCAGCAAAAGGTCGCCCGGTACTTTAACTCGAAGGTAAAAGAAAGAAAATTCAACGACGGTGACCTAGTACTACGACGAGTGTTCTTAAATACTCGCGACCCCACTGCTGGAGTACTCGGACCCAATTGGGAAGGACCTTACCAGATTGAAGACGTCCTTCATCCGGGCACCTACAAACTTGCACGCATGAATGGAGATCTTGTTCCACGCTATTGGAATGGAGAACACCTGCGCAAGTATTATCAGTAAAAAGTCCTTCTTAAAGGACTAGCTTGTATTAATTTTTACTTTTTACAAGTTTCGAAAAAGGGTTAGCCACGTCGTATGGCTAATCACTTATAAGTGTAAGATCCTTTTTTAGGATCACTCGTAAAGACATGTTTAGTCCATTTTTAATACGAGATTATAAGGGACTACGCGCAGCCAGTCATTCTTGCCAGCCTTTGTAAATTTATTTTTATAAGTATTTGTTCATTACGTGTGTTGTTTTGCTGTATTACAAGTATTAAATTTTGCAACGAGCAGTAATGTTCGCACGGGTCGTGGTCAAGGCAAGTGACCAAGGACCTAAAGCTCCTCGATCACTTGGGGGGCATATAAGGTACATCGATAGCAAAGCGTACCATGAGGTACGTAAACACATGAATAAAATAAGTGAAAGCATGCTACGGTACTTAGAGCATTTTTCAAACATTTATGTTTTGTAAAATCAAACCAAAGTACTATGCTAAGTTCGGTCATGCGAATAGGTATTATAATAAAAGAAACATTATAATATCAGAAAGGCAATCGTTTACACCGCGAGCATTAGTGCACGGATGTAAATATGAAATTAAAAGGAAAATACCTTTACACCGCGAGCAGTACTGCTCGAATGTAATTGTTCAAGCATAAGTAAAAAAGCTGCCCTAGCAGCAGTAAAAGAAAAAAATTGTCTTTACAAAAAGACCCGTGGGCCATAAAAGCTGGAAAAAATAATAAAAAATATTAATTTTGTTGGGGAGCAGGAGGGTCCTCTGGGTTAGGAGCACTCTGATCAGCCGGAGGTCCAGCCGCAGCATCAGCAGCAGGGATTTTGGCCTTGGCTCTCTCTTCCGCCTCCAACCGAGCGGCGCACTGCGCCATCAGCGTCCTTTGCAACCGCTTGGAGAGATAGTTAATGTTGGCCTCCCAATTGTGCTTCCAGAAGTCATAGAAGCAGAGGAAGGTGGCTTCCTTGTACTTCTTCAAAGTTTTAGCTCTGTCCTCCTCAAGCTCCTATACTCACCCCTCGAGCTCGCGCACCCGCTCCTCAAGCTTCTTTGCCTCATCCCTACTGGCGGTCAGATCGAGTGTGAGCTGTTTACACTCTTGGGTGTGGAGTATAGAACTCTCCCTCCATTTGTGCCGCTCATCGATGGCTTTCTTCAGAGCCCCTTGACTTTCCTGAAGCTCCTGGGTGAGGGTGGCTTGGTCCTCGCATAGCTGTTCATTCAGCTTGGACAGCTCCTTGTTTTCCTCGAGCAGCTTTTTCTTCTCATCCTCAAGTGCTTGCTTGGACTGAGCAAACCTGGAGTCAAAGTTCTGCCCGCGAGAAACCAGGACCCCAGTACGGCGCCAGCCAGCAGTTAAAGACAGCAATCCCTGAAAATAAAAAACGAAAAAGTACGGAATAGAAGTCATAATAAATGATGAAACAACAGAAATTGACTTACGCTGACTATTTCATTCAACCCTCGGTTGATGATTTGGTCAGCCTCCATTGAGGCAGTTTCATTGATGGCGGCCTGGCTGCGTCTGTGCTTCGAGAGCTTATAAATTCTCTCCCTGGCCGACCCGACCACAAGGCTGGACAGGGAGCCTTTGGACAAGTTGTCCAGAGTCTCTCTACCAGCGGCCCTAGAAGAGGGCTGTCGATTCTCAGGCACAGGCGATGACTATTCGGTGGGAGGCGGAGGTGTCGTGTTCTCCTTAGAAGGGCCGGCGCCGAGAGCATCCTCTGTTCGAGCCTTCTTTGAGGGAGTCTTACTGCTTTCCCCTCGAGCCCTTTTGCTGTCCTTCGGGACAGAAGCAGCAGCAGCGGTTTGGTAATGCTCCAAGAAGTCCTCAGAGTCCATACCTACACAAAGGAAAACAATTCGAACTGTTAGATTAGAGGATCACAAGGAGCAGAGATCGAAGTGAAAGGATTACAAGTAAAATACCCGAGCTACATCTACTGGTCGTAACATTATCTACTGAACTACCTAGTTCCTGGAAGAAATCTGAGTTTAAAGAAGAGGCGTTCCTAAAGTTTCCGTCCCCATCAAATAGATGGGAAGGAATTGGCAGATTATTAAAAAACGAGAATGATATACCGTTTACTTCCGATGAGTCGTCAGACTGTTCGGTAGGCTCAACAACCTTTTGTTTCCCCTTGCCTTTGGGGACCGACGGTTCTGCTGCTTGGTGGGGAGCAGCAGGTTCCTTGATTGTAACCCTAGTTGGCCTCCTTCTAGGAGGAGGCGCCTGAGGTTGCTGCTTGGGTCCCTGCTCAGGTGCCACATCAACGTGAACACCACCCGCCGCGAGTTCACTGGTCGCAGGTTGGGAGCCCTTAAGGCCAGCCAACCTAAGGTTAGCCTCATTGATCAAGTTTTTTACACTCTTAGCAGCATTTGACATACTGGGTAAGAGTGTTGCCCTCAACTCCATTCCTGGAGTGGGGGTCGGGCATAACCATGGACCTTGAACACAATGGAACAGTGAAGTATTACGACAAGAAAGATTTAAAGTGCAGGAACTACTGTTTTAAGGATCATTATTTTCCTTACCTCCTCGGGTGAAGGCCAGATTGTCCGCGGCGATGTCGGGCGTAAGGAAGTACTCCATATGATACTTCCCCACGTTGGAGATATGAGTGGTCTCGGACAGAAAGGTGTGTCCGGTCTCCTGGTGGCAAAAGTTGAAAAACCCCGTACCATCTTGGTTGGAGTTGGACTTAAGATCAAACAGATAATTGACCTCGTGAGGAGAAGGGGCTGGCCATTTCTTGAGTTTATAAAGGATATAGAGTGTGGCCAGCATCCTATACCTGTTCGAGGTAATTTGAAAAATGAATGAAGAGGCAGGGTGGCGCCCGCCTCGATATGGTATCTCGACCAGGCGCTATAAGCCCCCCTGGCAGGTTGGCTCGCTGGTCGATGGAAGGTCTGACTAGGGTTATCCCCGTCAGATTGTACTTGTTTAAATAGTTCCTGATCATGCGAATTGTCACCATACTTGGGGATACCACATGCCACTCAACAGCCGGCTGGTCGGCATGGCGAGGACGGGCACGCCTCTGAACTTCGGTTTCAGGAGGGAATTCACCTCGACCACTGGTCGAGGGAGCATCAGCAGGAGGCTGACTTGGAGAGTAAGGGTTGCGTCTTTTTCTAGCCTTGGTTTTTGTTCTGGCCATTTTTTGAGTAGGAGCTGGTGGAGGATTTGGGTTAGAACGTGAAAATGGAATTTCTGGAATCAGCGTGGATGGCTTCTCTTCGCCCTCGAGCAGTTGGGCCAAGAGTTCGTCTTCGATAGGTCTTTCTCCCCCCCAAGGGTCTTGCATATGAACTGCAAATAGACAATGGAGGAGAGAAGACACATTCCGCGAAGTAGTGGGAGGAGTTGGGATAACGTTGCTCGTGCCTAAATAACCTGCAGCATCCTAGTCCTACACTAACTTCAACGTGGGTAGTTTAAAAGATGGATAGAAACAAAAAGGAAAGAAAAATGTTTTCTGAAAAGAACTTTTTCGACTCCTGAAAGGCAGGAAAAAATTTCGGTTTTTTCGCCTGACTTAAAGGTTGAATCTTTCGTCAACCTAGCATCCTAAATCAGAGATTCTATATATCAAGGTATCGACCTAACCTATACAAGGCATAAAAACGCACTTTTACCTAGCAATAGATGGCTTATACCAAGAAACTCTTAAAACCCTATTCAAGAACGCAGAGGTCACAGAGTACAGAAATCGCATGCATGGCGTAATAGAAAGCTTAAAGAACGAAGTTCTTACCTGGGCGAAAATGGAGACTCGGAGAAAGATGGAAACTTAATCGGAAGACCTGCGGCAAGACGTCGGACTGGTTTTTGAAGCTCTGGACTCTGGTGCAAGTTCTTGAAAATATTGGCAAAGGTGATGGGTAAAAATTTCTTAAAAGAGAAGAAAAGCCTATTTATAGGGATTGAAGGGACTGCCAAAAGGCAGTAATCATCACTTCCCACTTTCAAAACATGGGGAAGTGTATAAGCCGTCAAATTGCCTTTTTGGAAACCGAAAAGGCTTTATTAGACATAATTATATCACGGTTTTCGAAAATGCATGGGGATTCTAACAGACATCATGGGAATATGAACGGTTGTTCCCTTAAGTTTCTTTATTGCTGGTCGCACTAAACAAACTTGGGGGGCAAATGTTATCCCAAAAATCAGAAGTGAATGACATGGCAGGCATTAATTACACGTGGCTGACACCTGGCAGAATCCGTGTTCGACTATCGACCAGGAAGATATGCGGTATCATGCGATCGATTTCTTCATACGACCAGCCTGGTCGTATGCGCATAATACGCGGAGGAAATCTTAGGCAGTTATGATGGAATCCTAAATTATCTCCCATGATTTCCTGAGTATCCGATTATTTAGGAAATAATATCTGTAACAAATCAATGTAAATCTTCCCTGAGCTTATAAATTGAGGAAGAGGTCTCAGGGAAGAGGATCCCTTTTCTTTTCTGACTTCTAGATCACTTGAGATTAGAGTTATCAAATTAGTCATATTGTATTGTTCTTCAGAGGTTGGTGAAACTCATTGAACCCTAGTTCTTTGATCACTCCTTTGGATCTCACATCAATAACAATCTAAGTGGACATAGGTTATTACCAGATCCTGGGGCCGTACCACTATAAAATATTGTGTTCTTATTATTTTTGTCATCACGTTCTTTTCAACGCATTCATCCACGTCAAGTGTATTTTGACTCCGTGTCAGTTGCCCAAAATCAGGGTCAACAAGTTCTTTTCTTTAGAGCAAATTAAAGCGTGTCTTTTATTTTCTGATAAGTCTAACTTAAATAGAAAATATTTAAATGTAAAAAATAAATCTGTAACCAATTTACAATTTATCTTTTAATTAATTATCTCATTAATGAAAATATCAAAAAACTAACTTTTGAATTTTCCATTAATTAATTAAATAAAAGTGAAAAATCTATCCCTGAAAAATATGTGTCGTGTAGCACCCTACATTTAAGGGATATTTAATTTTTCCACAATTATTTAATTATTTATTCAAACTACCTTATCAAATAAAATCCAACAACCTGATAGTTAATTCAAATTTGAAGTAACTATATTTTTAACTAATTATTAAATATAATTAATTATTTGAATAAATATCAATCTTTTAAATTCAAATCTAATTTAAACATATCAGATTATTATCTCCCACTCAAATAAAGATATTTAATTCATTCTACCAATTAATTAAAACCAATTTTAAGTAATACTAATTTCAAAAATTAAATATTAATTTTATTATCATTTCAAAATTTATAATTATTTAATTATTTCATATAATTTAAAAAATTATATAATAATTAATTTTTTAATTACAACTAATTTGTAATTAATTAATCACTATTATCACATAATTGCATATTTGGCCCGAAGAACAAATTTCTTCTTAAATATGTCTTTTCACCATTTTTCCCTTTATATCAACTCTTGTCTTGAATAGTGTTGATAGAGCCACTGTGGTACCAATAGACCTATAATTCCAAGCTCCAATAAATTTGAGATTATTAATTAAATTATTTAATTAAATAATCTTAATTTATTAATCTTATGATTACTCCACTATAAATATGAGACTGCACTCTTGTAATTATAGACATTTCATTTACTGAGTACTTTATAATAATAAAGTGTCCATTAATATAATCATTACATACAAATTAACCCTCTAATAATGGTTCATAATTAATCGAGAATAAAATAATTGTTTTACCATTTTAATTATATCTTGTTTCCTTAAGTACCATTGACTTTACTAGTGAAGGTAAATTCATAACTAAATTATGAATTTGAGCTCAATAACCTTTTTAGTCTCAAAAGTCAACCCTTAAGAGAACCATTATTCAATCTCTTACGAGAAGGTATAGATTCTATATCTGTATACTATGTCCCCAGCCATTTACATTAATGAGTTCCTAAAACAAAAGTTTATAGCCTAATCATTCTGACAGACCCTAACGAGTGAATCAAAGAACTCATATAACATAAACAAGAGTTCATAGTAACTTCAGGATTAAGATATATTTGTATATGATCATTAGTTGATATATTTAATTAATACTTCGAAATGGTATTTAACAAAGTATTAATGAACATATCTAGTCCAGTTCTATATATTCTCTAATATATAAAGTACATCCACCACGTGTCCTACTATACTAGTAATCCAGATCTAGATCACATGTATTCATAATACTAGTGGACCGTACTTGCAGCAATTAATCTAAAGATTCCATAACTTTATTTTACTACGAACTATTGAAGTTCATTTATCTCAAACACAATCCTCCCGTACCAATACGTGGCTGAGAGCACATATATGAACTTAGGAATTTTTCTGATATTTACTTAATATTATCACAGAATAATATAGTCCATATAATACATATGCATAACAAATTCAACTTATTTATTTATTTCTTAAAACAATGTATAATACATATGCTTTCAGGGCACAATTCCCAACAATCTCCCACTTTCCCTAGAGCAAATGAGGCATCTCTCTCATTCCCATGTTTCTTACATGCTCCTTAAAAGATTTCATGGATAAAGTCTTTGTTAAAGGATCTGCAAGATTATGCTCTGAAGCTATCTTCATAACTGCAACAGCTCCTCGATGAACTATCTCTCTTACCAAGTGATACTTCCTCTCGATGTGCTTTGCCCTCTTGTGACTCGTTGGTTCCTTTGAGTTAGCTACTGCCCCACTGTTGTCACAGTATAGGACTAGTGGCTTATCTATCCACATCTAGCACTACTTCCAAATCAGAATAGAACTTCTTAAGCCACACAACCTCCTTAGCTGCTTCACAAGTGTAACGCCCTACTTCCTTAGAGCCGTTACTAAGTGAGTTTTTAAACGTGCATTCAACTCGCTAATCGAGGTTTTTAAGTCAAAAGTGTAATTAAATCATAAACAGCGAAACAAACTTTGAAAATAATTCCATTTACTATAAATCATTGAGTAGTTGACACTTGGGATCCCAAGAAACTGTTTAGAAATATTTACAACATATAATTTACAAATTTAAGTCGACTAGACGACAAAATCTAAGTTTTAGTACAACCATCTCCCAAAACCACTGGCCGTGGCGGCCAGGCAGGCCAAACATGTACACGCCGCTTCACGCTCTCCGTACTCATGGTTGGTTGACTTTCCCCTTGCCCTTACCTGCACCACAGAGCACCAGTGAGTCGAAGCCCAGCAAGAAAACCCTCACAAGCAGTTAACATATACATAACAAACACTTAGCATATTAACAGGCCACCAATAGGCTACACACATACGGCCATGCCGTCCCAGGCGCTTTACCAGGCCCTGGGTTCGCGGTCCACACCGTGAGGATATCCCAGGTGTCCTATAGGGTCTCACCGTGGCAACTCGCACTCCACGTGCTCAACGCTGCTCCCGGCCCCTTGCCATACTCGGTCTAACACTCAACGTGCCCAACGCCGTTCCCGATCCTTTGCCGTTCCCGGCCCCTGCCAACCTCGGCCTACGCCGTTCCCGGCTCTCGCCGAACATTCATCTAATCGCATTCATAGCATAACAAACATATACTGAATACTAACAAATTCAATCAAAGGGCTACGCCCTGCAATTCAGACATATTGGGCTCAACCTTGCATACAAGCTCTATGGGAACAGTGGTTTTCTTATCTGTAACCCGAGCTTTCCGATGCACCAAGGCCGCGAGCACGGTCCTCTAACCTGAGCCTCTCCGAAGACCTAGTCACAACACATATAAAACATCCTTTAATACTAACCAATCCAAAACCACTTCCCGGGACCAATCCCACACTCTCGGAATCCCCAAACTCCTAAAACAATTCATCGGAAACATCCCCTGAACCCCCGGAGCAAAAGCTCAAAATTGCAAAATTCCATGTTCTGAAAAATAGCCTAGCGCCGCGGCGCTGCCCTAGAGGGTCGCAGTGCCCAGCAAGTTAGAAAGCCTTCCCCTATCCTAAAGCAACCTCTCACCGCAGCGCCCAAGAACAGGGCCGCGGCGTTCCTTCGCAAACCCAGAAATCTGGGTTTTCCTCGAGCCAAAACATTCCCAATTCAACCCCAATGCATACCCAAACCTCAAAACCAATCCAAAACCCCAAATAAACCATCTAACAACCTATAAAAACCACCAACAAGCTCAAACACACAATCACACCTAAAATTCACACTTGAGTTTCAGATTTCAAACACTTAAACCAAAACTTGAAAGAAGTGTAAACCAGACCCCTAGACTCTTAAACCATAACAGTTATAAGAATTCAAACATGTTTAGTACTCTTACCTCAATCAAGAATTCAACTTGAGCTTCCTCCAATCCCAGCTTTAGACCAACTCCTCTTGACTATCAAGCTGAATTCTCACAAAACCAGCCATAACTATCCTCAAATTTCCATTCTTACTTTCTAAAATCAAGCTTAAAACTCAGTAAAACAGGAGCAATTCTTACCTCAGAACAAATCTTGATTCTTGTTTGGCTCCAATTACTTCAAATCACCTTAACTCCTTTCCTAAATCCCAGAATTCCCAACTCCCTTCCTTTCTTCCTTTTCCTCTAGGTTTCTTCCAATTTCAGCATAAACAAACCATATGAATAAGTGTAATACGTATCCCCTTTTTCCTTCAGCTGAAGTAACCTATATCCCTATCAAATTACTATCCTATCCTCCCATGGTTATCCTCTCCTAACTAAACCTCAAGGGCACTCTTGTCCTTTCACTTATATTACAATTCTACCATTTTCCATCTAAACTTGTTACTCTCAGCAGTTATTAATGGTTACTTAGGTTACCCAATCACCAATAACCATTAACCACAAATTCTCAACTCAACTCACGAAATTCCCCAAAGTACCCCTAGGCTCCTCCCGAGCCGGGTGTGAAATCCCGTTGTGACTTTTGAGTTATCTAGCTCTCTAGGACCATCTCGGCACGTGCATCACATTATTATCACCACACTCACGTGGTACAAATCACATAATACAATTATCACATTTATGCCCTCAATGGGCTAAAATTACCAATTTACTCCTATCATGCAAACGGCGCCCACATGCATATTTATACCACCTATACATGCATTCTAATCACATTTTCATTTAAATTCATATATTAGCATATTAATTCACTTATTGCCCTCCATGCACGCTAATCAAGGTCCTAAACCTTATTAGCAACTTGGGGTGTTACAACAAGCTGTTATATACTTGGCTTCCATGGTGGAGTCTTCAATGCTGATTTGTTTAATACTTCGCCAGACTACTGCTCCTCCTCCAAGAGTAAACACTGATCCAGAAGTCGATTTCCGACTATCTCTGTCTGATTGAAAATTAGAATCAGTGTAACCAGTGGGGTTCAGGGCTCCACCTGTATATACAAGCATATAATCTCTAGTATTTCTAAGATACTTGAGAATATTCTTCACTACAATCCAATGACTCAATCTAGGATTGGATTGATAACGACTTGGTAACGCCCTACTACCCAGGGATCGTTACGTTGTGAATTTTAAACAGTGCTAGACTCGCAAAATATAATTTAAAGGTTAATTACAATAAAAGATTTACAACCAGCCGACCTAAGCGGCAAAATAGGGTTTAACCCTAGTTCCTCTTTAAACCTTTGGTCATGGTGATCGAGCAACCACATATGTGCACATCACCACCTAAGCTTTCCAACTCAAGTATGGTCCAAATTTCTTTTGCCTTTACCTACAACACACAGCACCCGTGAGCCGAGGCTCAGCAAGAAAACTCAATATCCTCATGAACAGGTAATAACATGTTACTGAATCATAATAGCATGCCTAGCAGTAATAGCCCTATTCATGCATGTAGACAAGTCCAAATAAATGATTATGGGTCCTGCCCCTGTATAGATAACTATCAAGTCAATATGTGAATAGATGGTTAATGTGTCCATCTTTGAATAGGTGACAAATGAGTCACACACTTGGGATCTGCACCCTAACCAGATAAGTGACTAATGAGTCACGCACTTGGGCTCCGCACCCTAAACAGATAAGTGACAAATGAGTCACGCACTTGGGCTCCACATCCTAATCAGATAAGTGACAAATGAGTCACGCACTTGGGCTCTGTACCCTAATTAGATAAGTGACAAATGAGTCACGCACTTGAACAAATAAGTGACTAATGAGCCAATAACTTGAACCAGATAAGTGACTAATGAGTCACGAACTTGATAGGTGACTAATGAGTCTTACACTTGGGCTCTGCACCCTAATCAGATAAGTAACTAATGAGTCACAAACTTGGGCTCCGCACCCTAAGCCATGTGACATTACAGTCACCTAAGCCTTTTGGCCCTGGCTCTATGTAACTAGCCTTTAGACTAGACAAGCACTTTTATTTTCATCGAACTTGAGGTCGGTCAAGCATTTAATGATCATGATGATTCATTTGATGTCCATGTTGATTATATCTAATCATTTCGGCTCGTTCCGTTTCTGACTAATGAGTCAGTACCACTCACAAATAAGCAATGCACCCAGGCATATATTATATGTCAAATATCCAAATATAAGGCATTCAACATGTTTACTCAACATTCACTAGCATAATTATGATCATGCACATTTACAGAGACTCAAGCTCTGATCAATCTCATATTCAACATTCATGCCATGCCCTAATCACATGTATCTTATGCATCACATGCATCACATATTGGGTGCAGTTTTCTAATTCAAGCACAGGTTACCAATAAATGAGCCACAAGAACGATCCTGTTTCTAAGCCCCTAGCGATAACCTAGTCACAACCATAATATAAAACCTCATCAAAATGATTAAATGAATACTTCCAGACCCAAACCTAACCTCTGGGACATCGAATCCTACTCAACTGGGTAGTAGGATTGATCTCAGGCCCTTAGAGTTAAGTTCCCACGATTAAAAACCAAATCGAGGAAAAAATGCACAAGCCAGTCACGACTTGGCCTAGTGAGTCGCAACATGCCCCAAGTTAGAGAGCCCCTTACTTGGGCTCTGGAGCGGGCTGCGACTTGACCCCTCTTGGGTTGCAGCGCGCCCCCAGGCTTCCTCTCCTGGCTCCTGGCTTCATACAAGTCGCGACTTGCTAGAACAAGGTCGCGACTTGACCACGAAACCAGCCATATCCTTCAATTTTTCCGACTTAAATCCTTCCAAAAACCTACTCAAACATATCCAAATTCAAAAATCAAAGTTCCCAAACATCCTAATTATCCAACACCAATAAAACCCAAGCTTCAATTCATTCAAAAACTCATCAAAACACAATCCAATCAAAGCTTAAAAACTTAAAACTCAGATTACCTCTGATTGAGTCGTTTCCCAACTAAATCCTCTGGCTAATATGCTTCTAATCTTCCCTAGAATCTCTATGCCTCAATCCTTGCTTGAATCCGAGTCCTAAAACTCGAGTTTCATTCGAAAATGTGATCGGGTGTCGAAAAGGGAACGGGAGGGATAGAGAACATTCTGAACGTTCTTTTATAATTTTAACAGGTTACTTCAAGCTTAAGTAACCTCAAGCAAACCCTAATGCTCGGGGTCCCAAAAATGCCCCCCAGGTAAAATAGTCAAAATTCCTAGAATTTCCCCCTGATCTCACTAACTCCTAATTTATCATCAAATATTTATTCCCATTACCCAATATCCCAGTAATGTTAAATACCCCTTGACTCACTCTGAATCAAGTATGGATCCCGTTGTGAGTTTCCCACTGGCATGCCTCCTAGGATCGTCTCGTGCTGAGTAACCCATGCATAACCAAATAATAATGAAGTACCACACACATACCACATGTATGCTAAATATACCCATAACGAGCCAAGTTATGAAAATTGCCCAATTAAACAGAAATCAGCCCATATGCATATTTAATACACCTAAACATGCATATCAAGTCATATTATAATATTATTCACATAATGATACACATAAGTATCACATAATCATATCATTCTAAAATTTACCATCCTGGCCCCCTAATCAAGGCCCTAAGTCTTATTAGGAAATTTGGGTCATTACAACTATCCCCTCCTTACAGAAATTTCATCCTCAAAATTTTATCTAAGTAGCCCGGAATATCAATCCCGCATATCTAATTCCAGTTTCCAGGTCGTTCCCTCAACCTCACTGTTTTCGTATCATACATTAACCAAAGGTATTGCTTTGCTCCTCAGAACCATGTTCTTTCTGTTAAAATCTGAACTGGCTATTCATCATAGGATAACTTAGCCTCTAATTCCAGATCCTCATAACTCAACACATGAGTCTCATCAACCACATATTTCCTCACCATGGAAATATGAAATACATTGTATAAGACCGACAGTGCCAAAGATAAGGCCAATCCATAGGCAACATGACCGATCCTTTCAAGGATTTCACATGGTCCCACAAATCTAGGGCTCAACTTTCCCTTACCTCCTCACCCCTTTCCCATGGTGAGACTCTAAGGAAGATACAGTCTCCCACTTGGAATTCCACATTCCTGCATTTCAAATTAACAAAACTTTCCCATTTACTCTGAGAAGAGAGCATCTGAGCTCTAACCTTTTCAATAACTTTAATGGTCCTTTAAACCACCTCAGGATCCAAATATAACATCTCACCCATCTCATCCCAATGAATGGGTGATATACATTCCCTACCATACAACATGTCATAAGGTACCTCTCCAATAACTGGATAACTCTCTCTCTCTTTGATTTACCATCAGTCTGAGGATAATGAACTGTACTAAACTCCAACTGTATACTCATCACCTTCTGCAACCTTCCCTAAGACTTGGAAGTAAAAACAGAGTCCTCATCTGATAAGACAAACCTCGAATTCCATGAAGGTGTACTACCTCTTTTACATTAAGGTCTGTATATTGATCACCTATATTACTTGTCCTTACTGATAGCAATGAGCTGACTTAAATACTGGTCTATAATGACCCAATCCAATTCACGCTGGCCCACTATCCTGGGCAGCCCCACTGCGAAACCCATCGCGATGTTTTCTTTACTTCCATTATAGAATAGACAAAGGTTGTAATGGCCCTACTAGTTCCTAATACTGTCTTGACCTGCTAACAGGTTAAGAACTTTGTCACATATTATGTTACGTCCCTCTCCATCTCAGGCCACCAATACAAAGCTTTCAGATTCTAGTACATCTTCATGATGCCTGGATGAAGAGAATAAGAGGGTAGTATAAGATTCATCCAGAATCTCCAATTTAATCCCAGTGTCCATTGGATCCCGAGTTTGATCCCTATACAACAATAAACTCATACCTAACACTACATAGTCCTTAGCTAATCCAGCTAAGACTTTCCCCTCAATTCTTCCCATCTATGGGTCCACTTAACTGTTTCCTTTAATCCTCTCTGAAATAGTAACTCAAGTTTAAAACTGGTCACCTATCCCACAAGTAACTCTACTCTAGTTCTGGTCACACCCTTCAACTAACATGTTTCTCGGGCAATAACCTTTTCCTGACAATGAGGTATCATAACAATCTATAAACTGGTTCTGTTTTGTAAGAAGACTCAGAACTCTTCCACAAAGCACATGTAATATCCTGCATGTTCAAGGAAACTCCTGCCCTCTAAGGCATTCCTTGACCTTGGCCAATCTCCAACTGAGAGTATACCACAATATCGTCAATTTTGATGATTCTTAATCCAATTCAAATAATCTCAGAATACCATGTTCATCTGATTCATCAAAACAACTCAGCATTAATCAAATCCTTCAAAACATAAATCAGCACTCCTAGTTCCCATATCTAATATAAAAGCAGCCTTTTGCATATCCTTCTCTCTGATCTTCAGCTCATAATAACCAGATCAAAGATCCACCTTGGAGAATACCATCTTACTCAATAACTGAGCCTTTAGTTCTTACATTTCTGCTGAAGCCGTCCAATACAATGCCCTAGACCTGATTTCGTCTCTGGCACCAATCTAATCACCATTCTATCTCTTTGGTTAAAGATGATCCTAACAAATCCCCTGGAAACCCATCCAGAAACTCACAGACTAATCCAGTCTATCCTGATCTCACTGGCATAACCTAAGTGGTATCCACCACACTAGCTAGGAGTTCTATGCATCCTCCTGCAATAGATCTCTAGCTCTAAATACAGATGTCATAAGCATAGTGCCAACTACCACAAGGGTTTCCCACTCTCAAATCCAAGAGTTACTATCCTTTCCTCACAATTTATCATTGCCCCACACTTGGTTAACCAAACCATATCCAGGATCATATCGAAGTCAGTCATAACCAACTTTATCAAACTATCTGATAAGTCCCTTCTCCACAATAATCCAACTCATCTCTTAAAATCACCACTAGAATATCACATTCTCATCATAACATAACCATGAAATTTTCATATCAAATATATGCCTTTCTAGATGCAACAAGCAAAGAACAACATGGCACCAAATCCAGTCAACACAATACAAAATCAGAACTAGAAAGCTGACCTTCCACCCCTGGGGAACCAGCCTCAATCTCAGTCTCACTCTCTGTCACTGACTGCATTAGAGCGAACTCTTTAGCTGGAGTCAAGTTGTCCGCCCCCTTTTGCTTATCCTTCCTTTGCCTTGGGCAATATTTTTTATGATGCCCAACCATCCCACATAAGAAACATGCCTTTACTCGGCATTCTCCCAGATGACGGCTCTTACACAGAGTGCATTATGGGTAGACTTTCCAATCCTTGTTCTTGCCCAATTCAATAAATGGAGGTATTATTGTCTGAGCTCCGCGATCTTCGGCACTCTCTTTGTTAATCTGATTTCTTGTGCTCTCAACAGCAAGAGCCTTTTCTACCACCTAAGCATAGGTAGAAATTTCATGCACTGGGGCAACTCTAATGTCATGTGCTATTCTGGGATTCAATCCCTAGATAAACCTTTCTTTCCGAGCTACATCCGTGGGTACCATATCAAAAGAAAACTTGGCCAACCCGTGGAATCTGTTAACATACCCGATTACTGTTGCATTTCCCTAAACCAGATTCAAAAACTCATTCATTTTAGCAATCTTGACTGCATCACGGTAATATATTTAATTAAACAGCTGCCTAAATTCTTTCTAGTACATCACAGCTGTATCTCGTGTCTGGGATACTACTTCCCACCACGTTCGGGCATCATCCCGCAATACATAGGTAGCACAAATCACCCTATCATGACCTTCCACTCCCATACTGTCAAGAATAGAACTGATCATGCCCATCCATTTCTTAGCTCTGAATGGATCTAGGCCTCCCTCAAAGACTGGAGGGTAATATTCCTGGAATCTTCCACAAAGAAATTCCCATCTAATCTCAACCCTAGGCTGAGCCAATACTGTTGCCACTCCTGACATAGCAAAGGAAGAGGTGTTCCCTGACAGATTCGGCTGTTGTTTCAAACACCTAAACTCTTCCTCTTGCCTCTGCAATCTTAATTGCATATCTGTAAACACCTGCTGGAAATTCTGAGGGGCAGGTGAAGAACTTAAACCCTGGCTATAATTCCCAACCTCAGTATAACTACCACCAAGTCTCATTATCTGCCTTGGATACATACCTACTAATTGAATCTGCAGTCAATAACGTGACCCATTAACATGATGAGCATATTCAAAAGCCTTCCCCATGGGAACAATCTAACCACACTACATTCACAACCCACTGCAGTGCTAAAAACATGCCCATGGAATTCATACATCAATCATAATCCCTGCTCTTCCAACATACATACTTTGGCTCCAACTTCAGCATGCAAATAACACATTTATATATTCACTGAGCAAGTAATCATATAATCATATTAATAATCAAGAGCCAGGCTCTATCAGAATCTCATGCTCCCCAATACAATATGTAGGTAAAGCATTTACATTCTCTTTAAGTAGTTAAGCACATAACCACATTAATAGTTACCATACCCTGAGTAAAGCTTGTCTTTAGTGAAGAGTGTACATGCCCGGCTTGTCTACAGGAACCCTTAACCTTGGCTCGCTATGATACCAAGTTGTAACGCCCTACTACCCAGGGACCATTACGTTGTGCATTTTAAACAGTGCTAGACTCATTAACCGAGTCATGTGGCCATAATCGTGTAACTAAAAGAGATTAAAGGTTTAGGATTAAAAATTTTGGTTAAAGATACAACGTTTCACTAAAACGTTTACTGTATACATTGGGATCCCAAAATATAATTTAAAGGTTAATTACAATAAAAGATTTACAACCAGTCGACCTAACAGATAAATTGGGTTTAACCCTAGTTCCTCTTTAAACCCTCGGCCGTGGTGGTCGAGCAGCAGCATATGTACACATCATCACCTAAGCTCTCCAATTCAAGGATGGTCCAGCTTTCTTTTGCCTTTACCTGCACCACACATCACCCATGAGCCGAGGTTCAACAAGAAAACTCAATATGTTCATGAACAGGTAATAACATGTCACTAAATCATAATAGCATGCCTAGCAGTAATAACCCTATTCATGCATGTAGACAAGTCCAAATAAATGATCATAGGCCATGCCCCTGTATAGATGACTATCAAGTCAATCTGTGAATAGATGGCTAATGTGTCCATCTTTGAATAGGTGACAAATGAGTCACACACTTGGGCTATGCACCCTAACCAGATAAGTGACTAATGAGTCACGCACTTGGGCTCCGCACCCTAAACAGATAAGTGACAAATAAGTCACGCACGTGGGCTCCACACCCTAATCAAATAAGTGACAAATGAGTCACGCATTTGGGCTTCGTACCCTAATCAGATAAGTGACAAATGAGTCATGTGCTTGAACCAATAAGTGACTAATAAGTCACTAACTTGAACTAGATAAATGACCAGAGTCACGAACTTGATAGGTGACTAATGAGTCTTATACTTGGTCTTTGCACCCTAATCAGATAAGTAACTAATGAGTCACAAACTTGGGCTCCACACCCTAAGCCATGTGACATTACAATCACCTGATCCTTTTGGCACTGGCTCTATGTAACTAGTGTAACGTCTTATATTTTCGGGTACCTTAAAATGACTCGGTTCGAGATTTTTGTCCCCGAGTTAAGAATATTATTTTAGATAATATTATATTTGTTTGGAAATTATTCCATGAGTTATTGCTAGCCAAATTATGAATTTTATGATTTAAAAGTCAAGATAAGACTTTCGGTCTTGGACCGACACAAAAACCCTGATAGGGCAAAAATCTCGAAAAATAAAATGAAAAGCTATGGCAAATATATTTTGGGCATAAAATACATTCATAAAAATTAAATTTTGGTCAAAAATAATAAACCTAAGGGAAAGTGGAAATTTTAGGGCATTTTGTGTTAAATACTTAATTTTGCCGAAATGGGGAATTTTATTCCATAAATTGACCTTAGGTTAAATTTTATTGTGTGATTAATTGAATTAAATGTGAGAGACATTTAATTTAATTATTTAATGTTAAGTTTTGTGATTTAAAACTTAATAAGAGTGAAAAAGGTATCAAAAGTCAATTTGGACTTTTTGTCTCATGAATTAATTATTCACCATTAAAAAATATATATATATATTATAAATGGGTATTTTAGGATAGGTGGCCAGCCATGTGGGGTGTTAAAAAGTGTATGAACCAAAAAATTTATTTAGTTTAAATCCCATTTTATTAAGAATTAGGGATAATGTCAAGTGGGCAAGTGGGTAGTGAAACACTCAAGTGGTTTTGGGATATTTTGAAGAGTTGTGTGAGCCATTCTAACCCCCCAAATCCGACCACTCTCCCTCCCTCATTCACTCTCATCTGATTTTTGAAGACTCTCTCAAGTGTTCTCTCCATTTTCAACCCCAAGAACACCAAGGAAACTTGGAAGCTAAGTCTTGGTCTAGGAAGGGTTTTCCCTAAGGTAAAGTTTCATTAATCTAGACTTTTGTAAAGTTTTAATCATAGAGTTTGAAATAGCTAATTAACTATGTTGTTGGGGGAAGTTGGTTAGGGTTTTTAAAAGGTTTTGAAGGAGTCAAAGCTAATAGGAAGGTCCAAACCTTAAGCAAGAACACCAAAGAGGTAAAAGTTTACTTTTGATGATTTTTGTTGTAGGATTTTTAGTTTTAAGCATTATTTTGTATATTTAATGCTTAAAGTTTCTTATTGGTGATGTAATAAGGTTATGGTAGTTGTTTTATAATTTTTATGATGCTTGTGTATTGATTTTTGAAAATAGGAACCAAAACCCCCAAGGGTTTTGTAGGAAACCCTAAAACAAAACATGTTTTGAGCTGTGACTTCCAAGGGGTCAAGCAGCCACTGTATATTGATTTTGTAAAATTAAATTGTACTATGATGTTTTTTAGATTGAGTGCATAAAATTTAGCTTTTTAAACACTCAAAAATGTTTAGAAATGAGTAAGTTATGCTATTTCAAAGTTTAGGTAAAAAACTGTTTTTTTCATATTCTTATTTTCGGAACCAAGTTTGGACAGCCACTGTATAGGACAAATAAACCCATTTTTTTCTAAACTTTTGTGTACATATTTTTGGCATAACCTAGTATTCCAATGTAAATTTTGGTAAGAAAATATTGAACGGTTTGAAAGTTATTAACTGTCAAAGTTTGGAAAAAAAATAAGGACTTGAAAATAATGTCATTTTTACCTCATTGTTGGAAAATGATTTCACCAATCAAAAATGCTCATTTTAACCTAAGATTTTACAAAGACCTAAATGGAATACCAAAAATGGAATTAGGAAATTTTGGTAACAATTGGGTAAGTAAATTTCAAGTTATGAACTAACGAAGTATGTAGTTAAAAATATGAAAAATAGACTTTTCACACTTACTGTAAAAATGAGATTTTGGAACTTAAGGTAAAAAGTAAAATTTTGCTTATTTCAATATATAAATTGGTAAGTCTTGAAAACATATTTTCACTAAAATTACCACTTTGAGTTTAGTGTGAATTATTTTTATTAAAGAGTTTTTATTCTTTTTAAAAATAAAAGATTTAATTTATTAATAGTTAATAAATTAAAAGATGGTTTAAAACCCTATATTTTAAGAAATAATTAAATGAATTATTTTTCTAGTAAGTAAAATTGATTAATTGATTTTGGAAAATTAACTAGTCAAGATGGGAAATTTTTAATGGTTTACCTAATTAAGACAAATTAGGCAATTTTCTTAAAAATGTTTTTAGAGATTAAAACCTTAAGAAAAATAAAAGGGAAATTAAGAGTTTATTTTCTTCAAAAATAATTAAGGAATTTATTAGTATTTTCTGGATATAATACCGGCTAAAATCTTATATATTTTAACCGACTTGTCGAAAGTGCGGGTTAATAGCGATACCTTTAAAGAATAAGATTTTTAGCAGATTGTCGGAAAATACCATTGTGATACCCGAGCCTAGGTATCGAGACCTTAGGATAGGTCTCCCCAAGACTTAGGGTTTAGTCTCAAATATTTTGTATGAATTTCCTTAATAGGTTTAAAACCAAATAAGGATCATAAATCCTTACAAATGATTTTTATTAAAATGACCAAACTGCCCAAGATAATAATAATGAATTATGAGTGCCATAATTAATCTGAGTATACTGTATGGATAACTATAGTATTGGCTAAGCGTAACTGGGCTAAACGTTGGAGGGTGAAAACCTGCTGAGCGCTAAGGACTCCAAGTAAGTCAACTTATATTGTATGGTTGCAACATGAAATGAGTATTGTCTTGTATGTTAGTATAGGGATACATGCACATATATAGACTGTCATAGAAAGTTGCTTAGAGACGTTAGTCTAGTGAGTGTTGATTTAGAAAATATGAACGGTAGATATCCTTCATATCCTAGACGGTTGATCCCCGTCACACTGTTTGATTTTATTATGTTCGGCTCATTACCGCGACGAGTGGCCAAGAGGTGAGGATTAGCTGGTTAAACCTAGGGGCGCCAAAATAAATGGGACCTAGGGGCCCTCATGCTTACTTAATCATTGAATGGTTAGAACCCAAGCAAGTGCTCTGATAAGTTATTCCCGGATAGCAGCCGTGAATATTGGCCATTCAGTGAGAGTGCCTAGAGATACTAGGGGTTGCCAAGATTGAGTGAGGCTGAACACCCTAGGGGCAACTGCTCACCAGCACCACTGATTAACATAGAAGTCTCCGTAAAACCGTGTAAATTGGATTACACTCTTGGATAAGTAGCGATGGCCTAGGTAACATGATAGTTACCCTTGATGAGGATATTTACTGGCTAGATCTTAGTGTGGAGACTCGGTTCTCCTTTACAGATTAGCAATTATGTTGGAGGGCGTATTACACCTAAATTGTTGGAAATTGTAGAGCGTTGGTCTCAAATTATATTGTGATATAATCTATCTGCTTGCTCTGGAATTTTCTGAGTGCAGGGATATATTTGTTGATAAGATATAGTTGTGATATAATAAATCTACTTGCTCTAAGATTTTCTGAGTGCAGGGATATAATTGTTGATAAGATATAGTTGTGATATAATATATCTACTTGTTCTGGGATTTTCTGAGTGCATGATTTTATCTATTTATGAATATAATTTATCATTGGTTATCAGGCATGACCATAAGTTTGCCTGGACGCTTTAGCGTTCTTGAAATTGATTGTGTAGGGTCTGGATGGGTCCGAAACCCTAATTCTCTACATGCTTTTGTTTGAAAGTTGATCTTACTAAGTGTTTTCGCTTACCTAGTTGTTTCATGTTGTAGGTAAGAGCAAGGGCAAGGCAGAGCAGTGAGCACTGGAGTCTTCCTTGCAAATGTACATGTGGACCGACCTTTTGGGAAGCCATTTTATTTTTGGAAATATTGTGTAATTTTCCTAAACTAGGCTCACTCTACTCTTTATAAAATATGTTTGTAACTAAATGTTAAGTATGGCCATACGACTTTTTCAAAAGTTTTTTTTATACGGATTTTTGAGACATTTTGTTAAATGAAAATATTTATATTTCTACATTATTGAGTCTTGAAAATCTGGGTCGTTACAACTAGCCTTTAGACTAGACAAGCACTTTTATTTTCATTGAACTTGAGCTCGGTCAAGCATTTAATGATCATGATGATTCATTTAATGCTCATGTTGATTAGATCTAATCATTTCGGCTCTGCATTCAATACGCTTATGCCGCTCTTGACTCATAGGTCAATTCCATACGATTCGTGTCATTTCTAACTAATGAGTGAGTACCACTCACAAATAAGCAATGCACCCCGGCATATATCATGGGTCAAATATCCAAATATAAGGCATTCAGCATGTTTACTCAACATTCACTAACATAATTATGATCATGCACATTTACAGAGACTCAAGCTCTAATAAATCTCATATTCAACATTCATGTCATGCCCTAATCACATGTATCTTATGTATCACATACTGGGTACAATTTTCTATCCTTTGGTCCAAGCATAGGTTACCAATAAATGAGCCACAAGCACGATCCTATTTCCAAGCCCCTAGTGATAACCTAGTCATAACCATAATATAAAACCTCATCAAAATGATTAAATAAATACTTCCAGACCCAAACCTAGCCTCCGGGACGTCAAATCCTACTCAACTAGGTAGTAGGATTGATCCCAAGCCCTTAGAGTTAAGTTCCCATGATTAAAAACCAAATCTAGGCAAAAATTCCCAAGCCGGTCACGTCTTTGCCTAGTGAGTCGCGACTTGCCCCAAGTCGGAGATCCCCTTACCTGAGCTCTAGGTCGGGCCGTGACTTAACCCCTCTTGGGTTGCGGCGCCCCCCCCCCCCCCCCCCAGGCTTCCTACTCCTGGCTTCTGGCTTCATCCAAGTCGTGACTTGCTAAAACAAGGTCATGGCTTGACCACAAAACCAGCCATATCCTTCGATTTTTCCCACTTAAATCCTTCCAAAAACCTACCCAAACATATCCAAATTCAAAAATCAAAGTTCCCAAACATCCTAATTATCCAACACCAATAAAAACCCAAGCTTCAATTCATTCAAAAACTCATCAAAACACAAAATTCAATCAAAGCTTAAAAACTTAGAACTTAAAACTCATATTACCTCTTCCTGAGGTGTTTTGGGATACTACTCCATGGAAAGGAATACTCCAGAACGGGTTGTCATATCACCATTTTTGGAGTTTTGCATATTAAAGCGTTCTAGCACCTTATCAATATAAGTTGCTTGAGATAGTGCCAAAGTTCTGTTCTGTCTTTCTCTAAGAATTTTAATGCCCATAACATACTTGGCCTCTCCCAAATCTTTCATTTGGAATTGTTCAACTAACCAATTATTTACCTTTGATAATGATGTTACGTCATTTCCAATCAATAATGTATCATCAACCTAAAGAACAAGGAATACTACTACACCATCTTTGATTTATTTATAGACACAAGGTTCGTCAACGTTTTGTTCAAAACCAAACATTTTAATTGTGTCATCAAATCTAAGATTCCAAGATCTAGAAGCTTGTTTAAGTCCATAGATGGACCTAAAAAGCTTGCAAACTTTTTGCTCTTGACCTTTTACTTTGAACCCTTCTAGTTGAGACATGTAAATGGTTTCATCAAGGTAGCCATTCAAAAAGGTTGTTTTCACATCCATTTGCCAAATCTCATAATCCATGCACACAGCAATGGACAAGAGTATATGAATGGATTTTAGCATGGCTACAGGAGAAAAGGTTTCTTCATAATAAACCCCTTCTTTCTGTGTGTAGCCTTTGGCTACAAGCCTTGCTTTGAAAGTCTCTACTTTCCCATCCGCTCCTCTATTCTTCTTGAATATCCACTTGCAACCAATGGGTTTGATATTCTCAAGTGGATCTTTAAGAACCCAGACAGAATTGGAATACATTGATTCTATTTCTTGGTTCATGGCGTCTTGCCATTTGTCCTTGTCAGAATCATTCATTGCATCTTGAAATGTTAATGGATCATCTTTGTTTGTGTCAAACACAAGCATTTGAACTGTGTGTTCATAGCATATGGGTTGCTTACTAACCCTCCCACTATGACGAGGTTCTCTAATATTCTGACTAGATCTAGCAATTTCCTCTTGTCGTTTTTCATTGGTTATTGCTGGTGACTTTGCAACTTCATTCGAGACCATCTCCTCTAGTACAACCTTACTGTGAGGTTTTTGGTTATTTACATAGTCATGTTCAAGAAAAGATGCATTTTTTGATACAAATTTTTTATTTTCTTTTGGACTGTAGAAAATTTCACCTCTAGTCTCTTTGGAACAGCTCACAAACATGCACACTTCAAAGCATGATTCCAACTTCCCGATCTTTCCTTTAAGCACATGTGCAGGACACCCCCAAATGCAAAAAATGGTGTAAACTAGGTTAACAACCATTCCATAATTCCATGGGTGTCTTTTGGATAGACTTAGATGGAACATCATTCATGTGTATAGAATACACTGAATCGAATAGCCCCTGAATGATAGTGGTAATGATGAGAAATTCATCATTCATCTAACCATATCTAATAATGTTCTATTCCATCTTTCTGAAACACCATTTTGCTGTGGCGTTCCAGATGTTGTGAGTTTGGATTGAATGCCATGCTCACGTAGATGGTTCTTGAATTCACAATCCAAGTACTCTCTTCCTCAATCAGATCGAAGAACTTTCAGTGATTTACCTAATTGCTTTTCAGCCTCTGCTCAAAATTCTTTGAACTTTCCAAAAGTTTTAGATTTTCTTTGCATTAAGTATACATAACCATATCTTGAATAATCATCAATGAAAGTGACGAAGTATTCATAACCTTCTCTTGCTTGTACATTAAGTGGACCGCAAACATCCGTATGTACCAGCTGAAGTAGTTTTGTAGCTCTTAAACCTTTAGCAGAGAAAGGTCTCTTGGTCATCTTGCCTTCTAGACAGGATTCACAAATAGGGAGAGATCCAATAGATAGTTTTCCTAAAGGACCATCCTTTACAAGCCTATTAATTCTGTCTAGACCAATATGGCCCAATCTCAAGTGCCACAGATATGTTTCACTATCGGGATCAGTCTTTTGTCATTTAATAGATCTAGGATTAGCCGTTTTAAATAATTCAGAATTATACGCATATTTCTCTTTAGCTTGCAGTTTATAAAGCCCATCAATAGATTTTGCAGAACATATCTTAAAACCATATCTTGAAATAACAATCGAATTATTATTAAAAGAAATTTTAAAACCTTGTTCATGCAACATAGAAATAGAAATTAAGTTTCTAGAAAATCCAGGAATATAATAAACGTTCTCTAAAATAAGAAATTTATTCTTCTCAAATTCCAGACGGGCTATTCCAACTGTTGCTGCAGAGACAATCTGACCACTGCCTACGCTCATAGTCACCTCTCCATCAGCAAGCTTCCTCGTCGAACTAAGAATCTGTAGAGAAAAAAAAACATGATTAGTGGCTCCTAAATCTACTATCCAAGATGAGGAATTGTCTTCCACTAAACAAGCTTCTAACACAAGTAAATCAAATTTACCTTTCTTTTTCTCCTTCAGATCAGCGAGATACTTTGGACAGTTTCTGTTCTAGTGACCATCTACTCCACAGTGAAAATAAGTCCCTTTAGGGGTCTTCTTTTTGGAGCTTTTGGTGTTCTTGTTCTCTTTGCCTTTGGATGACTTTTTAGGCTTCTTTGAATTCTTGTCTTTTTCTTTCTCCTTGTCCTTTCAATTTCCATTTTTCCTCTTTTTGGTTTTAGCCTTTGAAGAGGATGGGTTAGAATCAACAACATTTGCTTCTCCTTCTTTCTCAGAACCTTTGTTAAAATATTCATAAATTTGTAACTCATTCAACAGCTGTATCATGTTATATGATAATTTGTTCATGACATAGTTGGTTGTAAAATCTTTAAAAGCTGGAGAAAGTGATTCAAGTATAATTCTTACTTGAGTGCTTTCATCAATGATTTCCCCATGGATAATGGAATCGTGCATTATATTGATCGTGTCTAATACATGTTCTCTAATTGAAACTCCTTTCTTCATTTTCTTGGTCATGTAGGATCTGGTGGCCACATGCCTACACTGATCTGACTGCTGCCCAAACATATCTTGAAGGGAATCCCAGATATCATAAGCACTCTCAGTGTTCTCAAACTTCTTTCTAAGAACATCGCTCATACTCACAAGCATATAACACTTTGCTTTGTTGTTTGATAAGATCCAATTATCAAACTTTTCATTTACAGTTTTGGCAGCAGTAGTGGGAGGGACTTCAGGACATTCCTCAATCAAGACAAATTTGTGGTTCTCACATATTGATACAATGTTTAAGTTTGATTTCCATTTCATGTAGTTTTCACCAATCAAATTTTCATTTGCAAGTAAAGAAGATACAGGATTTGAGCTAGACATGATTCCTGAAAATAAATAAATAAATAAACAAAGATGAATTTATGCATATAATAACTATTAGTAATTTATGCAAGTAAAGAAGATACAGGATTTCATGTGATGCATGAATGCAACAATTAAATAACACATAAAAAATAATTACCAATTCCACGATTAATTAATTTGAACATTAATGGACCAACCTTAGGGTAGGTCAGACTAATTCCAAATTAATTTTGAGAAAAATTCTCAAATTTATAAGTGAAAACTCAAATCAACATTTCTCTTTTGACTTATAAACAACTGCTTGTTTGATCAAGAATACACTAGTCCGCTCGAAAGCCTAATGTACCTTGTGAGTGTAACTCATTATTTTAGATCAATAACTTAACTCAAGAGTGTGTCTTAGGACCAGTCAAACTTGAAATACATCATTAAATCCTATTCTTGAAAAAGAAGTTTGCCTTAAGAATAACACAGTCGGAAGCCTTCCTTAGGGGGACACAAGCAATGGTGCCGCGAGGCCCTCTCCATGCTACCTTGGTGCTAACTAATAATGGAGACCATGGGACTTATTGTCATAACTCCCTCTCCCACTCACTATTTGAAATATGTGTTTTCTCAAAATATCATATGCTTTTTAATTGGTTTGTAAAAATAAAGTGATCTATTTTTACCAAATGATATTCTAATAATTACTAATCAAATTAAGCATAATTAAAATTATAGAACTATGCCCTAATATTCAATTTTAATTTGCTATAATTACTAGGAATATCATTTATTATTTAATAAAATAATTTTATTAATACTAGAAATTAAACAACTTTTAAAATCTATTTCCGCTCTTGAACTAGTTAAAACTAGATTTATTATTATATGGTCCATCACATAAAGCATATAATTACAAAGGACAATCCTAAGGCATGTTTCTACTCATATGAGATGCATGCTAATTTTAAATACTGTGTGGATAATATATATGGCATGTCAAAAATGCATGATAAATCATTAAACAATTTAATCACATTCAAACATTTAAATAAATAAATGTGGGTCGGGTTTCTTGGGTATTTCTAGAAAAATTACAACACTTGCAAAAATATACACAAAAATGTAAGAAACTAAATAAGACCTAAAGAGAACATAATCTTTAACTTTGAGTCTTCACAAGTAGTCTTGATCCATTAAGTCATTTATCTAATTAATTTTGAATTAAAATAACTTTTAATTATCTCAAACAAATTTTAAGAATAATTAACTTGAGCTTTTAATGCTCAATAAGTTATTAGGTCCAGTTTTGAATTTGGGCTCAAACAATTAATTCAAAATAAGACAATTTTTAATTATGGGCTAAAATTAATTAGACCCATAATTTAAATGGATAACTTAGATGCAAACCCTAAGGGCGGCTGTATGAGGCTCAGCATGGGGCAGGAGGCAAGCGGCTGCAGCTGGTGGCTCGGCATGGGCGCACGGGGCTAGCCGGCGTAGGGGCGCGGGTGCGCACGAGGCTGGCAATGTAGGGGCGCGGGTGCGCGTGACAGCAGCAGGTGCAGGCGTGCGAGTACGCGCGGGGCTGGCAGCGCAGGGGTGTGGGCGAGCACGGCAGCAGCAGACACAGGGGTGCAGGCCAGCATGGTGCGTACAATAGCCTTAGGCTCGGGCTTCGGGGCACGGAACCCGGGGCTCAGGCCTTACAGAATTTTACAAATAATTTAATGCAGAAAATTAAATTACAAAAAATTCCTATGCCCTAAAATGGCTTACATTTTTCATCTAGAAATTAAAGAACAATTTCTAAACCCAAAACACCATATAATTAACGACCCTTAAGAATAAAGTTTAATCATACATACATCCATCCATTCACACATATTACAATAACATAAGATTGCATATTATGCCCACACAGTAATTAATGTATGCAGAGATTAATGACGCTTTGGTACCAATTGTTAGGAATGAGTTTCCGAATACGCAGCGGAATGGTGGTGGGTTGGCCCAGTATACAACAAAAATTTTGTAACATATTTAAACTAACTTTGAATATGCGGATCCATTAATATACATGCATTAATCATAAGCAAGAAAAAATAGAAAACATACCTCTTGATGCCTATCAAATGTCCTTAGTATCTCTTCGTAATTTGAACAAACTTCCTATCCAAGCTGCTCCCAAGTACTCACACCAAGATCTTCCACAACGTTCTCTATACCTCAAGAAGTGTGTGGGCACTTAGAGAATAAAGGATGGTAAATTTCTTATTCAACTTGATGTACTCAACACGTGAGATCAAGAGAATAGGCCTAAGATTGGTTATGTATCTTTTTCAAGGAGAGATAGAAAAGTATCATTCTTTTCTTTAGAGCGAATTAAAGCGTGTCTTTTATTTTCCGATAAGTCTAATTTAAATAGAAAATATTTAAATTTAAAAAATAAATTTGTAACCAATTTACAATTTATCTTTTAATTAATTAATTATCTCATTAATGAAAATATCAAAAAACTAACTTTTGAATTTTCCATTAAGTAATTAATTAATTAAATAAAAAAAGTGAAAAATCTACCCCTGGAAAATATGTGGCTCACGCCACACACAATCTCTAGGGATATTTAATTTTTCCACAATTATTTAATTATTTATTCAAACTACCTTATCAAATAAAATCCAACAACCTAATAATTGATTCAAATTTGAATTAATTATCTTTTTAACTAATTATCAAATATAATTAATTATTTGAATATATATCAATCTTTTAAATTCAAATCCAATTTGAACTTATGAGATTATTATCTCCCACTCAAATAAAGATATTTAATTCATTCTACCAATTAATTAAAACTAATTTTAGTTAATACTAATTTTGAAAATTAAACATTAATTTTATTATAATTTCAAAAAATTTAATTATTTAATATAATTTCAAAAATTACATAATAATTAATTTTGTTAATTACAAGTAATTTGTAATTAATTAATTAATCACTATTATCACATAATTGCATATTTGGCCCGAAGAACAAATTTCTTCTTAAATATGTCTTTTCACCATTTTTCCCTTTATATCAACTCTTGCCTTGAATAGTGTTGATAAAGCCGTTGTGGGGACCTATGGACCTATAATTCCAAGCTCCAATAAATTTGAGATTATTAATTAAATAATCTTAATTTATTAATCTCATGATTACTCAACTATAAATATGAGACTACACTTTTGTCATTACAGACATTTTATTTACTGAGTACTTTATAATAATAAATCGTCCATTGGTATATTCATTACATACAAATTAACCCTCTAATAATGGTTCATAATTAATCAGGAATAAAATAACGGTTTTACCCTTTTAATTATATCTTGTTTCCTTAAGTACCATTGACTTTACTAGTGAAAGGTAATTCATAACTAAATTATGAATTTGAGCTCAAAAACCTTTTCAGTCCCAAAATTCAACCCTTAAGAGAACCATTATTCAATCTCTTACGAGAAGGTATAGATTCCATATATGTATACTATGTCCCTAGCCATTTACATTAATGAGTTCCCAAAACAAAAGTTTCTAGCCTGATCATTCTTACAGACCCTAACGAGTGAATCAAATAACTCGTGTAACATAAACAGGAGTTCATAGTAACTTCAGGATTAAGATCTATTTGTATATGATTATCAGTTGATATATTTAATTAATACTTTGAAACGGTATTTAACTAAGTATTAATAAACATATCTAGTCCAGTTCTATACATTCTCTAATATATAAAGTACCTCCACCAAAGTGTCCTACTACACTAGTAATCCGGATCTAGATCACATGTATTCATAATACTAGTGGACCGTACTTGCAGTAATTAATCTAAAGATTCCATAACTTTATTTTACTACGAACTATTCAAGTACTTTCAAACACAATCCTCCCGTACCAAGACATTGTTGAGATCACATATATGAACCTAGGAATTTTTCTGATATTTACTTAATATTCTCTCAAAATAATATAGTCCATTAAATATATATGCATAACAAATTCAATTTATTTATTTATTTCTTAAAACAATGTCTACTACATAGGCTTTCAGGGCATAATTCCCAACACAAAGAACCTTCAAGAGTTTTCAAAACTAGGTAAAATCTTGAAGTCGAAAGGAAGATGGAGTTGGTCGAGTTTCTACGAAAAATCCTGGATGCTTTCGTCTGGTCGCACAAGGACATGGTGGGAATTAGTCCGAATATAATAATGCATACTATAAACTTGGACAAGAGTGTGCCTACAAAGTCCCAAAAATGGAGGATTTTGGGGACAGTACGATCTGAAGCGTTAGAAGAAGAAGTAGCTCGCCTACTAAAATGCGATTTTATCAAGGAAGCAAATTACCCGATCTAGGTTGCTAACCCCATGCTGGTCCCAAAGACAAACGGGAAGTGGAGAACTTGTATCGATTTCTCCGACCTCAACAAGGCTTGTCCTAAGGATTGTTTCCCACTACCAAGAATTGATCAGTTGGTAGACACCACGGCCGGTCATGAGCTCATGTCTTTCATGGACACTTATTCTGGATATAACCATATCGCGATGAACCTTGCAGACCAAGAGCATACAAGTTTCATGATCGAGCATAACATATATTGCTACAAAGTTATGCCATTCGGGCTGAAAAACTTCAGGGCTACATACCAACGGTTGGTTAACAAGATGTTCGTCAACTAGATTGGGAGAAACATGGAGGTGTATGTCGTTGATATGCTCATCAACTCAAAGACTGCTAATAACCATGTATCTTACATGGAAGAATGTTTTGGCATATTGAGAAAGTACGACATGAAGTTTAATCCCCAGAAGTGCACTTTTGGAGTTGTGTTAGGAAAGTTTCTGGGGTTTATACTAAACACAAGGGAGATAGAGGCGAACTGGAAAAAATCAGGCCGTTACTAGAAATGCATTCGCCCAGGTCTCGTAAGGAAGTACAAAGCCTAACTGGAAAGGTGGTGACTCTAAACCGTTTCATTTCAAAATCCACTGACAAGTTTCTACCATTCTACAACTTGCTCAGGGGAAACAAGAAATTTGAATGGACTGAAGAATGCGAACATGCATTTCACGATTTGAAAACACATTTAGCTGAACCCCCCGTACTATCAAAACTAACGTCTAGAGAGTGTCTGTTTCTCTTCCTGGTCATGACTGAAAAATATAGTCAATGTCGTATTAATTCGAGAAGAAAACTGGTTGCAGAAACCTGTATATTACATAACCAAGAGGCTTCTCGGGGCTGAATCACAGTACCCATTCATAGAGATGCTCACATTCTGTCTCATTTTGGCTTCAAGGAAACTCAGGCCATACTTTCAGTCCCATTCTATTCACGTCTTAACCGACCAACCTTTAAGGCAAGTGTTGCAAAAGCCTGAAACGTCGAGACATCTATTAAAATGGGTCATTGAACTTAGCCAGTTTGAGATATTATAGATTCCATGAACACCAATCAAGAGCCAAGCCCTTGCTGACTTTGTGGCTGAGTGCACTGGTTTTCAGGACGAGCTAATAAGGGAGCCAGTGCAAGACTTATGGAAATCTTCATTGATGGATCATCAAACAAAAATGAATCAAGAGCTGGGATAATTTTTTACACGGTTTTTCACCAACAGTGAATCAATACAATAACAAGGTTGAATTAGTGCTTGATGGTAAACCAAAGTAAGAAAATTACTCTCAAGAACACTGGTCTTTTTACATGGTTCAGTGGTTAAAATCCACCTAGTCCACGAGTCTATATTATTACAGTTTTTCTCTCTCTATTTGGACAAAGTCTCGGTATTTCAGAATAATCCACTCCCTTTTCCTGTCCAATATTCTCAACATTTATAGAGAAATTCCTTGGACAGGTTTGGGTAACCGCATGAGTCAATCACGGATTTGTGTATATATTACATTTATTATGAAATATTCCTATTTATACTAGGATATGATCTGATCGTGAAATAAATAATCTCCTAATATCTGGGACATTAACTATCATAGGTTGGCCATAAATGATCGTATAAAGTATCCGAGTCTTCGGGGATCCGTGGACACGCCATATCTCCAATTTACCACGAGTTGAATGCACAGTCGAGCTCGTATCATGGAGGTCGTTCCTTATAAATATTACAAGCTCGCGCTTTTCAATTTATGCATCCCTAGCTCGTGAAATCGTCATGAGAACCATGCTATCAACGTGGAGGATACCTGGACTTATAGGCTATTGCTTCCATGCAGTTACCTGCCAGCTGTACACGATCTGAGTAAAAGACTCGTGCTGAAATTAGGATACACAATCTTAATCTCACCTGAAGAACATCAGTTCCATATAGCTCTCAGGTTCAGGTTTGAAGCATCCAAACCAGCACACAATGTTTTTAACCACAAAGTCGAGGCCTCTCTTTGAAGTGATGGTTGCCAAAGGCTCGGCCTCTACTTCGTGAAATAGTCAATAGCCACCACCGCAAAACGAACTCCTCCCTTTCCCATAGGTAAATATCCTATTAAATCAATTCCCCATACTACAAATGGCCATGGGGATGAGATCATCGTCAGCTCAACTGGAGCAGCTCGGGCGACTGCGGCGAAGCGTTGGCATTTGTCACATTTCTGAACATGGGAGATGGAATCTTTTGTTAAAGTGGGCCAAAAATAACCCTGCCTTAATATTTTCAAGGCTGGGTTTTGCCCCCCAGCATGATCTCCACAAAAGCCTTCACGTACCTCTTGCAGAATGGTTTTAGCCTCCTCAGGCAGAAAACATCGTAGAAGAGGTAGTGAATGACCACATCGATATAATGTTCCATCTATTATCACATATCTCAGAGCTTGATAGAGTATCTTTCTCGCGTCCTTTCTTTCCTCAAGTAACCTTCTTGTTGTAAGATATTCCACTATGGGGGTCATCCAGGTCGGCCTTGTGTCAATCATCTCGACCTCTATCACTTTTTCTGCCACGCTTGGATTGTCCAAGAATTCCACCGGTACTACGTTCAAAGTCTCAGCTTCCTTGGTGGTGGAAAGTCTTGCCAAAGCGTCAGCATTAGTGTTCTACTCGTGAGGGATCTGTTCAACAGTACCATATTCAAATTCTGACAGATCTTTCTTCACCTTGGCTAGGTAAGCTGCCATCTTGATACCACGCACTTGATATTCTCCCATCACTTGATTAACCACAAGTTGGGAATCACTATAACACTGGACGACCCCTGCTTTCAATTCCTTTGCCACTCTAGCCTGGCTAACAAAGCCTTATACTCAGCTTTGTTGTTTGATGCTTCAAATCTGAATCTCAGCGCTGTATGGAATCGATGCCCCTCTAGAGAGATCAATATGATCCCAACTCTGGATCCATTCTCATTAGATGAGTTGTCCACAAATATCTTCCACAACTCCTGCACTGGCTCCTTCAAAAGCTCCTCTTGAAATCTGGTGCATTCAGCCACAAAATCAACAAGGGCCTAGCTCTTGATCGAGGTTCATGGTGTGTACAGTATCTGGAACTGGCTGAGTTCTACTGCCCATTTTAAAAGGTGTCCCGACGCTTCAGGTTTTTGTAATACCTGCCTTAGAGGTTGGTCGGTCATGACGTGGATTGAATGGGACTGGAAATATGGTCTAAGCTTCCTAGAAGCCAATATCAGGCAGAATGCTATCTTTTCTATTAGTGGGTACCATGATTCAGCCCCAAGGAGTCTTTTGCTTATATAGTACACTAGTTTTTTAGCACGGTCTTTTTCCCGAACTAACACGGCGTTGGCCACGTTTTCTGTTACGGCCAAATATAGGAACAGGGGCTCTCCAGATATAGGCTTAGACAATATTGGAGGTTCGGCCAAATGCGTCTTTAGGGCAAGGAATGCCAACTCGCACTCCTCAGTCCATTCAAATTTCTTATTTCCTCTGAGCAAGTTGTAAAAGGGCAAACACTTGTCAGTGGACTTTGAAATAAATCGGTTTAGCGCTGCCAATTTTCCAGTCAAGCTCTGAACTTCTTTGCGCGAGATGGGCGAAGGCATCTCCAACAGTGACCTGATTTTCTCTGGGTTTGCCTCTATCCCCCTTGTATTAACTATGAATCTCAGAAACTTTCCTGAAGCTACTCCAAAAGTACATTTCTGGGGATTTAGCCTCATATTGTATTTCCTCAAGATATCAAAACATTCCTTTAGATCGGAAACATGGTTATCGACAGTCTTTGACTTGACTAGCATATCGTCGACATACACGTCCATGTTTTTCCCGATCTGATCAACGAACATTTTGTTAACTAACCATTTTGTCAGGCCGAAGGGCATAACTTTATAACAATATACATTCGTTGGAGTCATAAAGCTAGTATGCTCCTGGTCTGCAGAATTCATCATGATCTGGTTATATCCAGAGTACGCATCCATAAAGGACATGAGCTCGTGTCCCACGGTGGCATCTACCAACTGATCAATCCTCGACAATGGGAAACAATCCTTAGGACAAGCTTTATTCAGATCGCAGAAATCGATGCAGGTCTGCCACTTTCCATTCGACTTCAGTACTAGGACAGGATTCACTACCCAGATCGGGTATTTTGCTTCACGAATGAATCCGCACTTTAATAACTGAGCTACTTCTTCTTCCAATGCCTCAACTCTGACTGTTCCCAAACGTCTCTATTTTTAGGATTTCGCAGGAACGTTCTAATCCAAGTTTAGAGTATGCATGATCACACTTGGGCTTATTCCCACCATGTCTTCATGAGACCAAGCGAAGACATCTAGATTCCCTTGTAGAAAATTAACCAACTCCTTCTTCCTATCATCGCCAAGATTTTTTCCAATCTTAACGACTCTTGAAGCATCTGTGGAATCTATATTTATTTCCTCGAGCTCCTCAATAGCTTGGAGCTCTGACCTATCTTTGCCCATTTGTTGATCGATGTCATTACTTGGGGCGACGTCTTTATCCTTTGTTCCTTGAGGTTCTTCCATCCCGGAGGCAACTTTTACTTCCTGGGACTCCTCACCTCCGTCACTTATGGCCATTGCATGCTACCTGGGCAGTGATTTTCCCTTCGTGGAAATGTTATAGCATTCCCTGACAATGAGCTGATCGCCTCTGACAATGCATATTCTCGTGGATGAGGGGAATTTGATTGCCAGGTAGCAGATAGAGGTTATGGCTTTCAGCGCCATCAACGCAGGTCGGCCCAAAATTGCATTGTATGCGGCTAGAGAATCGATGACCACGAACTCGAGAAGTTTGGAGACAGTTCGTGGACCTTCACCCAATGTTACCACTAACTCGATTGTTCCTATAGCTACTGACCCTTCACCAAAAAAAAACATATAGAATCATGGAGGTGGCCTTCAGCTCAGTTACAGAAAATCCCATTTTTTCTAAGGTGGACTTAAAGAGTAGATTCATGAAACTTCCATTATCTACTAGTGTCCTCCTAACTCTTAGGTTGGCGAGCTAAACGGTTATCACCAGAGGATCGTTATGTGGGAACTGAACGTGGTTGGCATCTTCCTCTGTAAAATTGATTGGTTGTTTTTCCAATCGCTGCTGCTATGACAATCATTGCTTCGGGACAAACTCGACTACATAATGGGATTTCAGCTCGTTGATATACCTCTTCTGGGCACCTCTGCTCGTGCCTGCCAAATAAGGTCCTCCCAAAATGGTGGCTATATCTCCTCCTGTTATCAGAGGAGGATTGTCCCGATTCACCTGAGCTCCAGTTTGATTCATTGGGGCTTCCAGAACTGACGGAGTGTTTTGTCCAGCGGGCTGACTGGGAGTTGTTCGATTCCAGACATCAAAGGTCCTGCCCTAATGAGAGTCTCAATTTCATCTTTCAGGATTCTGCAATCATCAGTATTATGACCGATATCATTGTGGAATCGACAGAATTTTGAAGGGTCTCTCTTCGCTCTTTGATTCTTTAACGGTTCTGGTTTCTTCCATGAAAGGCGAGTAGAATTTTCCAAGAAGATGCATTCTCTAGTATCCGTGAGATCAGTATATGTTGTATAGACCGGCTTAAATTTCTCCACGGACTTGTTTTTCTTTATTCTGTTTTGGTCGCCCTCACTATTTCCCTTTCTCTTGTTATTCCCCCTTGGTTATTCTGGGCAACAGTTTGTATCGTAGGTGCTACATCCGTTACCGCTCCAACGGGCTGGACAGGGACTTGGCTGGTTCCTGCGACGGAAGCTCGCGCCTCTTCCAGATTAACCCACCTTTGAGCTCAGTACTAACTCCTTTCCTCTACAGCTCTTGCCACAAGTCGCCTCCAACAAGGATTCTTGTTCTCATTGCCATGAATTTAGAACTCTCATCGGCGTCTCTAGCTCGTGTAGCAACATTGGCAAACCTACTTAGGTATGCTTTCAACGGTTCACTGGGCTGTTGCTTTATGTTTGCCAGAGAGTCAGCTTTAATCCTAGCTACTTGAGAAGCCCTAAATGCTCTCTTGAAATCAGTGAAAAAGCTCTTCCACAAGCTGATTGAATGCCTCTTGTATTGTTTGAATCATTACCTAGTTGGCCCAATCAGAGTCAAGGGGAATATTGAGCATCATAGCTCGGGACCGATGTTGTGAGCCATCATCATGGTGTTGAACATCCCCAAGTGGTCGGATAGATCTCCATCTCCATCAAACTTCAACAAATGTGGTATCCTGAAACCCTGTGGATATGCAGTCGCCGCAATATTCAAGGCGAAAAGCTCGAGCTCATCCTCTGAATCACACTCATCTTTCTCTTTTTCTGATAGAAGCCTTTTTATCAGCTCCTCCATCTGGGCTAACCTTTCGAGGGTTTGGTCCCTAGTTCCTTGGTTATTCTGGGGCTGTTCAACAGATCCCGTCTTATCGTATGCATTTGGTGGGTTGTTGTCCCTCCAAGTTCGGGCTTGGTTTTGTGGGACATTCCCATTATCACATACCTCGGTAGGACCTCCCCCGTGGCAAGTGTAACTAACTCCTTCATTTCGAGCTGAATTTCTTCTCTGGGAGTTTAAACGATTTTGCAGATCAGGCTGTGGATCGAATCGGGGACTCTGAGCCCAACTCAAGTGATTTCCCAGATTGCCTTTGGACCTGCCACTTCGATGGCTCTCAGTCCAATAACTTCCATTAGCGAATCTCACTGCTCACGATTGAGGCTGAGGATCTGGACTATTGACACGTGTTCGTGGGAAAAAAGTAGGGGCAGATGGAGGAGGATTTCTTCTGATGTCCCCATAAGCAGGAATGTCCTGCGCAGACGGAGGAGGATTTCTCCTGCTGTTCCCATGAACAGGAATGTCTCGTGCAGAACGAGGCAGTTTCGGATGTCTTATGGGTGATGGGGGATGCCTAACTGGTGAGGTGATTCTTGTCCCATCAGGGCAAACTAAATTAGCCTGCGGTCGCTCTGCCTCACCATTTCTAGCTCTTTGCGCCTAGTGATCTGATCGTGACCAAGAGGATTGGTCGGAACATTTTGTCTCTGTGAGCCTGCTCCGGATCCTCCTCGTGGGTTTCCATGGGTATTCCCATGCGTGTAAGACGATGGTACTGAGCTTGGAGTCGTAGTTCTGGCCGACCGACTAATTTGTCGATGATCCCTGGGAGGGCCACTAGGTTGAGCAGTTTGGCGATCTTGTGCTGTGGGCACAGAACTTGGGGTGGCAGTTCTGACTGACTAACTTTTCTTGGATCGGTTATTCCTGTGGGACTTATGAGATCCACTTTTCCTCTTTCTGACATTAACGTCGGTTGCAAGAGGGGGTAACCAAGCCAAAACCTCCTTGATTTGCCTATTTGCCCTAGCAAGATGGCTTCTTAACTGTGTGTTTTCCATTTCCACCGCAGTTAAGTAGTCTGGGTTTGGATTCGGCGACAATGACGCCAAACTCCCAGTATCATCGTGGCCAACCGGTTGCTTTCTCGGGCGTTGCTGAACTTCAGGGCCATGCTCATTTGGAACAACGGTATGGTGGGCCCCCTGCTCACCAGGCTGCTCCATCCAATTGTCGTGCATCGAGCAAGTGACCACCATGATGAGGTTTGGTTGGGGATTTTGATGAAAGCACTAATCTCAACTCTCAATGAAACCACCAAACTATTGACGCGGTTTTTCGACAACAGTGAATCAAGAAAATAACAAGGTTGAATTAGTGCTTGATGGTAAACCAAAGTAAGAAAATTACTCTCAAGAACACTGGTCTTTTTACTTGGTTCAGTGGTTAAAATCCACCTAGTCCATGAATCTATATTATTACTGTTTTTCTCTCTCTATTTGGACAGAGTCTTGGTATTTCATAATAATCCTCTCCCTTTTCCTGTCCAATATTCTCAACATTTATAGAGAAATTCCTTGGACAATTTTGGGTAACCGCGTGAGTCAATCACAAATTTGAGTTTATATTACATTTATTATGAAATATTCCTATTTATACTATGATATGATCTGACCATGAAATAAATAATCTCCTAATATCTAGGACATTAACTATCACAGGCTGTCCATAAATGATCGTATAAAGTATCCGAGTCTTCGGGGATCCATGGACACACCATATCTCTAAGTTACCACGAGCTGAATGCACCGTCGAGCTCGTATCATGGAGGATGTGCCTTATAAATATTACAAGCTCGCGCTTTTCAATTTATGCATCCCTAACTCGTGCAATCGTCATGAGAACCATGCTATCAATGTGGAGGATACCTAGACTTATAGGCTATTCCTTCCTTGCAGTTACCTGCCAGCTGTACACGATCTGAGTAAAAGACTCGTGCTAAAATTAGGATACACAATCTTAATCTCACCTGAAGAACATCAGTTCCATATAGCTCTCAGGTTTGGGTTTGAAGCATCCAACAACGAAGCAGATTATGACGCCTTATTATTAGCAGGGCTAAGGGTGGCAAAAGAGCTGAAGGCGAAAGCCATCCAATGTTATAGTGATTCCCAACTCGTGGTAAATTAGGTATTGGGGGAATACCAAGCTCGAGGCATCAAGATGGCAGCCTACCTGGCTAAGGTAAAGGGCGAGTTGTCTGAGTTCGAGTTTAGCTTCGTTGAGCAGGTACTTCGCAAGCAGAATTCCAATGCTGATGCTCTGGCTCTACTCGCTACCACCACAGAGGCTGATACATTGAACGTAGTTCTGGTGGAGTTCTTGGAAAGCCCGAGTATAATGGGAGAAACGGTGGAGGTCGGAATGATTGACATAAAATTAACCTGGATGACTCCTCTAATGGAGTACCTCGCGACCGGAAAGCTACCTGATGACAAGAAAGACGCTATAAAGCTAGTTTATCAAGCTCTGTGATATGTAATTGTTGAGGGAATCCTCTATCAGCGAGGGCATTCATTGCCCCTCTTGCAATGTGTTCTGCCCGAGGAAGCAAAAAATATTTTACAATAAACACATGAAGGCTTTTACAGGGATCATGATGGGGGCAAAACCTAGAACTAAAGATATTGAGACAGGGCTATTTTTTTCCCACTTTAACAAAGGACTCGATCTCGTTTGTGCAAAAGTGCGACAAATGACAATGTTTCGCCATAGTTTCCTGAGCTGCTTTAGTCGAGCTAGCCATGATTTCATCCCCTTGGCCATTTACAGCATGGGGAATTGACTTGATAGGTTCCTTGCAAATGGGAAAAGGAGGGGTTTGTTATGCAGTAGTGGCGATCAATTATTTCACGAAATGGGTAGAGGTTGAACCTTTGGCAACCATCAACTCAAAGAGAGTCCTAGATTTTGTTGTGAAGAATATCATATGTCGATTTGGACTCCCTAAAATGAACGTGTCAGACAACGAAACGCAATTCGATAGTGATCTCTTCACAGAATTTTGTGAAAAATATTGCATAACCAAGAGTTTCTCGTCGGTGGCATATCCACAAGCCAATGGGTAGGTCGAGGTTGTAAATAAGACCATGAAGGCAAGCCTGAAGAAAATATTAGATGAAGCCAAGGGATTATGGCCTGAGCAGCTCCCACAAGTACTCTGGGCCTACCAGACCTCACATAGAACCTCCACGGGACATACCCATTTTCCCTAACCTTTGGAAGCGAGGCTATGCTTCCAATTGAGGCAATGGTAATGACTCACAGAAAAGGACATTTGATCAAGATCATAACAACGAGCTACTTAGTGCATCCCTCGATCTGATCAAAGAAAAAAAAGAGGCATCGCAATTACAGCTCGCCCATTATCAACAAAAGATCGCTCGTTATTTCAATTCGGAGGTTAAGGAACGCAGACTCGGATTAGGCGAATAAATACCTCAAGAATTGTGTGTTAGGCCCGAATAGGGAATGACCATATCAAATCATAGAGGTCCTGTGCAAAGGAACATTCAAACTAGTCCGGCTAAGTGGGGAAATAGTCGCACGGACCTGGAATGCCCTACATTTAAAAAAGTATTATCAATAGTATTATCATTTATGTAAGGCTTATTTATAAAATCCATTTCAATACAATAATAGTTGGATTATTAAATAACTGTTTCTTTTTATTATTATTATGAGCTCACACTGTAAAAGCAACCAAGAACGTTTATACGTTTTGGTTCCTTGGGGGGCACATAACCGATGAGAGTTTTTGAGAAAGTTCAGCTTAATCGGATAAGGATTAAAAACTTAGAGTTTGGAGAAATTTATTATTCAGCGGCTTTTTTTTTTAAAAAAGGCTCGAATTTTCAATAAACCTAACACGAACTAAGTTTGAGAAATCTCTAAAACCCCTGGATATAACTAAGTCTAAGGCTTGATTCCTAACAGGTATAAAGCTATTAAGCCTATTAAAAACCCTGAATATAACTAGGTCCGAGGCCTAATTCCTAATAGGTATAAAGCTATTAAGCCTATTAAAAACCCTAGACATAACCAGGTCTGAGGCTTGATTCTTAATAGGTATGACGCAAATAAGCAAGAAAAATCTTGGATACAACTAAGATATCGATAAAATTTATCTCGATCTAGAAGCAACCCCTAAGATTTCGAATGTACAAGAATCTAAGGATTCATAAACATGAGAAATAGACTAAGGGAAACACAAATAGATCACAAGTTAGATGTATATTCAAAAGTATATTGTCATCTCGAGGAAAAAAAACCTCAACCTAAGCTCGAAGGCAATTGTTTTGGTCCTAAAGGACAGTTAAAAAAGTTTTAAAAAAATAATAATAACAAAAAGAGTGAAAAATAAAATCACTGGGCTCCGTCAGCTCACTCCTCGCCATCCCCCTCAGCAGGTCAAGAAGCTTTGTCAGTTTCTGATGGTTCCTAAGAGAACCGAATCTTGAACCAAGCAAGATACAGATCCCACAGCTCGAGCTGCATGAAAGAGAAGTTCCTATCCTGGTTGAAGGCCCAACAATGGTAAAGCATCTCCACCATTTGAGTCAAGGACTCTGCAGCTTCCTCCTTGGCCTTAGCCTCGACCTCGATTAGCTTCTTCTAGAGTTCTTCATTTTCGGCCTGGAGCTGATCCACGCGATGGCTCGCCCCCACGACTTGATCCTGGGAGGTGGACAAGGCAACTTTTGTAGACCGCTCGCCCTCTTGAGAAGAAACTAGGGCAGCTTTGGCAGCCTATTCGCTCTCTTGAGCGGCGCCTAGGGCAGGCCGAAGTTCCTCGTCCCTGGCTTTAACGCAAGCTATGCCTCGAAATTGGGCCAGGATAGACTGCAGAAGAATGAAGCAAGTCAAGAATAGTTTAAAAAAAACCTAAAGAAAAAGAAAAGGTTAGGAGAGTGAAAAGGACTCATTATAAGGTTCATCCCCATGGAAGATTCGAGGACGTCCTCAGGACTGCGCTCCTCTATAGTCCTTAAATCGCTGGCGCTGACTCTGTAGGCATGGCCGACCATGTGGCTTGTTGTCTTGTATACAATACCCCGAAAGGCCTCAGGGATCTTGTCCAAGTCATGTGGCTTGACCGGGATCTGAACAGTGGGAGCCTCGCCTTGGATTACTTGAGGATTTTAGGGAGGTATGTATCAAGGAGGATGAGGAGCTTGTTGGACAGTAACCATTGTTACCGGAGCTGTGGGACGTTCTTTTTGTGGCTGCTCCTGGGAGGTGTTGGCACCCTTGTCCTTAGCCAGGGATTTGGTTTTTCGGAGCTGCTTTCTTTGTCACTCTAGGCCTCTTCACCATGGGACCAGCTCCAGTCCCACCGGCCTTAAAAGCACCCCTCAAATCTGGGGCTCCTGACAATTCCATCTCTTCACCTGAAAAAGAGCGAGCAGAGGATTCAGTTTATAGAAGTAATTATTAAATAGTATTATAAACACAAGAAGAAGAGCAAGAACCCTACCATCCGGGCTAGGGGAGGAATCTACTACGATCAACTCGGTGGTATTGACTAGGCTAGGCACAACCTCTAACTCCTAGATTAACGGAGGTAGGGGAGAAGGGGCATACGCACACTAACGTAGGGAAGGCCAGGACCTATGATTTGTCCCATACTCCTCAAAAATGGTGGATCTAAACTGAAAAGTGTTGTCAACTACGATGGTACCTTTGCGGTAGCTATGATCATGGTGTACCACCAAATGGTCCATGCACTAGAGGAGGGTTATGTTAGGTCCGGGTCAGTAAGGTGACGACTAACAAGCTAGTTAGGGTTGAATCGAATTATCTATAAGGGTATAAGTTACCTGGTTCGGAGGGGCCGGACACAGCTTGCTCGAGATCGGGCCCCTGATTATCTTCAGAAGCTCGCCTTTTATGCACCAGTAGTGCCACATTTTCTTCCTCTTCAACGTCCTCATTGGCTGGCAAGGCCTCTTGAGAAGGGGGGAGCTCAGGGATGATGGGAAGAGGAGCTCGAGTCCTCAGAGTTAATGTCTGGCCCTTGCTAATAAGATTGCAAGCCACCATGGGGGCGTCGTTCACAATCTGACGATAGTATTTCTCCCTAGGAGGAAGACTCTAGACAAGGTCTCGTATTGACCCCCAATGGTCACAGACTGCTCTGTCTTTGCAAATATAGCTGCACAAAGAGCGAACTCAGTCAAAGTCCTTAAACAAAAAAATATATAGTGCACAAGTGATAAAAAGTTCACGTGCTGAATTCACAAAGATAGAGGACTTACGAGGATGGTTGAAGTATCGACGGTCGCAGTTCTTGAACCCATTTGACATAAAGAACAAATCTTTATAGTCATTAGGATGGCTAGGGAGGTCGATGACAAAGGCGGAGTTTGGGAAATGAGTGAGGTAGTAAAAATCACACCTCCCCCCTTCTGGTCGGGACTAGCCTTGAGGCAAAAGAAGTACAATATGTCTGCCGGAGTGGGAACCTTCCACTCATGCCTTAGAAACAAATATTTTAACCTTGCCAAAAGCATGTATGGGTTTGGGGGGAGCAGGAAAGGAGCCAGTTTGACATAGTTCAGAAAGTCTGTGAAATACTGGTCCAATGGGAGGAAGGCATCGGCCTTCAAGAGCTCATCACTCCAAGCCCTGTAGTCATCTTGGAGAGGGGCACAGCTCCGCTCTCCCTCCAGCGCAGGTCGAGCAATAAGGGCATCAGCTCCCATCTCTATCCTATGACTCAGTAGGATTTTGTTAACTTTTCCCTGAGTCGTTATCCGAGAGACTATGTGCTCCAGCCTCGAACAATGCGTTGGGGTCAACCATGATTTCTCTCTCCACCACAGGACCAAATTGAGAGATGGGAGATACAGAGGAGACCTGCTTGCCTTTGTCTATGTTCGGAGCAGTGGAGCTCACAGCATTCTTCTTTGCGGGTTCCATGATTCAGATCGCCTGATGACAAGCGCCCTATTAGTAGGTGACCTAAGATGATTTCTAGCTACGGTTGTGGAGGTACGGAAGTCCAAAGGTTAAAGTGGTACGGAACCCTCAGACCCACTACTTTCCTTTTGAAAGCAGTTTAATGCAAAACCGCCTAAGGAATCGTAAACTTTAAGCTACCTAGGATTAAACCTAAAACCCCTTCGGCTTATACACCCGAAACAGGTATTCAAACCGATTTACCATTAGGATTTTCTTTGAAAAAACCATAAAGTTTGCCCAGTTTTATGAAAACCTTGTTTTTAAATAAGCCTAACATTGTTCATCTAGCTTAAACTAAGTCCCATCACCTATTTACAAATAGACATATCCTAAATGACATTGGGCAAAAGATGTTTTTTACGGTAAGAAAAAAACCTCAATGGAAAACAAGGAGTCAAAAAATTTAAACCAGGTGAGGAAATAGTTACAGTTGATATGATCAGCTTAGAGATGTGTCAATATGTCCACAGGAAGTTTCTTGAAAACCTCTGAGAATCTAAAGGGCGACAGAGGGTTTTTGCAAGAAGTTGAAGAAAAAGGGAAACTTTGTTGTTTGAAGAGGAAAATTTTCGAATGCAAAGGTGGTAAGGTTTCAGGTCTGATCACCCTTTTTATACGTAAACTATGGGAATTAATTCGGGCCATCCAATTGGGTTAGCTCGAGATCCAAAGGTTAAGATTAAATGAACCATATGGCGGCAAAAAGTTGACAGGACAGTTGGCATAGTCCTCAAAACCCAAACGTACGCCAATTGCATGCAGCCACGTTTCCAGTACTTGAGTAGTGGGCAGGAACGTTTTACATGGAAAAAGCCTAAAAGCCCCTACTGTGCATGTCAGAAAGTGACAACATCAAGCACGAGCAGGAGCTTGGGGGGCAAATGTTGTACCCTAAAATTAGCACGAGTTCAATTACTCAGCTCGAGTACAGCTAGCAGATGAATATGTGGAAAATAGCCAAGTAGAATATTTGGCTAACAGTGATGTGAACAGATCGAGCTTAGGGGCTTGACAGCATGATACACAGGATATTATTAGACTACCTCTCAGGATAACAATTGAGTTCGAGACTTATAATGACTAGATCCAACTTTGGGCACTCATAGCTTACTACGAGCTAGGGTTCAGATAGTCTTTGAACACGAACTCGGGTGAGATGTTTAGCTCATGGAAACCTAGATAGAATGCATGCTGAAGGATCCCAAGAGATTCGAAGGCTCCTTATACGCTCATTAATGTCTAGGCTGTATCGCATATCTATCATTTATTATCCGAGATAGCGGGAGTATATTCTATTTTGTTATCAAATCATATCCCAATGTAAATGGGAATAATCTGTATTAAATATATACCTTATTTATTCACGTGGTTACCCAAACCTATCCATGAAATTCCCCTATAAATACTAGGGATAATGGATAGGGAAGGGGACAACCATGTTTTGTATTACTAAAAATATGCAGAAATTAAGAGAGAAGAGTAATAATATTGACACGTGGACTAGGAGGATTTTAACCACTGAACCACGTATAAGTTGTGTGTGTTCGAGAGGGCTGTTTATTATTTCATTACGGTTTATAATTTAGCACTAATTCACCTATTTGATTTCTTAATATATTGTTGGCGAAAAACCGCGTCAACAGTTTGAATGGATGGATGTTTGTATTCATGATGATAGATTCTTAAGGGTTGTTTATAATGGTGTTTTTGGGTTTAGGAATTGTTCTTAAAAATTTTAGATGAAAAATGTAAGCCATTTTTAGGGCATAGGAATTTTGTAATTTTTCTTTTAAAATTCTTAGATAGCTCGAGCCCGAACCCGAGCCGTGCCCCTGCACCTACGCACGTCTGCGCCCAATCGTGTCCGCTTGCGCCCAGCCGCACCCCACATCGTGCCAACCCAGTCCATGCCCCTGCCAGCCCTGCCTGGCCAGCGCGCGCCCATGCGCCTAGCCATGCGCCTTTGCCAGCTCCACTCCGAGTCGTGCAACCTCCACCGTCGGACCTCCCTGCTGCCGCCCCACATTGGTAATGATACAAACCCTAATGTGTTGTTACCATAATTGTTTTAATTATTCATTTAATTAAATATCTGAAATTGAATTAAAATAGTTTTAATTTGGAAATTTCTTTAATTGAAATAATATTGATTATTTTTCTTAATTAAAAATATTTTAATTATTCTCTTCCATAATTAAAATTATTATGAATTTTAATTTATTAAAATTAAATTGTTTAGTTTTATTTGTGAATTAAATTACCCAAATTCAAATTGGACCTTAGAAACTATTTGGGTGTTAAAACCCAAAGTTTAATTATTTTAAAAGTTTGTTTAAAATAATTAAAAGTTGTATAATTCAAAATGAACATGGAAAATGGTGGCATTGGCTCAACAAGACTACATCTCAAGGTTCGAGATCAAGGTGCTCTTCATTAGGCCTTAGATAGTCTAGGTTACATTTTCATATATTTTTTTGCAAGTTTTGTAATTTTTCTAGATATACCCAAAAGTTACCAACTCACCTTTTTTTACTTATTATAAATATTTGAATGTGATTAAACTGTTTAATATTTTGTCATGCATTATAACATGTCATTCATATACCCACACAGTATGCAATTAGAATGCATTACAATCGTGTAGAAACATGCTATTAGGAACGTCCTATATTTTATTATATGTTTATATAAGATAATTCATATAATAATAAACTTAGTCTTAATTAGTTAAGATGGTAAATCAACATTAAAGTTGTTTAATTTGTTATTTTAATGAAAAAAAAAATTATTAAAATAAAAATGATATTCTCTTAATTAAAGAAAAATTAAAATTAGAATTAAGGGCACAATTTTTATTTTTTGTTTAATTGGATTAGTAATTATTAGAATATCATTTGGTAAAAATAATTAAATTTATTTTTCAACTAAATTTTAAAATATTGATTTTGTGAAAAACACATTTTTCCAAAATAGTGAGTGGGAGCGGAAGTTATGACAATAAGTCTCATGGTCTCCATTATTGGTTGAACATCAAGAGGCATAGGAAAGGCCTCATGTCGCCTCCGTTTGCGGCCTCCCTAAGGAAAGGCTTTTGAATATGTTTATTTTATCTCAAGGTTGACTTCTCTTATGAGAATATAATTAGTGATGTATTTCAAGTTTGACTGACCCTAAGGCACACTCTTGAGTTAAGTCATTAATTGAAAATAATGGGTTACACTCCAAAGGTGTATCTAGGCTTTCGAGCACGACTAGTGCATCTTGACCAAACTAGCGATAGTTCATAAGTCAACAGAGAAAAATACATTTTTAAGTTTTCACTTATGAAATTGAGATTTCTCTCAAAATTAATTTGGAGTTAGTCTGACCAACCCCAAGGATGGTCCATTAATTTTCAAATTATTTTATCATGGATTAGTATATAATTTTTTATGTGTTTTTATATGTTGCATTCATGCATCATATTTTACTTTTCCAAATAATATCTGGTATTTATTATATGTTCTAATTCATTATATTTTATTTATTTATTTCTAGCAACAATGGTTAATTCTCTTAATCCTGACCAAGTAAATGAAAACTTGGGAATTCACACACACCTGATTGATAAACTCTTGGAAATGATTCCATTTAGTCTTTACCGCATAAGAAGATGGTATGAAGGGATTCACATTGTCTTTGGAACACAAAACTTGTACAGAGCAATCTATGATCTACCTCCAGAGGTTCCAAGCTTTTCATCCAGCTTTGATTAACATGAAAAATATGGTGAATGGATGAGATTGATTCACCTGGCACGTCAATGCATGTTATCGACCATGCATGGCAACATTAAAGAAAGATATATGGTTATTGAAACTGCATACGAGATGTGAGCCTTGATAAAGAGTGATGCTATGGCACATGCTCAATTTTGGAAATACGGGATAAATTCGATTTACTCAAAAACTCTTCTTTAATATTTTGAATGGTTGATTCAAAATTATGCCACTAATATTATTTTTCATTTGTTCTTGCCTTTAGGGATGTAGAAATCTTTTGAGAAAAAGAATAATTGCATTGAAATCAAAGCGAATAAGAAATGATGAAGACAAATGAATAAAGAAAAGATTAGTTTGGAAATTTATTTTGTTTATTTTAAAAGCAATTTAAATTTTTGTCATTTTGAAATAGTTGATTTTCATTATGAAAGAAACTAATAAGTTCTTTCTTTAAATTAGTTATAGAATTCTTTCTAGAAACAATATTTAAAATTCCCTTATTTTATAAGTGAACAAATTTTATATTTATTTTGAATAATAAATTCCGTTGTTATTTTTTAAATATATTTGTTCCACCTATTTCATCAATGAGTATAAATGATAACTATGAATTATCATTATTGTGCAAATCATAGATTTAATAAATAAGACATATTATTCCAGTCACAATTAAGTGAAACATATATGTGAATTATTTTTTAGATTGACTTGTAATCAATTAGACACATATAACAAATAAAAGACAGTCTTTTATTGGAACCATTCATTGGTTTTCTCCCTGCTTATATAGTCTATTAATTAAAGTTAACCAAAAGACCTTTCTCTAATAAAGGCTCAAAAATCACATAATCATTTAGCTAATACATAGAGATGTATGTTGAACATTTTAATGTTCAAAGCTAAAAGAGATAATAAATAGTTAGTCAATATTGATTGATATTTATGTTTATTTTGTTGAATGCAAAGAAAATTTCTAGAAATTTTCATGCAATGTTCAAATTAAAGTCACCTATAGATTTGTTTGATCTGATTAAAAGTGTAGAGTCCAAGAACTTTACTTAGCTAATTGTTTAGTAGTATTATAGTATGTTTAGTGTTATCATTGTTACTTTGGATTTTTGGTTCAGACCGGGAGTTATTTGGACACTCATAGTAGTACTTATAGATTTTCTAAGTTTAACCTATAGTTTAAGAATATTAAGTATAACCTAAGGTTTGATTAATGTGTCTGATATTAAGGAATATATTATTATATTATAAGGTTTAGACATCAACCAATAGGATTTTAAGCACATGTTTTGAATGGTAATTAAGGATTTAGTATTTTTTAGGATTAAATTAAATAAGGGTAAAAGTTTGAATGTATAGGGTCAGTCAGCAGCTTTGAGCACGTTGAGGGCTTAGTCAAGGCTGTTTACTCCATTCAAACTCAGCTAAAAATGTGTAAATTCGTGTTTAAATATTCAGCGTATGCCGATATATCGCAGCTATAGGGGGCGATATGTCGCAGCACGTAGATACGGAAAACACGAATCGATGCACGGTCGCCTCGGGAACAAAGGTCCAGGCAATATATCGCCTATAGGGGGCGATATATCGCCTCCACCAGCATGAATTCAAATACATTTGAATTCTTTTCCCTTCAGCCATTCAAACTCCTTCAACAGTCCAGCATCTTCTGAACGAGTCTTCAGCCTCTGCTGAACGATTATTCAAATGATTTTCACCTAAAAAGCCATTATTTTTATTCAAGTAAAATCAAGATATTTTCATTCCCAAACTCTATAAATAGGACCTAGTACCCAGCCATTATTCACCATTTGCTCTAAGTTCAGAGGCTGCTAGTGTTAAGTGAGTGAGAGAGTGTAAACACTTGGTTTGGGGAAAAACTATAAGCTTAAACATCATAAGCTTATCAAACACTTGGGAAGTAAGTGAGTGCTATAGTATTTCGGTGGATGTTAGATTGATCTTGCAATCTTTGAGGTAAACCCAAAACTCTAGTCCTTTCTGTATTCTATGTTATTTCTTTTCTCAAAACCTTCTACTCAGTCCCCTAACCTTATTCTTATTTTTGGTTAGGGAATCCAAGTTCTTAAGCACTTAAGTGGTGGTAAGCATATTTTCGTTTAATGGTTTAGTCTTCCTATTCTCTTTCATTTCATCTCCTTTCTTTAGACTCACCCTTGTTCATTGTGGTTTTAGGAGTGTTCCAAAAGTCCTAACTCAGTCCATTTTATCCCGGTAACTTTGGTAAGGAAAATAGGCTAGAATCAATATGTTATGTGCTTATGTTATCTATATGTTTTATGTTATTAATGTGTTATGATATGTATGTATGTTTGTAGGCTTGGGCATATGACCCATATGACTAACAAGACCCCAAATGGATTATGGGCATATGACCTACTTAGCTAGTAGGACCCCACTAATTCCATGGGCATATGCTTGTTTAGTCTATGGGACCCCAAGTAATAATGGCCATTATAATAAGTGTATGTTATATGTATTATGTTAAGTCTTTATGTTTTCTTATGAAATTGTGTATATGACTATGTGTTAGGTTTTTCCTTGCTGGGCATTAGGCTCACTCCTTTCTGTTTATGTGCAGGAAAATAAGCTTAGAGGCGGTAAGATTCGTGATGCTTGGGAGGATGTGTATCGATGATGAATGGAGTCAAGGGGCCGAGCGTTATCGATTCGAGGATGTAGTCTCCTTTTATGTTTTTTATGGTTTTACATGTATTTTCCGCATTATTATGTAATGTCTTTTATTTTAAATCTTATTTTGTTTTAAAGACAATGGGATCCCAAAATCCTTCTTAGTATTCTGTTTCTTTGTAAATAACTCTTATTTTCAAGTTACTCAATAAATTATGGTATTTTCGAAAAATGTAAGTTTTTATGTATAGTTTCGATAATGGTCCAATTAGTCTAGATTAGTGGGTCATTACAAAAAGGAAGTCTGAACTCGAATTTGGAATTCAAGTAATTTGCATGTGAACTTGGAATTCAAACCCAACTCACATACAACTAGAATGCTAAGCAAAATTAGTATTTTAGAAATGGAATATAATCATATTAGATAATGAGTAATCATTATCGTCTTTATTATTTCTATAATTTTAACACTTGTTATACTTTGTACATGTTTGATTGTACAACAACAAAGACTTAAAAGTTGGGATTCACAAGTGGTTATGTGAATAATTTGAAAATTTTCCATGAAGTCATTTAGTGATAAGTCAAGTAAGCAAGTTACTGATAATTAACAATGATAAAACCAAAGAATATCACAAATTATGTAAAGCATTATTGTAGTGGGAGCATTATTTAGTAACTACTCCGTTACAAATATAAAGTTTAGTTCGTTGTGTGTAACACAGTTCAACTACATTTCATTCATGTACTAGTATGTAATGAAAGGTTTTAACAGAAAACAATGGTTGAAACACCATGAATCTAGAAATGGAATTTGGAATTCTATGACATCTGGATTCTTGAACACCCAACTAAAGTTCATTAAACTTCAGTTTGAAACAGGATATTCAAGATGAAGAGGATAACAGAGGAAAGTACAGAGTTTTAAAGTAAGGTTAATAGCCTAAGGCTATAAACAGAAAGAATAATTTATTGCTCGAATAAATACATTTTACTGTAACCAAGCTTAAATCTATTTGCATACTCTTATCCATTTAAATGTATGTCTAAGTAGTCTTTACTGAATGGCTGACATGACAAAACTGTTTGAAGATCTCGACCAGAAAGATTCTGTTGTGATTCTTATTCTTAATATTCATAACATTCTGATCATTGGGAATGATGTAGAGAAATTATCAATAGAAAAGAAATGGTTAGCTGAACATTTCTAAATATTATATTTAGAAAAGCCAAGAATATTCTATACATTTAAATCTATAGAGATTGAAAGAACAATCTTTTGGAATTGTCTCAAGCGACTTATATAGATAAGAAGCTTAAATACTTTAGTTTACAAAAATCCAAGAAAGGCTTTTTGCCTTCTCGGTCAAGAGGATGTATTATCTAAATAATAATGTCCATTTATTCTTTTACTAGAAAAGAAGGACATGAGATAGTATTCCTACAACTCAGTGATGGACTATTTAATGTATCGAATGTTATGTCTTCGAATTAACATCTGTTAAACGGTGGGAATAGTCAGCAATTGTCGATCCAATGATGGATTGGGTCATTGAATAATTATAAGGACTTAATTTTTTGAGTATCTTGAATATAATGCAGATTATATGTTTGTGTATTTAGGCAGTGACCTAAAATCCCAAAGGATGACTGATTTTAAACCAAGTAGAAATCTTCAAAGATTGATATAAGAATCAGTTTCCATAACTGTGAAGAAGAGACATTAATCTGGAAATTTATTGGAAATTTCAGATGTGTATGTTTCACCATAGAAACTGAAATGTAATAGCTATTGTTGACGGTGAGAACTCGTCAACGAAGTTAAGTTGGAAAAATCAAAGTCTATCGCTTATCAATGAAGAACTTCAACTATATAATCAGAAACTTAGAAAATAGTTTTAGAAGAAACATGGGGAAAAGAAGTTGTATTCCTTTGTTGTCTCAAGCTACAGTGTTTTTTCCAACCCCCCTCAATGTTGAAGAGGGGTTCCCTTTATAGTGAGCTCTAATGGCCCCTGATACATTGTGGTACAGGGGACCAGATTGTACACAAGTACATTGTCAGGAGAGTGGTATCAGGTATAGTGGTGTTGGCTCCAGTACATGGTCAGAGTTTTTGGGAGCACCTCCACTTTAGTACTCGATTGTGCCTCCACTACTTGCCTAGTACGAGTGTCAGAGTTGGGCTGGTGAGGACCACAACATGTACCTCACTTGTACGACCACTACTTGTCTAGAGTGGGCCTCGTGTCCATACTCTAACTCCTCTTAGCTTGCAAGTGCGCTCCGTACTTCTTCTAACTTCGCGTCGAATCGCTATGAGGCTTCCTCTATCCTTCCTTAATCGTGTGTTAAGGGGGTCCTTGATTTTACTCCTCGCGAGGCCCCTAAGGACAAGGGACACTTAGTGGAGGCCATGTTACACGAGGCCTCTAAGGACACGACTGGTGCGCAAGGCAAGGCGCGCAAGCCCTGGTGGTGTCGCGAGGTGAGGCACGCGAGCCCCCTAGTGGTGTCGCGAGGCGAGGCGTGCGAGCCCCTGGGTGGTGTCATGAGGCGAGGCGCATGAGCCCTTGGGGGGTGTCGCGAGGTGAGGTGCGGGAGCCCTTGTGGTGTCACGAGGTGAGGCGCATGAGCCCTGGTGGTGTCGCGAGGCGAGGCGCGCGAGATGATGGGTCTCGCGAGGTGCAGGGCAAGGCATGGTTAGGCACGAGACTAGGCTCTTGGGCCGTTGGCGCGAGACACCTGCAGTATCCCAAGAGTCACTTCACGAGATGTGGCTTCACAAGACGTGGCCCTGTGATACCTCCGACGCACACATATGACCTCCTTGGCTCTAGACGCCTGAAGCACCTCTTGGGCCGTTGGCACGAGACACCCGCAACACCCCAGGTGCCACTTCGCAAGATGTGGCCTCGCAAGACGTGGCCCTGTGACACCTCCGACGCGCCCATATGACCTCCCTGGCACGAGACTCCCAAAGCACCCTAGGTGCCATTCATTAGATGTGGGTTATAGGCTCGCAAGATGGGTGGGATCCCACGTTGCCACTAGGAGCGTCGTGAGACCATTTTTATTTTCCTGAACAAGGTGGATTTTTTGCATCCACACTTGCCCCCTAGTCTAGGAGAGGACCTTTAGGTGCTTTGGTAGACTCATCTCTTTGGTTCTTATAAGTAGGCCTCCAAAGCATAGGTGGTGTTTGATATGATCCTTGTTATTACTTGAGATTGAATGTGAGCCTATTATTTGGCTTCGCGGACCCAATGTAGGTGTTTGGCCCAATCTTCGACCATATATCAAGCATTGGACTAGATGGCTAAGATGAGCCCATGATTCTTATAAATAGTCCTTCATGTCTATCCTATCCTTCACACTTTATCTCTTTAGCTTAGTGGTTTTAGAATCCTTACTCCTTTTAAGAGGTAAGGGGTTCGATTCCTCACCACCTCACTTTTGTTATCCCATTTTTTTATATTATTTGTGTCATTTATTTTATGCCCATATTCATGTAGGTATTTGAGGACTAAAACACATTTTTCCTTTGTTTTTGCAGACGCGTACTTTCGAACACTTGCCTCTCTTTGACTGTGATGGTGCTTTTGGCCCTCGACCTCCTTTTGACCACGACAACGTCCAATTTTCCTTGCTTGAGGTATACTTTCTTTCTCCCTTATGTCTATTGGGTCCAAATTAGCACCACTCGGGATGGGGGACTTTGGCCTGAGCTCGTCGTGAGTTAACCCAGTTGCATGCCCTCATTCATACCCCGTAGTTGGTTATTTAGAGCGCTTGTGTCTAGAGGTTTTGAGCCCATTCCTTTGTGTTTTGTAGCAATCCTCTCATTTATACTTGAACCTTTTTTGCTTTCGAGACGAGGTCTCATGGCATGTGAAGGACCATTCAACGCTCCTCCGGGGGTCGAGTTTATTGACTTGTCTTCAGACTCGGAGTCCCCTGAGGACAACCCTCACCAAGACTACGAAACCTTAAGGCAAGTCCGTATTCGTCATCTTGAGCACATGGCTGAACTTAGACGTAAAATATGGGTGGTAGAGAGCGAAATAGACTCAGTTTTGAGGGGAGACAGAGTATCTTTCCCCCTTGACCTTAACGACCATGTAGCGAACCTTAGGGTGACCCTTTTAGATTTGCAGATGGAGTTGGATTTTATGGAGGGAAATCTCCTGCCTGAGCCTCCTACCCCATTTTCCCCTAATGACTGTCATGGGGTCGTCCCGTCTCCTCCTCAACCCTTGTTCTCGGTCTACTCTTGCTTAGCACTTTCACACTCAGTGCCTCGGTGGAAGACCCTTGCTAGGAAGAAAAAATGGAGGGTAAAGTGCCATGTTTCCACCTCACCTTTTTCTATTGGTTTTGCAGATATGCCGAAGAGAGCACGGCGACAGGTGACCGCTGAGAATCAAGACACTGGCCCCCTGTTAGCATCCACCCTAGTGACCCATGTGTCTAAAAATAAATTGTTGGTATTAGTGGAGAACTATCGTGTTAGCCCGTAATACAAATTATACGTTCCTTCGAACAAGTGTCGGGCTGATCGCCCAAGTCCGGGTTACGTGGCCATGAGCGAGCATATCTTGAAAGTGGGTGGCACAATCCCATTACACCCATTTTTTGTCATGGTTCTCAACCATTTTGACCTTGCTCCGCTCCAGTTGGCGCCCAACAGCTGGCTAACCTTGAGTTGCGTCTTCATTGCGTATATGGAGCGCTTCGGGCGTGCTCCCACATCCCAAGAGGTGCATTTCACGTACAACCTCATGCCCTCTCCTAAATCCTAAGGCTTTTATTTCCTACAAAAGGCCAATACTTCGATCTCCTTGATAGAGGGTTCTGTATCCAACCCAGGGTCTTGGAAGCAGGACTTCTTCTTTGTGAAGGGTCCCCTCTCTGTTCGTGAGCACTTTCACTCAGCTCTTAGTAAGTACTTCAAGTTTTTTTATTATTATTACTTTTTTGCAACTTACTGCTTTGGAACTTATGTTCGTGTTGGTAACTGTGTTGATTGTGCAGAGAATTTTGTCGTGCCTGAAGTTCTCGAGTTGGAGGCAGATGCAATGGATAAATTTCTCGAGGCTGACCCTACCGAAAAAATGGATGTACGTCTCTTCACCGTGATCAACCTTAAGCATTACAAGCTGTCCTCGGTTTCGGAGCCTGAGTTGTTGTGGTTTATTTCTGGAACGCAGAAGAAAAAGGTTGTTTTGGCTTAACCTCACTCGGACGGGGGTGAGGCAGAGTGTGTGCCAAAGGGGGTCTCCCCAGGACATAGGCAACCCCACTGACCATCTTTGTCTCCCAAGGGGTGCCCTCCTTTAGCCCCTACAGACCATGACATGGCCTCCCACTCCCACGATCAACAGGCCATACCGAGGGGCTTCGTTTGTCTCTATTCTGAGGACTTCGATGCTTTCCCTCAAGCTTCCCTTGATCCTGGTCCATCGGGGGCTCATTTTTTCGATCTTCCTGTACCCCTTCCTGGTCCATCGGGGGCTCATTTTTCCGATCTTCCTGCGCCCCCTCCTCCTTCGGCGAGCGGGTCATCCGTCCCTACCCAACCAAGCACCCTTGGCTCGAAAGGGGCGCCCTGGGTAGGTCGCATGGCGGCCTGTTATGGGAAATGGTATGTCCAGGTCGCCACGGATCTTCCTGAGGCTGATTGGAGAGGTCTTGGGAATTTTTCCATGTCGGAGCTCGGGGAGACTCTTGTGCGTTCCGCCACTTGGGTGAGTTCATGCATCTTACGTTGGCCTTATCCCTTTTCTCTCTCTTTTTTTTTTTTTTTGCTTATCATCGTTATTGTTATTTTTCTTGTGCAGGCCTATACAGTGGCTCAGCGATTTGCCGACTCAGCTCAGGACCTTTCCGCGTCGAATACTGAAAGGGACCGTCTTACGGTCCAGGTCCAGGGGCTTGAGAGGGAGCTTGCTGACACCAAACTTAAGCTGGAGAAGGCCCTGGCGAAGGCCTCTTCATCATCAAAAAAGAAGAAGAGGGCGATTGCCAAGGCCGTAATGCTGCAGGAGAAGGTCACTTGCTTGGAGGCCGACCTTGAGGGTGATAGGCTACCATCCCGACGTTGCAGGGGAGGGTCACTTCCTTAGAGGTGGATAAGGCAAACATTGAGTATAGATCCATAGAGTGTGCCCTCTATGGGGTATGGAGGCAAAATCCAAAGTTTGATTTTTCCTCCTTTTGTGAGCATGCCGTTGCCAGGGTGACTGAGTGGAATGCCTACGGCAGGAGGCCTTGAGATTGTCATTCTGCGTTTTTTTTTTTTTTTTTTGCCGTTTCAATCCAATGTGGTTTTATGCTCATTTAAGCCTTATTTTTCTTGTAATTTCTCTAAGTCCTGTTACATTATCAAAACTCTTTTTTTTATATACATATGTGATCATTCATCTTTATTCCTCTATGTTAGAGGTCCTTTTGAGCCCGCACAATGGGGTTCGATAGGTTCTCTTTTTTACTTATCAGGCTTGAGGTCCTTTAGAGCCCATGAGAAGGGGTTCAATAAGTCCCTCTTTGGTGCCTCCTGATTGTACTTATAAGGATATATTGACCCCTTGGGTTCTAGTTATCCCTTTATATATTTTTGCGCACGCTTATTATATTTTGCGAGAAGCGTCCTTCTCGTCGTTATTCATAGTACTATTTTTGCAAGGGTCTCTTTTAGGACCCTTTTTGGCTAGACGGCTTGGTGGTCGTTCTAGGCTTATTGGTGGGTGCTTCTCCTGAGGCACTTCCTCTTATGGAAGCATTTACTCTTACTAGGATGCTTTTCTTGTAAGACCTTTTGACCTCCTTGATGTTCATAAGGGTAGCTAATCCCTGTGAACTCAAGCGATGCCTTACAAGGTCTTCTTCTTTATTTGTAAGGGGGGTCCTTTTAGGATCCTGATATAAGGGGTCCTTTTAGAGTCCTGATATAAGGGGTCCCTTTAGGATCCTCCTAATATAAATGGTCTTTTTAGGATCCTCCTGATATAAGGGGTCCTTTTAGGACCCTCCTGACGAGGGGTCCTTTTAGGATCCTCCTGATAAGTGGTCCTCTTAGGATGAGGGGTCCTTTTAGGACCCTCCTGATATAGGGGGTCCTTTTAGGATGAGGGGTCCTTTTAGGACCCTCCTTTTTTCTATATATTCTGCCCCCCAAGTGGTTGGCAAGATTTATCTTGGTAAACACTCTGATCATTCCATTCACGCATCTCGATAATAACTTTGGTTAAATAAGAACTTTTACTACATGTTTGTCTAATGTCACATCATATTCATTGGAAGCATGTAAAATACATGGTAACTTAATGTGACTTCATTCTTACAACATACTAAGGAATCTAATTTAGCCTCTTATGTCATAGTTATTACATTAGACTTGCACGCTAGAACAATAACACTCTTGCTTCAGACGTGGGGGTCTCACTGATAATATTTTTTTAGATGCTCCGCGTTCCATGCTCTAGGTACCATGGTATCATCCAGGCATGCAAGCTTGTAGAAGCTAGGGGGCACAACCTGAGCAACTTGATAGGGCCCTTCCCAGTTTTCTCCTAACACATCCGTGCTCGAATCTCGAGTGTTGGACAGGACTTTCTGCAACACGAGGTCTCCAACTCTGAATGCTCTCTCTCGCACCCTTGAATTATAGTATCTCACAATTTGTTGCTGATATGTGGCTAGCCTCAGTTGTGTCCTGTCTCTCTTAGCTTCTAACAGGTCCAAATTCCCGGCCAATGCTGCAATATTGGCCTGGTCATCATATGCTTGAATGCGGATAGAGTTAATCTTCATTTTTATTGGAAGGATAGCCTCGCAACCATAGGCTAAGGAAAAAGGCTTCTCTCCCGTGGTGGAACGAGGTGTGGTCCTGTAGGCCCAAACCACGTTGGGGAGTTCTTCGACCCAAGTCCCTTTCAACTTTTCCAACTTTGTTTTCAAATTCCTTTTTATGATCTTGTGATGGCCTCCACTTCTCCATTGGCTTGTGGGTGTACCACAGTGGAGAAACTCCTCTTGATTCCTTTTTCCCTGCAATATTCCTCAAATACTCCTCCTTCAAATTGCGTCCCATTGTCGGAGACTATCTTGTAGGGTACTCCAAACCTGCAAACGATAAATTTTTTGACGAAGGTGGTGATTTGCTTAGCTGTTATGTTGACTAGAGGTTCTACTTCCACCCACTTAGTAAAATAATCGACTGCTACCACCGCGTATTTCATACCTCCTCTTCCTACTGGCAACGCTCCAATCAAGTCAATCCCCCACACAGCAAAGGGCCACGGACTGGTCATGCTCACCAGCTCATTTGGTGGTTGTCTGGAGTAGTTTGCATGCCTCTGGCACTTGTCACACCTTTTTGCAAAATCGCTCGCATCCTTTTCCATCGTAGGCCAATAGTACCCCTGGCGAATGGCCCTTTTTGCCGTGGACTGCCCCCCAGCATGATTTCCACATTCCCCCTCATGAATCTCTTGCATAATTTTTAAGGTCTTTCCCTTATTTACGCATCATAGGAGCGGGGTAGAGAAGCCTCTCTTATATAAGACCTCGTCTACTAGGGTGTATTGGGTAGCTTTGTAAGTCAGCCTGCGGACATCTTTTTTGTCCAAAGGCAAGACCCCGTCAGTTAAGTACTTCGTGATGGGTGCAAACCATGACTCCCCCGGGCTATTGACCATATGGATCATTTCTTCGGCTATGCTCAGCTTGGAGAGGTATTCAACCGGGATGGACTTAAGCATGTCTTCATCTTGAGTGAGGCGAGTTTTGCGAGTGCATCAACGTTTGTGTTTTGCTCCCTTGGGATCTGTTCTATGGTGAATTTTTTGAACTGATCCAAATACCCCTTCACCTTGGCGAGATATGCAGCCATTTTTGGGCCTCTAGCTTGATATTCACCTTTCACCTGGAACACCACGAGCTGTGAGTCATTAAAGACATGCAAATGGGTTACCTTTAACTCCCTAGCTAGCTGCAGGGCAGCCAACAGTGCCTCATACTCTACTTCATTGTTGGAAGCTTCGAATCTGAATCTCAAGGCACAATACATCTTTTGCCCCTCAGGTCTCGTCATTACTTTGCCGGTGCCGACTCCTCCTTCGTTAGATGCCCCGTCTACATGGAGGCTCCATTCTTCAGGGTGCTCTTCCTCTTCATGTGCCAGATCATTCTCTTCTATTTCTCCCTCCTCATGGGGTCGTTGTGCAAACTCGACTATAAAGTCTACAAGTACCTGCCCGTTGATTGAGATCCTTGGAGTGTAAGTGATGTCAAATTGACTCAATTCAATCGACCAATTTAACAATCTTCCTAAAGTTTCCAGCTTGTGCAAGACTTGACGTAAAGGGGTATTGGTGAGCACCTCGATGGCATGAGCATGAAAATAGGATCTCAGCTTTCTAGAAGCCACTATCAAGGCATATGCTAACTTCTCTATTTATGGGTACCGGACTTCTGCGTCTACCAACTGTTCGCTCACATAGTACACGGGCTATTGATGCTTCTTTTCTCCTTTGACCAAGGCGGCACTTATAGCATGCTCTAATACAGCTAGATACAAATACAACTTCTCCCATTTTTTTGGCTTGGCCAGAAGGGGTAGTTTTCCAAGGTGTTCCTTTAGCTTGGTGAAGGCTTCCTGGCATTCATCATCCCAAGTGAAATTTTTGCTCCCTTTTAGGATGTTGAAGAAAGGGAGGCATTTGTCATTGGACCTGGAGATGAACCTATTAAGGGCTACTACTCTCCCTGTTAAGCACTGCACCTCTTTCTTGCTTCGTGGTGGGCTCATTTCCAGCAATGCCTTGATTTTTTCAGGGTTAGCCTCGATACCTCGGGAATTCACCATAAAACCCAGGAACTTTCCTGATGAAACTCCGAAGGTGCACTTGAGCGGGTTTAGCTTCATTCTAAACTTTCAAAGGGTGTCGAACATCTCCATGAGATCATTTATGAGCTCTTCTGCCTTCTTTGTCTTTACCAGCATATCGTCCACGTATACTTCCATATTCCTTCCTATTTGATTTGCAAACATTCTGTTCACCAGCCTTTGATAAGTAGCACCTGCGTTCTTTAAACCAAAAGGCACCACTTTGTAGCAATAAAGCCCCTTGTCTGTTATGAACGAAGTGTGCTCTTCATCGGCCGGGTGCATGGGTATTTGGTTGTACCCAGAATATGCATCCATGAAGCTGAGTAGCTCGTGTCCCACCGTGGCGTCTACTAACTGGTCTATCCTAGGAAGCGGGAAGCTGTTGTGGACGCTCAATATTCCACGCCCATAAAAGAACCAAGACGCGCGCTAAGGTCCCTTAAAGTCCCAAATGCATGCTTAAGCCACGAGACGCTCGAGCCACCACCCTCTCACAACGGCCTCGCATGCCTAGGACCGTGCCCCGTGAGATGATCTCGCGCGCCCAGGCTCACGCCCCAGCGCCCACGGCCTCGCGTCCAAGCCCGTGTGGCCTCGCCGAAGTAACCTTGGCGTCGCGCCCCAGCAGGCGTTCGTCCTCGCGCAGTCATGCCCGGAGTACCCTCGGGGTCGCGCCCCAGTAGGCATTCAGCCTCGTGCAACCAGGCCCGGAGTACCCTCGGCGTCGCGCCCCAGCAGGCGTTCAGCCTCGCACAGCCATGCCCAGAGTACCCTCGGCCTCGTGCCCAGCGCCGTGGCCTCGCGCCCCAGGAGGCGTTCGGCCTCACGCAGTCATGCCCAGAGCACCCTCGGCCTTGCGCCTCAGCACCGTGGCCTCGCGCCCCGAGCGAACCACGTCGTCATGTGGCCATGCGAAGGGGGGAGGGCCTTGTGAAGGGAACTCGTAAGCAGCTAGGGAGCCGCGCCATCAATAGGCCTTCCAAGGAGGCCTCACGAAGGAATAGGAGCCACGCCATGGCCATCAAAGTCTGAGTGGCATGGGAGCCACGCCACCAGGTGGCCACGTGAGTGGGGCCATGCGTCAAGGGAGCCGCGCCCCCAAGGGGCTCGCGAGGAAGGCGTCTCGCCTCGCACCCTTAGACATCTATCGAGGCCACATGCCTATCACCCATGCTCGTGGGTGACCTCAGGGTGCTTCAGGCATCTCATGCCAAGGACCCGAGAGCCTCGCCTCACGTCACGACCATTGCATGCACCAAGTGTCCCATTCCCTATACCTTGAGACCCCAATGCTTAGAGGTTCGGGTACGAGTCGAATGGAACATACATGTACGATCTAGTACTGGGTACGGCCCTTAAGACCCTGTATGTCGAAGTACGGACACCCGTACCAGTGGGGGAGTGGGAATGCTAGGATAGGAGTTATGGACCGTACGTCTACGGCCAGGAGTCAGAGTCGACACCACTACCACCTGCACCACTATGTCTGTCCTCTGACATGGGTACGGACAAGTAGTGGAGACATCCTCCTGACGCCTGCCCCTGTACTGGATGCACAACCACAACCTCTGAAACCACAATCTTGACAGAGTACTTATGTACCACTTGGTCCCCTGGACCACGATGTACCCAGGGCCATTAGAGCCTACTATAAAATGAACTCTAACTCCACCTAAGGGGGGGTTGGGAAATTTACTGTAGCAAGTGCTTGAGAGTGAATGAAAGATTGATTTCTCCATTGTTGTTCTGTCATTGTTCTTGAGTTATTACTTAAATTTCTACAGCTTTTTTATTGACTATCTTTACTTGATAATTTTTTCCAACTCAACTTAGTTGACGAGTTCTCACCGTCAACAGTTTGGCGCCGTCTGTGGGAACGTTAGTTCCAAGCTACTGTTCTACCATTACTTCCGGCAAGAAGAAATGACAAGACGTTCAAAGCGACTCAAGGAGCCACGAGAGGTAGAGGTCCACCTGAGCGGAGTCCAGCTGAAGGCCTCCATGAAGGACCCTCCTCCACCCAGAGACGTGGAGCCCCTGAAGGACCCTGAGGTTCACGGAGGTGATAGAGTGGCCTCGTCACCGGCCGCTCCACCTAGAGAAAGTCCTCCAAGAGCACCATCGGGAAATGCTAATGAGTTCCCTCTCCCAAAACCACCACAGGTACCGAACTCCGGCCGGCAGGACCCGGGCCCCTCTACCCGTAGGTATGATAAGCATCCCCGGGTCCATTCCGAGAGCTCGAGTTCGAAATCTCGATTCTATGAAGAGGAAATACGTGAGCTCCACCGTAAGAACCAAAGGTTGGAGACCACCTTGGAGAACATGCAAGAGGTCCTGAATGGCCTGTTGCAAGGTAAATCGAGTGTGACCTTGCCTAAGAGGTAGGAGAAAGGCCGGGAGGTGGTGGAGACCACCATACCAGTAGATGATGGGAGAACCTGACACTCTACCAGTAACACCCCCTGAGCAAAGCAACGCGAGCACCCTGAACCACCTAAGCAGGCCCAGAAACCAGCGCTAAGGACCAACGCTGCCCCTCGCAACGAGGACGAGGTCACCTCTAAAAGAGCACCCTCGAATTTACGGGAGGAGCTCAATAAAAAGAGGGCGGGCAAAGGGACCACGCCCCCTATGGCGCCTCGAGAGAGCAAGGGATAGGCGGATCTTAGCCCGTCCGCTTTGAGGGACTCTCTATGCAAGAGGAGGCAGGACCTGGACACGGAAATGAGGAGCCTGCGAAGCAAGATCGTCACTACATCAGGCGGCCAGGTCTTTGAGGAAGAATTCGACCATGAGTCGCCCTTTGTGAGGGAGATTCAAGCCATCCGACTCCCTGCCAATTTTAAGGAACCCAATATGATCCCCTACGAAGGAAACACGGATCCAAAGTACCACCTGGATGCGTTTAACGATCTGATGAAACTGAGAGGGATTGGAAGTGGTGCCAGATGCCACTGCTTCGCTGTCACTTTGAAAGGACCCGCCTACAAATGGTTCAAAAGATTAAGGCCGGGGTCCATCAGGTCCTGGCAGCAGTTTTCTGACGAATTCCTCCAACAGAACCATGTCGTGCGGGACTACACGATGCCAGGTACCAGCCTGGCCAACGTGAAGCAAGGGGAAAATGAGAGCCTAAAGAGCTACATTCACCGGTTCAATATGGAGGCCGCGAAAGTGGGGAGCCTAACCCGCCGAGAGTTAAAAATGGCCATTACAGCCGGAGTGCTCCCAGGAAGGAAGCTATGGGACAACATGTTGAAGAGGGAAGTCACCGACTTAGATGACTTCTACGAGAGAGCACAGAAGTACATTCGTGTGGAGGATGGCCATGCAAACCTGAAGGCAGGAAAGGAGGAGCCCCATGCGAAGCCCCCAGCTAACGACGGGACGAATGTAACAAAGAAGAAAAGGGCGTACAATGGGTCGAGAGATGACCAACAGAGGAAGACCAAATGGGGGAATGATCATAGGCAAGCGACTTATACTTACTATACGAACCTCACAGATACTAGGGAGCATATTTACCTCACCAACAAAGATCGAGTTCCCTTCAAAAAGCCCCCACCAATGAGAAAGGACCAGTCCAAAAGGGACCCCAGTAGATACTACCAGTACCACAAGGATATCAGTCACACCACGGCAGAGTGTATCCATTTGAAGGAAGAAATTGAGGAGCTCATCCGCAGGGGACACCTAGGCCGTTATGTCAGGAGAGAAAGGCCAAAGCCAGAGGATGAGCCTGCGGTACCCCAGACACAAGGGCGAGCCCCAGAAATACAGGGGGAGGTCCGAACCATTTTCGGAGGTCCAGGATTTGGGGGGGAATCTCGGAAGGGGTGAGATAAATATGCAAGAGAGGCTCGGCGATGCCCACCACCCTGTGTCATGAGTTTGGAACAGCGACCCCCGAAAAGCTTCAAGGGGGAAAATGACTCGATAACATTCACTGAGGAGGATGCGCGGGGGGTACATTTTCCCCACAATGATCCGCTGGTGCTGACAGTTCAGTTGGAAAATATGCGCGTGCATCGAGTCCTAGTGGACAACGGGAGCTCGGTGGACATCCTATATCACCCTGCCTTGGAAAAGATGGGACTGGGTATTCGTCATCTGAAGCCCTGCCAATCATCCCTATACAGATTCACGGGGGATTCGGTGCAACCGCTAGGGATGATCGAGTTGGCACTCACCATGGGGGAGCAACCTCGGCAGACTACAGTCATGGAAAACTTTGTCGTAGTAGATTGTGCGTCGGCATTCAATGCGGTATTGGGGAGACCATCCCTAAGAGAATTGAAAGCCATAACTTCAATATATCACCTGGTTGTCAAGTTCTCAACTCCAGGAGGGGTCGCTAGCATGAAAGGAGAACAGAGAGAGGCAAGGGAGTGTTACAACACCTCACTCCGTACGCCAATAAAACCGCGGGAACCAATGGCCATGGTGATACATGAGGCGTTACGTGTGCCAGCAGGGAACCCGCAGGAGTTATATCCTCGAGTCATGGAAGATTCAAGAGTGGAACCAGTGGAGGAAGTAGAGGAGGTTACAGTGACGGAAGAACCGTTAAGAAAATTGAAGATAGGGAGAAGCCTGCAAAATGACGTGAAGGAGGAGTTGATAAGATTTTTGAAGGATAATCTAGACGTATTCGCATGGATTCATGAGGATATGGTGGGTATAGACCCCGGTGTGATGTTCCACCATCTGAATATCTCCCCAGAAGCGAGGCCCGTTAGGCAGAAGAGGCGGGCGCTAGACCCAGAAAGGTACGCATCATTAAAGGAGGAGGTCGACAAGCTGAAGGCCAACGGGTTCATCTGTGAGTCTTTTTACCCTGTGTGGGTGTCGAACCCAGTACTCATTCCAAAGCCAAATGGGAAATGGAGGACCTGCGTCGATTTCTCAAACCTGAATAAAGCTTGTCCTAAGGACAGCTTCCCACTCCTAAGGATAGATCAGCTAGAATACGCGACGGCAGGACATGAATTACTGAGTTTCATGGACGCCTACTCGGGGTACAACCAGATCCCAATGAACCCAGCAGATGAAGAGCACACATCATTCATTACAGATAAAGGGCTCTACTGTTACAAGGTGATGCCCTTCGGGTTGAAGAACGCGGGTGCCACTTATCAGAGGTTAGTAAATAAGATGTTCGCTAACTAGATAGGGAGGAACATGGAGGTGTATGTTGATGATATGTTAGTAAAGACCAAGAATGCAACAGAGGTCAACAAGGACCTTGGTGAGATGTTCGACACACTTAGGAAATACCGAATGAAGTTGAATCCCGCCAAGTGCACCTTCAGTGTATCCTCAGGAAAATTCTTGGGCTTCATGGTCATTTCCAGAGGCATCGAGGCCAATACCGATAAGATAAAGGCCCTGATAGAGATGAGCCCGCCAAAGAACAAGAAGGAAGTGCAATGCTTAACGGGAAGGGTGGCGACCCTTAATAGATTTATTTCAAGGTCCACCGATAAGTGCCTCCCCTTCTTTAACATCCTCAAAGGTAGCAAAAAGTTCGCTTGGGATGAAAAATGCAAAGAGGCATTTGTCAAGCTGAAGGAGCACTTGGGGAAGCCACCCCTGTTAGCGAAACCTGAGAAGGGCGAGAGGCTATCCCTGTACTTGGCAGTGTCTGAGCACGCCATAAGCGCAGCCTTGGTTAAAGGGGAGAAGAAGCAGCAACAACCCGTGTACTATATCAGCAAGCGTTTGGTGGACGTGGAGAACTGATACCTAGAGATTGAAAAGTTGGCCTATGCATTAGTTGTGGCCTCAAGGAAGTTGAGGCCTTACTTCCATGCGCACGCGATTGAAGTCCTGACGGATAGTCCTTTGAGGCAGGTCTTACATAAACTTGAGACCTCAGGGAGGCTGATGAAATGGTCGATCGAGTTGAGTTAATTTGACATTGTGTATACCCCAAGTGCTTCCATCAATGGACAGGTGCTGGCAGACTTTATAGTAGAGTTCACCCATCAGCCGAATGGAGGAAGAAATGAAGAAGGGGAGCAGCCTGTTATAGAGGAAGAGCGAGGGGGTCTGGAGGAATGGAGTTTGCATGTTGATGGGGCGTCCAATGAGGGAGGATCCGGAGTGGGCATCATGATGACAGGGCCTGAGGGACACAAAATGTATTGCGCGATCCGGTTCAGGTTTGAGGCCTCCAATAACGAGGCGGAGTACAAGGCGCTCCTGGCTGGCTTGTGTTTGGCCCAGGAGCTGAGAGTGACGTGCCTTCATATCTTTAGCGACTCTCAGTTGGTGGTGTACCAAGTAAAGGGGGAATACCAGGCGAGGGGACCAAAGATGGCAGCCTACTTGGAAAGGGTAAAGGACTATCTAGGACGGTTAGTGGCATATAGCATAGAGCAAATCCCCATAGAAAGGAATTCCCATGCTGATGCACTCGCGAAGCTGGCTTCCACCAAGGACGGTGATGTCTTGGAGTCTATACCCGTGGAGTACTTACCCAAACCCAGCATCATGAGCGCGGACGTGTATATGATTAGTGCCCCGAAGGAGTCGTGGATCGAACCGATTAAAAGATATCTAGAGGAAGGAACCTTGCCTGTGGACAAAAATGAGTCCCAGAGGTTGGTGTACAAGGCCGCTAGATACACCTTGGTAGAAGGGGTTCTATACAAGAGGGGGTTCTCAATGCCACTCCTGCGATGTGTGGAAGGGGAGGAGGCGTTGAAAGTGTTGCATGAGATACACGAGGGAGAGTGTGGCAACCATGAGAGCAGACCCTCCACAGCTAGGAAGGCCATGAGACAAGGATACTACTGGCCCTTCATGGAGAGAGACGCGCATGACTTTTCCAAGAAATGCGACAAATGCCAGAGGCACGCCAACTACCCTCGGAAACCCCCAAGTGAACTGGCTAGCATGACCAGCCCCTGGCCCTTCGCTATCTGGGGGATAGACTTAATCGGCGCTCTTCCTGCAGGCAGGGGTGGAGCGAAATACATGGTGGTAGCAGTGGACTACTTCACTAAGTGGGTAGAAGCAGAACCCCTCATGAAGATGACGGCCAAGCACATCACCTCTTTCGTCAACAAATTCATTGTCTGTAGATATGGAGTACCCTACAAAATTGTTTCTGACAACGGTACCCAGTTCGAGGGGGGAGCTTTCGAGGAGTATTGTAGGGGAAGGGGGATAAGGAGAAGTTTCTCCGTGGTCGTACACCCACAGGCCAATGGACAGGTGGAGGCCATAAACAGGGTCCTTAAGAAGAACTTGAAGGCAAAGCTAGAAAAGATGAAGGGAGCCTGGATAGAGGAGCTACCAAATGTGTTGTGGGCTTACAGAACCACCCCACGCATGACTACTGGGGAGTTCCCATTCTCCTTGGCCTACAGATGCGAGGCCGTACTCCCGGTTGAGATGCAGGTTGAGTCCCTCAGGATACAGGCGTATGGAGACGAGGCCAACCGCGTAGCTCTGGCCGAGAACTTGGACATGCTTGAAGAGAATAGAGAAAAAGCACAAATGAGGGTGGCGGTATACCAACAACGCGCCGCAAGGTACTACAATTCGAGGGTGCGAGAGAGAACTTTCAGAGTTGGCGACCTGGTGCTGAGGAAGGTACTCCCTAACACGCGAGACCCAGGAGCAGGAGTGCTTGGGGCGAACTGGGAGGGGCCCTACCAGGTTGCTCAGTGCATACCCCCGAACACTTATAAGCTGGCGCGCATGGACGACACCATCATACCTCGAGCATGGAACGCGGAGCACCTTAAGAAGTACTACCAGTAAGGCACCCACGCCCAGTGCTAAAAGGACAAGTGTTGCACGCTATCTTAGTATGGTAGAGAAGAATCAAAGAGGTTACTTAGATAACCTCCTGAGTAGGTGTGAGTTTTTTTTTATTTTCTATGAAAATCTCATATGTATCGCTGTAGCCAGAATTTTATGAATGAAACTGTTTGCAACTTCATGTGTACTTTTCTTTGCTACACGGGCATCAGCCGAAGTGCCTGCCGAAATAAATTTCACCAAGCACTTGGGGGGCAGGACGGAGGAAAAAGCATGCAACTGGCAAGGGGAACCTAAAAAGGACCCTCTAACGAAGGATCCTAAAAAGGACCCCTTGCCCTCCTAAAATAGAGGATCCTAAACCTCGCCCTCCTAAAAAAGAGATCATGACCCTAAAAAGGACCCTTTAACGAGGGATCCCAGAAGGACCCCCTATATCAGGGCCTTAAGAGAAGTCCTTACAAGGCATCTCCTGGGATCACAAGGATTAGCTACCCTTGTGAACATCAAGGAGGCCATAGGGACTTACAAAAAATATATGGTAACAGCAATAATAAGTCTAGAGTGGCCACCAAGCCGTCTAGCCAAAAAGGGTCCCAAAAGAGACCCTTGCAAAAATAGTACTATGAATAACGACGAGAAGGACGCTTCTCGTAAAAAAAAATAATAAGCGCACGCAAGAATATATAAAAGGATAGCTAGAACCCAAGGGGTCAAAATATCCTTATAAAGTAATCAAGAGGCACCAAAGGAGGTCCCAGTGAACCATTTCACATGGGTTCCAAAGGACCTCCAGCCTGGTAAATAAAAGAGGGGAACCAACCAAACCCCATCATACAGGCTCAAAAGGACCTCAAATGCAGTAGAATAAGAGATAGATAGCAACACATATATACATACATTGAAAAAGGAAGTTTTGAAGACAGTACAAGATTTGCAAAAGAAAAGTAGTAATGACAATCATATTACAAAGGCCCAAAATACAAAAAAAAAAGGAAGAGAGCGTACACCCATGGAGGGCTAGCTGGCAAATGTTATGAAATAACTACTTCAGGGCCTCCTACCGCGGGCACTCCACATGGCTGCTCGAGCGACGGCGTGCTCACCGAAAGAAGAGAAATCGAAATTAGGATCCTGCCTCCACACGTTGTAAAGGGCACGGTCTATGGACCTGTGCTTGGTGGTAGTCTTCTCCGCCTCCAAGGAAGCATTTCTCTCCTGCAACGTCTGGAGTTCGGCCCTGATAGCCTCGACTTCGGCCTCCAACTGGGTAACTCTCTGCTGCGACGCGGCCGCAATGGCCTTGGCCCCCTGGAGTTCGCTCTCCAAGCTGGTAACTTGGCCCTGTAGCTCCTTGGCCTGGGCAACCACTTTCTTCCTCTTTAGTAACGAGTTGGCAAGTTTGGTCCGAACCCTTAACAACTTAGCCTTGGTTTCATTGAGATCCCTCTCAAGCTCCTGAGCCCGTGCTGCACGATGGTCCCTCTCAGTGCACGACGCGGAAAGATTGCCAGCCGAGTCGGCAAACCGCAGATCCACTGTATAGGCCTGCACAAGAAAGTTAACAACAACAACAATAAGTAACAAAAACAAAAAAAAAAATATGCATAAACACCTATACATAATAGGGCCGACGCGAGGTGCGGGAACTCACCCAAGTCATGGTGCACCTTAGGTTCTCCCCAAGGTCCGACTGAGTCACATTCCCAAGTCCATTCCAATCGGATACGGGGAGGCTCGAGGCAAGTTGGGTGTATCGCTGTCCGTAAGACGTTGACACACAAGCCACCCAGGGCTCCCCATCCGCACCAGGGGCGCCTGGCTGGATGAGGACAGACGATCCGCTCGCCGAAGCGGGAGGGGGCGCGGTGAAAGTGGAAAACTGAGGCTCTGGTAGATCAGAGGGAGGCTCCACAAGGTCGGCATAGTAAGCCCCCGATGGTCCAGGGTCGAGAGGAGCCTAAGGGAAGGCATCGTAGCCCTCAGGGTCAGGGGAAACATAACACCCTGGTGCGACATGCTTGTCTAAAGATGGGAAGGCCATGTCCTAGTCATAGGAGTCATAAGGGGGGCATCCCCCGGGGGACAAGGATCGCTGGTGAGGTCCCCCGCGTTCAAGGGGGGCTTCCCCCGGCTCCTCCTCAGCCTCACTATCGTTTGGGAAAGGCTTAGCCGGCGCAGCCATTGTCTTCTTAGACCCAGAAATTGACCACAGGAACTTGGGGTCCGAGACCGGGGACAACTGGTGGAGGTTGAGATTTTCAATGGTGAATAAGAATGTCGCCCTCTTCATGGCGGGGTCAGCATTAATGAGGTCCTTCACGGCATCCTCCTCTGACCCAACGACCGAGGGAACAGCAAATTGCTATGCATGATCCACGCCATTGTCAATGCAAACATAAGTACAAAACAGTAAGTTCTAAAAAGAAGAAAAGGAGGACCAGGGTACTTACTGGGGGTGGCACGGAAGTGTTCACGGACAAAGAGAGGGCCCTCTACGAAAAAAAATTCTTGTTTCCAAGACCCCGTATTGGACACTGAGCCCTCTATCAAGGGGAGCTCGTTATTGGCCTTTTGCAAGTAGTAGAAGCCCTTGGACTTGGGAGAGGCCATGAGGTTGTACAGGAAGTGCACCTCCTGCGCCGTAGGAGCACGTTTAGCCAGTTCCTTGAACACCACAAAAAGGCAGCTCAAGGTCAACCAACTGTTGGGTGACAGCTGAAGGGGGGCCAGGTCGAAATAGTTAAGGACCGCTACGAAAAATGGGTGCAAGGGGATGGTGCCACCCGCCTTCAAAATGTGCTCACTCAAAGCCACAAGGCCGGCCCTAGGGCGGTCAGCCCGGCAGGTCTCCAGAGGAGCGTATAAGGCGTATTCTGGGGGAACACGATAATGCTTCACAATTTCTTTCAATTTATTCTCGGACACATGCAACACTTGTCCCATGACAGTCATCAGGTGAGGATGGGCTGGAAGGCTCGGGCGGAAGGTGTCCCTCCATAAACTCCAACTCCCTCTGCAATTCTAAAAGGGTCATCCTAAGGCTCGCTACATGGTCACTAAGGTCTGGGGGGAAAGGTGCTCCGTCTCCTCTTGACACCAAGTCAATTTCGCTCTCCACCACCCAAATTTTACGCCTAAGTTCAGCCATGTACTCAAGATGGCGGATACGGGCCTGCCTTAAGGAGTCATAGTTCTGATGAGGGTTTCCCTCAGGGGACTCTGACTCTGAGGACAGGTCAATAAACTCAGCCCCCGGAGGTATGTCGGACGGGCCATCACTGGCCATGAGACCTCGTCCCGAAAGCGAAAAGGGGTTCACGTATAAATGAGGGGATGGCTACAAAACACAAAGGAATAGGCTTAATATCTCTAGATGCAAACGTCCTAAATGGCCCACTACAGGGTATAAAAAAGAGGGGCATGCATGTGGTCAAACTCACTACAAGCTCAGGTCAAGGTACCCCATCCCGAGCAATGCCAATTTGGACCCAATGAATGTGAAGGAAAAAGAAAATATACCTCAAGCAGATAAGATGGAGCGTTGTTGAGGTCGAAAGGAGGTCGAGGGACAAAAAAGCACCAAAGGGTCGAAGGTACGCGTCTGCAAGAATAGACCAAAAGGATGTGTTAGTCTCCAAATAGACGTGCCAAAAATTAGCTTATATAAAAAAATAAAAAAAAAGGTGAATGATGAAAATGAAATGAAAAAATAAAATAAAGGAAACTATGGCAAAAGTGAGGTTGTGGGGGATTGAACCCCTTACCTCTTGAAAGAGGAAGGATTCTCCAAACCACTAAGCCAAGGAAGTAAGGTGAAAATAATAGGCCATGCATGAAGGCCTATTTATAAGAATTAAGGAGAATAGTCTACAAGAGCACCTAAAGGTCCTCTCCTAGACTGGGGGGCAAGTGTGGACGCTCAATATTCCACGCCCATAAAAGAACCAAGACGCGTGCTAAGGTCCCTTAAAGCCCTAAATGCATGCTTAAGCCACGAGACGCTCGAGCCACCACCCTCTCGCAACGGCCTCGCATGCCTAGGACCGTGCCCCGCGAGATGATCTCGCGCACCCAGGCTCACGCCCCAGCACCCATGGCCTCGCATCCAAGCCTGTGTGGCCTCGCCGAAGTAACCTTGGCGTCGCGCCCCAGCAGGCGTTCGGCCTCGCGCAGTCATGCCCGGAGTACCCTCGGCGTCGTGCCCCAGCGCCGTGGCCTCGTGCCCCAGCAGACGTTCGGCCTCGCGCAGTCAGGCTCGGAGTACCCTCGGCGTCGCGCCCCAGCAGGCGTTCGGCCTCGCGCATCCATGCCCAGAGTACCCTCGGCCTCGCTCCCCAGCGCCGTGGCCTCGCGCCCCAGGAGGCGTTCGGCCTCGTGCAGTCATGCCCGGAGTACCCTCGGCGTCGCTCCCCAGCGCCGTGGCCTCGCACCCCAGCAGGCGTTCGACCTCGCGCAGCCACGCCCGAAGCACCCTCGGCCTCGCGCCTCAGCGCCGTGGCCTCGCGCCCCAGCAGGCACTCGGCCTCGTGCCCCGAGCGAACCACGCCGTCATGTGACCACGCGAAGGGGGGAGGGCCTCGTGAAGGGAACTCGTAAGCAGCTAGGGAGCTGCCCCATCAATAGGCCTTCCAAGGAGGCCTCGCGAAGGAATAGGAGCCACGCCATGGCATCAAAGTCTGAGTGGCATGGGAGCCACGCCACCAGGTGGCCACGCGAGTGGGGCCATGCGTCAAGGGAGCCGCGCCCCCAAGGGGCTCGCGAGGAAGGCGTCTCGCCTCGCACCCTTAGACATCTATCGAGGCCACATGCCTATCACCCATGCTCGTGGGTGACCTTGGGGTGCTTCAGGCATCTCATGCCAAGGACCCGAGAGCCTCTCCTCATATCACAACCATTGCATGCACCAAGTGTCCCATTCCCTATACCTTGAGACCCCAATGCTTAGAGGTTGGGTACGAGTCGAATGGAGCATACATGTACGATCTAGTACTGGGTACGGCCCTTAAGACCCTGTATGTCGAAGTACGGACACCCGTACCAGTGGGGGAGTGGGAATGCTAGGATAGGAGTTATGGCCCGTACGTCTACGGCCAGGAGTCAGAGTCGACACCACTACCACCTGCACCACTATGTCTGTCCTCTGACATGGGTACGGACAAGTAGTGGAGACATCCTCCTGACGCCTGCCCCTGTACTGGATGCACGACCACAACCTCTGAAACCACAATCCTGACAGAGTACTTATGTACCACTTGGTCCCCTGGACCACGATGTACCCAGGGCCATTAGAGCCTACTATAAAATGAACTCTAACTCCACCTGAGGGGGGGTTGGGAAATTTACTGTAGCAAGTGCTTGAGAGTGAATGAAAGATTGATTTCTCCATTGTTGTTCTGTCATTGTTCTTGAGTTATTACTTAAATTTCTACAGCTTTTTTATTGACTATCTTTACTTGATAATTTTTTCCAACTCAACTTAGTTGACGAGTTCTCACCGTCAACAGCTGTCCTTAGGGCAGGCCTTATTGAGGTTAGTAAAGTCCACATAAGTCCTCCACTTTCCGTTGGGCTTTGGGGCTAACACTAGGTTTGATACCCATAGTGGGTAGAATGCCTCTCGGATAAACCCATTTTCCTTTTAACTCGTCAACCTCCTCTTTTAGGGCCACGTATCTCTCTGGGTCCAGTGCTATCCTTTTCTGCCTCACAGGCCTTGCTTTTGGATCGATGTTCAGGTGGTGGAACATGACCGCTGGGTCTATCCCTACCATGTCCTCGTGACTCCAGGCGAATACGTCGAGGTTGGCTTTCAGGAATTCTACCAGCTTCTCCTTCACGTCACCCATATGGTTTTTCCCTACTTTCAACTTTCTCAATGGCTCATTCATGACCGTGACTTCTTCCAACTCTTCTACCGGTTTGGCTCTAGGTTCCTCCGTGACTCGCGGGTCCAACTCGTGTGGGTTTGCGCCTTCATGCACAACCATTGCCATAGGCACCGAAGGCTTCATGGTCGTGTGGAGGGATGCATTATAGCATTCCCTCACTTCCTTCTACTCTCCTTTCACACTTGCTATTCCCCCGGGAGTGGGGAATTTCATAGCTAAGTGGTATACAGAAGTTATCGCCTTCAATTCTCTTAGGGAGGGTCTCCCTATTACCGCATTGAAGGCTGAGGCGCAACCTACCATGACAAAGTTGGCCATTATGGTAGTTTGTCTGGGTTTTTCTCCCATGGTGAGGGCTAACTCAATTGCCCCTAGGGCCTGTATTGAATCTCCTGTAAATCCATACAGAGAGGTATTGCAGGGCTTCAAGTGCCGGATGTTCAATCCCATCTTCTCCAAGGCATGGCGATATAGGATGTCTACAGAGCTTCCATTATCCACCAGGACCCGATGTACCCTCATGTTCGCAAGTTGGACGATCAGCACCAATGGGTCGTTATGAGGGAAATGTACACCCTGTGCGTCTTCTTCGGTGAAGGTTATCGAGTCATTCTCACCCTTGAAACTCTTTGAGGGGCGTTGTTCCAAACTTAAAATGCATGACGGTGGACTCCTTCTCACCTCCCTGGCATATTTTTCTCGCCCCTTCCTTGATTCGCCTCTGAATCCTGGCCCTCCAAAAATGGTCTTGACCTTTCCTTGTATTTCTGAGGCCACCTCTCGTGCCCATGGCGAGGATACCCCTTCTTCTGGTCTTTGGTTCTCCTTGCGAACGTATCTGCCCAAATGTCCCCTGCGTATAAGCTCTTCGATTTCTATCTTCAAGTGATTGCATTCCACGGTGGTATGGCTGATATCTTTATGATACTGGCAATATTTACTGGGGTCTCATTTTGACCGGTCTTTTTTCATTGGTGGGGGCCTTCTGAAAGGGACCTTGTTTTTGTTCGGGACAAAAATATGTTCCCTAGCATGGGTGAGGTCAGTATAAAAGGTGTAGGGGCCCTGTATGCACTCATCAGTGTGCTGAAGCTTCCGAGGTCGATCATCTCCCATTCCTTCATATACCCTCTTCTTCTTTGCACCACTTTGGCTTTCTCGGATTGAGGGTTTTGGTGGCGACTAGCCTTTTCCGGCCTTGAGGCTTTCATGACCATCCTCCATGCGCATATATTTCTGCGCCCGCTCGTAGAAGTCGTCCAAATCGGTGACCTCTCTCTTGAGCATGTTATCCCATAATTTGCTTCCCGGGCGTACTCCGGCTGTGATGGCCATTTTTTAGCACTCTACAAGTTAAGCTCCCCACCTTGGTTACCTCCATATTGAACTGGTGGATGTAGCTCTTTAGACTCTCGCTTTCTCCTTGTTTTACATTAAGCGAGGCTTGTGCCCGGCATTGTGTAATCACGCACGGCGTGATGTTGCTGGAGAAATTCATCATAAAATTGTTGCCATGACCTGATGGACCCTGATCGAAGTCTTTTGAACCATTTGTACGCAGGTCCTTTCAAGGTGACAGCAAAGAAATGACACTTGGCTCCACTACTAATTCCCCTTAACTTCATCAGATCGTTAAACACGTCTAGATGGTACTTTAGATCTATATTCCCTTCATATGGGGTCATATGAGGCTCCTTGAAGTTGGCTAGGAGCCAGATGGCCTGGATCTCTTTAATGAAGGGCAATTCATGGTCGAACTCATCCTCAAGAGCTTGTCTTCCAGAGGCGGTGATGATCTTGCTCTGTAGGCTTCTCATTTCGATGTCTAAGTCTTGTCTCCTCTTGTTCAAGGAGTCTCTCAACATGGACGGGTTAGCATCTCGATTTCCTTTGCCTTCCCAGGGTGCCATAGGAGGGGTAGTCCTTTTATCTGCCCTTTTCTTGTTGAGTTCCTCTCGTAGATTTGAGGGTGTTCTCCTTGAGGTGACTTCGACTTCATTACGAGGGCCAGTGTTGTTCTTCTACTCTGGCCTCTAGGGCGGCTTCAGTGGTCCGGGACATTCGCGCTGCTTCATCCGAGGGGTGTTACTGGTGGAGAGTCGAGTCCTCCCATCATCCACCAGGACTATGGTTCCTGCACCCTCTTGACCTCCCTCTTTTCGCTTAGGGAAAGTTATGTTTGATTTCCCTTGCAGCAGACCATTTAGCACATCCTGCATGTTCTCTAAGGTGGTTTCTAGCCTTTGGTTCTTATGGTGCAGTTCACGTATCTCCTCTTCGTAAAATTGAGATCTAGAACTTGAGCTCACGGAATGGACCTGAGGATGCAATTTTTGTCTGCACGTCGACAGGCCCAAATCCTGCCGGCCGGAGTTTGGCACCTGCGGCGGCCTTGGAGGCAGGAACTCACCAGCATCCCTTACTGGGGCAGCCGTTGACCTTGGATGATCCTCCTCAGGTGGGACTGCCAGGGATGAGGCTTCCTTTTCATCTCTGTGAACCTCAGGCTCCTTTGGGGCCTCCACGTTTGTGGGTGGAGGAGGATCCTTCATAGAGGCTTTCAGTTGATCTCTGTCAAGGTGGACCTCCACTTCTCGTGGCCCTCTCAGTCATTTAGAACGTCGTGGCATTTCTTTCTTATCGAAATCAATGGAAGAACAGTGGTTTGACACTTATCCTTCCCATAGACGACGCCAATCAGTAGACGGTGAGAACTCGTCAACGAAGTTAAGTTGGAAAAATCAAAGTCTATCGCTTATCAATGAAGAACTTCAACTATATAATCAGAAACTTAGAAAATAGTTGCAGAAGAAAAATGGGGAAAATAACTTGTATTCCTTTGTTGTCTCGAGTTACAGTGTTTTTTCCAACCCCCCTCAATGTTGAAGAGGGGTTCCCTTTATAGTGGGCTCTAATGGCCCCTGATACATTATGGTCTAGGGGACCAGATTGTACACAAGTACATTTTTAGGAGAATGGTATCAGGTGTAGTGGTGTCGGCTCCAGTACATGGTCAGAGTTTGTGGGAGCACCTCCATTTTAGTACTCGATTGTGCCTCCACTACTTGCCTAGTACGAGTGTCAGAGTTAGGCTGGTGAGGACCACAACAGGTACCTCACTTGTACGACCACTACTTGTCTAGATTGGGCATCGTGTCCATACTCTAACTCCTCTTAGCTTGCAAGTGCGCTCTGTACTTCTTCTGACTTCCCGTTGAATCGCTATGAGGCTTCCCCTATCCTTCCTTAAACATGTGTTAAGGAGGTCCTTGATTTTACTCCTCACGAGGCCCCTAAGGACGAGGGACGCTTATTGGAGGTCATGTTACGCGAGGCCTCTAACGACATGGTTGGTGCGCGAGGAGAGGTGCGCGAGCCTGGTGGTGTCGCGAGGTGAGGCGCGCGAGCCCCCTGGTGGTGTTGCGAGGCGAGACCCGTGAGCCCCATGGTGGTGTCGCAAGGCGAGCCGTGCGAACCCTAGGTGGTGTCGCAAGGCGAGGTGCGCGAGCCCCTGGAGGGTGTCGCAAGGCGAGGCGCGCGAGCCCTTGTGGTGTCGCGAGGTGAGGCACACGAGCCCGTGGGTGGGGTTGCGAGGCGAGGCGCGTGAGCCCTGGTGGTGTCGCGAGGCGAGGCGCGTGAGATGATGGGTCTCGCGAGGTACAAGGCAAGGCGTGGTGAGGCGTGAGACTGGGCTCTTGGGTCATTTTCACGAGACACCCGTAGTACCCCAGGTGCTACTTCGCGAGATGTTGCCTCGCGAGACGTGGCCCTGCGATACCTCTGACGCGCACATATGACCTCCTTGGCCCGAGACGCCCGAAGCACCTCTTGGACTGTTGGCGCAAGACACCCGCAGCACCCCAGGTGCCACTTTGCAAGATGTGGCCTCGCGAGACGTGGCCCTGTGACACCTCCGACGCTCCCATATGACCTCCTTGGCACGAGACGCCCGAAGCACCCCAGGTTCCATTCATGAGAAGTGGGTTATAGGCTCGCGAGACGGGTGGGATCCCACGTTGCCACTAGGAACATCGTGAGACCATTTTTATTTTCCTCAAAAAGGTGGATTTTTTGCATCCACAGCTACAAGCAAATAAATAGGCTATTTGATTTAGTTGAGTTCTTTACCATTCTGGGAAGGGTTTCAGACTTGAATAAACTACTAGTATCTAATTGTTAAAGTAATGGAGATACAAATATTCTAGAAGAACTAGAAATCATGAGATGGTAAAGCACATGAAATGAAGTATCATTTAATTCAAGACAATTTTACATAATTGATGTAATAATCTTTAAGATAGCTTCAAAACAGTTTCTTACAAAACTGCTAACAAAGACTTTGTTAGACAAATTCGTTCAGGATAATGTGATTGACACATTGAGAGAGATGTCTCAATTTGCTTTAGGGCAAGTGAGAGATTGTTGGGAATAGTTTTCTTAAAGCAATTGTAGTTGACAAATATTTTAAATGAAATAAATAATTGAATTGAATTATTATATATATAGACTATGTTCGATATTATGTTGATAATATTAAGTAAATATCAAAAAATTCCAAAGTTTATCTATGTGGTCTTAATCTCATATTGGTATGAGAGGATCGAGATTAAGATAACAAACTTGAAAGAGTTCACAATAAAATAAAGTTATGAATCTTTAGATTAATTACTGCTAGTATGGTTCACTAGTAATATGAATACAAGTGACCTAGATTCGGGTCACTAGTGTAGTAAGACACTTTAGTGAATGTACTTTATATATAGTGATATATAGAACTGGACTAAAAGTGATTTGTTAATACTTGTTTAAATATTGTTTCATAGTATCAATCAAACACATCAAACAATGATCATACACACGATGATCCTAATTTTGAGGTTACTATGAACTCCTATATATGTCATCTGATCCTTTGATTCATGCATTAAGGTTTGTCAGAATGATCAGGCCAAGAACAATTGTTTTGGGGACTCAATGATATATATGCTTGGGTTTAACATATATGGAATCTATGCATTCTTATAGATTGAATAATGGTTCCCTATTGGGTTGACTTTTTGAACTAAAAAGGTTATGAGCGCTCACGTCGCAAACTTGTTGTGACACACCCTTCACTAGTAAAGTCAATGATACTCTAGGAACAAGATATAGTTATAAGGATAAAATGATAATTTTATTCCCTTTTAATTATGAACCATTAATAGAGGACTAACGTTGTATGTAATGATTATATCAATGGACACTTTATTCTTTAATAAAGTACTCTGTAAATATAAGTCTATAATTATCAAGAGTTTAATCTCATATGTATAGTGGAGTAATCATGGGATTAATAAATATGATTATTTAATAAAAGAGCATTGAATAATAATCTAATATTTATAGGAGCTTGATATTATAGGTCCATAGGTTCCTAGGGTAGCTCTATCAACACCATATCAAAGTAAGAGTTGATACAAGGGTAAAACTGTAATTTGGAAATTTGTGAAGAATTTTTATTCTTCGGGTCAAATATACAATTATATGATAATTAAGGTTGAATAATTAATTTGGAATTAATTATCAACGATCTTCCTATCCAGTGTTCTGAGAACTCACACCCTGATCTTCCAGACCAATCCTCAAACACACAAGGACATGTGTGGGCACGTAGGACTCAAAAGGTTGATTTTATGTGACTCCCTAGATGTACTCAACACATGAGATCTAGAGAGTTTTTGACAAAATGAGAAGGTTTAGAATAGTTTTCAGGTTTGGAGAAAACTATTGCTTTAGAGAGAAAATCTATATTTATATTTTTTTTCAAAAAAAAATCAAGCCTTATTCTGAAAGTCACATACTATCAAACTTATAAAGATATTTAATCTAATTAAATCATATTTATTTAATTAAAATATAATTCAAATTAAAACTGTTTAGATATTTTCATTTAATTATTTATTTAAATAATATTTAAATAGAATAATTGAATAACGGATTGAATAACTGATTAAACAAAATTATTTGAAATTCAAAATTCAAATCTCATGGATTAAAACCCTGATGCTGTACAATACAGTGTGTGTCGCCCAAGCCTGTATCAGGTTTCCTAATTTTCTCATTTGTTTGTTTAATCAATCTTTAAGACAATATATTTATCCCACTATAAATATCAGTTAATTCAAAATTAACTTTATCTTAAAATATCAGTTTTAAATTAAATAAATAAATGAATATCATATTATAAATAAGATATTTATTATTCTTTCTCTTTATATTAATCCAAACAAGATTAATATTAATTTTAACCTATATTTTTTCAAAATAAAAACTATATAGTTAAATAATTAATTAATTCACAATCAATCAATTACCTATAATTATCTCATAATTATTTCCTTGCCTTGAAAAATTAATTCATTTGCAATTTAGTCAATTCTCTTTACAAATCTTTCTTTTGACATCCTTACCCTTGACAATGTAGGACAGAGGTGATATGGGCACCACCTATAATACGAAGCTCCAATAAACCAGATTATTAATTAAACTCTTTAATCTAATAATCTTATTTATTAATTCCATGATTACTCCACTATAAATATGGAATTGCACTCTAAGTATTTATAAAATTATATTTACAGAGTTTTCTCTAGTAGTCCATTAATATAATCAATATATGTAGTTCTATCCTCCATTATTGGTTCATTAATTAGAGCTGGTCAAAATTACAGTTTTACCCTTCTAATTACCTCTTGATCCCTAAGTACCATTAATTCACTAGCGAATAATTAATCTATAATCTAATTATAGATTTGAGCCTAATAACTATTCAGTTTCATAATCAATCCTTAAGGGAACTAATATTCGATCCGTTAGGAAAGCATGGATTCCATTGTTGTAATTCATGTTCCCAGCCATCCATGATATTGAATCTCCAAAACAAAAGTCATTAGCCTCATTATTCTAAGAGACCTTAACGAGTGAATCAAAAGATCCAATAAACATAAACAGGAGTTCATGAATACTCAGGATTTAGACTGATCTACAAATGATCTATTATGATAAGAATTAAATCTTTACGTTAAACGACAAGTTTATAAAGATATTTAATTCTCATCGGTCCTGACATATATAATCTTTATTATATACAGCACCTTTACTAAGATGTCTATCCACATCAGTAATCCGAATCTAGATTACTTGCATCTCATATGCTTAGCAAACCGTACTAGTAACCATTCATTAAAGATTCATTACTTTAATATGTTACTAACTATTTTATTCATTATATATGATCTTAATTCTCTCATACTAATACAACATCATATTCTTTTGAATGAATATGGAATTTTCTTGATATTAATATATAATTAATTCAAACAATAATTATAACATTCAAATATAATGAAATTGTACATTTATTTAAAACCCATAAAATATCTTTACATGCTCTTAGGGCATTAATCCTAACAATCTCTCACTTGCCCTCAAAGCAAGTGAGGAATCTCCCTTAATCCCATACTACGCATGTGACCCATGAATGACTTTGCAGGAAGTGTCTTGGTAAACGAGTCAGCCAGGTTCTGTTCCAACGCTATCTTCATAACAGTTACATCACCTCGGTGTACAATCTCTCTTACCAGATGGTATTTCCTTTCTATATGCTTCCCTTTCTTGTGGCTTCTCGGTTCTTTGGAATTAGCTATTGCTCCACTGTTGTCATAGTACAGGATTAGTGGCTTATCCATATTTGAAATAACTTCCAGATCAGTGTAGAACTTCCTCAACCAAACCGCCTCCTTAGCTACTTCCCAAGTTGCTATGTATTCAGCATCCATGGTTGAATCAACTATGCTAGATTGTTTAATGCTTATCTAGACAATAGCTCCTCCACCAAGAGTGAACACTAACCCAGATGTCAATTTTCAACTGTCTTTGTCTGATTGGAAATTAGAATCAGTGTATCCAGTGGGGTTTATCTCACACCCTGAATATACCAGCATATAGTCTCTCATTCTCCTAAGATACCTGAGAATGTGCTTTCCTGCAATCCAGTGTTCCAAACCAAGATTTGATTGATAATGACTTACAATCCCAACTACATAACATATGTCGAGCCTAGTACACAACATATCATGCATCAGACTCCCAACTGCTGAAGCATAGGGATACTTTCTCATATCCTCTTCCTCTTGAGGTGTCTTGGGACATTGTTCCTTGGAGAGAACAATTCCATGTCTGGTTGGTAATTGACCTTTCTTGGAATTCTCCATAGAATATCTTTCAAGCACCTTATCTATATAATTAGTTTGAGAAAGTGTCAAGAGCTTGTTCTTCCTATCCCTTAGGATTTGGATTCCCAAAACATAGCTCACCTCGCCCAAATCTTTCATTTGGAACTTTTCGGCTAACCACGTCTTCACGTTTGACAATGTCACTACATTGTTCCCACTTTTCCTTTAATGTATTTATACACACATGCTTCATCAACATTCTGTTTGAAGCCATATGTTTTAATTGTTTCTTCAAAAGTGATATTCCGAGATCTAGATGCTTGCTTAATCCATAAATGGATTTCAGCAACTTGCACACCTTTTGATCTTCCCCTTTCTTTATGAACCCTTCTGGTTGTACCATATAGATACTTTCATCAAGTTAGTCATTCAGAAATGTTGTCTTGACGTCCATTTGTCATATCTCATAATCATTGGCAGCCGCTATGGATAAGAGGATACGAATGGATTTGGTATGGTCACAGGAGAAAATGTTTCTTCATAATCAACACCTTCTCTCTAAGTGTAACCTTTGACTACAAGCCTCACTTTGAAAGTCTCTACTTTCCCATCTACACCTCTTTTCTTCTTGTATATCTACTTACACCTATGGGCCTGACATCTTCAAGTGGATCCACAAGTTCCCAGACAAAATTGGAATACATCAATTCCATTTCTTAGTTCATGGCTTATTGCCATTTCTCCTTTTCAGGATCATCCATTGCCTCTTTAAAGGTTAATGGACCATCCTTGTATGTATCATAAACAAGGACATTTGCCTCATGTTCGTAGCGAATAGGTTGTCTCACAATCCTCCCACTACGACGTTGCACCAGGGTTTCTTTTTCAGGAATCATGGTTTCCTCGGTTTGTCATTCATCATTTAATGATGAAGATGATTATCATGGAATCTTATCTGCTATAGAAATAACCACCTCTTGTTTTTGGAGCATAGCTAACAAAAATGCACACTTCCAACCTTGATTCAAGTTTCCCTGATTTAGGTCTAAGAACATAAGCAGGACAACCCCAAATGCGGAAATGGTACAAACTAGGTTTGTTCCCATTCCACAGTTCCAGTGGCGTTTTGCTAATGGTCTTAGATGGGACTACATTCAAAATGTACATCACCATTTGAAGTGCATATCCCCAAAATGAGAGAGGAAGTGAAGAATATCTTAACATAGACCTGACCATGTCCAACAAGGTCCTGTTTCCTCTTTCAGAAACACCATTTTGTTGTGGCATTCCTAGTGCTATGAGTTAGGATAGAATACCATGCTCCAGGAAGAAATCTTTGAATTCTAAATCCATATATTCTCCTCCTCGATCAGATCAACGTATCTTTAGAGTCTTACCTAACTATTTCTCAACCTCAGCTTTGAATTCTTGAAACTTACCAAAGGTTTCAGATTTCCTAAGCATTAGGTAAGTATGACCATATCTTGAGTAATCGTCAATAAAAGTGATGAAATACTCATACCCACCTCTTGCTTGTACATTGATTGGACCATAGACATCGTTGTGTACAAGCTCCAAAGGTTCTTTGGCTCTATTGCCTTTCGCTAAGAAAGGACATTTGGTCATTTTTCCTTCTAAACAAGATTCACAAATCGGAAGAGTTCCAACTCTTAGTTCTCTCAAAGGTCCATCTTTTGTTAACCGGTTTATCCTATCTAGACCTATATGACCAAGTCTAAGATGCCAAAGATATGTGTCATCTTCATTTGAAACTTTTGTCTTTTGTTACCTTGCAGTTTTGCTACTTTAAATAATTTTGAATTACTGAGCATTCGTTCATTTGGTTTGAGCATATACAGACCGTTATTATATTCTGCTTGACATATTTTGAAACTATTCTTTGAAATAACAATCGCATTATTACTAAAAGAAATATAAAAAAAATTGTTCATGCAACATAGATAAAGAAACTAAGTTTCTAGAAAATCCAGGAACAAAATAAACATTGTTCAAAACTAAATAACTGTTCCCAAAAATTAAACGAATTGTTCCCTTTTCTCTTGCTGAGACGAGATCTCCACTTCCAACTTGCATGGTCACCTCGCCATCTGTCAGCTCCCTTGATGACTCAAGTATCTGCATGGAAGAACAAACATGGTTAGTGGCTCTTAAATCTAAAACCTAGGATGACATATCGTCTTCCACTACACAAGCTTCAAGTACAAGCAAATCATATTTACCTTTCTTTTTCAGCTCAGAGAGATACTTCTTGCAATTTCTCTTCCAGTGACCTTCAACTCCACAGTGGAAACATTTTCCTTTTGGTTCTTTCTTCTTGGAGTTTTTGTCATTCTTGTTCTCCCTAACTTTTGGTGCCTTCTTGCCTTTCTTGGACTTCTTGCCCTTTCCCTTGTCCTTATCATTGTTCTTCTTTCTCTTCTTGGATTTCTCCTCAGAGTTTGAAGGTTTCTCCTCTACCACATTTGCTTCAGTCTCTTTTGTAATGGATTTGTTAAGAGACTCAAATGTCTGCAGTTCACTCAATAGCTGGGTCATGTTGATAACAACTTATTCATAATATAGTTGGTGGTGAACGCGGAAAAGGCAAGAGTGAGCAATTCTAGTATGATGCTTACTTGTGTACACTCATCAATGATGGCCCCATCTATTTCTGCTTCATGCATCATGTTAATCATGTGTAAAACATGTTCACATACAGAAACACATTTCTTCATCTTAGTAGTCATGTAGGTTCTTGTAGCCTCATGTCTACTTTGATCAGATTGCTGCCCAAACATGGCCTGCAAAGAATCCACAATCTCAAACGTAGTTTCCATGGTTTCATGCTTTATTCTCAGAACATCATTCGTGCTCACAAGCATGTAACACTTTGCCTTATTATTGGATTGAATCCAAGCATCATACTTGTCCCAAACATTCTTTGGGGCAGTGGCAGCGAGCTCTTCAAAACATTCCTTAGTTAAGACAAATTTGTGGTTCTCATAGATTAACATAAGATTTAGATTTGATTTCCATCTTATAAAATTATCACCATTAAGTTTTTCAAGTGATAATAAAGCGGTTGTTGGATTGCCACAATTCGACATTACTGAAATAAATAAAGTACAATAATATTATCATTTGAAAAAAAATACCAATGTTTTGGAAAGGAAACATGATGCAGGAATGCAACAATTAAAACACATAAGTTAACATTTAATTTTCCACGATAAAATTACCTACCAAATAAAGTGTCGCCTTAGGATTGGTCAAGTTAAATTCAGATTGCTTATAAGACAATCTTATCTTTATAATTTAAAACTTAAGATAAATCTTTATTTTCTATTTTAAATATAAAGTACCACTGGTTTGGTAAAGATGCAATTATCTACCACAAAAGCTTAATTACATCTTTGTAAGTGTAACCCATTATTTCGGAATTCATGACTTAACTTAGAGAGTGTCGCCTTAGAGTCGGTCAAGCCTAAAATACATCACTTTTTCCTATCTTCGTAAGAAGCCAACCTTGATATTAATATGTCTAGAAACCTTCCTTAGGGGGCGAAAACAAAGCCGCCTCAAGGCCCTATTCATATCTCACGGTGGTGTACTATTAATAGAGACCATAGGTCACATTGAGATGTTCGCCTTCTCTCACTTACTATTTTAGATTAAATGTGTTTTATTAAACTAATAAATTAATTCCAAATTAATTACTAGTTTATTAATAACCATATAATGTAATTAATTACAAAATTCATAATTATAAAAGAGCATGATTCTATAATTAATGTGATCTAAATAATTACCCATTACATTCATCTAACTTTACTAAAAACGCTTTTTACATAAAGTTGGCTATCTTAAAGGCCTGTAAAATCTATTACATTTATTATGGTGTGAGTTACCAAGTTTTAACTGATTTAATACTTAGTAGTTTACATGCAATTGATTTCACCAAAACAATTCATATAAACAAATAGGACAATCCTAGATAATCATGTTTCTAAAAGATGCATGATTAATGAGAAACTATGTGGGGTTTCATTAATGGCATGTAATTGACTAATGCATGATCATGTTATCAATCAAACATCAATAAACATTTATTTAAATAAACAATAAATGATGAACCGAGTACTAATCAATATTTCTAAGATTTACAACCCTTTGAAAAAATTAGAAATAAAATTGCAATCTAAGTCATGTAGCTTTCAAGACTCTCCAAGAATGCTATTCCTCTCCTTTAGGCTTTCTTGCTAATATTTAGGAACTTTGTTTTGCCCAACTTATTAATTAGAAACAAACTTTCTAATTAATTTATTTAATTAAAACTAACTTTTAATTAAATAATCATTTTTGTCATCTTTTTAATTTAGTTGAATTTAAATAATTAAATAATCAAATTCAAATAATTATTTAAACTTAAGCTATTAAAATATCTTAATCAACTAAAAGATATTTTATTTTCTAATAAAATAAAATAAGATAATTAAACTTTTAAATTCAAATAATTTAAAAATTAATTAAATAAAAGATATTAGCAACAACATAGGAATTAGGGTTTTGAGCACCAAGATGGTGCCCTAGGGCCAGCGGCACAAAGGTGCCAAGCTCGGGATGGGCGGCTAGGCATGTAGGTGCATCAGGCGCAGCACACAGGGGTGTGCGCAGGGGGCCAGACAGGGGTGCGCAAGCGCAAGTGCAGGCAGGCAACAGGTGCTAGGTTCGGGTGCGCAGAGGCGCACGTAGGCAGTCACGAGGGCCAAACAGGAGTGCGCAAGGGTGCGCCTAGGCAGGCGTAGGGGCCAGGCGTGGCTGTGCGCAGGTGGCCGAGAGGGCTCGGGCTGCTGCCATGGCTGGTTGCTCGAGTCCTTATCCACTTGTGTACAAGTTCTTACAATACATATTTCATAAATAGAAATTTACAAAAAAAAAAAAAAAAACCTATGCCCTTTATAGCTTACACAAGATCTAGAAAAAGAATAAAATTCCTAACCCAATAGCATCATATAATTAACGATCCATCAGTCAACCATACATTCAAAAAACATATCCATCCATTCAATATACATACCAACATACATATAATAAATGCAAGAAATCCACACAATATTTAATATATATGTATATGTATAGAATGCTCTGGTATCAATTGTTGGTATTAAATGATCAAATCAAAGGTACGCAACGGAATATATGGACCCATTTTAATAAATATTAATACTATTCAGAATCATACACATATATAAATATTAAATCATATATAAATAGATCAGGGATTACCTCTTGTAGCCTATCAAGTGTCCTTAAGTCTTTTTATATAAATCAACGATCTTCCTATCCAGTGTTCTGAGATCTCACACCCTGATCTTCCAGACCAATTCTCAAACACACAAGGACGTGTGTGGGCCCGTAGGATTCAAAAGGTTGATTTTATGTGACTCCCTAGATGTACTCAACACATGAGATCTATAGAGTTTTTGACAAAGAGAGAAAACTATCGCTTTAGAGAGAGAGTCTATATTTTTATTTTTATTTTAAAAAAAAATCAAGCATTATTCTGAAAGTCACGTACTATCAGACCTATAAAGATATTTAATCTAATTAAATCATATTTATTTAGTTAAAATATAATTCAAATTAAAATTGTTTAGATATTTTCATTTAATTATTTATTTAAATCATATTTAAATAGAATAATTGAATAACTGATTAAACAAAATTATTTAAAATTCAAAATTCAATTCCCAATGATTAAATCCCTCATGTTAGGCGCCACACGCTGTACAATACAGTGTGTGTCACCCAAGCCTGTATCAGATTTCCTGATTTTCTCATTTGTTTGTTTAATCAATCTTTAAGACAATATATTTATCCCAACATAAATATCAGTTAATTCAAAATTAATTTTATCTTAAAATATCAGTTTTAAATTAAATAAATAAATATCATATTATAAATAAGATATTTATTATTCTTTCTCTTTATATTAATCCAAACAAGATTAATATTAATTTTAACCTATAGTTTTTCAAAATAAAGACTATATAGTTAAATAATTAATTAATTCACAATTAATCAATTACCCATTATTATCTCATAATTATTTCCTTGCCCTGAAAATTTAATTCCTTTGCAATTTAGTCATTTCTCTTTACAAATTTTTCTTATGACATTCTTACCATTGACAGTGTAGGACAGGGGTGATATGGGGACCATGGACCTATAATACGAAGCTCCAATAAACTAGATTATTAATTAAACTCTTTAATCTAATAATCGTATTTATTAATTTCATGATTACTCCACTATAAATATGGAATTGCACTCTAAGTAATTATAGAATTATATTTACAGAGTTTTCTCTAGTAGTCCATTGATATAATCACAATATGTAGTTATGTCCTCCATTATTGGTTCGTTACATAGAGCTGGTCAAAATTACAGTTTTACCCTTCTAATTACCTCTTGATCCTTAAGTATCATTACTTCACTAGCAAATAATTAATCTATAATCTACTTATAGATTTGAGTTCAAAAATCAACTCTTAAGGGAACCAATATTCGAACCGTTAGGAAAGCATGGATTCCATTATTGTAATTCATGTTCCCAGCCATCCATGATATTAAATCTCCAAAACAAAAGTCAATAGCCTCATTATTCTAAGAGACCTTAATGAGTGAATCAAAAGATCCAATAAACATAAACATGAGTTCATGAATACTCAAGAATTAGACTAATCTACAAATGATCATCTATTATGATAAAAATTAAATCTTTATGTCAAACGGCAAGTTTATAAAGATAATTAATTCTCATCGGTCCTATCATATATAATACCTATTATATACAACACATTTATTAAGATGTCTATCAACATCAGTAATCTGAGTCTAGATTACTTGCATCTCGTATGCTTAGCATACCATACTAGTAACCATTCATTAAAGATTCCTTACTTTAATATGTTTCTAACTATTTTATTCATTATATATGATCTTAATTCTCTCGTACTTATACAAGATCATATTCTCATGAATGAATATGGGATTTTCTTGATATTAATATATAACTAATTCAAACCATAATTATAACATTCAAATATAATAAAATTGTAATTTTATTTAAAACCAATAAAATGTCTTTACATGCTTTCAGGACATTAATCCTAACAATTCTTGTCATTGTTTTACTTCAAATCTTAAAAACTAGCTGCCTAAGCCCTAGCCACCATGAAGAACACCAACATTAGAGTAGAAGATGGGGACGACGAGGGCTATGTTGCTGAGCAGAGGATGCTAACATTAGGGGAACAGATGAAGACGACATGCTTCTGATCGAGTCTAGCTGCTTCAATTTTTTTCCATAAAAACTCATATCTGAGTTTCTTCTTGCCCATTGTTCTTCTTTATTGTTCATTTGTTTATGGATTTGTGAATCTGATCTAGGTTATAAATTTAATCTAATTTTTTCATTTTTCTTACATCTAAGTTTTGGTTTTGTAATCGAATTTGGATTGTTACATCTGATTTCATGTTTGTAATCATCTGAGTTGAAGTAGTTTGAATCTAGGTGGATGCAAATGAAGAACTCAATAACGTTTCTTCTATAAAAATTATGATTTAATTTAATATGTTTCAATTTTTATATATAATTTAGTTTTAGTATTTTTTTTTTATTATTGTTAAAAATGTAATAATTTTTTTAGAAAAGTTTAAATTAAATTTTAAAATTTTTATTAATTTTAAATTTTAATTATACACGTAACACAAACGTAACAGTACTATCAAAGTGTCACGTAAGCAGTCTATTAGCCACATGACAGAAACTAACGAAAGTCCTACATTTTTGTAAAGTGTGTAGTTTGGGGATTTTAACAAGAAAGGTTCGAGGAGCACGATTTGAAAGTGGTATTACTTCTGAGGAAAAATCCAATTTATTTTATTTTATTTTATTTACTTAAATAATATAACAATATTTTCTTTTGGAGGGTTCTCTGTGTGAGATTGGCATGTTTACTTCAATGGAATGAGAATCACTTTCATGGTAATGATACACATTCCCCTATTTACCAAATTTTAGGAATTGGAGAGTGTGGCCCACATGTATTAAGGAGAAAAGAATGGGAAAGGTTTTCCCCAAATTTTCTCAAGAAATGTGATTTTTTTTAGAATGAAAACTTCCAATAGATAAGAAAATAAGTACATAAGCTATACATTCAATGAGTAAGGAATGTCACCATTCTAAACTAGATCACTTTCAAGTCCTAGAACTCTATTTTTTAGACTATGAGCCAAGGAATTAGATTCCCTAACAATATGCCTAACCAAGAGATTAGGAAAGTAAGAAAGCAACCTGCAAATATTATCATTTACATCACTCAAAGGAGATAAATCTTTAGTCTATTTTACAATTCTATCAATTACAATTTTGCAATCTTGTTCAATTTCATAAATTGGGAGGTTAATGATGGAAGCAAATTGAAGACAGATAGTAAAGCTTTAGCTTTCAATATTGGAACCAGATGCACCCCATCAACAAGAGAGAAAAAAACACCAATAAATTTACCCTTGTGGATCCTAACCACAACACCAATACTAGAGCAACCACGAGCCTGGGATATAGCAGCATCCACATTAATTTTTAATTGGCCTTCACTCGAGGGAATCCAAGCAGCATTTGATCGCTTCAACTTCTCATTCTGTATTTGAAAGACCTTTTATGCTTTTTTGAATTCTTCCAAGTAACTAGTTGTCCAACCAGAGATTTCCTAAAATTTAAACTTAAACTTTTTGTTGAAATAATGGTCATTTCTATTGTTCCAAACTGCCCAGAAAATACTAAGCAAATGCTCAAAAGTTATGTGCATCAAACTGAGACGAAACATTTAGTAACAAGTCTAAGAAATCCAAATGAGACTATTTAAAAAGAAATGAGTAAAATTTAGTATATTTCCAAAAAAAAAAAAAATTGCTCTGGAACATTTCAGTAATGCATGAGTGACATCTTCAATTTTGGTGTTACAGTAGAAAGAAAAAGGGGAATGAATAATTTTCCTCGTCATTAAATTCATGGTTGTAGGTAGAGAATTGTGAATAGCTCTCCAAATTAAATGCTTAATTTTTGGAGGGATTTTTAAGTTCCAAAAGAAAGACCACCAAGTATTTGTTTTAGACGGAGAAGAAACAAAAGGCAAAGAGGTTGAGGAAAAAGCTAGATGATACCCCGATATTACAGTGTAAAGACCAGTAGAAGTGATAAACTCAATTTTGATCATATATTTTTAATTTTCTTAGGCTTAGAAATTTTTATTTTTTTTTAGTTATTTTAATAATTTTAATTTTTTTTTTGGTATTTTGTGATTTTTGGGTTAAAAAGAACTTTAAGAGTAAAAATACACATTTATTAATATACAAATAAATTAAGTTTGAATTAATATTTCTATGACTTTAATTTAATATATTTTTTATTTGAAAATATTTAATTTTGATTTGATTTATTTTATAGGAAATTGCGTATTTTTATGAAGAAAATAAAATATTGAAATTAGACCTAGAGTCTGAGACACAGCTGGAGCTGAAACTTCACGAGGGATGTTGAGACTGTTACAACCATATTTTAGAAATTATTCAAGAAATAGAAGTAGATATTTTTCTAAGCTTTCCAAACATGTTGAATCGTCCAACTTGGAGTTATACCAAGAAAGATATGTCCAAAACACGATTAGCTGCGTGAGAAAATTCAGTGTCTTGAGAAATACAAAAATATCAGATTCAAACTCCAATTTTGCAACCAACAAGCATATATTTTTACTCCAAATTCAAAAATTGGAGATATCACAATAATATTAAAAGAAAATTAATATCTATTAACTTTAGTTTCAGTTTAAGTTTTAAGTTTTATTTTGATTAGTTTTAGTTAGTGTGAGACTATTATAAAGAGGTTTGTCTCTATTTGAAAACATACTCTCTATTCTCTCTTTTAGATAGGCATTCTCTTCTACTCTTTTTCTTTTAGTGATTTTAGTTTTAATTTTATTGTTGTGCTTATTTTTTCGGGTGATTTCAAAGCCCTAAGTATGATTTCTTGGTGTTAATAATTTTCATTGATCTTTTATTCTCTTGTATTAACTTTCAAGCTCGCTAATCGAGGTTTTAGGTTAAAAGTGTGACTAAACTATAACAAAACTCGTTTACAGACATTAAATATAAAATATTTGGTTTTTCATTGAAACCTTAGAAAGTTTTACAGTTGGGATCCCAAAATACTGTTTAGAAAATACATTACAGATCAAAATATACATAAGGTTGACTTAGGCAAAAAAAAAACAACTATTATAGTACATTTTCCCCAAAATAATCCTAGCCTTGGCGACCAGGCAGGCCGAACATGTACCTGTCACTCCACGCTCTCTGTACTCATGGTTGGTCAACCTTTCCTTGCCCTTACCTGCACCATAGAGCACCCGTGAGCCGAAGCCTAGCAAGAAAACTCAACACATAGCATATAACATATATATATATATGACAATCCAGAATATATAACAAACAACCAATGGGCTAAACATATAGCGGCCAGCGCCGTCCCAGGCGCTTACCAGGCCCTGGGTTTGCGATCTTCACCGAGAGGGTGGCTCCAGCACCCTAGGAGGGTCTCGCCCTAACGGCCTACACTTAGCGTGCTCAATGCTGATCCCGACCCCTTGCCGTATTTGGCTTCCTACCATTCTTGGCCTTCGCCGTTCCCGACCTTCGCCGTTCACTCACAAATATGCATCACATAGCACAATATCAACAGATATCTAAGCACATACTGAATATAAATATTAGGGCCACGCCCTGCAATACAAACAATAGGGCTACGCCCTGCAATGCAATAAATAGGCCCATGCCCTGCTCTACGGGTACAACAGTTTCCTTACCTGAGTCCCAAGCTATCTGAGAACCGCGATCCCGAGCAAAGTCCTCTAACCCGAGCCTCGTTGAAAACCTAGTCACAACATATTCATAATAACTATCCATCAAGTTCTAATCCAATAAATCACTTCGAAATATTAATCTAGCCTCTGAGACCTTAGATTCTACAAAACCTGGTAGTAAAATCCTTCCTAAGCCTTAACATTTGAGTTCCCGAGCTAAAATCCTTCAAACAGCCATTATTTTGCATTTGAGTCACGGCCCAGCCCCTTTAGGGCCGCGGCACGCTCAAGTCAGAGGTAAAATGCCTCTCTGCTGAGGGACACAAGCCGCGGTGCACTATACCTTGTGTCGCAGCGCGCCTAGGCAAACAAGGGCTTCCCAACCTCTTCGACACACACGGGCCGCGGCTCAAGCCCCCAAACCCAGAAAATCAAACTATTTCCTACGTTTTCCTCGAGCCTAAGCCCAAAATTCACACCCCAATCATAAACCCAACTTAGATTTAAGCCTAGAATTCCCTTTCATATAACCTAAACATCTCAACAGAACCACAAACAACTCCTCACACTCATCAAACATCCAAAATCAAACTTAAAATTGAACTCTCATGCAAACCTTCAATCCTAGTAGAATTCAACATGATGATCAAGTTTAAAAGCTTACCTCTGTACCAGATTCGACCTAAGCTAACTTCCCAAATCTACAAGCTTCTAGCCTCCCAAATTCCAGCCTTGAATCCTTAGTCTCTGGATAATTTTCTTAAAAAAGCCTCTAAGCTTCAATGAGAGGAGTGAGCCAAGAGAGAGAAGAAGGTTGAGAGTTATTGTTGTCCTTCTTCTTAGTTCCAGTGGTTTGTCAAGCCATCTAAGTGTACCAATCTTAGCCAAAAGTCTAATAAAATGCCTTTAAGCTTATCTAAACCCTCAAGTGCCACCAAGGGCAATTTCTTCAATTGCCAAGTCCCGCTAATTCCTCGAGTGTTCCTATAAATTCTTGTTAAATCCTAACATGTGCAAATCATTGCTAAATTACTACCCATTACTCGATAAATCCCGAACACACATTATGTTCCCAAAATACCCCTAGGCTCCTCCTGAGCTGGGTATTCGACCACGCTGTGACTTTCTAGCTAAACTGACGCCTAGGACCGTCTCAGATCGTGCATCACAAATATATCACCACTCACTCGTGGTATCAATCATAATATACACAAATATTGCATTTATGCCCTCAATTGGATAAAATTACAGATATGCCCCTAATAGCCAAATGGGGCCCACATGCATATTTAATTCACCTAAACATGCATTTATAATCATATAATCATCAAATTCATATATTAACATAATTAAATCAATTATTGCCCTCCCGGCATGCTAATCAAGGCCCTAAGCCTTATTATCAAATTTGGGACGCTATAACTATCTTCTTCTTACAGAAATTTCGTCCTCAAAATTATCTTAATAACTCGGGATACCGATCCTGCATATATGTCTCAAGTTCCCAAGTCGCCTATTCCACTTTGTTGTTCCTCCACAGCACCTTCACTAAGGCGATGGTCTTGCTCCGCAAGACTTTATCCTTTCGATCGAGAATCTGAACCGGCTTCTCTTCATACGATAAATCCTAATCCAGCTCCAAGTTCTCATAACTCACCACGTGCATAGAATCTGATACATACTTCCGGAGCATGGATACATGAAACACATTGTGAACCCCAGATATAGTTGGAGGCATCGCTAATCTGTAAGCTACCTCTCCAACCCGTTCTAGAATCTCAAAGGGGCCAACAAACCTAGGGCTCATCTTGCCCCGTACACCAAACCGTTTCACCCCTCTCAAGGGAGAAACTTTGAGAAACACATGGTCACCGACTTGAAAGTCTACGCTCCTGTGCCTCAAGTCATAGTAACTCTTCTGCCGACTCTGGGAGGCAAGCATTCGAGCTTTAGTCTTCTCAATCGCCTCATTGGTCCTCTGAACAACCTCAGGACCTAGATATCTCCTCTCACCCGTCTCATCCCAATGGATAGGTGATCTGCACTTCCTCCCATATAACATCTCATACGGAGCCACTCTGATAGTCGCCTGATAATTTTTATTGTATGAAAAACTCAATCAAAGGGAGATACTTACTCCAAGATCCCCCAAAATCCAGCACACAGGCTCATAACATATCCTTCAATATCTGAATTGTCCTCTCAGACTTCCCATCCGTCTGAGGATGATAAATGACTGTGTACCCATAGCCTTCTGTAGGCTCTCCCAAAACTTGGAGGTGAAGGTGGGGTCCCTGTCGGATATTATCGACCTCGGAGCCCTATGTAGTCGCACGATTTCTTTCACATATAATTCAGCATACTTCTCCATAGTATAAGTTTTCCTAACAGGTAAAAAGTGAGCGGACTTGGTGTACCTGTCCACAATCACCCACACTAAATCATGTTGTCCCATGGTCATCAACAATCTAACCACGAAGTCCATGGTGATATCCTCCCATTTCCACTCCGGAATCCCTAGAGGCTGCAACAACCTCACTGGCCTCTAATGTCCGGTCTTTACTTGCTGACAAGTTAAACACTTGGCCACATAATCCACCACATCCCTCTTCATCCCTGGCCACCAATACAGAGTTCTCGAATCTTAATACGTCTTCGTCATACCTGGATGTAAGGAATAGGGAGTGGTATGAGACTCATCCAAGATCTCTTGCTTGATACCAGAATCCATTGGAACACAAATCCAGCCTTTGTACTTCAGTAATCCCATCTCCGAAATAGAAAATTCTTTAGCTACTCCAGCTAAGACGCCCTCTATGTGCTCTCTCAACTGGGAATCCTCCCTATGTGCCTCCTTGATCCTCTCAAGGAGCGTAGACTGAAGAGTGATGTTGGCTAACAGACCAACCACCAACTCTATACCTACTCTAGTTATCTCTTCAACTAACTTATCCGACATCTGCCTCGAACTGAACAATTGTTCTGGCCCTTCCGACTCAACGCATCAGCCACCACATTGGCCTTCCCAGGGTGGTATAGAATATCACAATCGTAATCCTTTATCAATTCTAGCCAACGTCTGAGGCGCATATTCAAATCCTTCTGAGTAAAGAAGTACTTCAAACTCTTATGGTTGGTGTATATTTCGCACTTCTCGCCATATAAATAATGTCTCCAAACCTTAAGTGCAAATACCACCGCCACCAATTCTAGATCACGTGTGGGATACCATTGCTCGTACTCCTTCAACTATCTCGACGCATAGACTATCACCTTTCTGGCTTGCATCAGTACACACCCCAAACCCTGTTTGGAAGCATCACAATAAACTACAAACTTCTCATTGTCTAACGGAAAACTCAATACTGAAGCGGTGATCAGTCGCCGCTTCAACTCTTTGAAACTGTTCTCACACCTATCTGTCCACACATACTTAGTCTTCTTACGCGTCAATTCGGTCAATGGTGTGGCTATCCTAGAGAATCCCTCGATGAACTACCGATAGTACCCTGCCAATCCCAAAAATCTCCTAACCTCTGGTACACTACTCGACCTGGGCCAATTCATCACTGCCTCAATCTTACTTGGGTCAATCAGAATCCCCTCCTTACTAACAATATGACCCAGAAATGTTACTTGCGGTAGCCAAAACTCACACTTGCTAAATTTAGCATATAACTTGTGCTCCCTCAACTGTTGTAATACCAGGCGTAGATGTTGTTCGTGCTCCATCTCTGACTGAGAGTATACCAGTATGTCATCAATAAATACGATAAAAAACGTGTCTATATAATCCTTGAAGACCCTATTCATCAAGTCCATAAAGGTTGTTGGGGCTTTGGTTAATCCAAAAGACATAACCAAGAATTCATAGTGTCCATACCTCGTGTGGAAAGTGGTCTTTGGTATGTCCTTCTCTTTAATCCTTAATTGGTGGTAACCTGACTGAAGATCAATCTTAGAGAACACTGTCTTCCCTTGTAGCTGGTCAAACAAGTCGTTGATCCTAGGTAGTGGGTACTTGTTCTTAATGGTCAACATGTTCAGTTCTCTGTAGTCAATACACATCCTTAAGGATCCATCCTTCTTCTTGACGAAAAAACTGGAGCACCCCATGGCAAATAACTCGGTTTGATGAATCCCAAATCCAGTAACTCTTGCAATTGAATCTTTAGTTCCTTCAACTCTGCCGGAGCCATTCTATAAGGTGTCCTAGATACTGGCTCCGCCCCTGACACCAACTCTATAACAAACTCAATCTCTCAGTGTGGTGGCAACCCTGACAAGTCTGCGGGGAACAAATTAGGAAACTCACATACTAGTCTAGTCTCACCCGGCCCAACCGACACAACTCTAGAGGTATCCACAATGTTTGTTAGGAACCCTATGCAACCCTCCTGCATCAGGTCTCTAGCCTTCAATGCTGAAATCATAGGTACTCGCAGTCCACTCACTGTTCCCATGAATATAAAGGGTACCTCCCCTTCTGGTTCAAAGGTCACCATTTTGCGCTTGCAGTCAATTGTCACTCCATACTTCGATAACCAATCCAACCCTAGGATCATATCAAAGTCATCCAATGCTAGCTCAATCAGATCCACAGACAACACCCTATTGTCTACCTCTACTAGCAATGCTCTAACCCATCTTCTAGAGACTACCAGTTCTCCAGTTGGTAACAAAGTCTGAAATCCCTAGCATACAAATCACTAGGTCTACACAGCTGATCTATCACTCTAGCAGAAATAAATGAATGAGTAGCCCTTGAGTCAATCAATGCAGTAAAAGAAGAACCAGCACTAGAAATCTGACCTGTCACAATCGAGGGGCTAGCCTCAACCTAAGTCTGGGTCAAGGTAAATACTCTGGCAGGAGTGAGACTGTCTCTCTATTTCGACTTTTCTTTCCTGGCTTATGGGCAGTCCTTCCTCAAATGGCTAATGCTCCCACAAGTAAAGCAGGCCCTGATCCTGCACTCTCCACGATGTCGTCGTCTACACTGAGGACACACTGAGAAACTCCTCCAGTTGTCTCCCCCGCCCTGACGGCCACTGAAAGCACATTGTACCCTCTTATCTGAGCCAGGAGGAACGAAAGAGTCTGGGGCCTTTCTCTTCTGCTCGCTGGGGCCACTACCCCGGCTAGATCCAGTAAAAGGAGGCATCATCCTCCGAGCATCACGCCTAGCAGCGCCCTCTCTCCATATATGATCCTTGTCCTCCTCAGCTGTAAGGGCCTTTTCCACTACCTGTGCATAAGTGGTAATCCCCGGATCCAAAGTTATCTTGATGTCACGGGCGATCATGACATTCAATCCCCGCACAAAGCGATCTCTTCGTGCCATGTCAGTCGGCACCAAATCCGGCGCAAACTTCACTAACCGATCAAATTTCAAAGCATACTTAGTAACCGTCATCCGGTTCTGAGTCAGGTTGGAAAACTCATCCACCTTCGCAACTCGAACTGCGATACTATAATACTTCTCATTGAAAATGTTTCTGAACTCTTCCCTGGTCATAACTGCGATGTTCTTTCTCTGAGACACAACATCCCACCAGATGCGGGCATTTTCTCTCAACATGTAGCTGGCACAAGCTATACTCTCATTCCCTTCCACCCCAATGAAATCCAGGATGTAAGAAATCATATTCATCCACTGCTCTGCCCGTAATGGGTTTGGACCACCCTTGAAGGTAGGAGGATGTTGCTTCATGAACCTCTCCTACAAAGGTTCCCATTGTTGGGGTTTTATGCTCTAATTAAAACCCAAATTCTTTGTAATCTCATTTTATTATCAATAAAAGAATAGAAATCATTTTTTGACTTGGTTAATCACTTTGCTCACATGTTTTATTTTCATGATTATTTGTTTAATATAAACTTCTATTAAATCCCGAGCATATAGCTAATCTTATTTATAGTGACGTAATCACAGTAGAATATAAATATGATTATATGTTCAAAATAAGTTAGTCCTAAGATTAGTTAGTGCACAGGATTTACACTGACTTGCCAATCTATGATATGATCTACTTACACATTACACTGTTATGTTCTTTCCAGAACATTAGCAAAGTAGATAAAATCGGATGTATTTGTTACATCGGACAGGACTGATATTGACAGTTGATAAGATAAGTAAACATACCGTTATTATCTATTCTAGTCATATCATATAATTGACCATAGGTCAATTCAATCTCAATTCTGAGTGGTTAGTATTCTAAATGATTGTATTATTTGAGTTCTTTGACTTGTTCGTTACCAGCTTGCCCTACAGACTAGCCCATACTTACATCTTGGGAACTCGGTAGTATAACTGAGTGGGAGTGTTAATCATAGATATGAGCATCTATAGCTTCTGATGAAGAAGTGAAACGATGGTTTCCTTTTAGTTTGGTTCAAGGTGTTAAATGATAGAGATCTCATTTCAGTAATTAAATTAGTTTACTGAAATATCATTTTCATGGAACTAAGTGTTTTAAGGATAAAATACAATGAGGGGTAAAACGGTATTTTAGTCCTATCTCATTGTAGACCGTCTATAGAGGATTGAGTGACAATTATGGTTGTAACAATGGATAATTAATAGCGTATCTATATTTGTTATAGAGCGTTCTATGAATTCAATAGTGCAATTCCGAGCCTATAGTGGAGTCACGAGGAATTAATAAGTTAGTAAATTTATTTGTTAGATTTATGATAACTTATTGGAGCTTGATTTCATAGGCCCATGGTCCCCATTGTACCTTGGATAAAATCATCTAGATAGTCTCAATTAATTGATTTAATTATCAATTAGAATTATCAAAGTTGACCAGGTCAATTTTGAATAGTTTCACAGAGTTGTGTAATTTTGAGAAGAAAAGAGAAATTATGGCAGATTTATTAATTAAGATAATTTGGTATCTAAATTTATAAATAAGTTTAAATCAAGGTTCAAATTATAAATAATTAATTTGATAAAGGATTTAAATAATTATTTAATTAATTAAATCAATAAAAAATAATACAGGCCTTGATTTTAAGTCCAATGGGCTTATAATCAAATGGGAAATTTCACGGCCTAAAGCCCAAGATAATTTCAACCTAGGGCTTCAAAATGGATATTATTTTATTGATTTTTTTAATTAAATTAAATAGCCTAATTGAGTCTATAAAAGGAGTGCTTAGAGAGAAGTCAAAACATAAGTTTAATCACTGATTTTCTGATAGTTTTAGATTCTCTCTAAACACAAGTCCTTTTCTAAGCCTCTTTGTTATTTTCTCTTCTTCTCTCTATATCTATCTCATGTGTTGAGAATTTCCCACACTAGTCTAGGTGGTTCTAAGGATACATTGGAATATTGTGAAGAAAATAGAAGATCGGTTCAGTTTCTTGATAATACTCTGTGACAGAGAGGATACAAGAGTTAGAGAAACTGAAGGAAGGACTGTTTCATTCCGCTGCACATACTGTAAGTATTCTATTCTTTGTTTCTCTTTGAATTCAATTTTAGAAACATGTTTTAGGCTATCTCGTATTAATTTGTTTAATATTAGATATACATGAAAATAAATAAAGATCATGTATAAGCTAATCTAACAACTGGCCTCAGAGCCTTTGGTAATCTTTATTTTCATGCATGAACATGTTTAAAATTGAATTATTTGATATGTTTGAATAATTTGATGGTTTTCATGTTTTTATGAAGCATATTGATTTTATGTGAATTTTAGCAATTTTTAGGTTATTTTGTTGTGATTTCTATGCTATTAATTTTTATATATGCTTTATTTTGTGTAAAACATGTTAAAAATTAATTAGAAAATGGTTTTGGTTTGAAAAATTGCTCAAAAAAAAATATTTTGCACTGGCTCCCATGCACGCGCGAACCCCAGCCCCGCGCGCGCAAGCCTAGCAGAGAACAGTAACCGTACTGACGGTACTGTTCATCATTTTTTTTTAAAGAAAATTAAGAATTGTGAAAAATTATTATTTATAATCAAAGCCAAAAATATCAGATTTGTTTTGTATTTAAAAATATATTTTTTTAAATAAGATATTCTTGTTAGTTGAGATTTAAATAATTATATATTTTCTACAAAGATTCAAATTCAAATTTAAAAAAAAGACTAACAACTTAATTTTAAATCTTTTAATATATTAAAATATTAGAATTAAGATATCAGATATTTGAGATATTTTCATTTAAATTCTTGTTTTTTTATTCTATAGTTTTTAATATTCTATAGTTTTAATATTTTAATATTTGAGATATTTCATTTAAATATAAATATCTTTTTATTCTATAGTTTTTAATATTTAAATTATTTGAAATTTGAATATTGTTAGTTAGATATTTTTATGGGTATTTGAATTTGTTTAACTATTTTGAGATATTTTAGAGTTGTTATAACTATTTATATTTTATTTTTTTTAAATGGTTAAAATATTAACTAATAGTTGTAACAACACAAGATATTTTTGGAAAATAGTTTAGATATTGATTTTAAAATTTAAAATTGGTTAAATTTTGAAAAATATCATTTTTTTTCAGCCAATTAATAAAATATTTTTTTTAATAAATGGGATTTAAATTAACTTTGATTAATTGTTGATAAATCCTATTTAAATTAAATTAATATTTTTTTTTCAAATTAACCTAAAACCAAGTTAATTGTTGATAAATTAAATTTAAATTAATTATTGTTAATTGTTGATAAATTTCATTTAAATTGACTTATTTTTTGTAAAAAATTGATTAATTTGAATTTTTTTTGATAAATTCTAGATAATTAATTGTGGTATTTTTGCAAATGAAATAAATTGTGGTATTTTTGCATAAATCCATATAATTGCTCATATAGTAACATAATTAGGCCCATCCAAGTATAACATGTCTGTTTGCACTATATGTGATATTTTTGCAATTGGGCTTAGATGCATATAGTGGCCCATATGTTTGTTAGATATATGGTATTTTTCCAAATAAAATATTCATAAAATGATAGGTTTTATTTGGGCCCATTAGAAAATGTAAAGTTTAAATTCCTCTCTTGTGGGTGATTCCACTTGTGAAGGCCCATTTGCTTTGCATGACTATAGTGGGCCTAATCAATTAATAACAATTAATAAAACGAATGTTTAAATTCCTGTCTTTTGGACCTTGTATGGAAGATATGGGGCCTTTGTAGTGGGAACGACATACTGGACCCAGCCCTCCTCCATACAAGCCCAATTGTTAAGGCTCATTTACCTGAGTTGGACTTAATTGTATAGGTTCATTATATTAGTTAAACCTAAATATTGATTAGCAACAAATTAATTCTAAATTAATTGAATTTGTTTCAATGTGACACTTTAGAATTAATAAGAAATTATAGGACTTTGGTTTTAAAAAATTTAATCTGTTTAATTTTTTTTGGGAAAACCATAGTCATTAATTTTCTAAAAATAAATAATAAAAATACTATTTTTAATTTTATAATGAGCTTATTTGAAGAATTTTATTCGATCTCCACCGTTGGTTTAACATAGTCAATAGCTTAATGGGGCCTCGAGGCGCTTTGATTCGTCCCCCTACAGAAGGTGTTCATTAGTTATTATGACAAGGTTAGATTTCGAAAGATAGATAATTATAGGTCAAATTCTACTGGACTCACCCCTACAGTGACTACTAGAACTAAATCTATGATTATTGAAACCGTGGGTCTAGCTCATAAAATAAAAGATTTTGTTTTCTTATTTTGATCAAATAGTAGGTTGTTAATAGTGGTGTCCATTATTAAATGAGTTTACAACTCTATTTAACTAGTGATATTTTTTACTCTCGCCAACCGGGACAATGATATCATAGATTAGTTAAAAGCCTAAAGAAATAGAGATATGATTGTTTTTGGTATTTTTTCTCATATCTTACATATTTTTTGTATATGTTGTGCTATTTCTTGAAATTTGTGTGAATAGAAGTTTTATTGAGCAAATGTGATTGATTTCTATTTTATTGGTAATTTGTAGTTTTGAGTTATGGCTGTGTCTACTCCCATCCTTTCTCAACTTTCGATGGAGAAACTTCCTTAAATGGAAACAAAACATCAACATTGTGTTGATAGGTGACAACTCCAAGTTCGCCATGACTGAGGAATCCCCGGAAGTTCCAGCTGAAGGAGCTACCAAGTCTGTGAGGGACAAGTATGAGCGTTGGCAAGCGGCTAACAACAAGGGGCGGTACTACATGTTGACTAGTATGGTCGACACTCTCAAGACAAAGATGGAGAATGTCGAGACAGCCTACAAAATCATGGATCAACTCCAAGACATGTTTGGTGCCAAGTCAGCGCAGACTCGTTTTGAGGCCACCAAGAAATATGCCAATGCTCGAATGGCACCTTCTCAACATGTTCGTGATCACCTGATCAAGATGACAAAATACTTTTAGGAAGCTAAACTACACAGAGCCATAATAGATGAGGAAACTCAAGTTGGCTTAATCCTCAACAGTCTTTCTCCAGCTTTCCTTCCATTCACCAACAACTATGTGTTGAATAAACTCAACTATGGTCTGGCGCAGCTCATGAATGAGCTTCAGACTTTTGAGTCTATCATGGGTGGACCTAGTAAGGGAGGAGAAAAGAAGACAACCACTACTGCTGCTGCTAATCCAGCTAAGGCTGAAGCTAACCAAGCTTCATCTTCAAAAGCTGGAAATAAGAGGAAAGGTGGGAAAAACAACAACCCCAAGCCTGCAAAAGGCTGCAAAGGCGAGTGCACAACCAAGTGCACAGACGCCTAAGGGGAAAAACAAAAAAAGCAAGAAAGGTAAAGGTAAATGTTTTCACTGGAAAGAGAAGGGGCATTGGAAACAAGATTGCCCCAAGTTTCTAGCAGATAAAAACAAAGGTAATATGATTATAGTTCATTTATCTTGGAAACATGTGTTTTAGAGAATGATAACTTTGTTTGGATTATTGATTCTGGATCTACTAACCATGTTTGTAACTCTTTACAGCTTCTTGAATCGTGGGAGGAAGTGAACGAAGGCGGCTTAAAGCTTAGAGTTAGGAACGGAGCGTTCGTTGTGGTCCAAGTTAGAGGAAGAGCTTGTCTGAAGTTCGGAAATAAATTTTTAATTTTAAAAGATGTATTTTTTATTTCGGATTTTAGTAGAAATTTAATTTCAGTTTCCATGTTGCAATTAGAACGATTTGTTATGACTTTCACAAGTTTTAATATATCTATTTCTTTCAATGGATCACAATTGTGTATTGCATGTTTGGAAAACGGGCTTTATATTCTGCAACCTAACGAACCCCTCGCTTTTAATAATGATTTATTCAAAGTAGTTAAGCCTAGGACCAATAAACGTCAAAAGACCGATAACAATAATATGACGTATTTATGGCACTTGATACTAGGTCACATTGGCTATGATAGGATTCAAAGACTTACAAAGGATGGACCTTTGAGAGAACTCACCTTAGGTGAATTACTTGTCTGTGAATCTTGTCTAGAAGGCAAATTGACCAAGCGTCCATTCTCTGCAAAGGGTGATAGGGCCAAAGAACCACTTGGTCTTGTGCATTCAGATGTTTGTGGACATTTGAATGTACAAGCCAGGGGTGGTTTTGAATATTTTGTCACTTTCATTGACGATTACTCTAGATACTCGTGTCTTTACCTAATGCATAGGAAATCAGAAACATTTTCAAAGTTTCAGGAATTCCTAGCAATGGCTCAGAACCAATTAGGTAAAACGTTAAAGATCTTGCGATCTGATAGGGGTGGAGAATATTTGGATATGCAGTTCCAATATCATTTAACTGAACTTGGGATTTTATCACAACTTACTGCCCCAGGTACTCCGCAACAAAATGGTGTAGCGGAATACCGGAACAGAACTTTATTGGAAATGGTTAGATCCATGCTTAGTTACTCAACTCTACCAACTTCGTTCTGGGGACATGCAATTGAAACCGCGAACGACATTTTCAATGACGTGCCGTCTAAATCAATCCCCAAAACACCTTTAGAACGCTAGAATGGTTGTTGAATCCCAAAAGAGGGTGTTTTAATATTTAAACTCGCAAGTGCACAAATTGTTTCGGAATATAATGTTCATGCAAGTACGAGGTCGAACCCATGGGAGTTGACTAACATCAAAAGAAACTATTTCAAACAAAGCAAGAATATTCTAACCTAGTTCCAAATATTTGATGAGATTTTGTTTTAGAAAAATAAAAGACAAGTAATAAAAAGATTTAAGATTAAATAGAAAAATGGTTTTCAAATGAGATATGTAAAATAAGATTATTAAGATATTAGAATCCACAAAATGCAAGTTCAATAGTATTTATAAGTATATTGATTTCCAAATTTAGATATAGTTGAAATAAATCACACTATATTTTTTCAAAATACATTTTCTATTCAAGCACAAGTTACTTTTTCAAAAAGGTAAGATTTTTCTTCACTTATAAAAGATATAATTTCTAAGCATTAGTTGTGTTACAACCTAATGAAACTACAAAAAATCAAAGAGATTATGTTTAGGCAAAATATGATACTTATGCTCTAAGAATTAGATGTGAACAATTTAATGAAAAACATTTAATCAAAGAATATCATATTTTTGCATAATGAAAAACTAAGTGTAATATGCTTTAACACTCAATAATAGATGAAAAATGCATATCTTTGATAGAAAAATCCATAAACAATGTTACACAAATGGGAAATCAACATACAATAAAAAATACTATCTAGTTACATTTTGCTTCATCATCATCTTAATAACCTTTGAAAAAGATTAGAAGCTCATAACTAGATAAAAATTACAAAATAACATACTTGACATGCTCTTCAAAAGATGAAAATGGTAGAGAGAAAATAGTGAAAAGAAGAGAGAAAAATATGTGTAGAAGATGTTGAAAAGATGAAGAAGAAGAGCCCCCCAAATGGTCTTACAAGACTCTATTTATAGGCAAAATATGGAGATTAAATTAATCAAATTAAAATAAATAAATTGATTAATTTAATTGTGTTGGGAAGTGGTAGGATAAATAGAGTAAGTATAAGAGTATTGGAAAGATGAAATGTTTGGTTGGGTAAAAGATTAGTGAAAAGCTAGGGTAAAAAATAAATTATGAATGTTTATTTAGGTAAGAAAAATAGAGAAGAGGGAATTGATATTTGGGTGAAAAGAAAAATAAAACATTGGGAAAGAATATAATTTTTAGCCTTTTTGGTGGCTGTGTTTAGTTGTAGCTGGCCATGTGCAAAATTCTAGCTGAAGGCAAGTTGGGCTCGGGCCTGGTGGAGAGGCAACAATGAACGTGGGCCTTTAGACTGAGCCAGGCGGAATGCTGCTGAATGGCTGAAGAAGATGCATGCGGGCCTGGAAGGTGGACATGGGCCCGTGTAGCTGGCTGGGAGCAGGCTGAAGACTAGAGGCGGTTTGGTGATGCTGAGTGCTCCTTGTCCGTACGGCTAGCAGGTGGAGTTGCTGGGCCTGTTGGCTTCATGATGAGGCTAGGAACTGAAGAAAGGTTGGAGGCTGGACAAGTGGCGATGCTAGGAAGGAGGCACTGAAGGCAGGAGGTGAGCTTCAGGAGCACGTGTTGGCTGAGACGCTGTTGGGGCAGGGGCATTGGGCCTGGCTTGGGCCTGGAGGAAAATGACACTTTCCTTGCTTTTCCTTTACAGAAATGCCATTTTTTCACCATTCTTCTTGCTTTTCAAGAGCAAAAATTATAATAAAAAAAATTCCCTATAAAACAAACATAAATTAAATTAAAACTAAATATTTTCAATAATGAAATATACAACAAAAGTTCAATGAAAATATTAATTAAAATTTAATTTACTTAAACATTTAAGCTCAAAATTGCATCTTTTTACTCCTAACTTAACAATATTAATTTTAAATAATTAAGCCATAACATTTTACAATAATATAACAATAAAAATACACAAAAATCTATAAAATTAAAATAAACCTAATAAGTTCAAAATTACTTAAAAACTTAATAAATCAATTAAAAACTCAAGAATTAAGCAACAATTAGCACATAAAAATTGGTAAAATAACTCTATTTTATAGAGTTATCAATGGTCATGAACCTAGTTTATGACATTATAGAATCTGGGGGTGTCCCGCTCACGTCCTAAGGAAAAAGGAGGGAAAGCTAGAACCACGAACTGAAGTTTGCATGTTTGTTGGCTATCCTAAAGGTACTCGGGGTGGACTTTTCTATAGTCATTCAGAAAAGAAAGTGTTTACTTCTACAAATGCTACTTTTATGGAAAATGACTATGTCCAGAACTTTAAACCTCGTAGCAAAGTAGTTTTAGAGGAGATGGTTAAAGAATTGACTCCAACCAATGTTCCATCGTCATCAACGCGAGTTGATGATGAAATTCCCACTCTTCACATCCAACCGACGCAAGTCAGTTTAAATGAAGAAAGTACCACTGTTCCTGAGCAAACAGTCATGGAGCCTCGTCGTAGTGGGAGGGTTTCTAGGAACCCAGTTCGCTATGGTTTGGATGGTGAAACCAATATGGTTGTTAGTGACACTAGTGATGATGATCCGTTGTCTTTCAAACAGGCAATGGCTAGCCCTGAAAAGGAACTATGGCTCGAAGCCATGAAACAGGAAATGGAGTCCATGTACTCAAATTCCGTCTGGGATCTTGTGGAAGCACCTAGTGACTTTAGGGCCATTGGGTGCAAGTGGATCTACAAGAAGAAATGAGGTGTTGATGGAAATATTGAAACTTATAAAGCTCGATTAGTGGCAAAGGGTTATACCCAAAGAGAAGGAGTGGACTATGAGGAAACTTTTAGTCCGGTAGCCATGCTCAAATCCATTCGCATCCTCCTATCCATAGCAGCTGCTCTCGGCTATGAGATCTGGCAAATGGACGTCAAGATAGCTTTTCTTAATGGAAAGCTTGACGAAGTCATTTATATGGATCAGCCAGAAGGATTTAAAGTATCTAGACAAGAAGGAAATTTTTGCAAGTTGAATAGGTCCATCTATGGACTTAAGCAAGCTTCTCGTTCCTGGAATCTTAGGTTTGATGAAATAATCAAAACCTATGGCTTTGAACAAAATATTGATGAGCCCTATGTTTACCAACTGAAGGCAAATCAAATAGTGGTATTCCTCGTTCTTTATGTAGATGATATCTTACTCATTGGAAACAATGCTAAGAAATTATCAGATGTGAAGAATTGGCTGAGCACCCAATTCCAAATGAAGGATTTGGGTGAAGCAAGTTATGTTCTAGGTATCCAGATCATCAGGGATAGAAAGAACAAACTCTTAGCTCTATCTCAAGCAGCTTACATAGATAAAGTGCTTAAACGTTTCTCAATGACGAATTCCAAGACAAGGCGTCTACCGTCCCGCCATGGAATTTATCTTTCAAAGAAGCAAGTCTCCCTAGACTCCTGAAGAGGAAGATGCAATGAGAAAAGTTCCTTACGCATATGCAGTTGGAAGTCTGATGTATGCCATGTTGTGTACTAGACCAGATATCTGCTATGCAGTGGGAGTAGTGAGCAGGTATCAGTCAAACCCTGGACCGGAACATTGGATAGCAGTTAAGCATATCCTGAAGTATTTGAGACGAACTAGGGATTATATGTTAGTCTACAAGGGTGGTGTTCTGAACCCTGCAGGCTACACCGATTCAGATTTTCAGACTGATGTCGATGACAGGAAATCTACTTCTGGAATGGTGTTTACTCTTGGGGGTGGAGCTGTGATTTGGAGAAGCGTAAAGCAGTCTGCAATCTCAGATTCCACCATGGAGGCTGAGTACATAGCCACGTCAAAAGCAGCTAAGGAAATAGTCTGGCTAAAGAAGTTCTATTCAGATCTTGGTGTTATTCCAGAAATGGATAAACCACTTGTGTTGTTTTGTGACAATACATGAGCGATAGCCAACTCGAAAGAACCTCGAAGTCACAAGAGGAGTAAGCATATAGAAAGGAAGTATCACACTATCCGAGAATATGTGGCTAGGGGAGATGTGAAGGTTATGAAGATTGCAACTGAAGACAATCTTGCGGATCCGTTTACAAAGACACTACTAGAAGCTACATTTGATAAGCATATCAAGGAAATGAGATTCGTAGAATCGAGGCATTAGTTTCAATTAGTGAAAGTGGGAGTTTGTTGGGGTTTTATGCCCTAATTAAAACCCAAATTCTTTGTAATCTCATTTTATTATCAATAAAAGAATAGAAATCATTTTTTGACTTGGTTAATCACTTTGCTCACATGTTTTATTTTCATGATTATTTTTTTAATATAAACTTCTATTAAATCCCGAGCATATAGCTAATCTTATTTATAGTGACGTAATCACAGTGGAATATAAATATGATTATATGTTCAAAATAAGTTAGTCCTAAGATTAGTTAGTGCACAGGATTTACACTGACTTTCCAATCTACGATATGATCTACTTACATATTATAGTGTTATGTTCTTTCCAAAACATTAGCAAAGTAGATAAGATCGGATGTATTTGTTACATCGGACAGGACCGATATTGACAGTGATAAGATAAATAAACATACCGTTATTATCTATTCTAGTCATATCATATAGTTGACCATAGGTCAATTCAATCTCAATTCTGAGTGGTTAGTGTTAGAGAATATATATTATTGCTCAATGGAAATATGGAAAAACCAAAATACAACTCTATGCAAAAATACAATGGACAAGATAGTTGATTAAATAAATATTACGACTCAATTGCTCAAAATACAAGTAAATAGAAAGATGTAGAAGAAGAAGATTACAAACTCAATACTATAATAATACAAGTAAATAAGAAGAACAAAAGAATGAAAACAAAAACAAACTCTCACACAACCAAAGTGTAGAGTAGTAGGGATCACCAACTTGAACAAGGTTCAAGACCTTTGTCCAAAAGCTTATTTCCCCCTATTTCTATGCACTAAATGATCTCTCTAGGAAATAGCTCTTTGGAATTATCAAGCCTTTTGGTGTATTTTCCAGCCAAGTGCTTTGTGGATGGAAAATGGTGTGTCTTACAAGTGAGCATTATGCTCCTATTTATAGAGTTTTGAGACACCCTTTGAATTTCAAATTCCACCAACCCCCATGGCTGTTACCAATAATTAATTGGATGTTTTATGGAATTAAAATAGAGATTTGGGAGTTACTTGGCTGTTGGAAACGTTCAAATTGGAAAAAAACCGAATTTGTATGAAGCTAAGCCACTAGGGTCGCGGCCCTTGGTCATTTTCAGCAACCAATTTTTTAGTGTTTTTTCCAAAACGTTCCAATTTATTCCCACTTGATTTTGTAACTTCCATACACAATATGGGAGTTAAAATCACATCTCTATCAGCCATTTCTCATATGACTTTATGAAATCCAATCTCAAATGTGTAACATATAATATACACATTATTGGGTAATATTTGGGAGTTACAAATTTGTAACTGATTTTGTAACTCCAAAATATGTCACATTTAGGCACACACATGTGTCCAAATTTGTGACTCTCAATAATATGTTACAAGGTGTGACAAATCACATTTTGTCACATTATTTAATCTAATATTATATTATATGAAATAATATAACATTCCCCCACTAGATTAAATAATCACTTTTATAACACTTATTTAATCAATCAAACATTATATTAAAATATAATAGTTAGTATTCTAACTGATTGTATTATTTGAGTTCTTTGACTTGTTCGTTACCAGCTTACCCTACGGACTAGACCATACTTACATCTTGGGAACTCGGTAGTATAATTGAGTGGGAGTGTTAATCATAGATATGAACATCTATAGCTTCTGATGAAGAAGTGAAACGATGGTTTCCTTTTAGTTTGGTTTAGGGTGTTAAATGATAGAGATCTCATTTCAGTAATTAAATTAGTTTACTGAAATATCATTTACAAGGAACTAAGTGTTTTAAGGATAAAATACAATGAGGGGTAAAACGGTATTTTAGTCCTATCTCATTGTAGACCGTCTATAGAGGATTGAGTGACAATTATGGTTGTAATAATGGATAATTAATAGCGTATCTATATTTGTTATAGAGCGTTCTATGAATTCAAGAGTGCAATTCCGAGTCTATAGTGAAGTCACGAGGAATTAATAAGTTAGTAAATTTATTTGTTAGATTTATGATAACTTATTGGAGCTTGATTTCATAGGCCCATGGTCCCCATTGTACCTTGGATAAAATCATCTATATAGTCTCAATTAATTGATTTAATTATCAATTAGAATTATCAAAGTTGACTAGGTCAATTTTGAATAGTTTCACAGAGTTGTGTAATTTTGAGAAGAAAAGAGAAATTATGGCAGATTTATTAATTAAGATAAATTTGTATCTAAATTAATAAATAAGTTTAAATCAAGGTTCAAATTATAAATAATTAATTTGATAAAGGATTTAAATAATTATTTAATTAATTAAATCAATAGAAAATAATACATGCTTTGATTTTAAGTCAAATGAGCTTATAATCAAATGGGAAATTTCACGGGCCTAAAGCCCATGATAATTTCAACCTAGGGCTTCAAAATTGCTATTATTTTATTGATTTTTTTAATTAAATTAAATGGCCTAATTGAGTCTATAAAAGGAGTGCTTAGAGAGAAGTCAAAACATAAGTTTAATCACTGGTTTTCTGATAGTTTTAGATTCTCTTTAAACACAAGTCATTTTCTAAGCCTCTTTGTTATTTTCTCTTCTTCTCTCTCTATATATATCTCATGTGTTGAGAATTGCCCACACTAGTCTAGGTAGTTCTAAGGATACATTGGAAGATTGTGAAGAAAATAGAAGATCGGTTCAGTTTCTTGATAATACTCTGGAACAGAGAGGATACAAGAGTTAGAGAAAATGAAGGAAGGACTGTTTCATTCCGCTGCGCATACTGTAAGTATTCTATTCTTTGTTTCTCTTTGAATTCAATTTTAGAAACATGTGTTTAAGCTATCTCGTGTTAATTTGTTTAATATTCAATATACATGAAAATAAATAAAGATCATGTATAAGTTTTCCCTACACCCATCTATTCTCCACAACAGGCTGGGCTGGCACTGGTGCCACAGCCTGTGGAACCGGTAACCCAATGCCCTGAGGAGGGGCCTATTGCCTCAACTGTCGAAGCTTTTCTTCTGTTCGGTGAAGTCTAGCTTCCATCTCGGCAAATAATTGTTGTCAATTTGGTGGGGGCAGGTGGAGGGTCTTGAACCTGGTTGTCATCCTCGGCCCTATTGCCGCAGAGTCTGATTGATCGCTGAGGCATTACTACAATATGCCTGCAATCAATGATGTCGCTTATCAGGCATGATAACAACATCCAAAACCACCTCCCAACTCATCAACCAATCACAACCAGCAAATCCACATATCATAGATAGCATACAATAATCAAGGGGGCCATGCCCTAGCATCATGCATATGTCAACTTATTCATCATCCTCTATTTAAATATATTCAGGAAAAACAGGGCGCTATAACAAGCAATTAAGCATATAATTCATTAAATACCAACCAACCTTGAGTCGAGCTTGTCACTGGCAGCGAGCGTACATGTTCAGTTGATCTCCGGGAACCATAAACCTTGGCTCGCTCTGATACCAAGTTGTAACGCCCTACTTCATTAGAGTCGTTACTAAGTGAGTTAAAAATGTGCCATTAGCTCGCTAATTGAGATTTTAGGTTAAAAGTGTGACTAAACTATAACAAAACTCGTTTAAAGACATTAAATATAAAATATTTGGTTATTCATTGAAACCTTAGAAAATTTTACAGTTAGGATCCCAAAATACTGTTTAGAAAATACATTATAGATCAAAATATACATAAGGTCGACTTAGGTGATAAAACAACTATTACAATATATTTTCCCAAAAATAAACCTAGCCTTGGCGGCCAGACAGGCCAAACATGTACCCGTCGCTCCACGCTCTCCGTACTCATGGTTGGTCAACCTTTCTCTTTCCCTTACCTGCATTATAGAGCACCTTTGAGCCGAAGCCCAGCAAGAAAACTCAACACAAAGGATATAACATATATATATATATGACAATCCACAATATATAACAAAAAACCAACGGGCTAAACATATAGCGGCCAGCGCCGTCCCAGGCGCTTACCAGGCCCTGGGTTCGCGGTCTTCACTGAGAGGGTGGCTCCAGCACCCTAGGAGGATCTCACCCTAATGGCATGCACTTAGCTTGCTCAACACTGATCCCAACCCCTTGCCGTATTTGGCTTCCTGCCATTCTCGGCCTTCGCCGTTCCCAACCTTCGCCGTTCACTCACAAATATGCATCACATAACACAATATCAATAGATATCTAAACACACACTTAATATAAACATTAGGGCCACGCCCTGCAATACAAACAATAGGGTTGCGCCCTGCAATGTAATCAATAGGGCCACACCCTGTTCTATGGGTACAACAGTTTCCTTACCTGAGTCCCGAGTTATCTGAGCACCGCGATCCCGAGCATAGTCCTCTAACCCGAGCCTCGTTGAAAACCTAGTCAAAACATATTCATAATAACCATCCATCAAGTTCTAATCCAATAAATAACTTCGGAATATTAATCTAACCTTCGGGACCTTGGATTCTACCTAACCGAGTAGTAAAATCCTTCCTGAGCCTTAACATTTGAGTTCCCAAGCTAAAAACCTTGAAACAACCATTATTTTGCATTTGAGTTGCGGCCCAGCCCCTTCAGGGCCGCGACATGCTCAAGTCAGAGGCAAAATGCCTCTCTGCTGAGGGACACGGGCCACGACGCACTATACCTTGCGCCGCGGCGTGCCTATGCAAACAAGGGCTTCCCAGCCTCTTCGACCCACATGGGCTGCGGCCTGAGCCCCCAAACTCAGAAAATCAAACTATTTCCTGCGTTTTCCTCGAGCCTAAGCCCCAAATTCACACCCCAATCATAAACCCAACTTAGATTTAAGCCTACAATTCCCTTTCATATAACCTAAACATCATAACAGAACCACAACACAACTCCTCACACTCATCAAACATCCAAAATCAAACTTAAAATTGAACTCTCATGCAAACCTTCAATCCTAGCAGAATTCAACATGATGATCAAGTTTAAAAGCTTACCTCTGTACCAGATTCAATCCTGAGCTAACTTCCAAAATCTACAAGCTTCTAGCCTCCCAAATTCCAGCCTTGAATCCTTAGTCTCTGGATAATTTTCTTAAAAAAACCTCTAAGCTTCAATGAGAGGAGTGAGCCGAGAGAGAGAAGAAGGTTGAGAGTTATTGTTGTCCTTATTCTTAGTTCCAGTGGTTTCTCAAGCCATCTAAGTGCATATCCAATCTTAGCCAAAATTCTAAAATGCCCTTAAGCTTATCTAAACCCTCAAGTGCCACTAAGGGAAATTTCTTCAATTACCAGCTCCCGCTAATTCCTCGAGTGTTCCTATAAATCCCTGTTAAATCTCGACATGTCCAAATCATTTCTAAATTACTATCCATTATTCGATAAATCCCAAACACACATTACGTTCCCAAAATACCACTAGGCTCCTCCTGAGCCGAGTATTCGACCTCGTTGTGACTTTCTAGCTAGACTGCTCCCTAGGACCGTCTCGGATCGTGCATCACAAATATATCACCACTCACTCATGGTATCATTCATAATATAAACAAATATTGCATTTATGCCCTTAACGGGCTAAAATTAAAAATATGCCTTTAATAGACAAATTGGGCCCCCATGCATATTTAATTCACCTAAACATGCATTTCTAATCACATAATTATCAAATTCATATATTAATGTAATTAAGTCAATTATTGCCCTCCTGACATGCTAATCAAGGCCCTAAGCCTTATTAGCAAATTTGGGACGCTACAGATACTTTGGAAGGCTGTGAAGAAAATTGAAGAACGGGTCAGTTTCTTGGTAATACTTTGGGACAGAAATGATACAAGGATTAGAGAAACTGAAGGAAAGACTCAATCATTCCGATGCATATAATGTAAGTGTCCTTATCATTATTTATGTTTGAATTCAATTTTAGAAACATGTTCTAGGTTATCTTATATTAATATGTTTGATACAGGATTTACATGAAAATAAACAAGATCCTGTATAAGTTTTCCTAACAATAAGCACCTTTAACTTCGGTTTTTAGCAAAAAAACTGAAGTTAAAGGGTTCTGTCATTTTTTCTCACAAAAATGTCCCTTCGCCTATTACCCTTTAACTTTACTTTACGTAAATAACCGAAGTAATAAGTTAATTCCAATGAGTGCTAAACCAAAAATTGAAGTTAAAAGTCCATCAAAAGCTTTAACTTCACTTTTTATGTATTTCCCAACAATTCTATGTATAAAAACCGAAGTTAAAGCCTATTTTTGTAGTAGTGTCACACAACCATCATCCAAAGGGAAATGATCAGTGTAAGCAGCAATTAACCAAGAATTCTTTAATAGTATAAAAAAAAGAAGCCTCAGTTAACCAAATATTTTCAAACATGAACTTTTTTTTTATGTAACTGATTTGCTAAAGGAATAATATCATTTAATAAAAGATGCAAAATTGGTGATCCGAGCAAAAAAAAAAAAAACCACAATGAAACAAAGAGGCATTGGAAAAATGATTACACCCTTCAACATTAGCTATGCCCCAATCAAGACGTTCAAAGATAGATTTGTTATGCCAAGTAAATTTAGGTCCAACAAAAGGAAGAGGGAACATAGTGTGTTTATTAAGAAAGTCATTAAATTTTTGCATATTAGTAAAAGAAGGTTTGTTACCACCTTGCTTATAAACAACAAGATAAGAGTTAAAATCACCCAAAATTAACCAAGGAGTATTTAGGAGATGAGTAAAAAATTCTAGAGAGTAGGCACCAAGTTTTAGATTTATCATGATAAGGAGAACCATAAAAGCAAGTAAAATGCCATGACAAATTATTATACACTGAAACATAACTATCAATATGATTAGAAGAGTACGAAAAAATATTTACATTAATATCTTTGGACCACAAAAGAAGCAACCCTCCCCCAAATTTTTCCTAGGAACTTCAAACCTAAAGTCAAAAGAAAGCATAGACTTCATCCTATTTACAGAACTAGAAACTTAGTTTCTATTACAAACAAAAGAGAAGGTCTAAATTTCCTAACAAAAAGGGAGAGCTGACGGAATGCACGAGAACTCCCTAATCCACGATCATTCCAACATATAACACTCATTTTTCCTGGTGGGAGTGCCTAGCAACACCCGCCTATGCAGAATCAGAGGAGACATCATCAACATCTTCAACAGATTGACCACGAGCGTGCTTGAAAATGGAACGAGCAGTTCCACCAACAACAACAAATTGTTTTTTAAAGCGAGGCCTTTTAACACCAGAGGCAGAGCACAAACCTTTTCCTGCCACAAAAACTGGGAAACAGAAACATGAATGCTCAAGAAATGTGCTTAAGGTGAAAACTTTTTTTTTATATTTAAAAATTAAAAGACATTTCTACCATGCTAATATATGTAAATAATACATATGAAAAAAATAAATAAAAAATATATATAATTTTTAAAAGGGCAATTTAAACGATCTTAGTATTTCGATTCTATTTCATGATTATGTAAACAATATAAAATGATTATAATTCTCTTTCCAATTAGATTTAGCAAATAACTTAACAAAATATTGATTCTGATTCTAATATATAGTATTCTCGTTCATTTCTCCTATTGATTTGTTCCAATTCCAATTACAATTCCCTTTTCATTCATTCCAATTCCGATTCCGATCAATTCTATTTCCATTCATTCCAATTCCAATTTCGATTACAATTCTATGTAAATATCTTAGATAATATGGCTTGTATTGACAACAATAATAATAATTTTGATGTGTTTGTCATTATTTGTTGATCATTTAGCATTTGTTATGGCTTGTTCACTTTTTTTTTTTCAAAAAGCACTTGTTTGCTTTTTGGAGTAGTAAATTTACCATTTTAACTTGTGAGAGAGCCATATTGAACTTCATCATTTGTTTTCTAGTGAATAAAATATAGGTGTTACTTCGATATATATATATTATGGTAACGACTATAGTGTTTTTGTCAACATCAGTGTTTGACAAAAATTAGTTTAGGCATATAAATAGTTATAAATTTTAATTTTGTATTATGATAATAATATATATTGTAATTATTTAGAATAACTTATTAATATAAATAAATTCGGAATAATTTCATGTATAATAAATTTCCCTACATTGGTCGTTTCATAAAAGTCCCATTTTAATTTTTATAAACCAAACACATCGCAGAACAAGACCAAGAGGCGAATATGCCGAACCTAATTTGTCCCGATTCTCGAGGTCATAAAATTCATCAGCTCCCAAAACCCCTATCATTCTCAGATCAACGGCCAGCGATGCGAATCTTTCCCAATATAAAATCCAACGGTCCACATCCAACAACGCACCGTAGACCGAAACCTAGGGTTTCGTCTTCCTACACTCCAATTCTCTCTTTTTCTTCCCCTAATTTGAAACAGTACAATACAACTAGTCCCTCCACACTATCTCCCTTCTCCCTCTATTGTCCTTGGAATTTTCTCGAGAAAAAAACATGGTGAAAGGACCGGGTCTCTATACCGATATTGGCAAGAAAGCCAGAGGTCAGTCTTTCTGATTTTTGTTATATCTAAACGTATGTATGTATATTCAGGGTCTTATTATCTGTTTGTGAAATCTATTATGTTGCGTAGATCTTCTGTACAAGGATTATCAGGCTGATCATAAGTTCACTGTCACTACATACACTTCTACCGGAGTTGTAAGTTTTCTAGAATGTTTTTTTTTAAATTCTTTCTATTTAATTTCCATTTTCTTGTTTTGTTATTGATTTTTTGTGATTATTATTGCATATCCATTATTTTTTTTTGTTATGCATAAATGTGTTTAAATGGAGGTTTAGAATGTGGAGGAAGAACAATTGAATATCGATATGTGACTAATTATTTAGAGTTGACTACGTTTTCTTGTGAAATATTCTTATATACTCTTTTATGGTCCATAGTGAACTTTAAGATGTTGGGATAGGCTTTAGCTTACATCTTTTGAGAAACTTAAAAGGAAAGATTAGTTGATTTGTTAATTGTTACTAGTAAATTGATTTTTAGAGTAATTGGATACTGAACGTGTATGTTTGTGAAACCGTGTTTCTGGACTGTTTAATTTGCTGATATACGAAACAAGTTGAACAATTGAACCAATTTTGGCTTTATATTTAATTATGTTTCTGTGAAAATTAACCATCGTAAGTTAAACTACTGCAATACTAGTTTCATGAGTTTTAAGTGTTTCTATAATATGTATGTACTGATGCAAACAATAGTTATGCAATGTCTGTTCTTATCTTCCTGCTCTATTATTACCTCTTCTGGCTTTGTTTGTTTTTTCTTGCTTTTGATATGAAATTGCAAAAGCATTAATTTTGGATGGTCTGTTATTACTTATTAGTCTTAATTTTGGATTGTTATGATATGTTATAATATGTAAATTCATTACTTGTCACAGGCAATCACTTCAACTGGAGTTAAGAAAGGAGAGCTATTTTTGGCAGATTTGAGCACTCAGTTGAAGAACAAGAATATCACGACTGACATAAAAGTTGACACCAACTCTAATGTAAGTTTAGAAAAACTACATGTACACTTTTTTGTTAATATTTCTAATGGAATTTTGTTTGTTGAGTTACATTAATTATTATCTAGATAAATCATAAGGTTTTTTATTTTATTTTCTGTTGCTGGTCTATTGACTAATATTGGAGCGTGAATATATAGCTGATCACAACCATCACTGTTGATGAACCAGCACCTGGACTTAAGACAATCTTTAGCTTCATTGCTCCTGATCAGAGATCTGGCAAGGTGAGGAGCAATATTTTTGTTTTCAAGTTTATGTGAACATATCTGCTTATTCATGGGCAGATCTTTTCGGTTTCCATAACCATTTCATGATTGTGATTGTGATAGGTGGAGCTCCAATATCAGCATGAGTATGCTGGAATCAGCACTAGCATTGGATTGACCGCAAATCCTAGTGTCAACTTTTCTGGTGTGATTGGAAACAATTCTTTGGCTGTTGGAACAGATTTGTCATTTGATACTGCATCTGGGAACTTCACCAAATTCAATACGGGATTGAATTTCACTCACTCTGATCTCATTGCTTCCCTGACGTTGTGAGTTGCTTTTCTTTTCTATTACTTGCTTAATCTTTTGTTAGAAATGCTGCTGTCAATGTAATTTTAGGTAAATATTTATTCCAAGTTGTGTATTTTGTTGATTTATGCAGAAATGATAAAGGTGACACACTTACTGCATCGTACTACCACACTGTAAGCCCCCTGACCAACACTAACGTTGGTGCGGAGTTTTCCCATAGCTTCTCAAGCAATGAAAACACACTCACTATTGGCACACAACACGCACTTGATCCCTTGACCAATGTGAAAGCTCGAGTGAACAATTATGGAAAGGCAAGTGCTCTTATTCAGCATGAGTGGCGCCCAAAGTCTCTCTTCACCATCTCAGGAGAAGTGGATACCAGGGCAATAGAAAAGAGTGCAAAGGTTGGTCTAGCCTTGGTACTCAAGCCTTGAAACTATTGCCATTTGGAAGGTTGGTTTTTTTTTTTCAGCTTCAAGGACAGGAATAAGGGGAAAGGTGGAATGGCATCGTAACTTTTCAGATGAACTTTCGGCGGTTATGCTTATTGGTTTCTTTATATCTTGGTGGTTATGGGTTGTAAAATAATTGGCACAAACCAATGTCAATTTCCCATTGTTTTTTAATATTTTTACATTATTGTCACAATTGGCGGGAAACTAAGCAAATAGTCTGGTTAAGATGGTGGCTTCATCGTATTCTATACCGAGCTAGGGGTCTGTTTGGCTAAATAGGATTGGGCTGACTATTGGATTTGGATTGGGATTGGGATTGGGATTGGACCGAATTATGTATATTGTGTTTAGTGCAACGTAGTATAGGACTAAATCCATAATAAAATAATTTATCACATTTTTATCTAATAAATAATTAAAGATGATAAAATAAAGATATTTAAATAATAAAAAATATATTTATATTAAATGACATTAAATTAATTATTTAATTTAAATATACAATTTTAGTACGTTTGTCTTAGAACCAATTTGATATCTATTGTTTAATTAATATTATTTTAATGCTTCGCCATGAGAAAACAATTCAAAAATGTACATTTTCATTCATTTTAATGAACAATTTTTTATAAGAAATTGATAAATAATTTTTTAATTCTTCTATTTAAATTCATTTTTAATTTAAAAAATATATAAAAATAAAATTGAAAAAAAGATTAAAACAAAATCCCGCGTAAGTAGGATTATTTTGGAGGACTAACTAGTATATACACTATTTTGAACAATTGTTCAGTCCAATCCAGGCAGCCAAACGGGTCCTAAACTCTTGTTGGGAATAAGTTTTTGGTTTCGCCATATTCCAAACTTGATATCGGCGTCGGTTATATACGGTATTGAGAACAAGTATTTGATACGAAACGTTTCAATGCTTTGTAGATTAGAGGGGTAAAGTGTTGGCAAGAAAAGTAGGAGTAAGGAAAAAAAATCAATATGTTTTATATCGATATTATCTTTCAATAACAATCTACGAGGGTGGATACCTATCCCTCCAGGTTTATTTATTCGCACAATGCATCAACTTAAATTTGAACCACATATAAAAGATTACACACGCTAAAACAATCTTACGATGTCTATATGTCCATCCAAAAACCAACTATGGTTATGTACTTATCCCTACATCACTCCTAATCGACATTTGCCTGAATAAAACCATCCCTAATCTGTGAGGCAACGTCTCTCACAACACCTGGTCCATGAGGAATGAAAACTGAATTGGCCTTTGAGGATGCACCAATCTCTTTCATTGTGTCGAAATACTGGGTCACTAGAACCATGTCCATGACATCCTTTGCTGATGTCCCAGGTACGTTTGTAGAGAAGGCTAGCACACTGTCCCTCAACCCATCAACAATTGCTTGGCGCTGCCGAGCTATGCCAAGCCCTGCCAGATATTTGGACTCTGCATCTCCTTCAGCTCGCTTAATCTGCAGAATCTTCTCTCCTTCAGCTTTTTCGTTAGTAGCCACCCTCATTCTAGAAGCTATTGATCAAGAGACTTATGTCAAAAACTTTGTAGTTGTGATTAAAACACATTGAACAGATGTATGATTCCTGTTTATTAAGCTTCAGCTTCCAGATGGCATTGTATGGGAAAAAGCAAAAGACATAATAGAAATTGAAAATTATGGAATCTGGCTATTGCTATGCCAATCATTATATCAGAAAGAGTTTTAAACCTGCATTAATCTCATTCATTGCTCTCTTCACACGCTCATCCGGTTCAATATCAACAATAAGCGTCTGGACTATCTCAAATCCATAATGCGACATGGCCTAGAATATTGAGAACCGATCACATGAAATGAGGGGTATCCAGTGGAACTAAGTTATACAGAACAAAAATGATAGTTTTGACCTTTTCAAGTTCCTCTTCCACTGCTTTTGCTATATCATTCTTCTGCTCAAAAGTTGAATCCAGGTCTAACTTTGGAACACTTGCCCTGATAACTGAAAATCAAAGGGAATCATATTGCTGCCACCTCAAATCAGTTTCTCTAAGACCAAACAGCAGGTTTGAACTTAGAATGGTGCAAAATACACAAAGTTCTTAAATTATAGAACAAGGCATCAAACTAAAAAGTCCTATTTAAACTGCATATCCTTTTATTTTCTTTTTGAGGACGTGTGCAAGTATGAATTACGTATCTATTAAAGAATTGGAATTAGAAGTGTGTACAAAAACTGGTAATCTGAAATTTACTACATGAACAAGCTTCAGTTTGTACTCTTTACCATCAAAAACATAAGATTGGATCTGTGCTCTGGTATTGCTGAGCTTATAGAAAGCATCAGAAGCCTTCTCTGCTAAAGCACGGTATTGAATTGAAGCAACAACAGTGACAAAGACATTATCCTGAAGAATACCATGGATCAATATGAGCCAAATATTTGTAACTGAAACATATAAGTTGCAAAATACATCCTTGTCAGTCTATCCAATTGTTTTGATGCTGCTAAATTGTTAAATGTTAGTAGTCAACAATAAAGAAGCTTTCAAATCGCCCCCTACTCTGTTGCTTTCACAAATATGGTGTTGCTGCTTAATTTTTAGTTGAGCAATATGAAGCTAATAGTAATAATTACACATATAGGGCATGAAGAATTATAAGCAACCCAACCTTTGTCTTTGTTTCGCAACGGACATCCAGCTGCTGAACACGAAGCGATAGTTGCCCAGCCAAGCGGCTTCCCATAAACCAGGGCACACAATGACATCCTGGTTCAAGTATATCATCATACTTCCCAAAAGTTTCTTTAATAGCTACATTAGACTGGTCCACTTGAACACAGCCTAAGGCTTGTCCCATTTTGTCTTTCACCTAAAATGATACAAACAACTGTAAAGATCAGTAACACTTTAATTGAAGTACTAGAAGAGTCTGAAGACATACGTAAGAGCTACAAGCAGTCCTTATTAAAGGACTGTTATTAAACCAAACTTTTCAACAAGCAACATGCCACTACATTGCCACGATTCACCAGATTAACCAATGTGAACCAAAGTCAAATTTACCTTTGAAATTAAATATAAAATCAGTAGCCATAGTTAAGTTTAAGAAATCATGTACAATTGGTTAATATTATAAATTATATATATTTTTTTTAAAAAGAAAGAAAAAAAAAAGAACACCAACAGCTGTTATAGAATTTATAAAACAATACCCTTTTTATTTTTATTTTTCTGTCCAAAAATTAGTTTATCGGCCACCTCAATTTCTTTGTAAAAATAATCACGATTAACAAGATAAAATGTCAAGGAATATGTAAAGCAGAAGAAATAAACGGCAGAAATCATGATCGACAAATAGACTTTCTCCAAAAAACAATGGAACAGTGTGACTAGAATAATATGAAAATGTTAATAATTTAGTGGCTACTGTTTATTGCGTATACTACACTCAACCTAATACTTTATTTCTTCCTAAGGCCTGAGAAACAAAAATATAATTGTTAAATAAGTGATAATCAACGATGGTGACAGCTAAGACCAATTAATAATTAAATACAGGTATTTGATGGTCTCATATCAAGGCAAAAGCTAGTTCACGGTTCCAGTTAGCAATAAACAAAATTACAAAGGTTATCGCAGAAGTTTTAGGACAAGAACCAATTAATTTGAATCTTGATCATTACTTATCTCCCAAAACCAATTAGAAATTTACGAAAGAAACAGACGCTAGAGGGATCGAAATTCAAAACCCTAAAAATGGGAACTTATTTTGAGAGTTCGCCTAAAATCTCCAAAATTATCTACGAGTACCGTAATTCTTCCATTAATATATAGAAATTGCAAAAGAATTACAGAAAATTTGGAGAGAAAGGAGAAGAACCGGTTGGAATTGTAATCGTGTCTCACCTGTGGAGGAGGAAGAGCATGTAAGGTGTAAGTTGAAAGAAACTAAAAAATGAGTGAGAGAGGGGCTCACCCGTGTATATTCGTCTATCAAAAGAAATCAAATTTCATATCGTTTCCGTTTTTGGAATAATAAGAAATAAGAAAACAACGTTGAGAAATATAAAAGCTGCCACAAAAACAAAAAGGAGCCTCGTAGAATAAAAAAAAAATCAATTATTACTATTTCTAAATTCACAGCAAGATGCGATATTGCGATTGGGTTTGGGATGACGACATAACAAAGTGTGGTATGGTGAGGGATACTCGTAATATTTTTTTTACATTTCACGTACGAATTTCACGTACGAGATACAATTAACGTGCAATATCCATCTTTATTTAATTTTATTTATAAAATTTATTAATTATTTTTATTAAATTTATATTAACATTATATAAATTTTGAAATAAATATTCTATTTTAATAAATAATTTATCTACTTTTATTTAAGTTTATGTTTGTTCTAATTTTTTAATTTGGAAGTAACATCATGATATTATATATTATATATTTAATATAATATTAAATATTATAAGTGTAACGCTCTGGATAGCCAAGACTGATACACTGTGTACTTATAAAGGTGCAAGACTCGCTAATCAAGTCATTAATTTGAAATCGTGTCGCTAAACATGTAAGAGCTAGGGTTTAAAAGGTTTTGGTCTCAAAAGACTCATTTAGCATATATTAACTGTAGTAACATGGGATCCCATACAAAGCGAAGTTAAAGAAAGTTTACAGACTCCCAAAATACATAAGAAACCACTAGCCATACTAAGGCCAAAACAGACAGTCTTCAGGTTCCAAGTCCTTGCCTAGATCTCAACCGTGGCGGCCGAGCACCTGGCTATGTACATTCTGCTCGCTGAGCTCTCCAGTCAGGGCTGATCTAACTTGCCATTGCCTTTACCTGCACCACGTAGCACCCGTGAGCCAAGGCCCAGCAAGAAAACATCACAGATAACTCAAACAACAACAACAGACAAATAGCTCAGTAGGCATGTATACTCATCAAATATTCCACAACAGATAATCAGCATATACAATTCATTTCACATATTGCTCAGGGCCGACGACTTAGGCCGCACCCTCTGTTTAACCCACTGACTCTGGCCCGCTTAAACCAAGCTCAGTGCATATTAAGCTGTCCTCGGATACCAGTGTCCGAGCCGCGCCTTGTGCGCTAGTGAGACCCTTGGCACCCTTAGGCCGCTGGTTCACTAAATGGCTTGCATGGCATAATATCATCTTTTCAAGCATCTACAATAGGGAGCCCTTAGTCCCGTCAGATATATTCAACCAGGTGCAGTTTTCTTACCTTTAGTCTGTACGGTTATCGAATTACGAGCAACGCCCCTCAAGCACGATTCGTTCCCGAGCCTAAGCTTTTATCACCTAGCCACAACCAAAGCATAGGGTTTCATAAATAATCAAATATAGGTTCCCAATTACAAAACTAACTCCCGGGACTCCTAATTCCACCAAGCACGGTGGTGAAACCAAACCCGAGCACCCAAGACCACTCTCCCATGCCTAAAACCCTCAAAATCCCAAGTGTACAACCAAGGGCTGCGGCCCCCAAAGCCTAGCTGCGGCCCTTCCTCAAGACAGAGCCTATTCCCTCACTGAACCACACACGCGCCGCGACCCTTGCCTTGGGTGCCGCGACGCGCCCCCTTGGCCGAGCCCCCTTGGCTTCCTTGCATGCTAGGGCCGCAGCGCTCTAGAACAGAGCCGCGACCCTCCCCTTCGAACCCAGATTTTTCACCATTCTAAAGCTCAAAACCTCACCTTAAACCATCCCAAAACTCCCCAACTCTTAACCAATTAATTCCCACTCTATTTTGCCCACTCATATAACCAATGTGTGCATGGGTCATGCAGACATGGTGAAAACTACTCACAACATCTAAACAAGGCATATTTACACATACGGTCATAAAAGAATAATGCACATTCTACCTTTATTACATGCATGGTCTCTTTATAAAAATTATATGGTTGCATAATAGGAATATTTTTTAACGTAAAAGTGAAATTGCATGCGACATGCATACGTGGGAATGTTGTTAAAAAGCGGCGTTAAAAACGATAATTCCTACCTGCTTATTTCTATCGTTTTGAAAATAACGAATAAGTAACATGCTTTGATTTCCATTGTTTGTCCTTTTTAAATTACTAGGTTGATTAAATCTCTCAAGACATTATTTTATTTCATAAAATAATTTATTTAATCATTTAAAATATAATAACTCCATTACTTACTTTTAAATTCCATAAAATAAACAAGACTAAAAATTATGAAAAATACTCATAATTTAACATGTTTATTTATAAAATAACATTATAATCCAATTAACAAATTTACAAATTTAATGTGAGAAAAGTATAATTTTTAGATGTCGAAGAATACATTTTTACTTGTATTATTTTTAAGACTAAATTTTAATTAGAATAAATTCATAAGTGATAATCCAATAATTATTTTAAAATATTTTAATAAACATTCAGCCACTATTTGATTCACTTGAAAATTCACAAGTAAATTAAATTCACCATTTTTTATAATTGAAATGGACACTCATAGTTATATTAAAAACACCACTTCAAATAATTTCATGGGATAGGGTATTGATTTATTACAACATACACACAAAATCATTTTATTTAAAACACAACTTTTACATTTTTTGTCTAAAATTCCAGTAACCAAATATATCCTTAAATCACCATTTTAAAAAAAAAAAAAAACTCATATTTTTCTCAAAAATATAAAAAATCTGTAGGTAATTATTTGTGCAAAAATATCATTTTAAGTGTGAAATAAAACACCATTTTATTCTAATAAAATCAACACAGCATTAGAGACATCACTTATGCATGCACATCATTATTTCACCAAACTTATTCACCAATTATTCATAAAATCAGCAAGCATAAATCATTATGAAATTCGTTTTTACATCATGCTCTTAAATAATTACTCAAACCAAAACTTTTATGTATCATCATTTATAAGAGACTTGAGACAAATTCCCAACTAACTAAATAACCTAGCATATTTCTAATGAGTGTACGTGACATAAAATAAGATGGCCAACATGCATCAAGAATCTCCCTAGACCGAAACCAATATGAGCATAAACATAAAATGCCAAAATCCTCCTTTGTATTCACATGAAACCTAGCATGTATCAATCATCATTCTTGCATGCCTTTACATAAATCAATAGTTTTTAAAAAAAATGATCATTGCAACATAAACATAAAATCCAACCTTCACATAAATCTCATCAAACACATAATCTCCCAAACATTCCCATGGGTCTTAATAACAAACCATATACTCTTCATAAGGAATAAAACCATCACTACCATTCGCATATGCCCCCTTCAAGAAATCTTAGAAAAATTCAACCAAAACCAAAACATAATCCATCTCATCAAAATGACCAAGCACTTAGATTTCCATAGGTTATAATCATATTTTTGAAACAAAACCCAAACATGACCCAAGAGATTACAATCACCCAAACAACAAGAGATAGGGTAAAATTTCTATTACCTTCCTTGATTGTGTTCAAGAACACAAGAGCACAATAACTTTGGGCACCCTAGGGGTTTTTCGAAACCCATAACAAGAAATGGTTTTCGGACACCCATAATATTTGCACTGGAAGCACGAAATATGATGCAACATGGTTGTTCGGTGTTCCTGGCTAGTGTGGTGGATAAGTCCAAGGAGTCAAAACTAAAGTCAGAAAATGTACATATTGTTTGTGAGTTCCCGGAGGTGTTTCCCGAGGAATTATCTAGATTACCCCCGGACAGAGAAATCGAGTTTGTAATCGAGCTTGCACCAGAAACAACACTGATCTCTAAAGCACCCTATCGAATGGCGCCGGCAGAGTTAAAGGAACTTAAGAGCCAGCTACAGGAGTTGTTGGACAAAGGGTTCATAAGATCTAGCCATTCATCGTGGGGAGCACCAGTCCTATTTGTGAAAAAGAAGGACGTGAGTATGAGGATGTGCATTGATTACCGATAACTCAATAAGGTCACCATTAAGAATAAATATCATTTGCCTAGGATAGACGACCCTTTTGATCAACTGCAAGGGGCAGCAATATTCTTGAAGATTGATCTGCGATCTGGGTACCATCAATTGAAAGTGAAAGAGGGAGACATTCTGAAAACGTCTTTCATAACTCGCTATGGGCACTATGAATTCTTAGTGATGTCTTTTGGACTTACGAACGCCCCAACAACATTTATGGACATGATTAACATGGTGTTTGAGGATTTCTTAGACAAGTTTGTGGTAGTGTTCATAGATGATATCCTTATTTACTCGAAGACCAAGGTGGAAAATGAGGAGCATTTGAGGTTGACTCTGAACAGATTGCAAGAACATCAGTTGTACGCCAAGTTCTCTAAATGTGAGTTTCGGCTGGAGCAGGTAACTTTCCTAGGGCATATAGTCCAAGAATGGGATAGCAGTAGACCCATCAAAGATCGATGCCATTAGAGACTGGCCCCAGCCAAAGAATGCCTCAGAAGTTTGAAGCTTCTTAGGATTAGCAGGTTACTATAGGAAGTTTGTCGAGGGTTTCTCGAAGATTGCCACCCTATTGACCAACTTAACCCGCAAACATCAGAAGTTTGCATGGACTGAAAAATGTGAAGAGAGCTTCTAGACCATGAAGGATAAGTTGATTTCTACGCCGATCCTTTGTGCTCCCACTGAGGGCGAGAAATTTGTGGTGTATTGTGATGCATCAAAGAATGGCTTGGGATGCGTGTTGATGCAAGATGGGAAGGTGGTAGCTTATGCTTCCAGACAACTCAAGGATTATGAGCAACGGTATCCCACTCATGACCTTGAATTGGCAGTAGTAGTGTTCGCACTAAAGATATGGAGACATCACCTGTAAGGAGACAAGTGTGAGATATACACCGACCACAAAAGTATGAAATACTTCTTCACTCAAAAGGAACTGAATATGAGGCAGCGAAGGTGGTTGGAATTAGTGAAAGACTACGATTGTGAAATTTCATACCACCCAGGCAAGGCTAATGTGGTTGCAGATGCCTTGAGTAGGCGGGGACATGGGAATGTCTCAGCACTACATACAATAGAGATGCCTCTTCAAAAAGAGATCATAAATGCCGGCATCGAAATTGTTACAGGAAGTTTAGCGAACCTCACATTGCAATCCTCCCCACTAGAACAAATTCAAGAAGGACAGAAAATGGATGAAGCCTTAGTGAAACAAGGGGCTTTGGTACAAGAAGGTGGTACCAGTGATTTCACAATATCTAATGGTTGATTGCTGAGATATAAGGATAGAATTTGTGTGCCGGACAATGCTAAGATTAAGGAAGGTATTATGAAAGAAGCGCACACAACACATTATTCCTTACACCCAGGGTCCACAAAAATGTACCAAGACCTTAAGGCGTTATATTGGTGGCATGGAATGAAGATGGATATTGCTGAGTTTGTTGCTAGATGTTTGACATGCCAACAAGTCAAGGCAGAACATCAAAGGCCAGTGGGGTTGCTTTAACCGCTCTACACTGCTGAATGGAAGTCGGAGGATATAGTAATGGATTTTGTGGTAGGGTTACCCAGAACCACTAAGCAGCATGACTCTGTGTGGGTAATAATAGATAGACTCACTAAGTCTGCCCATTTTTTTGCCAGTCAAGACCACATACTCAGCGGATCAATATGTTGATTTGTATGTTAGTGAGATCGTGAGACTTCATGGGGTGCCAAAGTCGATAATTTCTGATCATGGGTCAGTTTTCACATCGAACTTTTGGAAAGGGCTACAGAGAGCTATGGGATCAAGACTAAAGTTTAGCACCTCGTTTCATCCTCAGACCGATGGGGATTTTGAGAGGACTATACAGATTTTAAAGGATATGTTGAGGTGTTGTGCTTTGGACTTTTCATAGTCTTGGAATCGATACTTACCACTAATGGAGCTCTCTTATAATAATAGTTACCAATCTACTATTGGGATGGCTCCCTATGAGATGCTTTATGGGTGTAAGTGTAGATCTCCTTTGCACTGGGATGAAGTTGGGGAGAAACAACTTTTAGGCCCTGAGGCAGTTAGGGAAGCCAGTGAGGCGATCGAGAAGATTCGCCAAAGGATGCTTACCACGCAGAGTAGGCAAAAGAGCCACACTGACCTTAAGAGAAGGGACATCGAGTTTTCAGTGGGCAAGTTTGTTTTCTTGAAAGTCTCACCGATGAAAGATGTTATGCGCTTTGGAAAGAAAGGGAAGTTAAGCCCTATATATATAGGTCCATTTGAGATTTTGGACATAGTCGGGCAAGTTGCTTACCATTTGGCACTGCCCTCAGCATTAGCTGAAACACATAATGTCTTTCACATCTCGATGTTGTGTAAGTATGTGTCAAACCCCTCTCATGTTTTGAGTTACGAGCCATTACAACTAAAGCATGACCTGAGTTCTGATGAACAACATGAGCGCGTTATTGAAAAGGGAATCAAGGAACTGAGATCCAAAAGGATTCCGCTAGTTAAGGTCCTGTGGAAGAATAGTACATAACGAGATGCAACATGGGAATTGGAGGAAGACATGAAAGAAAGATACCCTGAATTATTTGGTAAGAAAGAATTTCGTGACGAAATTTCTTTTAAGGAGGGTATATTGTAGTGCACCAATTTTTTTTTTTTTTAGTTATTAAATTTTTGTGTTTTATTTTAATTAATTGTTAAGTGTTGTGAATTATTTTATTTAATTGTTTGTTTGTTTAAATTAATTGTTAAAATTGTTTGGTTGAATTTTGTGATTTTAAATGTTAAATGTTATTTATTTATTTTATTTAAAAATGTGAGTATTTGAGCTTTGGTTGTATGCACTAAGGTGCATGGTAGGTAGTGATGCACCTTAGTTATTAAGTGTGTGCAAGTGCATGGTTGCATGGTGCACAAGTGTAGAATTTTCTACACACTTGTGGTTTCCTTTTATTAGATTTAATTATTTATAAAAAAATAAAAGAAAAGGGGAAATGATAGGCTTGGACGTGTAGAGTAAATGGGAAAGGAGGATTTTCTTTACCTATTTTGTGTGATAAATATTGGTTAAAATGGAAAAGATGTTGTCATCTTTATTCCATACCAATTAGAGATAAAAGCAATTTAATAAAAAATAAGAGAAAATACTAGGAAATAGGAAACTTACCCTTTTATTTTATTAGGCTATTATGAGGGAATTAAGATAATGGGGGAAGGAAAATTGGAGAAGAGCCATTATGCTCTTGGCTGGCGAAATTAAAGAGACACTACAAGAAAAAACAATATTCATAACACTTAAAAATTGCTATCCGGGAGTATTGATAACGCTTCTAAAAACGCTAACATAGCCCCTATTATTAAAAGTCCTGTCTTTTCTATAACAGTATTCAGATGTTATGTTCGATGTTATCTTAAACTATTCAATAACACATTTTTAGTTGCTATAATATTCAAATAATAACATTTAGTTAGAGTATTTGGTTATAAATTTGATGTTTAATCTTATATTTTTTGCATAACACTTTTCCACTGTTACATTTGATTATTTTGATAGCGTTTTTAGTTTGTTATATTATATAAATCATAACAATTTGTTATGCTTATAATATGTTTCTAAATCATAACATATTAAAAGTCTAGTAATAAAATTTTGTTACTTTAGTGTGGATAATATATTTTAAATTTTATTTTGATAAGTATACTTATAAGATTTTTTTTTATTTAAAAGATTTTCATTATTGTATTTTGATAAAAAAACAAAATCAAAATTAATCATAAAATGTAATTCACAATAGATTGATAAACCATAAGTATTACATTAAATAATAACTAATTCAAACCATGAATGTGTCTACTTCATGAGATCTTAGTTCTAACTTAAGTTTGAAAGCATAACATAATAAAGTTTTATAATCTTGAACATTTTTTACTTCAAAAATGAAAAACAGGAACATTACACGATACACAAAAGTAAATCATGTGTGAAACTTGCTCCATCCGTCAATTCATCATCCTTTGTGCACTTGTCTTTGTTGTGAGTCCATATGCTTAGCTACAACAAAATTTAAATAATTAATGCTTCAACTTAAATTTAATAGTAAACTAAAAGAGTACATAAAAAAGTCGATTCATTATGCTCTTGTTTCCATTGTGACATCAGCTTGCTCAACTACATAAGAAATTAAATGATTAATACTCAAACTCATACCTGATAGTGAACTGTAAAATAGAACAAATAGAACTACTAACAAAAATGAATCAACAATTTTCATGGATGGTTTCCCTTGATTGCAGGATAATTATCATGAGTGCCTAATTTCATAGAGAATATGAAAAGATTCCAAGACTTAAAGTTGCCAATATGTAGTGGTTTGGCAATCAATGGCATTTCAATAGAGATGTCTACTTGATAAAAATGATAGAATGATTACAAATTATGAGCTTAGATACCAAAGTAGAAATATCTATTTCCAATAAGATACTAGTGATGAAAACCTATATTTCTCAAAAGTAGTGCTTTGGCAAAATATCATAAGATAAATTTGATCAAAAAAATAGAACATCACAGGCCAACTTACCTTTGAGGCAGGAGGCAACACTGCTGTTTGACATATAAGGGTAAACTAAGAGCCTCTCAGAGGCCGTCATACAAAACCCGTAAAGATGAAGAAGGTTCATGTGAACTGCCAGGCTGATCATCTCAACTTCAGTTTGGAATTGAATCTCACCACCAATGGCATTACCATCTTTAAGCCTTTCAACTGCTACTACTGTACCATCTCTAAGACAACCTTTGTATACATTTCCAAAACCACCTTTTCCAACCAAGTACTTGCTGCTGAAGTTGTTTGTTGCCATCTGAAGCTCTCTAAATTGAAATCTCCTCGGGTTTCCAAGGCAAACCTCCTCATGATGTTGCTCTGAAATTTTTTAAAGCCTACAACTGTTAATCTCTTCTTCTTCTGTTTCTTTTTTAATGATATTGCTTAAAAAGTGAGTTAGGTTTACTAACCGTTGACGTCAAAGAAAATTTGCTGGTTGTGTCTGTACCTCCACCAAAGAAGGAAACCAAACCCAAGAATTAGTAGACAAATGCAGCCCAAGCTTGAAGCAAAGGCTAAAGCAATTTTATGGTTTTTGGGTCTCCTAGCAGTTTGAGCATCTTCAAAAGTGGCATAAAGAAGCAAATTAGAGCAGTTGTAACATGTTATTTAATGATAATCTCTCAAATAATCTATCTTAATAACAACAACAACAATTACAATATAGAAAATGACTTACTTGAAGGTCTTCGCAGGCAACCTTGGAGCCTCCCAATCTTAGAGGGGATAGGACTTGTTATATTATTGCTCTGTAATAGTATGCAGACAGAGAAATAATAATAATAAACAAATAAATAAAGGGTCAGCAACAAACAAATTATGAAGACAAACAAAATGAGAATGACAACACTGGTTTTTCCACTTACACACTCCGGAGATTTGTTAAGTTTCCTATGCTTGCAGAAAGGATGCCTGATAAGTTCTGGCTTGGAGTTCCTCTGTAGCACCAAAAACCATTCCCAACTACTTAGAAAAAATCTTAAAGTTTCAAGTCTCAAATTTGTGTGTGACATATAAGCTCAAATTTTTCCGATATAAGCTCAAATTTGGTGTTTTTCGCCATGAATTTACTTACAGACTAATGACCAAACCATCAGGAGAGCAAGTGACCATATTCCAGCTGCATGGATCAAGAACTTTTGACAATTATTTATATCCAAATCAATATGTTATGTAGTTTAATAACAAGTTGAGACACAAATCCATCAGAAAGAAATTCTATATAAGCCTTTGTAGTGGAAACTGCAACCTATCACAAAATCTTAGAATGCATCTATGAAAGATTTTGACTTTACAGGTTGCATAGCCAAGAAAATATACTACTGAACCAAATAATATTGTATAGGAACTAGAATTAAATACACAAGGTACTATAAGAGAAAAGACAAACAGATGCAAATTCAGGAAATTCCATTATAAAAATTCCAAAATTATATTCATTGTAAATAAATAATTAGAGAATAGGCTCATTTGGCTCGTTTCCCTCTCTTCCATGGCGAAGAGGAAGAAATCAGCAAGGAAGCCTGTTACTCGATCGGTTTCACAGAGCCTGCCTTCAATCCAAGAAGAAACTACGCTGGATAGAGATGTTGATGAGGAACTTTTGATGGATGGTCACGAACAGAAGGTTGATTTTCCCCATGCTTCTGAAGAGAAGGATTTGACGGAAGATGCTCCAAATACGAATGGTGAATACACAACTGCTAGGAAGTCATCGTCTAGCTGGGTAGACTCCATGGATGCAGAAGATTTTCAAGCTTCAGCCCAAAGCCATTGGAAGAATCTCAATTTGGGTAATCCCTCTTTTTCTGACCAAAAGCTTGAGTATACTGAGCCGTTGTTTAAGGATGGTAAGAAAATTGCTCAAGTGGATGTTGAGGAAGTTAAAAGCCAGTCGGCCAATTGGAGTTCTGCTGTAATTTGCATGGTGCTTGGAGCAAATCCACCCATGGCTGTGTTTGAAGGGTTTATCAAAAGGGTATGGGGTCACTTAGGGATTGTTCAAATAGCTAGGATGACAATGGGACTGACTATGGTTAAATTTAATGATGATGCCACAAGAGATCAGGTTTTGAAAACTGAAATTCTTCACTTTGATAGGAAACCAGTGATCATTCGGCCTTGGTCTTCAGATTTGAGTGCTTTTCGAATGATACGTTCAGTTCCACTTTGGATCCGTTTACAAGATCTTGGTCTCCAATATTGGGGAAGCAAATGCCTTAGTGCTCTTGTTAGTACTTTAGGTAAGCCGATCATGGTGGACAAGTTTACTCGTGAACGTTCTAGAGTTCAGTTTGCGAGGATCATGGTGGAGATGGAGATTAATGATAATCCACCTAGGACAATACAATTTTTGAACGAGCATGGCCAGTTATTAGAACAAGGGGTAGAATATGAATGGTTACATGTGAAGTACAAAACTTGTGCGGGATATGGCCACACTATGGCTGATTGCCGTAAGGAATAGAAAGATCAGGGGATGCTGAAGATTACTCCTTCCAAGAGTTCTGAGATGACAGGGAGAGACAAGGGTAAGGAAGATACTGTTATTTCTGCTATGACAGGGAGAGAAAAGGGTAAGGAAGATGCTGTTATTTCTGTTGGGAATTCTTCTTTAAAAAAGAGTGCTATTAATGAGGAAATGGTTGCTGGTAAGATAAAACTTATTACTGAGGATTCGCCAGATGAAAATGGCCAAATTGGGTCTAAAACAGTTTGGCAATCTCCTAAGAAGGTGGTTTATAAGCAGGGGAAAGTAGAGGGATAACTTAGGCTTAGCTGAATCGGGACAGCCTCAGTCCAGTTACTTTGTGGTTCTGCAAGATCAGGTAGAGAGAGGAAAATGAGGTTTAAGTGATCCTAGCTCATCTCATGGATAATTGTAATGTTTTGAGCTGGAACTTAAGGGGTTTGAATGGTCCGAAAAAGCAGGTTGAAGTTTTGAATCTTTGTAGTAAGAATAAAGTTGAAGTGGGTGCTCTTTTGGAAACAAAAATGAGGGGGTCAAAGGTTACTGAGATGATGGCTAATAGGTTTTTGAACTAGGATTACTACTCTAGTTCGATTACTGAAGGAAGAATTCTAATAATTTGGAGAAGGGTCTTTGTTAAGGTCACTGTGGTTGAAGAAACTAGTCAGTTTGTTCACTATCAAGTTAGAATGGCTGGTTTGAATTTCCCATTTAGTGTTATGTTTGTATATGGGCGTAACACGTTGGAGGAAAGGAAGCACTTATGGCATACTTACCTATGAGTACAGCTGATGCTTGGGTAATGTTGGGAGACTTTAATGCAGTGTTTAAAATTAATGAGAGGGACGGAGGAAAGCCTGTTTCCAAAGTTTAGCTAGTTGACTCTTCTCAATGGTTAGCTAGTTCTCATCTTGATTTGATTAATCAAACATGTTCCTTTTTTACTTGGACGAATAATCAAGAAGGCCAGGCTCGAATTTACTCTAAAATTGATCATGCGTTTGGTAATGAGAAATGGCAGGAATTATTTCCTACTTCCACAGCAGTGTTCAAATGGGAAACAATCTCGGATCACTGTTCTTGCACTATATCTATTTAGACAATGGAGTTCTTGGGTGTCAAATTATTCAGGTATTATAATTTCTGGGCAGACCATAAAAGTTTCAAAGATATGGTTATTGATAGCTGGAGTAAGCATTTTAAGGGGGCTGGATTAAAGGCCCTTTACTTTAAAATTTTGTGGCTGAAACATCAGTTGAAAAAGTTTAATAGGGATCAAATAGGAGATATTGTATCTCAATTTCAGAAGGCAAAAATAGATTTTCAGGATGCTCGTCTTCTTGCTCAGCAATTCCCAAGAGATTTAACTCTCCAAATTAATGTCAAGGAAGCTGCTGAAGTGTACAGCAGGCAGGAACATATGTATTACAGTTTTCTGACTCAGAGAAGTAAGATAGATTGGCTAAGGAAGGGAGACTCGAATACAACCTATTTCCATGCATACTTGAAGAAATGAAAAGCAGAAAATCGAATAGCTTCGTTTATTAATGAGTAGGGCAATTTGGTGGATAATTTCTCTGAGGCGGTTACTCATTTTTTGAACCACTTCGGGAATATTATGGGTAGGCCTAGTTCAGTTAAGAAGAAGATTAATATCCACTATGTAGAGCTAGGTCCCAAACTGAATGTTGACCAGCAACTTTCCTTGTTAAAGCCGTTTTCTCATCAAGAAATTAGAGCAGCATTATTCAGTATTCCTAGTATAAAATCCCCAGGCCCTGATGGTTTTGGTTCCGGGTTTTTCAAAGTCATGTGGCAAGAGATTGGAAATGAAATATGTAGAGCTATCAGTCAGTTTTTTGATAATGGCAAAATCCCTGAGGAGTTCCTTGACACCACTTTATCTCTGGTTCCCAAGTGTGAGAACCCTTCAAGGGCTGGTGACTATAGGCCGATAGCTTGCTGCTCTACCATTTATAAGTGTATCTCCAAGCTAATTTGTTATCGCTTAGCTAAGGTTCTTCCCATTTTGGTTCATTCTAATCAGGGTGCTTTTGTGAAAGGCAGATCAATAGCTCACAACATAATGATTTTTCAAGACCTTATTAAGAACTATGGGAGATCAGTTACTTCCCCAAGGTGTGCTATTAAAATAGATATTAGCAGAGCCTATGACACAGTTGACTGGTGGTTTATTAGAGATCTGTTATCAGCGTTGTGTTTCCCTGAGAGATTTATCAAATGGATAATGACCTGCCTGACAAACACATCTTACTTATTACTTATGAATGGCAGGGTTCAAGGAAAGTTTAAGGGTGAAAAGGGGCTTAGGCAAGGGGATCCTTTGTCCCCCTTTTATTTTTTTTAATCATGGAGTATCTAACTCGGAGGCTCCAAATGGCTGCACTTGACTCATCTTTTAGACACCATACGATGTGTAAAAGCTTGAATTTACTTAATCTTTGTTTTGCAGATGACTTACTCTTGTTCTGTAAAGGCACAATGGCTTCTGTTCAAGTGCTGAAGAAAGCTCTTGAGGATTTTAGCTCTGTTTCTGGGCTGGAAATAAATACTAGCAAATCTCATGTGTACTTTGGAGGGGTTTCAGTCGAGGACAGGAAGTGGTTAGCTACTGAGTTGCAGCTGACAGAAGGCAGTTTTCCCCTTAAATATCTTGGGGTCCCTATGAGGCCAACAAAATGGAAGCATGAAGATTGTGGCATCATTATTAAAAAATTTAGAGTGCGAATTCATAACTGGGCTAGTAGGCATCTATCTTTTGCTGGTAGAATTCAGCTTATTCATTCTGTGCTTTTTGGTCTAAGAAACTATTGGATGGGGATATTTACACTTCTGCAAAGTATTATCAAGGAGATTGAGAAATTATGTCGAAGTTTCCTTTGGGGAGTAAATGGAAACAGAAGTAAAGTTCATTTAGCTTCTTGGAATAAGGTCTGTCTCCCAAAAGTTTATGGTGGTCTTGGATTCAAGAATGGCTTAGCTTGGAACAAAGCAATTTTAGCTAAGTACATTTGGGCTATCACTGAGAAGCAGGACTTGCTGTGGGTTAAGTGGATAAATGCAGTATACTTGAAAGGGACTGAGTTATGGTCTTATCAGATTCCTCCTGACACTAGCTGGTATTGGAGAAAACTTTGTAACCTCAGGGATATCTACAGCTATGAAGAGATCAAGGCTGCTGGTAATGCGGGGAAGTTTCACCCTTCTAAGCTGTATAACAGTTCACTTTGCGGGCAACAAATAGGCTATCACAAAGCTGTTTGGTGCTGGCTTTCATTACCCAAGCATAGATTTCTGCTTTGGAAAACACTTAACGCTCATCTATTAACATGTGATAATTTGATCAGGTTCAATGTGATGCTCGAATCCCATCTTTGCCCAGTCTGTGGAGTAGTTAATGAGACCCATGGCCACTTGTTTTTTGATTGCTATCTATCTAGGCAAGTCCTCATAACTATTTTCAGCTGGCTGGGGTTTCAAGCATGGCCAATTGACTTCCCTAGCTGGCTGGTTTGGCTCTCTAACAGGAGGTCTCGTGTGATAGCTGACATCATTATTTCAGTGCTAGCCGCTGTGGTGTATGGAATATGGAGGAACCGAAATCGTTGTGTGTTTGATAGTTGTTCTTGGTCAGCAAATAGCATAACTACTGATATAAAATTAAGGATGAAGTATATATTTTTCATTGTAAATAATAGGAAACTCTCAGTTCAAGAGCATAGGTTTTTAGATAGATTAACCATGTAATTCTAGCTTTGAGTTTTTTGGCTGTTTCTTTTACCTTGGGTTGGAGGGTTTTTCCCTTTTGGTTTCGGTTATAAGTATTGACTGATTTGGTCATTGTTTGGTTTGCTAGTTGATTAATGAAGTAACCTTCTTCTTGATCAAAAAAATAAATAAATAATTAGAAAACAGTACAGGAAAATGGAAAGTCCCTAGGGTATGTTTATGATTTTTTACTTTAGGATAAGAAGCAAGTTATATTCAAGCAAAAATCAGTGAAGCTATAACATAAGACATTATTAAAATAAAAAGCTTTAACGCATTACAGAAAGATACTCATAAAATTATGGGGGCCTTCGTATAATATTAGAAAAGTAAAACCCAATATCAATTAATTATTGTGAACATGTCCATTATATTTAAGTTTAAAAAGAAATGAACATGCAAAAGAAAAAGTCCCAAGGACTCATCAAACCTCTTAGTAACGACAAGATCGTTAATACATAAAAATTCTAGTCATGAACATGGTGAACATTAAAACTTCCTCAATTAAGCAAGAAATATTCAAAACAGGGACAAACAATAAGATAACTTCCTCAATATAGTGTTTCTAATGTGTTGTTATGCACATGATGACTAATTTATGCTCAAACCAGTAAAGATAAATTGTAGAAAAAGCTTATTTAAGGGCTTTTGCTTATTCTAATGATAAAAGAATTATTTCTGCAAAAAAATGTCAAAAAGAATCGAATTCCAAGAATAAACTACATTTATCAAGTGGCTTGGTTCCATTTACAAGAAAATGATTTCTATTTAGTTATTGGTGATGATATTTACTTATATAAATGCATCAATTCTCAATTGTTGTATGTTATTAGTTTAAATAAAAAAAAAATTGATATTGTTGTTATTTGACTCATTTAAGTGGGGAGAGATAAATAAATTGTTTGTATTGGTTTTGATGCGTATGATTTGGTAGTATAATTATTTTGGTTTCTAGTGGAATGTTTATTATACGAATATGAAAGGTTATTTGACAATGCTTAACTTGTACAAAACTAGAAGATAAAATACAACAAGAAAAATAAGCCCATAAAGGGAGATGAAAGAATTTAAAATACAGAAGAGAAAAAAAACACAGATAACTCTATGGAGATTTAAAGAGTATCTTTATGCAATACAATTCCTCATAGTTGCCATTAATAGTGAAAAAAAAAACAAAGCAATGTAGGATTCAATCACATTGTAATCAGAGTGATCAAAGAAGTACCTTACAAAAGGATTTAACTATTCCATTAAACATGTATAGCATCAATAAGAAAAGCCACAAGTAAATCAATCAAATTCAAGGTCTCTAAAGACTCAACTACTTGATCATTTGGAAACAAAAGAAATACCTTATCACAATTCATAGTGGAAAGCATTAAAAAATTAATGGCGTAGAAACTAAATCATGGATCTCAACAAAGTTTACACACTTGGGTAATGGAACTAGGCCCCCTTTCTTTCTTTTTGATAAAACAAAAAATAATTCTCACTTGATTTATTCTATTATTATTTTGTTATATGTTTTGGTAAATGTCTAATATTGGGGTTTTCTTTCGTCTGGTGTTAGATTTGGTCTTGGTATCAAAATATTTAATTATGAATTAAATCCATAAATGTTACTCAGTTGAAAAGACTTGCTGCTACTCTTTGCATAAAGTCACTCACCAAATGATAGCCTAACATCACCAAGGAAGTAGAAAAAAGCTGGTTTAATGACATACCATATATATGTATGCATATCAACCTAATATTCTATGAAATAGCGACTAAAATTTTCTCTCTATTACTGAGCAATAGCAAGGATTTCAAATGTCCACTCTATAGTCCGAGGGTCTGCCATGTTTAGATTTGTCTAGATTTACTTGTATTGAAGCTTTTGTTGAAGTAAGAATTGAATAATTGATAAAATGAGTATATTTGTTCAAGTAAAAGTGAAATAACCCCAAAAAATTCAAACACCAACTCTAATGAATGAAAGCCAAGGAAGAAAGTTCACAAAAATACTTAATATAGATAATAGACAATTACCAAAAAAGAGCAAACTACTTTATAAACGTCATATATGCTTTAGAAAAACACTTGAGATTAGAGCAAAATTTTGAAAATACATCTCAGCTATTATTATCATGCAGTCAGTATCATCTTTTATGTTTCAAACACATAAATTTGTTACCAAGTAAGATTCAAATAGGTAAGAATCATACAAGTTACTACATAAGAAAGGATATAGAACACATAATTTCTTAAACCTAATCAAAAGAAAGAAAGAAAATGAAACATTGATAAGAAACTATGAAAAAAATCACACAAATAAATTAATCACAAAATAAAATCAAAGACCAGAAAATCACTGAAACTGAAATATATGAAACATGAATCATAAAAAGCACAACCTTTTATTTACTCTCTTGCTAACTAAACTATGAAAAAGAAACAACAAGGTTTGTACATGAAACAAAGAAAGTTCAAAGAAAAGTCCAAAAAAAAGAGTTACATAATTCTCTTCCAATTCTATACGAGTGAATTGTAATCCAAACTCAAAGATACCACTTTCCTTTTGCTAGTGAACATAAATATATATATATATAGAGAGAGAGCATCAATCTTTTAAAATTATGTTAAAAGAAAAAAATCACACGAGAATATCAAGGCCATGACTCATGTGAGATTTCAAGCTACGAAGCTCAGCTTGGGTGAACTAGTTTTGAAGCCATGGATTTAAAACAAGAATGCCCACGTAGACTGACATCATAAAAGTTATAAAACTAGCTTGAATAAGAAGAAGAAAAATATATTCTTCAAAGCTTGAAGCTTTGAACTATGAACTTATAGTGTCTCTTGTGTGGTGTTTCTTGAATCTATGAGCTAAAATGAGAATTCATAACCCAAAAAATCTGAAATGCCTTATCAAAATGTTTGACAAACACAAATCTTTAGTTAAGAAGAGGAATAAAATTTGTATGTGAAACTATTACCTTTTTCATCAGTCTTTTTTTTTCATGTGTCTATACCACTCTCTTTTTTCCATGTGAAACTATTTCTTTTGTGAGAAGGGACAAGAATAAAACTAACATATATAAAACAAGAAATAAAAAATTATTCCACTCACTTTTAAAGAAATAGCCTCAATAATCAAATAAGTCACGCAAACAAAATTCAATTATAAAACAATCATACTAGATAAGTCTACATAAAATCAAACACCATTCCTCTAGACTAGCAACCAATTATTTGCCAATATCAATTCAAATAATTCAAACAACACACGTATTTTCTTCCTTATCTCACCACAGCACACAAATTTCTCAGATCCTACTTCACTATGGATGAATATTTAAAATATCCAAACTCCTCTAGCAGTTGCATAATATTAAAACAAAGGTAAGAGGCATACCTCTTGCAAACAAAAGTAAGATCTTTCGTGAGAGATTGCTTGCACCCCAAGTATCTTGTCTTTTCTCTCGGATGCAACCAACCAAAAAATCTTTAACTAAATTACAAAGAGAGAAAAAAAAATACAGAGATAGATACATATATTAGCAATATGACATCACCAAATTAAACAACAATAATATTAAAGCACTATTAATATTAAAGGACATAAATATTATATTCGTGCATGGTTTATACTACTATAGCAAGCCAATGAGTACCAAATTGCATTATTATTTTGTACCAAATTGCAACTAACAACTTAACAGCCACAATGCCAATCAATATCAGTATGAATGCATCTACAAAATATGCACAGGACTACCAGTGAAATGATCTAGACATGAATTTCAAAATTGATATGGAAAGATAGGATATTGAGAGAACTAGCACTATCACTAAACTAATTCATTCAAATACATTTTAAATTTTAGAAATAGATTAAGGAGCCCAAATTTTACAAATATGTATAAAATTGAAAGTTAACAGAATAAAAGGAATGATCTAACAGAGTTAGTAAAGCAGAACAATACAATTTTCATTTACCAAACAATGTTTATGAATTTCTCATAATTAACTCTAGAGAAAAAGAAACTACTTAAATTATAAATGACTTGCAAGATGAGATGAGATGAGATGAGATGAGATGAGATGAAAAGATACATACTGGCTCATGCAGCACATTAGTAGTTTCAGTCCTGGAAGTCCATTCCTCCAAATCAAGCTCTCTAGCTATGCTGCAAGTTATTCAACATATTTTTGTGTGAGGTAGATTCTAACTACTATAAAATGAACCAAAAATATGACCTACTCCTATATGCTAAGAGATTAAAACTTATCCAACAAACCTTTGAAGGTTAAGAGCTTGGAAGATGGCTTCATGAGCCTTCTGATCCTAATAGATGAGTAGAAGAAAATAAACCATCATTTGTAACACATTAGAAAGAAGGTTCTATGTGTCTGATGGTCATGAAGAAGGGATCAGACAAAATCTGATTGTCAGAGTAGCTAGTAGTACACACAATTATATTTTATTGTGTCAGGGATCAGAAAAAATCTGATTGATTGCTGGCTGAGATCCCTGTGGTCAGAAAGGAGCCCATATTGGACTCAAATTGAAGTCTATGGTTTCAAATTTTGCATATTAAAGCTAAAGTACCAAGAGAAAGTTAAGCCCTTGAGTTCAAATTTTGTGTACTCTTTAACTGTACAAGAATATTGTAAGCCAATCAAATCTGAAGTGCCAACTAAAATTCCCCAAAAGACTAAATCATGACCATGAGAAAGAAAATCTACACCATCTTACAAAGAAGACAGAACATTAAAAGTAAATTTTATCATGAAGTTTAAACAGCATGAAAATTGCCCAAAATAGCACAATAACATGTCCCAATGCTAGCAACTAAGACCATGTTCTTAAGAAAACATAAGTGATTTGCAAGTAAAAGATAATAAAAAATATAATAAGAGATAATTAGCTAGATACCAAAATGCATGAAGCCCTTACCTTCAGAGGTTTTGATGATGAGTGACCAGAATCCTCAGTGCCACTGCTCTCATTTTCCAAACTCGACCTCACACGGAGCTCGACTGGCTTCGAGTTTACTACCAAATTTAGCAATGAAATTAAGGGTTTAAGTTATTTCTCATACTAAAACATCTTACAGAAATGAAATCAAGTATTGTTTACAATCCATGGAATGTGAGTGGAACATTTAGTGACATAAGTAAACCAATCTAGGTTGCTAATGAATTAACTCATCATATTATATGACAGTTTTAAATCTTTACTTTCTAGACATATTTAAATTAAAGTAATTAACAAATACAAACTAAGCACTGAGTAGTGTACACTTTTGAGTTGAGTCTCATTTAAACAAAACAAATAAAACCCAATTTCATATTAGTTATAAATTTTCTCATAAATAACACCAAATGTGACAAAGTAGATGATTGTCCATAAACTTTTTCTTATTCCAACAGGGGATAATAAGAAAAACCAGAATCATCCAGAAATGGTAACAACCAAGACTTCAAGTAAGCAGTATCCTTATTATACAAGAATTATGTGCAAGAAATGGCTAATAATTAAAAATTCTCAACTAGTTCATCTTAAGGGTACTAGTAGTGTCATATATACACGTATATATATATATATTATATATATACAGAGAGAAAGAGAGAGATTTACTTACAGTGGGAAAGGGAGGGTTTTGAGAGGCGTTGTGGGATAACTGTGAGGTGAGAAGGAGAAGGAGAAGCCATGGTCTCTTTCCGCCTTTCTGCTTTAATGATTTACAACACATCAGAGAAGAAAAATCAGAAACAACACCCACGAATGGCAGCAGCTTGGACAATGGATGGCGGTGGCTTGGAAATCAAACGACGGTATTCTGGGTATGAGGTGTTTGGTTTCGTGAACGGTGATGAAGGTGTTTGGATTAAAGCTCAGAGATGAGATGTTTAGGTTCACGAACAGAGATGGAGCCATCTGGGTTCAAGCTCGCAGAACATGCTTTGGGTTTCAAGAACAGAGATGAATGACGATTGGGCTCAACTATTCAGACAGAACAAGATGAAGGAGAATGGGTTGGAAGCTCAAAGATGAAGGGTCTCAGCCTAAGGGAGAGAGGGAAGAGGTTGAGGAGATTAGGGATTCAGACTGTGAGAACGAGAGAATAGAGAAAACCCTTCTTCATTTTTTATTTTGCTTTTTTATTTGTTAAGTAAAATTTCATTTGGCACCTGTTACTTTTCATTTGGCGCCTATACTGTGTCCGTATATTTTTATTTGCATGTATTAATAACACTTCTAAAATTATGTAAGATTTTGCCGTAATATTTGGTCAAAAATGTTGTTGTGAGAGAAAGAGAGAGAAGGACGCGAGCTAGAGAGAGAAGGAGATGAAGAAAGAAAGGAAGAAGAAGGAGAAGGGAAGACTAAGTCTAGGGTATGCCTTTTTGTGTTTATGGTTGTTTATTCTCTTCTTTTGATTCTAGTAATTTTAACTATGGTTTTTATTGTGTGTTGTTGAATCTCTTCTTCGTCTCATGGTGGATTTCGAAAAAAAACCCTAGGCTTGAACAAGGGGTGGTAAAGTTTGGGTATTGGACACCTTGTGTTCTTGATTCTATCAATCATGAAAGGTAATGAACCCTTAGCCCTTATGTCTTTATGTATTGATGATTTGTATGAATGGGTATGTTGATGTTTGACTCTTTTGATGTTGGGATTGAAGGGGTTGTATTGGGTGCATGTATGGGAGATTTGATCTAGGCATGGCTATGATTTTGTATGACAATTTTTGGAATGATAATGTTCATATGTTCATTGGTGATGAGTTTGAGAAGGGTAGATTGTCAATTAAGGGTTTCGGTCCTAGGGTATCTTATAGTGTGTTATATGCATGTTTGATCTTGAGATGTGCCTATGGGGTTTGGGGTGTATTGTGTTGATTGTTTTTCTTGTGTCACATACATGTTAGAAACATGCTAGGTTTTATGTGAAGGTTGTGTTTTGTGTCTATGTTGCTATGATCACTTTGAAACTATTGATTTATGTAAAGGCATGCAAAGGTGATGTTCAAGCATGTTTGTTTTCCTTGTATGTTTTAATTGTGATCTTAGAAACATGCTAGGTTATTTAGATAAAAGAAAGGATTGTTTTGGATTTCTATGAATTGATATATGAATAATTTCATGAAGGTTATGGATTGGGTTTTGAGAAATATCAACTAAATATGAATTTCATGAAGATTTATGCTTGCTGATTTTGTGAATAATTGGTGAAAAGTTTGATGAAATAATGATATGCATGCATAAGAAATGTCTTTTATGATGTGTTGTATTTATGCGAATAAAAGGGTGTTTTATTTCACACTTAAAATGATATTTTTGCACAAATAATTACTTACAATTTTTTTTTTTTATATTTTGATGAAAATATGAGTTTTTATAAATAAAAATGGTGATTTTAATGGTATATTTGGTTGCTAGAATTTTTGTAAAAAAAATATGAAGTTATATTTTGATAAAAGGAATTTGATGAGTGTGTTGAAATAAGTTAAAGCCTTAAACTATGGAAATATTAAAAGTGATATTTTTAATATAACATGAGTGTTTATTCTAATGGTTATGATTTTCCTTTATTTTAGTTAAGAATAATGGTAAGTTTAGTTTTTTTGTGAATATTTAAGTAAATCAAATAATGGCTGAAAGTTTAATAAAATATTTTAAAAATAATTATCAAATTATTGCTTATGAATTTATTCTATTTTAAAATTAAGTCTTAAAAAATAATACAAGTAAAAAATATATTTTTCACATCTAAAATTATATTTTTCTCACATTAAATTTATAAATTTGATAATTTTATTATAATGTTATTTTCTAAGCAAACATGTTAAACTATAAGTATTTCACATAGTTTTGTTGTCTTTGTTATTTTATGGGATTTAAAAGTAAATAATGGGATTATTATATTTTAAATTGGATAAATAAATTATTTTATGAAATAAAATAATGTCATGAGAGATTTAATCAACCTAATAATTTTAAGAGAACAAACAATGGTAATCAAGCATGTTACAATTTCATTATTTTCAAAGATGATAGAAATAAGCGCGTAGGAATTATCATTTTTAACGCCGCCTTTAACAACGTTCCCATGTATGCATGTCGCATGCAATTTCACTTTTACGTTAAAAAATATGTCTATTATGCAACCATATAGTTTTTATAGCAAGACGATGCATGTAATATAGGTAGAATGTGCATTATTCTTTTATGACCTTATGTGTAAATATGCCTTGTTTGGATGTTGTGAATAACTTTCACGATGTGTGCATGGCCCATGCACACATGGGTTATATGAGTGGGCAAAGTAGAGTTTATGTGATGCTAAGAAATATTATTTTGATTATGGTATAGGCTCATTGTGAAGTTGTCATTTTACCTTGCTTGGACCTGAGGTAAGAAAGTTAGATAGAAATTTTGTTTATTAATGGTGTGAATGGTAAGATCGTTTGTATGAATGAGAATGTTATGATGAATGATACTTAGCGCTATGAATTATGAGATGCTTTATTATGATGATGTGACTGGATTGTATGTCATTTTGGATGTTGTATGATATGAATGGATGTTAGCGTGATGAACGCGACACATCAAAATGGGGTTGCTAAGGATATGAAGACGTAACCCGAGTTACTAAGAATAAGAAGACATAACTCCAAGGGCGAACGCACCTAGGTTATTCAAGGACCAGAGATCTTGTTTACCTCAAAGGGTGACATGGACAAGTTAGCGGGTCATGTTCACAAGGATATGATGTTTATGTGATGATGATTTTGCATATGATGCCAATGTTGTTATGATTGTGTTTATGTTTATAATGTTGATGCTATTACGATAATGATGCTATGATGTGTGACGATGTATGATGCGATTATGATTTATTTGATTTACCTATGTGCTGTTTGTACTTTCTTACTGGGCTTTTAGCTTACCCCCTTACTTTCCCTTCCAGGTAGCAAATAGGTTTTTCTATGGCACGCGTGGTGATGTGGGGAGTTCTATCGTCATGGTGTGTATGGCGTGGGGGCATCCTATGGATGAGAAACGATCAGTTTTAAATGCAATTTTCTTTTAATAATGTTATGTTAAATTGGACTTTCTAAACTTATTAATGGGACTTGAACTTTTGGTTGTTTTGAGAACTTTGCATGAAAACTACGATTTTCTTTTTAAACAATTAGGCCCAACTTGCATGTTTTTAGCAAGACCCCCCTGAGATTTTTATAATAAGTGGCTTTTCTCTTATAAACCTATGAATATGTGAATGTTTTACAAAGCACTAGCTTATAGCGTTTTTACAAATGGAGATCATGGGACTTATTGTCATAACTCCCTCTCCCACTCACTATTTTAAAATTTTGTGTTTTTCTCAAAATCAATATTTTTCAATTAGGTTGTAAAACTAATTACTTTTATTTTACCAAATGATATTCTAATTAATACTAATTCAATTATCCAAAATAAATAATCGTGCCGTAGATTTTATTTTGTATTTTTAAATAGAATATCATTTTATTTAATAAAATAATTTTATTAAATATGAAAACAAACAACTTTAAATTCTTTACCATCTTAACTAATTAAGACTAAATTAATTATATGAGTTATCAAATAAAAAACATATAATCAATCCTAAGCATGTTTAAAAAAAAATGCATGCTTAATATGGACTATGTGAGTCATACGTATGGCATATTATTATGCATGATAAAGTATTAAATAATTTAATCATGTTCAAGCAAATAAATAAATAAATGCGAGTTGGGTGTTTTTGGTATTTCTAGAAAATTACAAAACTTGCAAAAAATACACAAAAATAAGTAAACTAACTAAGGCCTACTAACGAGCAACTCCTTTGATCTTGGACCTTCTCTTTTAGTTTTTGGGCCATTACCATTTTAATTAACCTTTATGTGTTAAATAAAATTTTAATTATTTTAAACAAATTTAAAATAATCAAAGTTTGGGCTTCAATACCCAACAAGTTATTGAGGCCCCATTGGAATTTAAGCTCCCGACAATTTACTCAAAAATTATAATTAAAACTCTTTTAATTATATTGGCCTTAAAATAGCCCAACCGAATAATTACACAACCATTAGGGTTTGCAAGACACAAACCCTAATGGGTGTGTCAATGGTGGTCGGCAGCTGGCAGGGGTGCAGTTGGAGGTGCGCTGGGGCGCATGGTTGCATGTAACGCCCTAATTTCTCATAAATTATCGAGAACACAGCGTTGGATCATAATAATAAATATTGCTCCTTTATTGAATAAAAACTTGAAAATAAAAATATGGATTCATGGATTTACAAAAATAAAATTATTGTCTTTAACATATTAAAATGAGCAACATTTAAATAAAACTTCAAAAGAACACATTCTTTAATAAAAATAAAGAAATAGGCCCACTTTATCTTCCTCGACTATATGATCCCCACGAGTACATCACGAAGCTCCTAGGTCCCATTCGCCACCAACCTTTCTATCATCAATTTTCTGTACAACAACATCATAAAGAGTGAGCTTCTAAGCCTAGTAAGGAAAATATAAACAAGAGTTAGTCATATAATCATTTAATCAACATATCCTAAATTACACAAGAGTCATAACAAAAACTTATTTATATTAATCATATAACATCACACAGCCATAGGTCATATCATAGCCTAAGTCATAATCATAGTCATAAATAATAATCTAAGTCATAATCATAGTCATAAATCATAGGTCATAAGTCATAATCGTAACTATAGGTCATAGATCATAATAACAAGTCAGATATAATAAAAAGATAAGCACTTATACAGGGAGTGGAAATTAAGCCCCAGACAAAAGTCTGTCATACACCGGACATCAACTTAGGTCCGTCATAAAGTTTTGGCAACTAAGCCTACCAGACATAAGTCCGTTATACATCATTGGACACCTTAGGTCCAGACACACTTACCCTTTTATTGTACCTGAAATGTTAGGTCATACAAAAACATAGCCTAGATCATAAACTAAACTATCTAATTTTCCTTACCAAAAATTGGGGTATTGGAGACAAGAGCGGGATTGGAAACTCCTAAAACCAAACATAAGAAACCATAAGTCCTCTAGCAAAAAGAAGATTAATAGAAGATCTAAACCATTGAAATAAAGACTTACCAAAAACCTTAAGTTTCAAAGAAATTGAACACCTAACAAAAAGTCATTATAACGAGTTAGAATTAAAAGAAAAGGAAAGAATAAGAAGAATTGAAATGGACTAAACCTGTAGATTAACGATACCTTAGATACCTTAGAGCTTCGATCTATACCTCAAATAGTGAAATCACACAGAAACTTACTTCCCAAGTGTTTAGAAAAGCATTAGATTTGAAAGCTTTAACCCCAAAACCCTAGTGTTTCTCTCTAGAATGAACTTAGCAGCTTGGAGGCTCTAAACTCTGCATGAATGATGAATAAAATGGTTGAGTGAAGGGTTCTATTTATAGAAATCAAGGGATGGAACTAACTCCCACTTCAATGAATAAATAAATGATTAAAAATAACATTTTTTGTTCAACAGATGCCCATATCTCAGTCAAAAACATTCAAGAACAAGTCAAAGTTGTTGAGGGCTGTTTCTAGTTCAGGATTTCACGAAAATTAAAAAATGGCTACTGGAGCCAATATATCACCTCCTATAGGTGATATATTGCCTACACCATAATACCTAGGGTCCGTGGTTTCGTTTGTGCGAAGTCGACGTGTTTTCCTTATCAAACATAGGCGATATATCGGCCCCTATAGTTGTGATATATCAGCATATGCTGATATTTTAAACACATTTGTGCACACTTTTAGCACACTTGAAGTTTGTTTAAACCACTTTGACTCAGTGAAATGTGATTCTAATAGCTGCTGGAAGGTTCTAGACCTTCTAGATCTATCCTTTATTAATTTATTCATCTAAAATGCTTAAATCCTTAATAAACATACATGTGACAAGTGACACGTTCTTGTTGACAGTAGGAACTCGTCAACGATTAAAGGTTAGAAAACTCAGATTTTTATACTACGGAAAGCTTATAATCAGATGGAAAGAACAAGAATCAACAGAAAAACCAGAGCAACAATGGAATCAGGATCATATATTTCTTAAGTGTCTCTCATATAATCAGTTTTCCAACCCCTTAACCTGAGGGGTTGAGGCCTATTTATAGGTGGGCTCTATTGGCCCTTGATACAAACAAGTCCCAAGAGACAGGGACGTACGCGGGTACACTGATAGTGTAGTGGCTCAGGGCGTAGTGGTGTCTACCCTGACAATGCCAGAGTCGTGGCTCAGGACATAGTACTGTCGGCTCTAGTGTATGGTCGGGGATGTTCAAGTGGTGCCACTACTCTTCGTACAGGTCCGTACTGCCACTACTCCTCAGCTGCAGATGACAGGGCCATGCCTCTGTTCTCTTCACAACCGTACGCCTCGTGTCAGTACACGTGTCCTGTACCCGGCCGTCCTCATCAATCCTCGTTCGATGCCTAATGTTCGTTTGGCGCACCCATTAGGTGTCTCCAAGTGCTCCTCGTGCCTATGTCAAGGAGGCTTCAACCTATATGTGTCATGAGAAGCCAAGGTGCTAGGGGTCGAGGCTGGCCTATGCAGGTCACATGGAGGCGAGGCTCAGGACACGGGTAGTGCAACGAGGCCACACCCTCGCATACTGAGGGTGTCTCGCATAGCAAGGCTGGCCCTCTTCCCCCGGGTGTAGGCGAGGCTCGGGATGTGGGCGGTGCAACGAGGCCACATCCTCGCATAGCGAGGCTGGCCCTCTTCCCCAGGGTGTAGGCATGGCGAGGCTCGGGATACGAGCGCCGCAACAAGGCCACACCCTCGCATAGCGAGGCTGGTCTTCTTCTCTCGTGTGCAGGCGAGGCGAGGCGAGGCGAGGATCGATGCTTGAGTTGACGCGGCTTACGCAGACGGCCGGCCGAGGACCCGCGCACAGCAAAGGCTACACGGCGCGCATGGGACACCAGCCAAGGACCCTCGCATAGCGAGGATGGCGTTCGGATTGGTAAGCGGCCGAGGGCCCTCGTGTAGCGAGGGTGGCTCTCTTAGCCCAATTCCTTCAACACCGTGTGACGTCCTTGTCCCCTTGTGCATGCAATAAGTAGCCTTTAGGATGCCTCGTAGTGTAGAGGTTCCCTTGTGAATGGAATTCACAAGGGAAGAATTCCCACATTTACAGTTCTTAATTATTCTATCCAAATCTTAGGTTATAATAAATAATATTTCTTGGACCAGCTATATTAATCAAACCTTATGTTAAAATTAATATTTCTAAACTATAGTTTAAACTTATAAAATTCATAACTATCTCTACGAGTTCCCAACTAAATCCTGGCTTGAACCAATAACCACGAAAACTAAAATACTAAGCTACTACTACTACTATCTAGCTAAGTAAAATTCTGAGACGCTACACTGCAGGGATGCAAGCGCTGGTTCTTCGAGCATAGGGGTGCAGGCGTGGGGTGTTGCTCATTGGGCAGAGGCACAGGGGCGCTGGGCGCGCCAGGGTGCACACGGCTGCAGGGGCAGCAACTCGAGCCTCGGGGTTTGTGCTTGAGGCTCGGGCACATACTCAAAAATGCAATGTACCAAGTACACAATATAGCATTCCATCAAGAATTGAAAATTTTTATTTTCATGTAATACATTAAATGGTGTTTTATCTTATTTTTTTTCTTTTTTACAAAAAATATAGGTATTACAAGGAGGAAGAATAGGAGGATAATTGGAAAGTGGTTGTGAATAAATATAGATTGACAAGAAATGCATGGGTGGAAGCACTGTTAGGAATTGTGCCCTTAAAGAAATTGTAGTAGACAATGGTTTTAATGAAATAAATAAATGAATTGAGTTATTGTATATATGTAGCTTATGTACTATATTATTGCTAATAATATTAAGTAAATATCAGAAAATTCTCAAGTTCATCTATGTGGTCTCAATCTCATATTGGTATGAGAGGATTAAGATTGAGATAATGAACTTAAATAGTTTGTAGTAAAATAAAGTTATGGAATCTTTAGATTAATTACTGCTAGTACGGCCCACTAGTATTATGAATACATGTGACCTAGATCCGGGTTACTAGTGTAGCAGGACACTTTAGTGGAGGTACTTTGCATGCAGAGGGTATGTAGAACTGGACCAGATGTGATTTAATAATACTTGTTTAAATAACATTTCATAGTATTATAAAACGCTTCAACTAATGATCATATACAAACTTATCTTAATCCTAAAGTTACTATGAACTCCTATGTATGTCACTTGATCCTTTGATTCATGCGTTATGGTTTGTCAGAATGATCAGGCCAAGAACTATTGTTTTGGGGACTCAATAATGTATATGGCTGGGGACATAGCTTAACAGATATGGAATCTATACCTTCTTATAGATTGAATGATGGTTCCCTATTGGGTTGACTTTTGGAACTGAAAAGGTTATTGATGTCAAATTCATAATCAAATTATGAATTAACCTTCACTAGTAAAGTCAATGGTACATTAGGAATCAAGATATAATTAAAAGGGTAAAATAGTAATTTTATTCTGATTTAACTATAAATCATGAATAGATGATTAATCTGTATGTAATGATTATATCAATGGATACTTTATGGTTACAATAAAGTACTCAGTAAATATATGTCTTTAATTCTCAAGAGTTCAATCTCATATTTATAGTGGAATAATCATGAGATTAATAAATATGATCATTGAATCAAATAGTTTTGGTTAATAATCTTTTATTTATTGGAGCTGGGAACTATAGGTCCCCGGGGCGGCTCTATCAACCCTAATCAAGGTAAGAGTTTATATAAGGGTTAAACTGTGAATGGGCTATTTGAGAGAATATTTATTCTTTGGGATAAATGTGCAATTATGTGATAATTGAAGTTGCATAATTTATTATTGCATTTGTGCAATTTCGAAATTGTGTAGAAATAAAAGAAATTGATTTTAATCAATTATTTTATTTAAGTGTGAATAAATAAATATAGATAGCCAAAATTTGTTTTGATTATTATATTTATTTAATTAATAATAAGATGACAATGGAAATTCAAATTTTGAATTTTAATTTTTGAAATTTAAGTTGTTACCTTTTTCCTTAAAAAGATGATACTTTATTTGGATATCTAATTATTAATTAATTAAAATAAAAACACATGAAAAATCAAAATCTCATTTTTCAGGGATAGGCCACACACATAGGGATTGGACTGCTCTATGCATGTGGCACATTTGATGTTATCAGATATTGTTTTTATATTTATATTTTTAATTAATTAATTAAACATTTAAAAAGGGGTTTTAAAATGGAATGTTAGATTTTTATCTATTATTATTATTATTATTATTATTATTATTATTATTATTATAAAAGATGATTGATTTTCTTAATTATTATGATTGTGGTAATGCCTATATATTCTATATGATAGAAAATAGAAAAAAACAAGTTTGAAAAAGTTTTTACAGAGAAGAAAAACTATCATCATTTTCACAAAGCAAAAACTTTTTCTCTCTAGCCTATAATCAAAAGTCTCGTGTGTTGATAATATTTTTTATTCACAAAAATGATCATTCTTCTCTATGTGCCCACCCACATCTTGAGGTGTAGAGAACATCTTGGAAGATCTAGGCGTGAGTACTCTAGCAAGGATAGGAAGATCGAAACATATATGAAAAGATTCAAGGATTCTTGATAGGTTACAAGAGGTAAATCGTTTTGTATTATTTTTCATATTCATATTATATATTGATTAACATATTGCATATTAAAGGATCCTCATATAAAGATTGTTTATATGAAATTTTTTGTTGTATACCATTACCGCAATTTTCGTTGCGCACTAGGAATAGTTGATGGAGGATGCCTTATTGGTGAGGCTATCCTCGTTCCATCAGGACAGACTAAATTAGCCCACCTCGATTCTATTCCAATGTCCCTAGTTCTCTGTGCCTGGGGCTCTGACCGTGGCACAGAGGGATTTGCTGGGGCATTTTTCCTTCGTGAGCTTATCCAGCCCCTCCACGCGAGTTGTTATGGCCATTTCTGGGAATCTGTGAAGAAGGCATAGAGCTTGGGATCATAGTCCTAACCGACTGATTAACATGCTAATTATGACCCCTGTGATGACCAGTGGGCTGAGCACTCTGGTGGTTTCGCTCTGAAGGCGCAGAACTCAGAGTGGTGGTTGATAAAATGACTCGGTTTAGACTAGTTTTTCCTTTGGGACTTATGAGACCCATTTTTCCTCTTTCTGACATTAACGTCGGTTGCAAAAGGGGGTAACCGAGCCAAGACCTCCTCAATATGCCTGTTTTCCCTAGCGAGATGGCTCCTTAACTGGGCGTTTTCCATCTCGACGGAAATCAAGTATCCTGGATTAGGATTTTGTGGTAGTGACGCTGAACTCCCAGCGTCATCTTGACCCACCGGTTGTTTTCATGGATGTTGTTGAACAACCGGGGCCCTTTCATTGGGAATAGCAATATGATGGGCCACCTGCCCACCAGGTTGATCCATCTCATTATCATGCATCGATCGAGTGAGCACCATGATGAAAGTCGACTGAAACTTGTGAAGCACTAATTTCCTCTCAATGAAAGCACCAAACTGTTGACGCAGTTTTTGCCAACAGTGTATAAAGAAATTAAACAGGTAGATTAGTGCTAGATTATAAACCGTAATGAAAATATTAAACACTCTCTCGAACACACACAATTTTTACATGGTTCAGTGGTTCAAATCCACCTACTCCACGAGTCAATATTATTACTTTTCTCTCTCAATTTCTGCAGAGTTTTGGTAATACAAAAATACTCGTACCATATCCTGTCCAATATTCCTAGTATTTATAGGAGAATTCCATGGACAGGTTTGGGTAACCGTGTGAATAAATAAGGTATATAATTAATACAGATTATTCCCATTTACATTGGGATATGATTTGATAACAGGATAAAGATACTCCTGCTATCTCAGATAATAAATGATAGATATGTGATACAGGCTGGGCATTGATGAGCGTATAAATAGTCTCCAAATCTCTTGGGATCCTTCAGTATGTGTTCTGTCCATGTTCTCACGAGCTGAATATCTCACCCGAGCTCGTGTTCAACGACTATCTGAACCCTAGCTCGAGTAAGCTCAGAGTGCCCAAAGTTGAATGTATCGTGCTGTCGAACCCCCAAACTCGAGTTGTTCACACCATTGTTAACCAGGTATTCTACTTGGCTATTTTTCCATACATTCATCTGCCATCTCTTGCTCGTGCTGAGTAATTGAACTCGCTCTAATTTTAGGGTACAACAGAGACCATGAGAGTTATTGTCATAACTCCCTCTCCCACTCACTATTTTGGAAAAGTGTGTTTATCACAAAATCAATATTTTTTAATTATTTGTAAAAATAAATTTAATTATTTTAACCAAATGATATTCTATTAGTTACTAATCTTATTAAGCAAAACCAAAAACAAAAATTGTGCCCTTAATTCTAATTCTAATTTTTCTTTATCTAAGAGAACATCATTTTTATTTTAATAAAATATTTTCATTATAACAACAAATTAAACAACTTTAATTTTGATTTAACATCTTAACTAATTAAGACTAAATTTATTATTATATAAATTATCATATATAAACATATAAAAAAAATATAGGATGTTCCTAATAGCATGTCTCTACACAAATGTGGGTTAAGGATGAATATACTGAGTGGACTGCGTGTCGATCGAGGATGACGTTTATTTAGTATTTTGAATTATGTTTCTTTTGAAATTCCGCATTTAGTTTTTGAACAATTAATGTAAAGTTATGTTTTATGTTTTACACACAATGGGTAGCCATGCCATATTACATTTTAAACTTATAATTTTATGTTATTGATACAATATTTATTTTGGAGTTTTAATAAAGTTATGATTATTTCTTATGTTTCCTTCAAAAGTAGTAGTTAAGTCTAGTAGTTTTTAATGGTCCAAGGTCTTAGAAATAGTTGGGTCATTACAGTTGGTATCAGAGCAACGTTCCATATGCATGAAGTTCTCCTTGATACACACGCTCAAGCTCCGAATCTACCGCCAAGATAAGTGTTTATTATTATGTTTATGTGTTTAACCTTATGTTTTCAGTTAAGAATGGATGGAGCCTTAACCTATGAGGATATCTGAGCCATTAAGCCCTTGAAAAGAATTAGAAAGCCAAGAAATATAGTAGGAGTGTTAGAAAGAATCACTCAGAGATTACTCTTATTCCACCATGAGATAGGTCACCTCCAAACAACTAAGCAAATCATGATGAGAGCAACGAAGCAATATTTTTTATTGATTAGACTTTTTAAAGATTATCCTATTGTAATTACAGCTTTAGAAGAAATATGGGAGACTATAGATGATGAAGATGAATTACCAGTAGCTATGAGATATTATTTTCTCATCCTTAGGTTCACCTCTAAGATGGAATTCCAATTTTCAAATGAGCAAAAAAATAGAATTTTTACAAATCTTCCTAGAGGGAATTTTGAGGCTCACAATAATGATTATTATGAGGAGATAGATGATGATATGTTAGATGAAGGGTCAGATGTAGAAGATCTTGATTTTTAGATTAGATTAGTTTCTTTATTTATTATCTTTGCATTTATGATTGTACTTAGTGAAAACTGTTTTTCCAAATAAATATCATTGTTATTTTTGAATGCCATGTATAAGTTTGATTTTTTTTACAATCATAATAAATAATAAATTTAATAAATAATGACCAAGTTCGGTGAGGGTGGATACAAATCAATGAATCGGGTTCTATATTGAGAGTTAGGGGCCATAGTAGTGTGAACGATTTTACTGATCCCAACCCTCCCTCAATATGGTTAACTTTGGAACAACGATGAGTTTCGAGCCTGAGGACTAAGTCATATAGGATGATTAGAAACACACTTAGAAAATAATAAAGATGGCTTATTTTTCTATGTTGAGAAACACACCCTAATTATAAAGAAGGCTTACATAATTTTTCATAAGAAGTCATAATTAATAGGTCCGAGTTATGTTTGCTTAGATTAAGTTTTGTTTTAGAGCCTATTAGGGTAAGTTCTAACATGTTTTTCTCGATTGTTAGAACTTTGCTGAAGATGTCGCTTAGAAGGTCTGCACGCACCAATGCCTCCAGCATTGCTCCTAAGACTAATGAAGCCCCTCCAGTTCGAAGAAGGGGAAGGCGTGAAACCAATGCTGCTGCTAACAAAAGTGCACCGCTGCCGCCGGTTGACAACACTGCAGAAATTGTTAGACTTTGACAACAAGTGGAAGAATTGCTACAACAACGAAAACAGGCTCAGCCGCAACCACACCCTCAGACAATGGCCCAAGCACCCCATCAAGTAGGTCCTTATGGGGGATGGCAAATGGCAAACTATGCGCCATATCCAGCTCTGTACATGGAGCCAATCTACGAGCGATTTCGTAAGCAACACGCTCCTAACTTTGAAGGGAAAACAGACCCCTTCAAGGCGGAAGAATGGCTCAGAAATGTAGAGCCGATCCTAGTGCACATGAATCTCGGCAACGCAGATCGTATATCCTGCGTGTCCTCTCTGCTTAAGAAGGATGCTAGAATATGGTGGGACTTAGTTCAGCAGACTCACGATGTCGCCACCATGACATGGACCAGATTTGTGGAGCTGTTCCACAAAAAGTATTACAACTCAGCAGTCATTGCCATAAGGGTCGAGGAGTTCACTAGTCTGAAGCAGGGCAACTTGACGGTAGCAGAGTATGCTCGGCAGTTTGATCGATTAGCCAAGTTTGTGCCAGAGTTGGTTCCAACTGATTTTCTGAGGGTTACCAAGTTCTTTAGAGGACTTAGACCAAAGATTGAGTTAAGGGTTAAGCTAGCAAACCCTGGAACTACTACGTATGCTAATGCTCTAGAAACGACTATAGAAGTGGAAAGGCTTTAGGCGAATGTTAGTAAGGAGGAAGCCAATAAGCCTGAGCCTAAGCAGCAGAGCCAACCTCAGAACGGTTGGAACAACCACAACAACATCCATTAGTCCAGCAACAATAATGGTCAGAAGAGAAGGCATTCTGACAGTAAGCAGTCCGACAACGATAAAAGAGCACGAACAAACAATTGAGGCAATAAGTCAGGTTATGTAGAATACCCGCAATGCTCTAAGTGCCAAAAGAAACATCCTGGTGAGTGTCGTGCAAACACCAAGGGATGCTACAACTATGGTCAGGAAGGCCACCAGAAGAGGGAATGTCCCCAGCTCAAGCCAGAAGAGAAAAATGACAACAAGATGGTTCCTGCTAGAGTCTTTACCTAAACCTAGGGAGAAGCTGAAGCTAGCAATAAAGTGGTCACATGTCAAATTCCTATTCTTGATAATTTATGTTCTGTATTATTTGATTTGGGAGCAACACACTCGTATATCTCGTTATGAATGATAGAGAAATTAGAAAAACCTTGTGAAAGATTTAGAACTAGGTTTGTAACAGAGTTGCCTTCGGGTGAAGTAGAACTAGAAGGAGACCTGGTAGAGTTAGATATCAAAGACTTCGATGTGATACTGGGCATGGATTGGCTAGCAAGGCATGGCGCAACCATTGACTATAGACGCAAGCAAGTGACGTTCGATACTCCTAATGGTCAGAGACTATGCTTTATGGGAAAGGTTTCAGGACTATGTACGCCGCTTATTTCATTCTCAAAGCTTAGAGGATGATAGAAAAAGGATGTCACGCATTCTTAGCCAGCGTCACAGATTGTAGAGTCCAAGAACTTTACTTAGCTAGTTAGATAGTAGTAGTAATAGTAATAGTAATAGCTAGTAGTAGTTATAGTGTGTTTATTACTGTGGATTTTAGTTCAAGCCGGGACTTAGTTGGGAACTCCTAGCAATAGTTATGGATTTTATAAGTTTAACCTATAGTTTAAGAATATTAATTATAACATAAGGTTTGATTAATATTGCTGGTTATTAATATGATAATTATTATAACCTAAGGTTTAGATAGAGTCAATAAGAATATGACACTTGCCATGAGCATGGTTATTTCTAAGGTTTAGATAGAGCCAATAGGATTATGACACTTGTCATATGCATGGTTATTAAGGAACTATTATTTTAATGATAAAATAAGGGAAATATAAGACTTATTCTTCACCAGAATCTGTTAGGAGCATGACATTTGTCACAATTTTATTTATTTGTGGATTAGGTTGTTATTTAGATAATTAAATAGATTTTTGGTAACTTTAGGGTACTATAACTTCCGACCTATTTTTGACCCAGTTATGTTATGAATTTAGAAAAATATTATTCTATAAAGTTGTAGATAATTGAATTAGCTTTCTAACGGTATAAATATTGTCTAAATCGGAGTCCTACAACTTCAGTTATGTTGATTTTACTGAATGTGAGTTTAGAGTTACGAGATTTAGGGAGTTAGAAGTTAGGATTCTATTTGTTTTTAATTTTTAAAAATCAATCTTTGACTCCTTAAACCTCTCTTTGAACAATTTAACCAAGTCCTAAGCCTTTGACTGAAGAATATTCAAATATTTTCAATTAATTTCATTATTTTTATTCAAAGCCAAAAATAAGATTTTTATTCCTATAACTCTATAAATAGGACCTAGCACCAAGCCTTTTCATTCATTCTTCAAGCATTGATCAGAGCCTTCTAGGTGCTAGTGAGACTATAGAGTGATAAACACTTGGGTTGGGGTTATAAGCTTTATCATTCTAATCTTATTAGACACTTGGGAAGTAAGGTTCATAGTGTGTATTTCAGTTTCGAGGTGTAGTTCGGTCATAGCAATTTCAAAGGTATTCCTATTCTTAGTTCCTTTTCTGTATTGTTTCATTAGTTCTTATAGTTTTTCTCTACTCAAATCATAACTCGGTATTCTTTATTCTTGATTAGGCATCTAAGTTCTTTGAACTTGAGGTTCTCATTGGTAAGTATCGTCTCGATGGTTTAGTTCATTCTTTTCATCTCTTTTCTTTTAGAAAAATCACCTCTCTATTAATGGTTTTTAGGAGTGTTCCAAAATCCCGACCTTGTTCTCATCATCCCGGTATTTTGGTAAGGAAAATAGGATAGTTCTTATGTGATATGTGCTATGTTTATATAAAAGTGTTATGATTATGCTATAGTATGATTTTATGTGTTATGATATATGCATGTTTTGGGGCTTATAGTTGCTATATAGCAAACCCCAACACTTTTATGTTTTTGGGGCTTATAGTTGCTTAACTAGCAAACCTCATTATAGTACGAGGCTTATAGTTGCTTAGTTAGCAAACCCCAATAGTCACCATGTACATGGGTTAGAATTATGATATATGTGTTATAGTATATAATATATGTTCATAGTCTATGTGTATGATTATGTTTCATGCTTGTAGTAGATTTTCCTTGCTGGGCATTAGGCTCATTCCTTTATGTTTTATATGTGTAGGAAAATAGTTTTGGTGGCGGGAAGGTTCTTGGCAGCTTGGGAATGTGTATTGAGGGAGAATGGAAATCGGTGGACTGCGTGAACGATTCGAGGATGAAGTTGTTTTCTAGTCATTTAAAATTATGCTTTATATATTTTCCGCACTTTGTTTAGTAACGAATTTTAATATTTAAGTTATGTTCTATTTTATTTTCAAACAATGGGATCCCATACCCAAACTGCATTTTTATGTATTTAACCTTTGCTTTACAGTTTATAATAAAGTTGTGGTTATTTCATATGTATGTTTTCCTTAAGATTAATGTCTATGTATAGTAGTTATTAATGGTCCAAAGTCTAGAATAGTTGGGTCGTTACACGGATGTGGTAAAGGAATCACCATTAAAGGTTGGAGACGTCCGCATTATAAAGGAACTCCCAGAAGTATTTCCTGATGACTTACTAGGGTTGCCGCCGACTCGGGAAATTGACTTCACAATTGAGCTAGTATTGGGCACCGAGCCTATCTCCAAGGCACCATATCGGATGGCACCTACCGAACTCAAGAAGTTAAAGATGCAGCTGCAAGAACTCTTAGACTTGGGTTTCATTAGACCAAGCCATTCGCCATGGGGAGCACCGGTTCTATTTGTGAAGAAGAAGGACGAAAGCATGCGAATGCTTATAGATTACCGTGAGCTGAATAAGGTAACGATTAAGAATAAGTACCCGTTACCCCGGATTGACAACTTGTTTGATCAACTCTGAGGAGCAACTGTGTTTTCAAAGATTGATCTACGATCCAGGTATCACCAGCTCAAGGTACGGGAAGAGGATATTCCCAAGACAGCTTTCAGATCTTGTTATGGACATTTTGAGTTTTTAGTTATGTCTTTTGGTCTTACCAACGCTCTAACCGCATTCATGGATTTAATGAATAGGGTCTTTAAGGATTACATGGATAAATTCATCGTAGTATTCATTGCCGATATCTTGGTGTATTCAAAGGACGAAGATGAGCACGAGGAACATTTAAGGATGACCTTGTTACGACTGAAGGAGCACCAGCTTTACGCCAAGTTCAAGAAGTGTGAATTTTGGCTGTCACAAGTAGCGTTCCTTGGCCATATAGTATTCCAGGACGGAGTTGCTGTAGACCCATCTAAGATAGAGGTTGTGAAGGATTGGCCAAGACCTAAGAATGCGTCCGAGGTAAGAAGTTTTCTAGGACTAGCAGGTTATTACCGAAGGTTTGTAGAGGGCTTTTCTAAGATAGCCACTCTACTCACCAACCTGACCCGGAAACAGCAGAGGTTCAGCTGGACGGATAAGTGTGAAGAGAGCTTCCAGTTGCTTAAGGATAAGTTATGCTCAACACCAGTACTCTGTGTACCGACACCCAATGACAAGTTTGTAGTCTACTGTGATGTGTTTGGGTTGTGTGCTGATGTAGAATGACAAGGTAATAGCCTACACCTCAAGGCAGTTGAAGGAATACGAGCAACGCTATCACACGAATGATATGGAGTTGGCAGCAGTGGTCTTTGCATTAAAATTCTGGCGCAATTATCTTTATGAAGAATAATGTGAGATTTATACGGACCACAAAAGCTTAAAGTATTTCTTCACGCAAAAGGATCTCGACATGAGGCAGCACAGGTGGTTAGAACTAGTAAAGGATTATGACTGCGAAATTATATACCACCCAGGAATGGCAAATGTAGTTGTTGATGCACGAAGCATGAAGAGTTATGGAAGTCTAGTAGCGTTAGCTGGAATAGAAAAGTCGCTACAGCAAGAGCTAATCAATGCTAGAGTAGAAGTAATCATTGGTAAACTGGCTAACTTGTCCATCCAGTTAAGTCTATTAGAAGATATACAGATTGGGCAAGGGCATGATGACACATTAGTAGCACATATGGATGCAGTCAAAAAAGGCAAGGCCACAGATTTCTCGATATCAGGATAAGGGTTCTTGAGATATAAGGATCGGGTATGCATACCGAATGATCAAGGAATTAAGATGAATATTTTAGAAGAAGCGCACAATACCCTATACTTAGTTCACCCAGGGTCGACCAAGACGACTCATGACCTCAAGGTGGTGTATTGGTGGCCAGGAATGAAGAAAGATGTAGCAGAGTATGTGTCTAAATGCTTAGCATGCCAGCAAGTGAAAGCAGAGCATCAGCGGCCTGCAGGCTTATTGCAACCGCTTAGTATTCCATAATGGAAGTGGGACGACATAGCCATGAATTTTGTGACAGGACTACCACGAACAAGTAAGCAGCATGACTCATCTTGGGTAGTAGTAGATAGAATAACCAAGTCAGCTCATTTCCTGCCTGTCAAGACTACGTACACAGCAGACCAATACTTAGACATTTATGTTAAGGAGATAGTATGACTGCATGGAATCCCTAAGACAATAGTGTCCAATAGAGGATCGGTGTTTACATCGAGATTTTGGGGAAGCTTACAGCAAGCTATGGGTACCAACTTAAGTCTTAGTATGACATTTCATCCTCGGACAGATGGTCAGTCTGAGCGTACCATACAGATTTTAGAAGATATGTTGCGCGCTTGTGTACTTGATTTCGGAGGATCATGGAGTAGGTATTTGCCGCTGATAGAATTCTCCTACAACAATAGCTACCAGTCAACGATCGGGATGGCACCTTATGAGTTACTCTATGGAAGGAGGTGTCGATCATCGTTACATTGGGATGAAATAGGAGAAAGGCAACTTCTTGGACCCGAAGTTGTTAGAGAAGCTCAGGATGTAGTAGCGTTGATTCGAAAGTGTATGCTCACTGCTCAAGGTCGACAAAAAAGTTATGCGAATGCCAAGCGGCGTGATGTGGAATTCAAAGTCAGAGATCAAGTCATCTTAAAGATATCTCCTATGAAAGGTGTGAAGTGGTTTGAGAAGAAAGGCAAGCTTAGTCCCCGGTTTATAGGTCTTTTTGAGATATTGGACAAGGTGGGAACAGTTGCATATAGATTAGCCCTACCGCCAACTTTAGCAGATAGTCACAATATATTTCACATCTTGATGCTGTGTAGATATGTGTCAGACCCATCTCACGTCCTCAAGTATGATACGATAACACTTCAGAAAGACTTGAGTTACAAGGAACGGCCGGTTAGCATCCTAGATAGAGGGATGAAGGAATTACGATCTAATAGTATTCTGATAGTCAAAGTCTTATGGAGTAATAGTTCTGAAAGGGAGGCAGTGTGAGAGGAGTAGTAGTAGTAGTAGTAGTAGTAGTAGTAGTAGTAGTAGTAGTAGTAGTAGTAGTAGTAGTAGTAGTAGTAGTAGTAGTAGTAGTAGTAGTAGTAGTAGCAGGAGTAGTAGCAGGAGTAGCAGTAGCAGTAGCAGTAGTAGTAGCAGTAGTAGTAGCAGTAGTAGCAGTAGCAGCAGCAGCAGTAGCAGTAGCAGTAGCAGTAGCAGTAGCAGTAGCAGTAGTAGTAGTAGTAGTAGTAGTAGTAGTAATTATAACAGTAGTAGTAGTAATTATAACATAAGGTTTGATTAATATTGTTGTTCCAAGAAATATATTTATTAACCTAAGGTTTAGATAGAACCATTAAGAGCATGACACTTGTCATAATCATGTTTATTTAAGGATTTAAGTATTTTTAAATAAAAGAAAGATCTAGAAACTCTAGAACCTTCCAGAACCATTAAGAGCATGACACTTGTCATAATCATGTTTATTTAAGGATTTAAGTATTTTTAAATAAAAGAAAGATCTGGAAACTTTAGAACCTTCCAGAACCATTAAGAGCATGACACTTGTTATAATCATGTTTATTTAAGGTTTAAGTATTTTTAAATAAAAGAAAGATCTATAAACTCTAGAACCTTCCAGAACCATTAAGAGCATGACACTTATCATAATCATGTTTATTTAAGAATTTAAGTATTTTTTTTAATAGGATAGTTTCACTCCTCAAACTCTATAAATAGGACCGAGTGCTCAGCCATTTTCTTCATTCTTCAAGCATTTGATTATAGCCTCTAAGGTGCTAGTATTACTATAGAGAGATACACTTGGGTTTGGGATAAAAGCTTTATCATTCTAAGCTTTTCTAAACACTTGGGAAGTGAGAAATAATGTGATTTTGGTATAAAGGTTTAGATCAATCCATAAGATCAATCAAGGTATTCCTATTCCTAAGTTCAGTTCTTTATAATCCTTTAGTTTTCTTTAGTTTCTTTTATTCAGATCCTAACTCTTGTTTATGATTCTTGATTAGGTATTTATGTTCTTGAAACTTAAGGTCCTTCTTGGTAAGTTTCTTCTTGATGGTTTAGTTTTCATATTCATCTTTATTCTTAGATATTCTCACCTCTTCTACTGTTGGTTTATGGAGTGTTCTAATCCCGTTCTTGTTTCCAAATATCTCGGCTTTTGGTAAGGAAAATAGGATAGACTTTATGTGCTTTTATGTTATGTTATATTATGTTAAGCTTATGTTATGATATGTATATGTATAGTAAGTTTTATAGTCCTTGGGCATTTGACTTTTCTAGCTAGCAAGCCCCACAAAATTTATGGGCATATGACTTGCTTAGTTAACAAGCCCCAAGAAGTATGACGGCCATTATAGTCCTATATGATATATGTTTTATTAGTCATATGTTTATAGCCTTATGTTTTTTATCTATGATTTTTTCCTTGCTGGGCATTAGGCTCACTCCTTTATTTTTAGTGTGATGCAGGAAAATAGATATGGAGGCAGAAGGATCCTTGGTAGCTTGGCTTGTGTGTTAAGGATGAATGGACTGAGTGGACTGCGTGTCGATCGAGGATGACGTTTATTTAGTCTTTTTGATTATGTTTCTTTTGAAATTTCGCATTTAGTTTTTGAACAATTAATGTAAAGTTATGTTTTATGTTTTACAAACAATGGGTAGCCATGCCATATTACATTTTAAACTTATAATTTTATGTTATTGATACAATATTTATTTTGGAGTTTTAATAAAGTTATGATTATTTCTTATGTTTCCTTCAAAAGTAGTAGTTAAGTCTAGTATTTTTTAATGGTCCAAGGTCTTAGAAATAGTTGGGTCATTACAGGGCAGCAGGCACGGTGCCTGGCAGCAGCTCGGGGTCGAGCTTAGTCTCGAGGCTATATACAACCCTTAAGAATCTATCATCATGAAAATAAACATACATCCATTCAAGCATATATCACATATAATACAAAATTGCATATAACCTCACACATCAATTAATAATATGTATAGATTAATGACCTGCTCTGGTACCAATTGTTAGAAAAACCATTGAGAGCATGTAGCGAAAACTTTGCATGGTGGGCTGATTGTAATGTTTTATTATGAACAAGAGAACAACACTAATAAAAAAATTTCATTAATTATATAAACAATTTATATGACCATAAAACTATCTAGAAACATTATCATACAATAATATTAATCATGCAACAAATATGTACATAAATATACAAAAAAAATCAAGAACATAAACTTTTACCTCTTGAAGTCTATCAAGTGTCCTTGAGTCTTTTTGTATTATTAACAATCTTCCTATCCAAAACTTTGAGCACTTAAATCACGATCTTCTGGAGTGTTCTCTACACCACAAGATGTGTGGGCACATAGAGAACATGAATTTATATTTTAGGAATCACAAGTACTTTTCAACACATGAGAACTTGGATTATGGTCTGAGAATGACTTTAATAAAGAAGAAGAAGGAAAAACTTTTTGTCTAACAAAAAGCTCTGAATGATTTGTGTTCTGTGTATCGTGTGTATGTTGTGTATTGTGAATTGTGAATCATTTCTCTTCTTCTTCTATATCATATATATAGAGATTTATATTACCTTATTAGTCCTAATAATAATAGTAATATAATATAATATAATAATGATGATAGGATTTGATTTAGGTAAATATCTAACTTACCAAATTTGAAAAAACTATTTTCAAATTATTAAAAAATTAAATAAATAAAACAAAACTACACTGATACAATATTAGTACAAGTAGAACACGCATGACACAGTCCTTGGATTGTGTTAGGCGTGTACTGCTATTCCTTTTAAGGGATTTTGTATTTTTCTTTTTTTTAATTAGTTAACTAATTCAATCTCCCACAAAATAAGGTATATATCTTTCAAGGAAAAGATGACAACCATATTTCAAAATTTAAATTCTAAATTCAAAATTGAAATTGATGATCATCATTATCATCATCTTTTAAAATTCAATAAATCAAAAACCATTTTTTGTCTTACCAAATTTATTTTCTCTCACTCAAATAAAATAATTAATTTCAAAATTTTATTTATATGAAATTCGAAATTTTATATATTAAATTAATAAATATATTTTCAAAGTTAATAATTAATAATTAATTCTAAATTAATTATTCAACCTCAAATATCATATAATTACATATTTGACCCGAAGAATAAAATTTGTCTCAAATTCTCAAATTACAATTATACCCTTGTATCAATTCTTACATTGATATGGTGTTGATAGAGACACCCTTGGGACCTATGGACCTATATTATCAAGCTCCAATAAATATTACATTATTAATCAAAGCTCGTTGATTAAATAATCATATTTATTAATCTCATGATTACTACACTAAAAATATGAGATTGAACTCTTGATAATTATAGACATATGTTTACTGAGTATTTTATTAAGAATAAAGTGTCAATTCATATAATCATTACATACAACGTTAATCATCTATTAATGGTTCTAATTAAATTGGAATAAAATTATTGTTTTACCCTTTTAGCTATATCTTGTTCCTAGAGTACCATTTTGCTGGTGAAGGTTGTGTCACAACAAGTTTGCGACATGAGTGCTCATAACCTTTTCAATTCCAAAAGTCAACCCAATAGGGAACCATTATTCAATTTATAATTGTTATATTATTTTAAATAATATAATGTTAGATTAAATAATGTGACATAATGTGATTTGTCACACCTTGTAACATATTATTGAGAGTCACAAAATTGGACACATGTATGTGCCCAAATGTGACATATTTTGGAGTTACAAAAACAGTTACAAACTTGTAACTCCCAAATATTACCCAATAATGTGTAGATTTGATATTACACATTTTGATTTGAATTTCTCAAAAGTCATAAGAGATGTGGCTGTTAGAGATGTGATTTTAACTCCCATAATGTGTATGGAAGTTACAAAATCAAGTGGGAATGAATATGGAACGTTTTGGCAAATTCGAAAAATTGGTTGCTGAAAAAACGACTTGGGCCACTGCCTATGTTTTTCAGGCCGTGACCCAAGAGGCAGAAAACATTGTGGGCCGCGGCCCATGTTTTTCAGGTCGCGGCCTGAGCGGCTGACAATATTTTCAAAACTTCGATTTTTTCCAATTTTGAATGTTTCCAACAACCAAGCAACTCCCAAATCTCTATTTTAATTCCATAAATATCTAATTAATCATTGGTAACAGCCATGGGGGTTAGTGGAATTTGAAATTCAAAGGGTGTCTCAAAACTCTATAAATAGGAGCCTAGTGCTCACTTGTAAGACACACAATTTTCCATCCACAAAGCACTTGGCTGGAAGATACACCATAAAGGCTTGATAATTCTAGAGAGCTATTTCCTAGAGAGATCCCTTAGTGCTTAGAGAATAGGGGGAAATAAGCTTTTGGACAAAGGTTTTGAACATTGTTCAAGTTGGTGATCCCCACTACTCTACACTTTGGTTGTGTGAGAGTTTGTTCTATTTATTGGTTTTATTTTCATTCTTTTAATCTTGTTGATCTTATTTACTTGTATTGTTATGGTTTTAACTTTGTCATCTTCTTCTTCTACATCTTTCTATTTACTTGTATTTTAAGCAATGAGTTGTAATATTTCTTTAATCAATATTATTTTGTCTATTGTATTTTTGCATAGAGTTGTATTTTGGTTTTTCCATATTTCCATTGAGTATAAAAATATATTCTCTAACAATCAAAAGCTTAGTTTCCTTTTCAATGGAAGGAGAAACCATAGAGATCTTGTGAGGATCCAACTTTGAAAAGAGGGTAAGATAAGGTAATGTTCTTCTTTGGTTTTCTTAGAAGATCTAATGGTTTTCATATAGTGATAGAAATGAGAAGAAGAAAAGTTTATAAATGAGATTCATTGTTTTCTAATCTCCTTTGTTTTTTAGTGGTTAGATTAGAAGATAATATAATATCTTGAGTTTTTGTTATATGTGATTAATATATAAATAATCTAGTAGATTATAGGGTAATATGCTAGCATGTCATAGAATTGTCTTATTTTGTGTTAATGGGAAATTATTAGAATGACAACTATATGAGTTTTATATGACATGTATAAATATATTGATTTTGTGAATCAATAGAAATGTGAAATCATATGTGTATGATATTTTTAATTCATATTTTCATATTAATAAAGAGTCATATTAGTATGATATTAGTCATGTATGTTGACAACTATGTGAAATTATATTTCAAATATTTGTGAGATGATAATATGTTTTATCCTATATCATTAGAATGTAATAAGTTACCATTTATTTGGTGAATAAAGTGTATTATTTGGAAATTAAAATTCTCATTTAATTGTTGACCATCTCATTTTATGAGATAAGAAAAGATGAACCTAAGGGGGTTACATCTTTTAATGGTTGTGTCTTGCCATTGCAAGAAAATGGATCAATGTGGATTCAAAAATTGTGGGATGACATATTGACTCAATAGACTTATAGTCTAGAGTGTGGTCAAAGGAAATATATTTGAGAATTATTTAGTGACAATAATTCTTAAATATTCAATGTCTCAATGAGGAGACATTTCAAAATTGGAGAAGCAATTTTGAATCTTTACACCAATGGTCAATAAAAGAGAACTTTATTCATTTTGGTTCAAGATGGTGATATGTTTAAATTAATCTCGATGAGGAGATAAATTTAAACTAAAACATAAGAAATTAAAGTGTTTTAATAAAACAATGAGGATTTATTTTCTTTGATTTAAAGTGTTTAAAAAATTAACATCTTCAAATTGATTTTAATGAGAAAATCAATGGATGTGAAATTGGGTTTTTCAAAAGAATCTCAAAGAGACTCTTAAGAAATACACAAAAGTTGTTTAAGTGATTTTGAGATTATTTAGACAACTAAAAGTGAAAATTAGTGATTATTTTTTTGAGAAATTTTCACATGACATATGTTTTCACATATTTTATTTTGTGAAATATATAAAAGAAAGAAACTAAGTGAAAGATACTTTGAAAGAAATGTGCCTTGCTTTAGCAAGTAAATAAATCGAGATAAACATTGAGGTTTTTATCTTGATCAATTGAGAGTTTATCATGTGTCTTAGATGACTCATGATGAACTTTGAGAATTATAAGTCTAGATTTATCTTGGAGGATAAATGACTTAATAGAAATGAAGAAATTTCTATTTAAAGTAATTATCACTATGTAAGAAATGTGGGGGTGATGCTCCAAAGTTAATCAATTTATTTTGTTGATAATAATTGATTAATTTGGCATCCTATCCAATAGGTGATTTGGAATTCCACATTCTTAATCACATTGGCTATATGTGTATAGAATGGATAAATCTAGACATGCTTGGTGTCTAGTTACTATTTGTAATATTTTGATTCAAGAAGGAATCAATTTAAAACATAAAGAATAATTTTAGAAACAAAGAGGTTTCTAGAATTAATATTCAAATGTTTATCTTGAATATTAAACTATAAAATAGTGGGGGTGTTAACTATGGTCAAAATCACTATTTTAAAGAGGTAACTATTTTAATCAAACTATGGCTAGCAACAAAGTTTGAATAAAATAATGAGAGTTTCTAAGTATGCATACATGAGAAAAGAAATGATTCAAATGGAATCATTTATACTTCTCAAGGGATGGGACTTAGACTCCCTAAAGAGATTCACGGTTGATGGTAACCTATCTTAATACTAGTAACCAAACTAGTATTAGGTTCAATAGGTAATAACAAGTCAATCAAGTGAATAGTAGTAAAAAAATTTCCCATCTGGGATATGAGTACTAGAGTGTTACCAAAATGAGGGTTAAAACAAAAAGGTTTTTTTAATAGAACTCAGTATTGAAAAGACAAGTATTTTAGGGTAACAAAATACTGTAAAAGTTCTACCTATATAGACCTAGGGGTGGTGCCGCCCCTCATGAGAATTGGGAGTCATTATCAAGAAAAGTCTATGAATGGAATGTGCACATGGCCATTAACGGTGCAAAAGTGAGACAATGAGATCTCAAGTGAACATAGCAAAAGTGTGTGTGTTATCACCGGTTTGTTATCAAGGGATAGTGGTTCAATGCTTCGGCAACCAAAATTCCAACAATCTTTGTGATAATTACACTAAGGTAAAATTCAAGTTGAAAGACATTTTACTTTATGCACCAATGCAAAGGTTTCTATAGAGAGTAATTATTTAATCAAGTGGGGGAATATTATATTTTAATATAATGTTTGATTAAATAAGTGTTACAAAAGGTGATTATTTAATCTAAGTGGGGGAATGTTATATTATTTTAAATAATATAATGTTAGATTAAATAATGTGACATAATGTGATTTGTCACACCTTGTAACATATTATTGAGAGTCACAAAATTGGACACATGTATGTGCTCAAATGTGACATATTTTGAAGTTACAAAAACAGTTACAAATTTGTAACTCTCAAATATTACCCAATAATGTGTAGATTTGATATTACACATTTTGATTTGAATTTCTCAAAAGTCATAAGAGATATGACTGTTAGAGATGTGATTTTAACTCCCATAATGTGTATGGAAGTTACAAAATCAAGTGGGAATGAATTTGGAACATTTTGGGAAATTTGGAAAATTGGTTGCTAAAAAACGACTTGGGTTGCTGCCTATGTTTTTTAGGCCGCAACCCAAGAGGCAGAAAACATCGTGGGCTGTGACCCACATTTTTTAGGCCGCGGCCTGAGCGGCTGACAACATTTTCCAAACTTCAGTTTTATCCAATTTTGAACGTTTCCAACAACCAAGTAACTCCCAAATCTCTATTTTAATTCCATAAACATCCAATTAATCATTGGTAATAGCCATGGGGGTTGGTTGAATTTGAAATTCAAAGGGTGTCTCAAAACTCTATAAATACGAGCCTAGTGCTCACTTGTAAGACACACCATTTTCCATCCACAAAGCACTTGGCTGAAAGATACACCATAAAGGCTTGATAATTCCAGAGAGCTATTTCCTAGAGAGATCCCTTAGTGCTTAGAGAATAGGGGGAAATAAGCTTTTGGACAAAGGTTTTGAACATTGTTCAAGTTGGTGATCCCCACTACTCTACACTTTGGTTGTGCGAGAGTTTGTTCTTTTTATTGGTTTTATTTTCATTCTTTTGATCTTGTTGATCTTATTTTCTTCTTCTTTTACATCTTTCTATTTACTTGTATTTTGAGCAATGAGTTGTTATATTTCTTTAATCAATATTATCTTGTCTATTGTATTTTTTCATAGAGTTGTATTTTGGTTTTTCCATATTTCTATTGAGTATAAAAATATATTCTCTAACAATAAGAAGGTATAGATTCCATATATGTTAAGCTACGTTCTCATCCATATACATCATTGAGTCCCCAAAATAGTTATTCTTTGCCTGATCATTCTGACAAAACTTAATGCTTGAATCAAAGGAATAGATGACATATATAGGAGTTTATAGTAACCTCAGGATTAAGATCATCGTGTATATGATCATCATTTGATGTGTTTGATTAATACTTTGAAACGATGTTTAAACAAGTATTAACAAATCACATCTAGTCCAGTTATACATACTCTCAGCATGCAAAGTACCTCCACTAAAGTGACCTAATATACTAGTAACCCGGATCTAGGTCACATGTATTCATAATACCAGTGGACCGTACTAGTAGTAATTAATCTAAAGACCACATAGATAAACTTTGGAATTTTATGATATTCACTTAATATTATCATATAATATCGGACATAGTCTATATATATAATAATTCAATTCAATTATTTACTTCATTTGAAACATTTGTCAACTAAAATTTTTTAAGGGCACTATTCCCAACAAAAAGCAATTAGGTAAATCACTAAAAGTACTTCGATCAGATCGAGGTGGAGAGTACTTAGATTATGAACTTGAGGACCATTTGTGTGAGCATGGAATTCAATCCCAACTCACTGCACCTAGAACTCCACAAGAAAATGGCGTTTCAGAAAGAAGGAACAGAACCTTATTAGATATGGTTAGATCGATCATTAGTTTTTCATCATTACCTTTGACATTCTGGGGTTATTCAAGAAAATGTGTTCTATACATACTCAATGTTGTTCCATCTAAGTCTATTCAGAAAACACCATTGGAATTATGGAATGGTACTAAATCTAGTTTACACCATTTTCGTATATGGGGTTGTACTACACACGTGCTTAAAGAAAAGACTGGTAAGTTGGAATCACGCACTGAAGTGTGCATGTTTGTAGGATATTACAAAGAAACAAAAGGTGGTATATTTATAGTCCTAAAGATAACAAAACGTTTGTATCTATGAATGCTACTTTTTTGGAGAATGACAATATAAATAATCATAAACCTCAAAGTAAAGTCGTACTTGAGGAAATGGTCTCAAGTAAACAAGACCAAACACCAGTAATGGCAAGAGAAAAATGGCTAGAGGATATCGCTAGTTCTATTCAGAACAATAGAAAACTTTATCGTAGTAGGAGGGTTGGTAAACAACTAGTACGCTATGAACATGAAGTTCAGATGCTTGTGTCTGACACAAACAAAGATGATCCATTAAATTATAGAGATGCAATGGAAGATTATGACAAAGAAAAATGGCTAAACACCACGGACCTTGAAATGGAAACAATGTATTCAAATTCTGTCTGGACTATTGAAGACCCACCTGAAAATGTTAAACCTATTGGTTGCAAATGGATATTCAAGAAGAAAAGAGGAGTAGATGGGAAAGTAGAGACTTTCAAAGCAAGGCTAGTAGCAAAAGGTTACACATAGAAATGAGTTGATTATGAAGAAACTTTTTCACTTGTGTCCATGCTCAAATCTATCTGCATACTCTTATCCATAGCTGCATGCATGGATTATGAGATTTGGCAAATGGACGTCAAAACAGCTTTTCTGAATGGCTATCTTAACGAAATCATTTATGTCTCAACCAGAAGGGTTTGAAGTTAAAGGTCAAGAGCAAAAAGTTTGCAAGCTTCTTAAGTCTATTTATGGACTTAAACAAGCTTCGAGATCTTGGAATCTTAAAATTTGATGAAACAATAAAAACGTTTGGTTTTGAACAAAATTTTGATGAACCTTATGTTTACAAAAAAATCAAAGATAAGATTTTGGTACTCCTTGTTCTTTACGTTGATGATATTCTACTCATTGGGAATGACATAGAAACATTATCAAAAGTAAAGAAATGGTTAGATGAACAATTCCAGATGAAAGATTTGGGAGAAGCTAAATATGTTTTGGGAATTCAGATCTGTAGAGATCGAAAGAACAAAATTTTGGCACTGTCTCAAGCAATTTATATTGATAAAGTGCTAGAACGCTTTGGCATGCAAAACTCCAAGAAGGGCACTATGCCTACCTGGTTAGGAGTTAAATTGTCTAAAGAACAATGTCCACAATGTCCACAAACACCTCAGGAAGAGGAGGACATGAGACAATATCCCTATGCCTCTGCAGTAGGTAGTCTAATGTATGTAATGTTGTGCACCAGACCTAACATCTATCATGCAGTAGGGATAGTCCGCTGTTATCAATCCAATCCTGGATTGAATCATTGGACAGCAGTAAAGAGTATTCTCAAGTATCTTAGACATACTAGAGATTACATGCTTGTGTATTCAGGTGGAGACCTGAACACCACTCGATATACAGATTCTGATTTTCAATCAGACAAAGATAGTCGAAAGTCGACATCTGGATCAGTTTTCACACTTGGAGGAGGTGATGTAGTTTGGAGAAGTATTAAATAATCCAGTATTTCAGACTCCACCATGGAAGCTGAATACAGAGCAGCTTGTGAAGCAACTAAAGAGGTTGTGTGGCTCAAGAAGTTCTAAATTGATCTGGAAGTTGTTCCATGTATGGATCAGCCACTTGTTCTGTGCTGTGATAGCAGTGGGGGAGTAGCTAATTCAATGAAACCCAGAAGTCCCAAGAGGGGAAAGCACATCGAGAGGGAATATCAGTTGATCCAAGAGATAGTCAACCGAGGAGATGTTGTTGTCTCGAAGATTGCCTTTGATGATAATCTTGCAGATCCATTCACAAAGACTTTATCTATTAAATTTTTTTAGGGTAATGTAAGAATCAGGGGTTAAGGGAAATGCCTCGTTTGGTTTAGGACAAGTGGGAGATTATTGGGAATTGTGCCCTTAAACCAATTATAGTAGACAATGATTTTAATGAAATAAATAAATGAATTGAGTTATTGTATATATGTAGATTATGTACTATATTATTGCTAATAATATTAAGTAAATATAAAAAAATTCCCAAGTTCATCTATGTGATCTCAATCTCATATTGGTATGAGAGGATCGAGATTGAGATAATGAACTTAAATAGTTCGCAGTAAAATAAAGTTATGGAATCTTTAGATTACTTACTGCTAGTACGGTCCACTAGTATTATGAATACATGTGACCTAGATCCAGGTTACTGGTGTAGTAGGACTTTCTAGTGGAGGTACTTTGCATGCTGAGAATATGTAGAACTGGACCAGATGTGATTTTATAATACTTTTTTAAATACCATTTTGTAGTATTATAAAACACACCAACTAATGATCATATACAAACTGATCTTAATCCTGAAGTTACTATGAACTCCTATATATGTCACTTGATCATTTGATTCATGTGTTAAGGTTTGTCAGATGATCAGCTAAGAACTATTATTTTTGGGACTTAATGATGTATGTGGTTGGGGACACAACTTAACAGATATGGAACCTATACCTTCTTATAGATTGAATGATGGTTCCTTATTGGGTTGGCTTTTGGAACTGCAAAGGTTACTGACGTCAAATTCATAATCAGATTATTAATTAACCTTCACTAGTAAAGGCAATGGTACATTAGGAATCAAGATATAACTAAAAGGGTAAAACGGTAATTTTATTCTGATTTAATTATGAATCATGAATAGATGATTATTCTATATGTAATGATTATATCAATGGATAATTTATGGTTACAATAAAGTACTCAGTAAATATATGTATTTAATTCTAAAGATTTCAATCTCATATTTATAGTGGAATAATAATGAGATTAATAAATATGATTATTGAATCAAAGAGTTTTGGTTAATAATCTTTTATTTATTGGAGCTGGGAATTATTTGTCCATAGGTCCCCGTGGTGGCTCTATCAACAATAATCAAGGTAAGAGTTGATACAAGGGTTAAACTGTGAATGGGCTATTTGAGAGAATATTTATTATTTGGGATAAATGTGCAATTATGTGATAATTGAAGTTGCGCAATTTCGAAATTATGTAGAAATAAAAGAAATTGATTTTAATCAAATATTTTATTTAAGCGTGAATAAATAAATATGGATAGTCAAAATTTGTTTTGATTATTATATTTATTTAATTAATAATAAGATGATAATGGAAATTCAAATTTTAAATTTTGAATTTTGAAATTTAAGTTGTTATCTTATTCCTTAAAAAGATGATACCTTATTTGAATATCTAATTATTAATTAATTAAAATAAAAACACATGAAAAATCAAAATCACATTTTTCAAGGCCACACGCATAGGGCTTGGACTGCTGTATGTGTGTGGTACATCTGATGTTATCAAAAATTGGTTTTTTATTTTTATTTTTAATTATTTAATTAAGCATTTTAAAAGGGGTTTTAAAATGGAATGTTAGATTTTTCTCTATTATTATTATTGTTGTTGTTGTTGTTGTTGTTGTTGTTGTTGACTCTGATTTTGGTCAACGACACGGAGTCTAGGAAACGACAAGAAAATGATATAGAGCTTGAAAATAATCTAATGGAAAGATAAAGAACACATGGGTTTATAGTGGTTCGGCCCCAGTGATTGGTAATGACCTACGTCCACTTGATATTATTATTAATATTGAGCTCTCAAGGTGTGATCAAAGAACTAGGGTTCCTGAGTTTCACGGACCTTCCAAGAAGAAAACAATACAACGATGGATAATAGTAATATAATTCTCAAAGCAAAAAAGATCGATCCCCTTCCTTGAGCTATCTCTTGTGTATTTATAGGCTCAGGAAGAGTTACATGAATTAGGAAATAATATCTATCCTTAATGATCGGATTTGCAAGTCATAATGAAGAGATATTCTCGGATATCATCACAACTGTACAGATCTTTACATAAATAAACAGAGTATGCGACCAAACTGGTTGCATATGGAACTTGATCTCTTCGTGTAGAAATAATGCTAGTCGATAGGCGAGCCATATCTCTGCTACGTGTCCGCCACGTGTCGAAAATCCTTGCCACGTCACCAGCAACTGTTTTATGGATAAAAATTTGCCCCCCAAGTTTATTTATCGCGACCAGCAATAAGTTAACTTAGGAAAATAACTTTTCGTATGCCCCATGAAATCTGTCAGAGCTCTCGTGCGTTCTTGAAAACAGTGACCTAATCACGTCCAATCATGCTTTTTCAGTTTTCAAGAAACCATTCCGACTGCTGTTACACTCCCCCATGCCTTGAAAAAGGTAACTCATGATTACCCCTTTTCGGCACACCTCAACTCTATAAATAATCCCCACATTCTTCTATTAACTCTTTACACACCATCTTTTTGCCAAGAACTCTCAAGAACTATATTCCAGAGCCCAGGATTTTAAAGTTTCAGACGCTTTGCGGAGGATCTCTCGCCTGCAAACCCAAAGCTTCTCCCTTTCAGGATCTCCAATCTTCATTCAAGTAAACTTTCTTCGACGTTTAACCCTTTGAGATGCCATGCATGATGCTTCTGTGCTCTGAAACTTTTTGTGTTCTTGGGTAGGAATTTGTGAAAATTTTGCATATACTGTTTGATGCTTGATAGGGTTGTGTACGTTTGCTCTATATAAGTTAGGAATCAGTTTGATAGTCAGGATCATGGGTTTAGGGCGTAAAATCGAAGTAAAAATTCGATTTTTAGGCTAGCTGAAAAACTGGGTTTTTCCCGCCCCTCTGGAGTTGAAAAAGCTTTTTTCAGAAAAAACTTTTTACTTTTTGATCCATTTTTCAAACTGCTCGCATAAAACTTAGTGTTTTGGTTAGAATGCTGCTGGTCGATAGACGCAAGCAACGTTATTCCAACTTTCAACATAAGCTCCCATGCTGTGCGTCTTATCTCCTCCTTTGTTTGTTTGCAGTTTATATGCAAGACCCGTGGGGAGGAGAAAGACCCATCGATGATGATCTGCTAGCTCAACTGCTCGAGGACAAAGAATAACCCTCGACATTGATACCCGATATTCCCTTTTCTTGTATTAATCCAAACACTTCCCCAGTCTTGACCCGAAACCTGGCTCGCACCAAAACCAAGGCCCAAAAAAGAAAAACCTTCGAAACTTCTCATCAGCCTGCTGCTACGGCTGATGCTCCCTTGACTAGTGGTCGAGACGATAATGCCCTCGATCCAAACATCCAAAGACATGCCCGCCCTTGACACGTTATTCAGCTGGATGTCGAGTGGCATGTAGTCTCTGAAAGTAGGGTGACAGTTAGAATGATCGCCAACTACTTAAGGAAATACAGTCTGCCAGGGGTGACCCTAGTCAAGCCCAACCCAGACCAAAGGGCTAATCTGCCTGGAGGCGCCTATAGCGGCTGGTTGCGGTTTCATATTGAGGTAGGGGCCACCTTGCCTCTTCACCCATTCTTTCAGGGGGTGGCCAACTATTTTGGAGTTGCCCCCTTTCAAATTACCCCAAACGGATATAGGATGCTTGCTGCACTCTATATCCTATACAACCAGAAAAAATGGCCTGTGTCATCGCCTCATGAGGCCAACTATCTATTCGACCTCAAATCTAACCCCAACCATGAAGGCACGGGGTTCTTCCACCTTTTCCATCAGGAAAATGGGTGCACTTTCCTGACTGACACGACCCACATCTCAAACGTGGGGAGGTACTATCAAGAGTACTTCCTTACGGCAGACCTGGTCCCAGACAACCTAGCTTTCGCACGAGGAGGTAAAACTTTCGTATCGCTGGCTGACCTCTTCACTTAGTGTTTTCCTCCACAATGTCTTAAACTTTTGATGTCTTTCAGGCCCGTGGCTGCGACCAAACCGAACTCCGGGAGAGTCAAGATCGGCACTCTTAGCCAGCATGCCAGATGCTGAGAAGAGTGTCAAGAATCTGGTTACAGAGGCTAACCTTAGGTTGGCTGGCCTCTGGGCCCCTCAATCGAATATGAGGGGGCCTTCGGCAAGGAGTGCTTGCGCCGAAGAGGAACCCGAGCAGCAACCTAAAGCGTCTCCTCCATGGAGAAGACTGACTGGGGTCATAATCAGGGAACCTGCTAGCACTCCTCGAGCAGAGAGGCCGTCGGCCCCCCTAGGAAAAGGAAAGCAGAATGCCACCGAGCTTGCCGACCTCTCTGACGACTCGTAGGATGACAATGGTATAGTAATTTTGCTTTTAAACAATTTGCCAATTCCCTGTCATCTATTCGACGGGGACGACAATTTTAAATATGCTCCACAATTAGGGCCAGACTTCTTCGTGTCAAAGAATGAGTGTAAGACTAGTAGAGTCTGTAGTGTAGCGACCAGTAATAATAGCTCGAGTATTGGACTTTGCAATCCTTTTTTGTTTTCTTCTTCTGATGTAATGTGTTTGTCTATTCATGCTATCTCATTGTTTGACTTTGTTCTTATTTTTCAGGCATGGACTCCACCAACTTGTTCGACCTTTACAGCACCCCAGAGGTTGTTGCTGCCCCTCCAAGCAAAACGAAAACCAGTAAGAGACATACTGGGGAGAGCAGCAAAGAGCCTCAGGCAAAGAAGGCCTGGAATGCAGGCCCTTTGGAGGACGTTCCCTCTACCCTCACGACTCCTCCTTCCCCCCGCGAGCAGCAGACTCCATCTGCTGCGGTCGGGTCATTCATTCTCCCGATGCCCCATCTGACCAACCTCAGAAAGAGGATCCCGCCTCTACTGGGATCTTGATGGTTGGTCGCGCCTTTAAGCTGATCAAGGAAAGGGTCACCAAATTCGCGAAGCACGAATGCTGCCGAGCGGCCATGGTGGCTACAGAGACGATGGGCATTGACCCAATTCTGAACCAAGCCCTGAATGAGTTCACTAGTGTAAGTTGTCTCCTTTTGTGAAAGCAGGTCTTCGATAATTTATTGTTTGTCTAATTTTTGTTATGAATGCAGGCCATGCTAACCCTCACTGCCGTCCACATCCGTCTGGGTGCAGTCACCGAGTAGGCCAGGACCTCGGATCAACGGCACGAGGACGAACTCAAAGCTGCTGAGGCCAGGCATGCTGATCAGCTGGCGGTGGTGACTGCGGAAAAGGCCCAACTGGCCAAGGAGTTGGAGGAGAAGTTGAAGTCTCTGGAAAAAGCCCGCGAGCAGAGGGACCAATACAAGGAGTCCAACCACTCTAACTATAAAGTGGCTAAGCAACTTGAGCTAGACTTGATCGCGAGCAGGCTAGAAACTAGAGAAATGGAGGACCGAGTTAAAGACTTAGAGAAGACTAATGCTGCCAACTTAGAGAGGTACAAAAATGCCACCCTGAGGTGCTTCTATGATTTTTGGAAGCACAATCATGGTACCAATTTTGATTATCTTCTTGAGAACGCGAGGGAAGCTGAGCTGGCTCGCTGCGCGGCTCAACTGGCTGAAGAAGAAGGATCGAGGGTCCCTGCTTCCCCCGAAATTTCGTTGGCCGCCGGGATGGAGGGTGCAGATAATGAAGTTGTTGACCAGAACCTTCCCCAGGATCCTCCAGCTCCTCAAGCTCCTTAGTTTTTTCCTTTTATATTTCTTTTTTTAACTACACGACCTACGGGTCGTGATGTAAAGACAATATAATTTTTTGGTTTGCTGCACGGGCAGCTTTTACTTTTGAACAATTACATCCAAGTAGTTACTGCTTGCGGTGTAAAAGGATCGCTTTGATATTATAATATATTTGCATATTATTATAACATCTAATTGTTCGCACGACTGAACTTAGCATAGCACTTTGGTTTGATTTAACAAAATATCAAAATTTTGAAAAATACTCTAGTGCCCTAGCATGCTTTCACTTATTTTGCTCATGTGTTTACATACCTTTTAACGATATGCTTTGCTTACTTGTACCTTGTATGCCCCCCAAGTGGTTGGGGAGCTTTAGGTCTGCGGTCACTTGCCTTGACTAGAACCTGCCTGAACGTTACTACTCGTAGCAATGCGATTAGAATTATAATACAGGAAAACAACACACGTAATGAGCAAATACTTGTAATAAATACAATAGTTGGCAAGAAATGACTGGCTGAGCACAGTCCCTTTTATTCTCGTAGTAAATGGACTAAACATGTCTTTACGAGTGATCAATAAGATCTTACACAAAACTTGTAAAAAGTAAAATTTATACAAGCCAATTATTTAAGAAGAATTGTTCATTGATAATACTTGCGCAGGTGTTCTCCATTCCAATATCGAGGAACGAGATATCCGTTTAAGTGGGCAAGTTTATAAGTGCCTGGGTGAAGGACTTCATCAATCTGGTAAGGCCCTTCCCAATTTGGCCCGAGTACTCCAGCAGCCTGGTCGCGGGTGTTAAGAAAAACTCTTCGGAGCACAAGGTCTCCAACATTGAACTTTCTTTCTCGAACTTTGGAGTTGAAATACCGGGCGACCTTCTGCTGGTATGCAGCTACTTGGAGCTAGGCTTGTTCTTGCCTTTCATCAACTGAGTCCAAGGATTCCATCAGTAGCTGGCTATTAGAATCCTGGTCGTATGTTAATCTGCAGTGAGAGGGCGTATCCAACTCAACAGGAAACATGGATTCATACCCGTATGCCAAGGAAAATGGGGTATGACCTATTGCTGTTCGGTGGGAAGTTCTGTACGACCAGAGGACTTCAGGCAATTGTTCTGGCCATGCTCCCTTCGCTTCTTCAAGTCTTTTCTTCAGTGTATCCTTCAGCGTTTTGTTGACTGCCTCGACTTGTCCATTCACTTGGGGATGAGCGGCTGAAGAAAAGCTTTTAATAATGTCGTGACGTTTGCAGAAATCTGTGAACAGATTACTGTCGAACTGGGTGCCGTTATCTGAGACTATCTTTTTTGGCAATCCATAGCGACAGATGATATTTTTGACCACGAAGTCAAGCACTTTCTTCGTTGTTATGGTCGCGAGTGGCTCAGCTTTGGCCCATTTGGTGAAGTAGTCGACGGCAACCACTGCGTACTTTACACAACCTTTCCCCGTAGGCAAAGATCTAATTAGATCTATTCCCCAAACCGTAAAGGGCCATGGACTCTGCATCTACTTCAACTCATTGGGAGTTGCTCACGGGATCTTAGAAAACCTTTGACACTTGTCACATTTCCGCACGAACTCCATGGAGTCTTCATTCATTGTTGGCTAGAAATATTCCTGCCTTAGGATCTTTTTCGACAGGCTTTGCCCCCCAGCGTGGTCTCCGCAAAAACCTTCGTGTACCTCCTTCATCAACTCTTTGGCTTTCTCCTTTGTAATACACCTGAGAAGTGGCAGTGAGTATCCCCTTCGGTACAGAATTCCATCGACCAAGATATACCTAGCAGCTTGCCGCTGAAGGGTCCTAGCTTTGTTTCTGTCTGCTGGTAGCACGTCGCTTGATAGATACTCTACATATGGCGCCATCCATGTATCCGTCATCTGGATGACTAAAGTGGTTTATGTTGCTTGGATGCTGGGTGCGAGTAGTCGCTCGACTGGCACTATGTTCAGAGTATCAGCATCTTTTGCAATTGCCAACTTTGCCAAAGCGTCTGCATTGGAATTTTGATCATGAGTTACTTGCTGTAGAGTGTATCTGCCGAACTGGGCTAACAGTTCCTTTGCTTTGTTCAGATAGGTGGCCATTCTTAATCCTCGTGCTTGATACTCTCCCAAGATCTGATTCACGACTAGCTGAGAATCACTATAAATGTCAAGCGCTTTTATGTTCATATCCTTGGCTAACCGCAGTCCAGCAAGCAGTGCTTCATATTTAGCCTCATTGTTAGAGGCAGTGAAGTCAAATCTTATTTCACAGTGAAATCGATGCCCTTCCGATATTATCAATATCACTCCTGCTCCTGCGTGGGATTCGTTAGATGATCCGTCGGTGAACAATTTCCACGAGGGTGCTTGGGTTTGACATTCAGGCTCGCTAGGCTCCTCGATCTGCTCGCTACCTGCGGGCTCTGTGAACTCAGCGATGAAGTCAGCTAAGGCTTGTCCCTTTATCGCTGCTCGCGGCAAGTAAGATATGTCGAACTGGCCGAGCTCGACTGCCCACTTTAGTAATCTTCCGGCAGCCTCTGGCTTTTGCAGAACTTGCCGAAGAGGCTGGTTGGTTAATACCGTAATCAGATGGGCTTGGAAATAAGGTCGCAACTTCCTAGAGGCCAATACTAAGCAGTAGGCTAACCTTTCAATGGGGGGATCTCTCAATTCTGCTCCGATCACCCTTTTGCTTATGTAATAGACAGCCTTCTGCACACCTTCTTCTTCTCTCACCAGAGCAGCACTAGCAGCATAATCTGTGACTGCCAGGTAGACGAACAAAGTCTCTTTATCGACTGGCTTTGACAGAATAGGTGGCTGCGCCATATGCGCTTTCAGTGCTTGAAAGGCCTGTTAGCACTCATCTGTCCATTCAAATTTCTTGTTGCCTTTGAGTAGATTGAAAAATGGGACACACTTGTCCGTTGATTTTGAAATGAATCTACTAAGGGCGGCAATTCTCCCAGTCAGACTTTGGACATCCTTAATCTTCACTAGCGACTTCATCTCGATCAGGGATTTTATCTTCTCAGGATTAGCTTCAATTCCTCTTGAGTTAACTATGAATCCCAAGAACTTCCCTGATCCAACTCCGAAGGAACATTTAAGGGGATTCAGCTTCATCCTATATTTATTAAGGACGTTGAAGCATTCCTGCAAGTCCCTTACATGTCCTTCTGCCTTCTTCGACTTAACCAGCAAATTGTCGACGTAAACCTCCATGTTTTCCCTAATCAGCTCCTTAAACATGTGGTTGACGAGTCTCTGGTAAGTCGCACCAGCGTTTTTTAAACCAAAGGGCATCACCTTGTAACAGTAGAGCCCTGTATCGGTTCGAAAGCTAGTGTGATCCTCATCAGGGGGATGCATACTAATCTGGTTATACCCAGAGTAGGCATCTATGAATGAGAGGATCTCGTGTCCTGCAGTGGCATCGAACAGCTGGTCGATCCTCGGGAGTGGAAAACAGTCTTTAGGGCAGGCTTTATTGAGGTCTGTAAAATCCACGCACGTACGCCACTTGCCATTCGGCTTGGGCATGAGTACGGGATTGGAGACCCGCGATGGATAAAACACCACCCTGATGAACCCATTCTCCTTCAACTTCTCGACTTCTTCCTTCAACGCTTTCGATCGGTCTTTGTCGAGCAGCCTTCTTTTCTGCTGCACAGGTGGAAAGCTTTTGTCAATGTTCAGGACATGGTTGATGATTGTAGGATCTATCCCAACCATGTCTTTATGCGACCAGGTAAAGACGTCCTGGTTCCTTTTTAAGAACTCCACCAGTGCTTGTTTTGTTGTTGTCTCTAAGTTTTTACCGACTTTCACAACTCTGGTCGGATTTCCCTCATCGAGTTGGACTTCTTCAAGGTCCTCGATGGGGCCTACTTCTTCTTCGAAATCCCCAAAGCGAGGATCTAAGTCTCTATCCTCACTTTGGGCAACGCCCTATTTGGTGAGATTATCTCCTGAGCGGGCTTGAACATCAGATGCCATTTGTAACTCTTTTCCGGCGGCATCCCTCGATACACCCTTTTTTGCCTTGGTGATCGAAGCGTTGTAGCATTCTCTCACCTCTCGATGGTTTCCCAGTACGCATCCTACTCCTGCGTCTGTTGGGAATTTCATGGCGAGGTGCCATACAGAAGTGACGGCTCGAAGGTCAACCAAAATAGGTCTCCCTATCAAGGCATTATACGCCGAAGGACAATCAACCACTATAAAAGTGGTGAGTAATGTCCTGTTAGCAGGCGCGGTACCTGCTGTGAGTGGGAGTCTAATTGACCCTACTGGGGTGAGCCCTTCTCCGGAAAAACCATAAATGGTTTGGTTGCATGGCTCTAGGTCCTTGATGGACAGTTTCATCCTTTCCAGCGAGGACTTATATAGGATGTTGACCGAACTTCCTATATCAACCAACACCCTTTTCACCATCATATTTGTAATTTGGACATCCATGACCAGCGGATCGGAGTGTGGGAATCGCACATGCTGGGCGTCGTCATCAAAGAAGGTGATCGTTTCCTCCTCTGTTCGAGCCTTTTTGGGTGTAGGATCCTCAACACTCATCATCTCGATGTCCTGGTCGTGGCGTAGGGTTCGAGCATATCATTCCCTCACTTTTCCACTATCTCCTGCGAGATGTGGGCCTCCACAGATGGTGAGCAGGGTACCTGCCACGGGAGCTGGCTGTAAAGGTGGCGAGCGTTGGCGTGTAGGTGCCGACTCGTTGCCACCTTGAGCCTCTCGCTGAGAACCTCCCGCGGCTCGTACATATATTCTTAAGTGTCCCTGTCTTATCAGGAACTCAATTTTGTCCTTCAGCTGGTTAGACTCATTGGTGTCGTGCCCGTAGTCGTTATGATAACGACAGAACTTTGTCGAATCTCTCTTGGAGATATCCATTCTTATAGGTGCGGGTCGTCTGTAGTGCACGCTCGAGCTGGTCGGTTGGAAATCCTCGGCTCGGCTTTCGACAAGGGCGGTGTAATTAGTGAACTTCAGTTCATACCGATTATTTTTGGGGCGCTTACTCTCGGAGGTCGAGGGTTCGCCATTCGCCCGCTTTCCACCATTTTTACCGTCGCCATTCCCGTGGCCTTTGCCGTTGCCATTGGGCTTAGACCTGTTGGCGGCTTTGGCGGGTTCTTCTTTGGGCCCCTTGTCCTTTTCTGGCGATTTGCCTTCATTGGCAATCGCATCTTCGAGCTTGATGTACCGATCAGCTCGATCTAAAAACTCCTGGGTAGTGTTAACCCCATGCTTCCTGAGGCTACTCCAGAGAGGAGAATGGCACTTAACCCCAGCGGTTAGGGCCATTATCTTGCCTTCATCGCCCACAGTCTTGGCTCCTGCTGCGGCTCGCATGAAGCGCTGAAAAATACTCCTTCAAAGGCTCTCCTTCTTTCTGGCGTATCTCGACCAGTTGGTTTGCCTCGGTGGGGTGCACTCGACCCGCATAGAATTGTCCGTAAAACTCCTTCACGAACATTTCCCAGGATACTATACTTGTAGAAGGGAACTTAAGAAACCAATCCTGAGCGGCATCAGAAAGGGTCGCTGGGAAGATCCTACAGTGAGCGTCTTCAGAGACTTTCTGAATGTCCATCTGTATCTCAAATTTTTTTACATGAGAAATGGGGTCTTCGTACCCATCAAAGTTTGGCAGAGTCGGCATCTTGAACTTGCTGGGGGTTTCTACCACAACAATCCTTTGTATGAAAGGGGTGCCTCTCCTTCGATCATACTTGATATGCGATGTCCGCCCTCCGACCAGCTGTTGCACAGCCTAGTTCAGGGCATTGATTTGAGCCTGAACGGCTTCAGGAATTGCTGGGGCCTCTGGTGCCAGGGGAATGTACTCATCATGCCTTTCTCGGCAATCATTGAGTACATCCCTCAAGTCATCGTCTCTTCGCCGCTGCTCGCTGGCTCCGAGTCGGCTAAAGACATTGTTTTGTCTGGGCTGCCCCCCAACATTATGTCCTGCTTGTCGGTCTTCTCTAGGTGTGGGGTTTTTGCCTCCACCTCTCTCCTCATTTCTTCGACCAACATTCCCTCTACCTGAGTCGACCTCATTGTAGCCATGGCCATCTTTGAACCTTGACTAGCTATGGTGGGACCGACTGTTTCCTCTGTTGCCTCCTTGGACTGGAACTTCCCAAGCGTTAGGGGGAGGCCTGCGCTGGTCAGTGGGTCCCGGTGCATTGTCATGCCATGGAGGGCCCCTGACCACAGAGCCTATCCCTGAGTTCCTTCTGTTGGTAGAAGGACGTTGCCCCTGCTCGGTGGGTGCGGCTCTTCACCCCCTGCGCGTCTAGGGCTGCGGGGTTGTTGCCCAACCCTATTCTGCCTTGGACGCGGGGGATTGCCTCGACCAGCCTGGGATAGAGGCTGTGTCTCAGGGTACCTAGGTGGGACATCATCCTGAGGCATTGGTGGCTGCTTCGGCCTTTAAGGGCTTGTTGGCTGGAGCGGAGGGCTAGGATTGGGACCTCTTTGAGGTGGCCCACTCGGGGGTCGATCAGGCTGTGAAGCAGGTGCAACCTGATTCCTAGCCAACTGGAGGGCTGCTTCAAGGGCTGCCATGGCGTCCCTCTGACGACGGTCCATCTCTGCCTGTCTCTTGCTGAGCTCTTGGCGCTGGCGCTCTATCTCCCTCTGCTGTGATGCCACTATATCGGCGACACTCTCTTGATTGGCCCTCAGAACGGCCAATTCATCTTGCAACACCCCCAGTGTTGTCTTCAGGGCCTCAGAGTCCACTTCCTCCTCATTGAACTCCAAATCAGGTTCGTCTTTAGTCATATTTGGGGGAGGAGGCTGGGATGGTGCGGCAGCAGCCTGTCCAGTTTTCTTGGTAGTCTTTCCCATTAGATTTTCTTGGATTCAAGTCTCTCAATGAAAGCACCAGAATGTTGACTCTGATTTTGGTCAACGACACGGAGTCTAGGAAACGACAAGAAAATGATATAGAGCTTGAAAATAATCTAATGGAAAGATAAAGAACACATGGATTTATAGTGGTTCGGCCCCAGTGATTGGTAATGACCTACGTCCACTTGATACTATTATTAATATTGAGCTCTCAAGGTGTGATCAAAGAACTAGGGTTCCTGAGTTTCACGGACCTTCCAAGAAGAAAACAATACAACGATGGATAATAGCAATATAATTCTCAAAGCAAAAAAGATCGATCCCCTTCCTTGAGATATCTCTTGTGTATTTATAGGCTCAGGAAGAGTTACATGAATTAGGAAATAATATCTATCCTTAATGATCGGATCTGCAAGTCATAATGAAGAGATATTCTCGGATATCATCACAACTGTACAGATCTTTACATAAATAAACGGGGTATGCGACCAAACTAGTCGCATATAGAACTTGATCTCTTCGTGTAGAAATAATGTTGGTCGATAGGCGAGCCGTATCTCTGCTACGTGTCCGCCACGTGTCGAAAATCCTTGCCACATCACCAGCAGATGTTTTATGGATAAATAATAATTATTATTATTATTATAAAATATGATTGATTTTCTTAATTATTATTATTGTGGTAATAATCTCTATATATTCTATATGATATAAAATAGAAACAACAAGTCTGAAAAAAATTTACAGAGAAGAAAAACTATCGTCTTTTTAACAAAGCAAAAACCATTTATCTCTAGCCTATAATCAAAAGTCTCATGTGCTGAGAATACTTATGATTCACAAAATTGATCCTTGTTCTCTATGTGCCCACCCACATCTTGAGGTGTTGAGAATGTCTTGGCAGATCTAGGTGTAAGTACTCTAGCAAGGATAGGAAGATCGAAACATATATGAAAAGATTCAAGGATTCTTGATAGGCTACCAGAGGTAAATCGTGTAGCGTCTCAGAATTTTACTTAGCTAGATAGTAGTATTAGTAGTTGTAGCTTGTAGTATTTTAGTTTTAGTGGATATTGGTTCAAGCCACGATTTATTTGGAAACTCGTCGAAATAGTTATGGATTTTATAAGTTTAACCTATAGTTTAGAAATATTAATTTTAACATAAGGCTTGATTAATATAGCTGATCCTAGAAATATTATTTATTATAACCTAAGGTTTAGATAGAATTATTAAGAGCGTGACAGTTGTCACAAGAATGTTTATTGATGATTTAAGCATTTTAGATGAATAAATTAATAAAAGATAGATCTAGAAGCTCTAGAACCTTCCAGCAGCTGTTAGGATTATGTTTTACTTAGTCAAAAATTTTTTTAACAAACTTCAAATATGCTAAAAGTATGCAAAAATGTGTTTAAAATATCATCGTATGTCGATATATCGCAACTACAGGGCTGATACATCGCCCACGAAAGATACGAAAAACACGTCAATTTCGCACGAACGAAACCACGAAAGCTTGGTGTTATCCAGATTTCTGGATAGCGTTTAGATGGATATCCTCGGGGAAGCAGAATTATCAAAGTCTTTCATGGAAAGTGACCAGAGCTCGCGGATGGACAGAAAGGCTTCGCCTCTCCCTTTCAGTGTCCGGCTTACTCTTTCAAGCAAACGCGACACGGAAGCTCGTCAACTCTCCCGGACTCCCGAAGGGATATCCTTCGGGGAAGCTCCTTCCAGGAGGAGCTCTTCGGGTTGCCTTTGCTGAAACAGTTCCGTGCCACGCACGGAACAAGACCAAGCGGTCGAGTCATGGAGGAGGTATATTTGGAATGATATCCACCTGACACAAGATCCCGCCTGACACGCCCGACAGGTCAAGGCCGCACACGTCCCAGCACGCCTAAGGGTACCTTTTCGCCTACTGTTCCGCTGACAACTTGGAAAAGACGGCTGACTTTGTGTATTCCCCATACTTTCACGTAAATATACCCACATAGAGTTTTGTAGCCATGCTACTACAGTAATTGTATCCCCTATTTGTGGCTGGTGTAATTAAGACTCATGTGAGTAGAGAAAAACCCTAATCCAAAACCCTAGCTATAAATACCCCCTCATTTTACGATAGAGGGGACGGACAAAAAATTATATAGCAAGAACTCTACCAAAATCTCTCTAGCTTCATCTTCTTCAAGAGAACCCGAGAGAAACACTGTGAGTGTGTGAAGTTCTTATACACCAGCCATCTTACTGTAATTCTCTACAAGGATAATAACATCGACTCGTGGACTAGGGCTCGTTAACGCCTGAACCACGTAAAAAACCTGTTTGTTTAATTATATTCCTGCACTTTTACAGTTCTTATCTTTTTGTTATTCTGTTTGTATTCGTTTCCGAAAAACTCGGTAAACATTTTGGTGCTTTCATTGAGAGCTGTAGGAAGTTGTTAGTCAGCTCTTTTTCTGTGTACGTTTTTTGTGTTCACTCCGTGCTAAAAAGATGGTGACTACGAGAAAATCCGCGGTTGACAAAAATGCTAGGGTCAACCCCGATACTATGATGGAAGATGCGGTACAAAACGAACCCTTGGACTACCAAGGTGAAGACCCGACATCTCGCCAGGATCGGGTCAGTACTGAAGATACGACATACTTAGAAGACGAAGAAGAGTATGTCCAAGACGGTTACTACAAAGACGGCTGCTACTATGAGAAGGACCCAGAACTGGTCCAAGTAGCCGAAGAACTGGTGGTCACCAAGGCCAAGCTTGCTGAGCAGGAGCGCGTCTCCGAAAAAATGCAACGCATGATGGAGCGCCTCCAAAGCAAGTTCGGAGATCTAGGTGACTCGGACGAGGATGCCTCTATTCTAGGTGGTGCTGATGCCCCCATGCCGGATCCAGCCGCTGCTGGACCATCCAAAGCCGCCCCTAACAAGGGCAAAGAAAAAGTTGGAGAGCCTGTGCGCGCTGACGCCCCTGCACCTCCTAAAGGCGTGAATCACCAGGCCGACTGCCCCCCCCCCCCCCCCCCCCCCCCCGCGCAGAAGGTCTCTGGCGCTCCTAAGCCCAGACGTCCTTCAGCCCCAAGGGGGCACTCTGTGCCTAAAGGGCCCGGTGCTAAGGCACCCAGGCGTAGGGGAAGGAACAACTGCCCCAGTGATTCCGTCAACTAGGATGGTCGGGCTGCGAACTCGCACTCCGAAGATAGCTGGTCCACGGTGGACCTAAGAAGAAAGTTGGAGGCCAAGTATGAAAAGGCCAAAGGAGAAAAGGCCCGGCCTCGCGGAGATGACCTCCGAAATCATATTAATGACAAGCTCCGGGGACGTGACCTCCCGGAGAGTGATACAAAGAGGCTCGAGGAACAGATTGCTGCCTTGACCAAGCTGGTCCGGAAGCAAAGTGGAGCCCTGTCAGACTCTGAGGAGGAAGACCCGGAACCATGTATTCGGAGGATCGCGGAAACGTCCCTCCCGGATAACTTCAAAATGCCTCACATAGAATTATATGAGGGGAGGACAGACCCGCGTACCCATCTAGCTAAATACAACAAAATGATGCAAGTGGCGCGCGTCAGTGAGGACGCCAAATGCATGTGCTTCTCACTCACCCTTACCAAGTCCGCGAAGGACTGGTGGAAAAGATTAGCTCCCGGATCAATCCACAGTTGGAAGGAGCTACAGTCCGCGTTCAGGAGGCAGTTCATTGCTGCCCGCGACCACGACATGGAGGTTGGTTCCTTAACCAACATCAAGCAGCAACCCAATGAGAACCTCAAAGCTTTCATTCAAAGAATGATGGAAGCTGCTGCTAAGACTAAGGTCAGCGATGATATGAAGCTGATCGCCCTTCAATCAGGGCTTACCGTCGGCTCCCTACTGTGGGGGGAAATGCAACGGAGACGGGCAGAAACCCTGTCCGAATTCATGTCAAAAGCTCAGGGAATCATCAACCTTGAGGATGCCTACCAGCAGGCCTTTGGAGTTCCCCCAGCTCCAATGCCTTCCGTGACTGCGCCGAGCTTTGCTTCGCAAGCTCCCGCACCAGCCCTCACGCTTCCAGGAGCCCAATTCACTCCAAGTGTGTATGGGCCTTCCGCGTTTGCTCAGACGCCGAGTCAAACCCATTTCTCTGGGTATGGAGCTGTACAAACCGGATGTAGTATCGCTCCTGGCCTGCCGCAGCCGCAAGCGGAAGGCCCAGAACGAAACTTGAGCCAATCACGGAGTAAACGAAGCGGAAGAAACTCCAACCGGGGAGACCATTCAAAGAAACCCCGGAAGGACTATGAGCCCAAGTTCACGGAGTATACCAGTTTGATAGACTCGCGAGAGAATGTCTATCGGGCGACCTGTAATATGGTCAACTACAGGAAGCCCCCGAAAGTGTCTCACGGAGTAAGGCGTCCGCGAGACTCCAATAAGAGGTGTGAGTTCCACGGAGACGTGGGGCACACCACGAACGAGTGCCTTCAGCTGAAGGATGAGATCGAGTCCCTGGCAAGAGCGGGACACCTCGGTCAGTGGGTGAGGATACCCATAATCTATCCCGGACAGGGAGTAGTTCACGGAGCTGCATACTCCCCGGGACAGAGAGGGACCGCTAGCGCTCCTAGAGCCGGTCACCCCCAAGCTCCCGGGTCTCAGTTCCCAGCGCTTCCTGCTCCAACCGCTCCGGCACCCATTGCCTTGTTGGCTCCAGGACCTGGCAACCCATATCCGCCCGGCCTTGCTCCGCCACCCGTTGACGGACACGTAGCCACCATTTCCGGAGGACCGCACCTTGCCGGAAGCACCCGCAACTCCCAGAAAAGGTACTTGAGGGAGTTAGAACACACCGGGGAGATGTGCGCCTTGGTTCAATCACCTGCTCAACGTCCCCGAATGATGGACCTTCCCATCACCTTCACGGAGGACGATGCCCGACATGTGCACTTCCCCCACAACGATCCCCTCGTGGTGGAAGCCCAGATTGCCAATAAGAAGGTCTCACGGATCTTGGTCGATAACGGAAGCTTCGTAAACATCCTCTTCAAAGCGGCCTTCCACGCGATCGGATTAACCGAGATAGACCTGACCCCATGCCCCATCCAGCTCCAAGGGTTCAATGGGGATGCACTCATGCCATTAGGCAAAATTCAACTCCCAGTCACCCTCAGAGGAGAAAGCGACGCTTGTGCCTTCAAGCACAGCACATTCGTGGTGGTCGACTACCCCACGGCGTATAATGCCATCCTAGGCCGACCGGTCCTAATAGATTGTGGGGCCATAACCTCGATACGCCACTTATGCTTGAAGTTTCCATGTGACGATGGGCGTATCGGCACCCTTCGAGGAGACCAACGAAGTGCACGAAGCTGTTATAACATCTCCGTCTGATCCGTCTACACGGTCCAGGAGACGGTTGCTGCCGTTCCTTTGGCGGAGGTATTACCAGAAACTGGGGGTGCTCAAGGGGCATGCTTTGACGAACTCGACCCTAGAGTGGGGGTCGAGAGAGCGATAGAACCGATGGAGGAAGTCGAAGAGGTGATCCTCAATCCGGAAGATCCCACCAAAGTCATTCAGGTGGGGAAAAACCTTCCGTCGGCCATTCGAGATAAGATCGTGGCCACTGTGAAGAATAATCAGGATATCCTGGCATGATGCCACGCTGATATGACGGGGATTAATCCTAATGTTGCGTGCCACGCACTCAACATAGACCCATCTGCAACTCCGGTTCGCCAAAAGAGGAGGCCGTTAGACCCAGTGAGGGCCGAAGCTGTCAAAGCTGAAGTGGACAAGCTGATGTCCATAGGCTTTCTCCAGGAGTCACACTATCCCGTGTGGTTGGCCAACCCAGTTCTGGTACCGAAGCTCGATGGGTCCTGGAGAATGTGCATTGACTTCACGGACCTAAACAAAGCCTGCCCGAAAGATTGTTTCCCTCTTCCGCGAATCGATCAGATGGTAGACGCTACTTCCGGGTATGAACTCTTATCCTTCATGGATGCGTACTCCGGGTACAACCAGATCAAGATGCATGTCGCGGACCAGGAACACACCAGCTTCCTCACGGACAAGGGTGTCTATTGTTACGTGGTCATGCCTTTCAGTTTGAAGAATGCTGGGGCGACATACCAGCGTCTAGTAAACAAGATGTTCAAAGACCAGCTGGGGAGGAACATGGAGGTGTACGTACACGACATGTTCGTAAAGTCCAAGACCTCCAGGGACCACAGTGATGACCTTGAGGAAGCTTTTGCCGTAATCCGAAAGTATGGAATGAAACTAAATCCGAAGAAATGTACTTTCTGGGTCTCGTCTGGGAAGTTCCTCGGTTTCATTGTCAGCTCCCGCGGAGTGGAGGCCAACCCTGAGAAAATTAAGGCGTTCATAGATATGCCTTCTCCCCGGAAGCATAAGGATGTCCAAAGCGTTACCGGAAGGATAGCTGCTTTCAGCCGCTTCGTATCTAAGGCCACTGACAAATGTGTCCCTTTCTTCAATGTGTTGCGAGGAAACAAGAGGTTCGAGTGGACCCCCGAATGCGAAGCAGCCTTCCAACATCTCAAGGAACATCTAACCCGAGCTCCCATTCTGTCCAAACCTGTCGAAGGAGAGGCGTTGTTCTTATACTTGGCTGTGACGAAGCACGCCGTGAGTGCCGCTCTCGTCCGGGAAGACGGCCGTATCCAGCTCCCCTGTGTATTACATAAGCAAGAGGTTACTGGACGCCGAGTCCAGATATTCAATGATCGAGAAACTCTCCCTCTGCTTGCTAATCGCTTCGCGGAAGCTAAGGCCCTATTTCCAGGCGCACACCATAAGAGTACTCACAAACCACCCTCTCCAACAAGTCTTGCAGAAGCCCGAGTCTTCTGGCAGACTGCTTAAATGGGCCATGGAACTGAGCCAGTTTGACATCCACTACCAGCCACGTGTTTCCATAAAAGGTCAAGCTCTCGCGGACTTTATGACCTCCCGGAATGCTCGGGAATGAATGACCTCCCGGAAGATCCTGTCCCAGAATTTCCCACATGGAAGGTCTATGTAGACGGAGCCTCCAATGAAAAAGGAGCTGGAGCAGGGGTTATCCTAATCTCTCCCCAAGGGCATCAGCTCCAGAGCGCCATCCGTTTCGCGTTCCCAGCATCCAACAATGAGGCAGAACACGAGGCCATGCTAGCTGGATTGCAACTGGCCAGAGAAGTCGGAGCCCAAAAAATCGAGGTATACAGCGACTCTCTACTTGTGGTAAACCAAATATCCGGGGAATACCAGACGAAAGGCGAAAAAATGGCTGCCTACGTGTCTCTCTCCCGCGGCCTCCTGCAGCATTTCAAAGGCTACCAAATCCGCCAGGTCCCCCGGGACCAGAACTCACTCGCGGACACACTAGCCAAGCTTGCAACAGACCCGGAGATTGAGCAATATGGCCTAGTGTCCATCGGGCACTTAGAAGCACCTAGTACCGAGACACAGAGGGTAAATGCCATCATCGACCATTCCCATTCCTGGATAGGACCCATCCTCAGATTTCTCACCACCGGAGAGCTCCCCACTGATAAAGCTGACGCAAGAAAGCTCCAGTATCAAGCTCCCCGATATGTGGTTATGGATGGAAAGCTTTACCGCAGGGGGTTGTCCATACCCTTCCTTAGGTGTGTTGCCGGAACCGAAATCAGCGCCATCATCCATGAGATTCACGGAGGCTTCTGTGGCGACCATACCTCTGGGCTGAGCCTCTCCAAAAAGATCCTTCGACAAGGATACTTCTGGCCTACCATGAAGAAGGATTGTGTGGATTATGTCAGAAGATGTGAGCAGTGCCAGAGGTACGCCAAGGTTCCGCGAGCGCCACCTACAGAAATTACCTTAATGACCAGCCCCTGGCCGTTCGCCGTATGGGGCATTGACCTAGTAAGTTCCCTTCCAACTGGAAGGGGCGGAGTGAAGTATGCCATAGTCGCAGTGGACTACTTCACCAAATGGGTTGAAGCTGAACCTATGAACACGGTCACATCTAAGAAAGCACTGGACTTTGTCATCAGGAATATAGTGTGTCGTTTTGGGCTTCCACGAAAAATTGTGTCCGACAACGGGAAGCAATTTGATAGTGAGCATTTCACGAACTTCTGTGCTTCGCATGGAATCATCAAAAGCTTTTCCGCAGTCGCCAGACCTCAAGCTAATGGGCAAGTGGAAGCAGTAAACAAAATCTTAAAGACCACGTTGAAGAAAAAACTCCAAGCATGCAAGGCCCACTGGCCGGAAGAGCTTCCGCGAGTACTTTGGGCCTATCGCACGACAGAGAGGACTTCGACGGGGCACACACCTTACTCCATGACCTTCGGTTGCGAGGCCATCATCCCAGTAGAAACTATGATCCCCTCTCATAGGCAGGACACCTACGACCCTATCCGAAACCACGCCCTTCTCCAGGAGTCCCTGGACATGATCGAAGAGCTCCAGGAGCAGTCACAGGTCCAACTCAAAATGTACCAAGGCAAGATAGCCCGACACTTCAACACAAGAGTCAAGAGCCGTACATTCAAAGTTGGGGACCTTGTCCTACGGAGAGTATTTCCTGCTCCGCAGGACCCGGGAGTGGGAGTCCTCGGACCCAACTGGGAAGGCCCCTATGAAGTACAAGAAAAAGTGGGCCATGGGACGTATCACTTAAAGAGACTCGACGGATCTAAAGTCCCACGCGCCTGGAACGCGGAGCACCTCCGCCGTTACTACCAGTAGGCCCCGGACTATCTAGTCGAAAGTCCTTGGTGGACGTAACAAAATGTAAAATGTGGAGATAATCCTCCCTGCTGTAAAACACATGCCTAATAGGCTAATCTAATGAAACACGGAGAGATTCACTCCGCTTTTACTGCATTTTTATCCCTGTGTTCAATGCTGCGTTTTAACAAGTGACCACGCGGTCCGGAGAAGTCCGGACCCCACGCTCACTTGGGGGGGTATACATGGCTAAGGCATAGCCATACGCCCCTTGAACAAAACATACACAGAACACCACTTATGTGCTAGCATTGTGTTTGAAAATTTTAAATTGTAAAGCTTAGGTTAATTGGTAGCCATGAACATACTTGCATTACGTGTCATGTGTGCATTATGTGTTTATGTGAAAATCGCCATTGAAAAGCCTAGGTTAATTTGTTGCCATGAACATACTTGCATTACGTGTCATGTGTGCATTATATGTTTATGTGAAAATCGCCATTGAAAAGCCTAGGTTAATTTGTTGCCATGAACATACTTGCATCTCGTGTCATGTGTGCATTATGTGTTTATGAGAAAATTGCCATTGAAATGTCTGCCATTATGCATCATGAAAATTATCTCCTGTGTAGCCCAGCGATGAACATGACTGGGGGTTGGGGCACGTTCAGAGAGCTACGCCGAAACACCCCCAACTTCCGGGCAAGTCCTTCAAAAAATATTCCGCGACCGCTGTAAAGCTTTGCTTCGCAAGCTCCAGCTCCGGGTCTCACAAAGTAAAGATGGCAAGATCCACGACCGCTATAGAGCTTTGCATCGCAAGCTCCAGCTCCGGGTCTCACAAAGTAAAGATGGCAAGATCCGCGACCGCTGTAGAGCTTTGCATCGCAAGCTCCAGCTCCGGGTCTTACAAAGTAAAGATGGCAAGATCCGCGACCGCTGTAGAGCTTTGCATCGCAAGCTCCAGCTCCGGGTCTCACAAAGTAAAGATGGCAAGATCCGCGACCGCTGTAGAGCTTTGCATCGCAAGCTCCAGCTCCGGGTGTAACAAAATAATGCATGGCGAGCTCCTCGACCACTGCAAGCTTCGCTTCGCAAGCATCAGCTCCAGGAGCAGATATGATCGATCCCCCGATTACAGCAGACCTTGCTTCGCAAAGCCCCTGCCCCAGGATCGAACATGGTTGGCGTGGCAATTTCCCCAACCGAAACGAGCCTTGCCTCGCAGAGCTCCGTGCCAGGTCACTGAAGTCAGCCACCATGAGCACCATGGAACGGCTTACCTTAGCAATCCCAGCGAACCGTATAACTACAAGTCCCGGGATTGGCCATTTGCCTTAGGAAAGCTGAAATACGGTGAAAGGAGTCTGGCCGTTGGAACCAGGAAACCTTCGTAACCTAGAAACTACGTGGGAAAAGACATCAGCCGTTAGAGCTTCAAGTTGGAAGTGCATAGGTTCTGGCCGTTGGAACCAAAACCTCATGCGCCCCTACAGCAGTTTCTACCTTATAAAAGTCTACCCTAAACGCAAAGTTAAACAAAGAACTCGGCAGAAAAGAAAGGAGAATGCTATAATTATGGAAAATATGTCTGCAATGAGAAAAAAGTACAGGGAGCTTCGCCCCAAAGAAAAACACAAATGAAAAATAATAATCAGCAAAGAATATTTTTCACGGAAAATAAGAGCCCTTCAGGCACTGGGGGTGGCAGTGGCATCCTCGACCGGGGTCTCGGAGACAGTAGTTTCAACTGGGGCTAGCGGAGTCAGCTCATTGGAAGATGGAACGTCATCGGTGGCAAGTTCAGAGGTCCCCGACTCTTTAAGGACTTCTGCCTCAGGGGCTCCAGCAGGCTCGTCAATGTTGTAAGTTTGGACGTACACCTCTGGGCCTTGATCCCACACCAGTAGCTTCTCCCTCATGGCGTCAGCATCCTCTCCCAAATAGCCTAATACCTCCGGGTTCGCTTTCCAGAGTTGATGCATGAGGACCACGTGCGATATATTAATCGTCCTATTCAGTACCACCTCGGCATCCTCTTTCTCCTTCAAGCGCTCCGCCTCGGAGGTTGCCAGCTGTGCCTCCGCGACAGTTAGTTGAGCCCTCAATTTTTCCGTCTCGGCCTTGGAGGCATCCCGCTCTCCCTTAAGAGAATCAATCTCCTTGCGCTGCTCCTTGTTTTGGTTCAGCACGGATTGCTTCTCGGTCACATGCCCCCTGGCAGTGAATTGCAAAGCTCCGATCTCTTTATCCTTCTCGGCGAGCCCCAGCTCCAGCATAGACACGAGATCCCTGCTCCTCGTATGAAGTTGCTCCTCCTCGTGCAACTTATTCTGAAGAGCAGAATATTCCCCTTGCTGCTTAAGGAGGAGATCATTTTTCGATTGCAAGCGGGCTTCCAAAGTGTCCTTCTCCACCCTGGCTTGGGATAGCTCTTCCCGGAGCTTGGAGTGTTCGGCCATCAAGTCATCCGACTGCTGCTTGAACTCCTTCTCCGCGCTGACCCGGTACTCGTGATATTTGGCAAGATATTTCTTCTCCGCCTCTTCCTCAGCCTTGCGCCGAGCCTGGTTAACTTTCTCCGCAGCCTCCCCCTTTATGCTCTCGACCTGTTGGGATAGCTTCTGCTTCTCCGCCTCCAAGGCCTGGCGAGCCACCTGGCTTTCCTCCAGTTGAACCAGAACTGCACCCACCTCCCGGAACGAACGTTCCGCGATAAGAGAGGCCTGCAAAGAAAGACAACAGAATGAGTTAAGCAGAACCAAATGTGCTAAGACAAGTGATCCCAAAACACAACGGACGGCCTACCCCGGACAGTTGCTGCTTCACAGCGTGTGTCAGCAACAGTGGATCCTTACTGCTACTGATGGCCCATTTCTCAGAATTGAGCTCGCACAAGCTCAGGGCCATGTCCTCCATCATCTCCGCTCCGAACGGCGCCAATGCACGTCAGAGCCTAGGCACCAGCCTCTTCTCCAAGGCTGGGCCATCCAAAACCGCTCTAGCCGGGTGAAGGGATCTCACCCCCTCGGCCAGCTCAGCTCTCTTCACGGCAGACAAGTTGTCTGCCCTTCCCTGAGTAACAGCCTTCTCGGCCTCCAACCGCCTCTTCAAAAAATTATCGGCCCGTCTTACACCCTCCAGGAGGGCAGCGGGGAAACGGGTTGGTTTCTGAGGAAAGTGAAACTTCAGGCCAGGCAGAGGAAGGTTTGTTCGCTGAGAAGAAGGAGACCCTGAAAGGGTGGACTCCCTTTGGGCTGGAGGAGGAAGCAGACGGGGCATTGAGGACGGTAGGGAAGACACCACCGCCCCGGTCTGTTGTTGTTGCTGGTGTTGCTTTTGTTTTTGTTGCTGCGGTGGCGGAGGTGACTGCCTTTGTTGTTGCTGTTGCTTTTGCTGCTGCGGCGGTGGAAGAATTGCCAAAAAATGTTGCTGCGGGTTTGGCAGTTGTTGTTGCTGCTGCTGTGGCGATGGTGATTGTCTCTGTTGTTCTTGTTGCTGCTGTTGTTGTAGTTGTGGTTGCTGTTGTTGTTGTTGTTGTTGCCTTCGACCGGGAGAAGAGTGTCTAAGGCGTTTCTTCTTGGCGCCCTCAGCATCTCCTCCAGGACGCTTGCTCACCCCAGTCGTCTTCACGGGGAACACAAGCCCTTCCCCGTCGCTGCTACTACTCGAGTTCGCCATGGACTCAGAAGGCCCCTTGGCAGGAGATCTCTCCACCGCCGAAGACACATGCGCCTCGCCACCTGTCTTCTTGGATGTGGCAGCTTTACCTCCCCTACCGGCTCCGGTTTTTCGTCCTTTCCCCTTGGACGGATCTTGGCTGGTGGCAGCTTTCTTGATGAGTAAGGTAACTCTCCCCAACATCTTGGCTTCGGGAAATTCTGCAAGGAACGTACGAAGCAAGGTTAACAAACCAGCAAGCAATGTGAAAGAAGATAAGCAGAAGACAAGACAATCAACAACATAAAAGCACAAGCAAGTCTGCCAGCAGGGAACAAGGAACAAGAAAAAGAAAAGTTTGAAAGGGACGACCATGCACGAGAAACGTGGATGGCCTTCCCCGAGCAAAACAAAACACCGCTCCCTGCTCCAGGAAGCTCCCGTACTCCTTGAAGTCCGGGAATGACATGCTGAGGGAAGAAGGGTCAACCATGATGACACCTTCTGGCAGACTACCGTCACTCAGACACCCGAGGAGCTCATCTACCCTATCGCAATATCTGTCAAAGGGTATCCTACGCGGATCTAGCCTAAGGAAGTGGGGATCGAACCCCATCTGGGAGGTCCGGGAGACCTCAGACAGGCTGGGGGTGTGAATCAATCGAAAGCTGAAGGAGTAACCGGATCATTGCACAGAACGATCGCGAGAAGTGAAAGCTGCAAAGACGAACAGCGTTTCAAACCCTGAACTTCGGCGAATAAACCCACTGCCAAATCAAAAGAAAAATTTCTAGATTCCTTACCAAGAGAAGTCGCAAGTTCGAAGGAATGGAAGCTTAGAAGCCTGAGAGTTCGAAGGTTTGGGAATCTGAAAATCCGAAGGATAGAGAATTTGAAAGCGTAAAGAGGAAGAAAGGTCCGTTCCCTCGTTTTTATAGCAGGAAAGAAGTCGTTTCGAATTCCTCAAATGGACGGTCCCGATCTTCCCACTCCGTGTGCATCAGATCCAACGGCTGGAGATGAAGCGACGATCCTATTTATGACTCCTCGGATGGGAATAAAGTATTTATTTCCCATCATTATACCACCTCGGGCCCGGTGTACCATTAAAAACCGTCAAATCATTACTCAGATGCCTGACGCACGCATACTCAGCCAGTCGCCTCACGCACACGTCTTGGTCGCAGAGCCACTCCCGACATGACGCGTGGCCCTTGCCACACTTGAGTACTTAAGTTCAAACAGAAGAAATTTCTTTTCTTTTTCATACTAACACTCAGGCGGGAGAAAGGAACCCTTCCAGGAACACAGGAGGTGACCCCTCGCCTAATCTAGAAACCAGAATACCCGGAAGACTGTACAAGCTCCCGGATCTCTCAAAGCTCCGTGACCTTGGGGGGTAAATGTTATCCAGATTTCTGGATAGCGTTTAGATGGATATCCTCGGGGAAGCAGAATTATCAAAGTCTTTCATGGAAAGTGACCAGAGCTCGCGGATGGACAGAAAGGCTTCGCCTCTCCCTTTCAGTGTCTGGCTTACTCTTTCAAGCAAACGCGACATGGAAGCTCGTCAACTCTCCCGGACTCCCGAAGGGATATCCTTCGGGGAAGCTCCTTCCAGGAGGAGCTCTTCGGGTTGCCTTCGCGGAAACAGTTCCGTGCCACGCACGGAACAAGACCAAGCGGTCGAGTCATGGAGGAGGTATATTTGGAATGATATCCACCTGACACAGGATCCCGCCTGACACGCCCGACAGGTCAAGGCCGCACACGTCCCAGCACGCCTAAGGGTACCTTTTCGCCTACTGTTCCGCTGACAACTTGGAAAAGACGGCTGACTTTGTGTATTCCCCATACTTTCACGTAAATATACCCACATAGAGTTTTATAGCCATGCTACTACAGTAATTGTATCCCCTATTTGTGGCTGGTGTAATTAAGACTCATGTGAGTAGAGAAAAACCCTAATCCAAAACCCTAGCTATAAATACCCCCTCATTTTACGATAGAGGGGACGGCCAAAAAATTATATAGCAAGAACTCTACCAAAATCTCTCTAGCTTCATCTTCTTCAAGAGAACCCGAGAGAAACACTGTGAGTGTGTGAAGTTCTTATACACCAGCCATCTTACTGTAATTCTCTACAAGGATAATAACATCGACTCGTGGACTAGGGCTCGTTAACGCCTGAACCACGTAAAAAACCTGTTTGTTTAATTATATTCCTGCACTTTTACAGTTCTTATCTTTTTGTTATTCTGTTTGTATTTGTTTCCGAAAAACTCGGTAAACACTTGGGGCATAGGTAGGGGCGATATATCGCCTAGGGTAGGCGATATATCAGCTCTTGGAGCCATTTTTGAAACTTTGTGGATTTAAATTAGAAACAGCCCTCAACCACTTGGACTTGCTCTTGAACATTTTTTATCGAGCTCTGGGCATCTGTTGAAACGAAAAATTCGAATAAATTCAATTATTATTCATTTATATATTCTTTTTAAAATGGGTTAGTTTCACTCCTTGAACTCTATAAATAGGACCTAGTATTCAGCCATTTCATTCATCATTCAAGCATTCTTCAGAGGCTCCAAGATACTAAGTTTATTCTAGAGAGAAAACACTAGGGTTTTGGGATTCAAAAGCTTTTCAATCTAAGCTTTATAAACTCTTGGGAAGTAAGATAGAGTGACATTTCGGTATTGAGGTGTAGACCAAGGTTCTAGTCCTTTCAAGGTATTCTTATCCTCAAGTTTAATTCATCATAGTTCTTTTATTTTCTTTCATTTTTTTTCAGATCCTAACTTGATTTTATGGCTTCTTGGTTAGGTGTTTAAGTTTCTTGAAATTTAAGGTTTTTCGGTAAGTTTTTATCTTGATGGTTTTGATTTCTTTTTCATCTCCATTTCTTTAGAACTCATGATTCTTACTGTTGATTTTAGGAGTTTTCCAATCCCGTTCTTGTCACCAATATCCCAGTTTTTGGTAAGGAAAATAGGTTAGATTATATGTGTTATGATATGTTTATATGCTAAGATATGTTATGTGCTATGTATATATGTATGAATACGTTTTTAGTCGCTTGGGGCTTATAGTTGCTTAGATAGCAAACCCCAAGATTTTTTATCATTATCGTGGTTTAAAGTTATGATTTACCTTAACTCGATTAGTAGACTGAGGACCTAGATGGGTTATCATATAATACTTTGTGATCTAACCTACCTTGATTAGTAGACTGAGGACCTAGATGGTTTATCACATGCCACGATAATGAGTTAATGGCCATTAATATTGTAGTCCTATATGATATACGTTTTTACGTCATATGTTTTATAGTATATGTTTTAGGATATAGTCTTATGATTTATGATATATGTTTTTAGTAGATTTTTGCTAATGGGCATTGTTTACCAAGTTTTTCGGAAACTAGAATTATAAAAGATTAGAGAGCTTAAAATAAAGGATTTAAGAAATGTAAACAAGGTTTTTACGTGGTTGGGGCGTTAATGAGCCTTAGTCCACGAGTCAGTTGTATTAGAGCTTAGAGAACTTTTGACAATGGAGTTTTCTGCCAGTTTGAGCAGAGTAATTGCTTATAAGAAAAATCTAGGACCCCCTCATCAATGCACCACTATCCATATTTATAGGCAAGCGAGTGCACTAGGCTTGGGCCGGGCTAGTCCGGGCCCAATAAGGGTGTAAATATCATTTTCTTCTCTGATGGAAACCCAATACAAAGGATTGAAATATAAAACATACATTAACCAAGGCCCCTTGGGCCAGCCCAAACAAGATCTTATTATAAGACACGCGACAAACTGGCGTTTCAGTCTGGGTGATATGGGCTACGAGGAAGATTTGGGGGACAAGATCGGTCAGTGTAGTGGTGGCGCAGTTCTGAACCAACGACGTACAATCCTGAGGTAGCCTCCTCTGCAGGTTACTTATGGGGACAACGTTCCACACTTCTTGGGACGATGTCAATATCAGGGGTACTTTATCACGCCAAATTCGGCCAACTAATCCAGATCTTTTTACCAATGTCCCCCTCTGTTTACCAGGGTCCCAATCCGTTTACTAGGACCCAGGTTTATCCACAACGATCCCGGCCTAACCTCAGATCTGGGGGTCGCGACCTCTTTTACCACATCTCAGGAGACATCCCAGTACGTGGTCTCGGGTTTATACAACCTGCCCCGGCGATGGTCCCGGCTTATACTCTCGGATGCCCTTTGGGCCTTGCCGAGACATGGGCTGCCAATATTCATTTTCTCTTACTGGGCCCGATCTGGGCTTTAACTCCCTGGAAGGTGGCCCATGGACTTAGAGTGTGGATCCGTACATTTTGGAAGAGACGGGGATAACAATTACCCCCCAAGCCTTCATTTGGGCTTGCGCGGTTGAGGCTTGTCTCCCTCTTGGACCATCTCAGCACTTCTCGGTTCATTTCCAAGGTGACGGGTCCGCAGATGGGGGGCATTGCTTGTTGAACAATCATGGAGTGAAAGCCTGTTTCGATGTCCTGGACTGAATCCAAAAAGCCCGATCCGTTTATCAGGACTCGGGTTCGTTTACCAAAGCCCCGGTTTATTTACTTCAGGGCCATTTGGAGGCCTCCCGTTTGCTCTGCTTCATCACGAAGTGCGTACGTGTCCCCTTGCGACTGGCGCATCGATGGCATATGAATTTGAACGGTCAGCAAACATTCTATTGGTTACTGTGTTGGCAGTTAAATGTCAGCTCGATTTCCAAAGCGTCCTGTTCGCATGAATGGCCCCATTATTATCTCTATGATAAAGAGGACCATTGGATGGGATGACCTTTGAGGTGCTCTTCTTCTGGGTCGTTGGATTGCGGCGCACGAATTGCTCCTTTGGGTAACCATGATCCAGTACTCGAGTAGGCCAATTAATGTCCCTGCATGATCGAGGACCGTCCGATGGGGGGGATCGCGCCAAACCGCTAGATCAAAAAAACCTCTTGGTTCTTATAAATACCTTGAGGTTCTCATTTCAAACCTTTACACTCTCGACACGAAATTTCACAAGGGACCTTTTATGTCTAAGCTCACCAACGACATTTACCACCAGCTACTTCGCCTTTGCCGTCATTTGTTTCCTATGGCCTGATCTCCGCACCTTCGCCTGAACAGACGACCTCGGCCTATCCACTAGACGAACTTCTGCATCGTCTCCACCTGTTCAAAATGGTGATTCTGTCCTCGCTGTCACCGGACACACACCATTCTTCGCGACCAGTCCTTTTCAGTAAGTTTTCCTAACTTTTTCTTTTAATTTCTTGCATTTACCATATCGTAAAGTTGTTTTTATAGTCATAAGGTTGCTAGAGCCATTTCCTCTATTTAGGGTGGCTCTGGGTGCGTTAGAGTTTGCAAAGAAAAAGTTGTCTGGGCCATCCCGGATCTTCTCAGGTTCAGGCTGTCTCGGGACAAACGGCGATAGGCCGGCTTCGGAAAACGTTAGCAAGAACCCTTCTCGTTTGTTCTCAATCAGGATCCTATGGATCCTTGGTGATCCCAAATCTGATCCGGAGGGGACTCCTCCAAGCAGTTTGTAGGAGAGCCCCCGTACCTTAACCGACCTTTTTGGGTTTTGGTGTTGACTGCTTGGTTTGTTTTGCTTCCTCTTGTTCTCATATCATCATCCATGACTTCTGGCATCACCATCCATTCAGAGGAACACGTCCAAATAGCCCCTTTCACCTTACTAGGACCTAAGGTTCCCAACAGCAACAGATGGGAAATGGACGGAGTGAAGAACTTATTTTGGAACTACCGAATGTTGTATGCCCTAGAGAAGCATTTGGGCGTGGAATCGACTCTCGGACTGTTCTACAACCGCCTGGCCAGGAAAGAAGAAAAAGCACACACCGCCGTGGGTGAATTTGGGGCCTGGAGTGTGGGCCACATAAGTGTGGGAGCCACTCTCCTGCTTCATGATTATTTCGCGCAATTCCTCAAGTTTGTGGGGATTGCACCGTTCTAGCTCTTGCCTCAAGCATACCGATTTCTTGCGGGATGGTGCATCTTTTGCATAGCGAAGCAAATCCCGGACCCGACTCCTGCAGAGGTGTTGTACTTCTACAAGTTGGAGCCGCAGCTTAATGCTAAGGACAAGAGCTTGGACAGCTTCTACATACTGAAGCCCCGTGGCAACTACGCGGCCCCCACTAATTCATGCAAGCACCCCCAGATGTCAGACCCTACTGGTTCATGACGTTCAGATTTCTTTTGGATAAGAAATCCACTATGACGTTGGACTTCCAGCGAGTGGGTAAGTAGCTTCCCGTTTCACAGTCTAACTTGGTTTTATTTTTTATTTCCCGTTTTCAACTTACTGCCCTAGGTGATAGGAGCTTATGCCTAGACCCCCTCACCCAGTTTATCCTGGATAGGAAGAAGTTCTACTCCATGCTGAGCGCGGAGGACCTGGACATAGGGGGCTATGTTAACACCGAGAACCTTCAAGTGGTCGGGATGTTAGCAACCAACCAGAAAATCAGGGCCCCTAGTCTCCAGAGGATACAATGCGAGAAAGATCCGGCCTTGAGAGAGGAGCTAGCCCTTGAGCACATCAGGGCTGGGGAAGCCGTAGCTCTGCCGAATGCAGCAAAAAGGAAGAGGGACCAGGCTCAACAAAGGGAGAGTGCCACCTCCAAGGAGCTGGAAGCCCTATTCGATGAGGCCCAACCGAACATGAGGACCCCCGGTGCTAGTGTATTAGGGCGAGGTAATTCACCTTTGCTTTTGACTTATGCTCCCTGAGTTGGGTACTTAGTTAGGGATAAACTAGTTAATCAAGGCCCCCTATTCGGGGCTGATGGAGAGACGAGACCTTCGTCTCCCATCAGTGTAGATCAGGAAACTCTCATGTACTCGTTCGGGTTCCTTCAATAGGGAACTTCCTGGACCTGGATGACATGGGAGACCGAGTCCATTCTATCGCCTTAGGAAAATTAAGTCGAGTCCGAGTTCTAGGCAGGGGTTCATCTCAGAGTGATTTTAGCTTTGTATTTTACTCACTTATACTGGCTTGTTTATTTTGCTAATTCTCTCTATTTATCCATTTCAGAAGGCTCCGACATGTCCAACCCGGTGGAGAAGCTGAAGAAGGCCCTTAAGGCCCGAACTGCCAAGGCTAGGGCTTCAACTAAGAAAGATGTCAAGGGGGTGTTCAAGGTGAAGGCATTGGACACGGTACTTGAGGGTTCAGTGCCGGAACCGAACCCGGTCGGAGAGGCCCCACTCGCGCTTCCCGCTTCGACCGTCCCTGCCGAATCCATGTCGCCTCTTCCCACACGACCTCCGATGATTGACCTAGAGGAGGATCCCCTGACTATTTGAGGGTCCGAGAAGAGAGCCACGGACCCAGCTGCAGGTGAGTCCACGAAGGTGGCGAAGAAGACCAAAACCAAAGACGCCCGCCTGGCCGAGGAGTCCTCCGGGGAGAGTCAACTCGCCGCCCAGGAACTTCCAGAAGCGCCCGTGCTTCCATCCATCCGGCTTTGCCCAAAGAGGGAGAGGCGATCTTGCAGGAGGAGCAGTCCAAAATGGTGTCCCGGACGTGGGAGAACGGTCGGGAGAAGAGGGAGGAGATCTATCGAGCCTTGACGATCCATCGCAAGGTTAAGTTCTCCGAGCGCCCGACAGCCTTCAGCGCTCCCCAGTTGATCTTGAACCGGCTTGTTGCTGAGACTAGATTTCATCCTAAACTGGGGCAGGACATGGCTCCATTTTCTACGGACTTGCTGGATCAGGTGGGGGCTACTATGTCCAACCTCCAATTGAAGCGGTATGCCACAATAGCCAACCAGGGCGTGCTATTCATCTCCCAGGCCCTCCTCCATGAGGCCACTGCTGTAAGTTATCCGTTTTAGGCTTCTTTTGCTTTCTGTATTTTTAATTCTTCATATTTTTCTGACTTCAATTTGCTCCAGGACGCTTACTGACCCACTGAAATGCTGACTTGGTGGCCGAGATGGCGATGAAACTAGAGACGAACTAACTGGAGCTCGAGGCAGCCGTGAATCAATGGGAAGCCACCAAAGAAGCCCTAGCCAGGGAGGTGGCTCAAGCTAAAGTGGACCGCGAAGAGGCAGCCCGTACCAAATTTCAACTCGAAGAGACTTTGTCGCGGAGAGATGCCAAGCATAGAAAGCTTGTGGCCAGTTGGGAGGCGGAGCTTCTCTGTGTTAAAGCTCTCCTGGAGGCAGTCGAAGCCCAGTCATCCCAAGATCGAGAGAGGATCGCCAATCTTGAGTCCCGAATCCAGACCTTGGATGATTTGCTCCAGTTGGAGGTGTAAAAGCACGAGGAGACCCGTCAAGGGAAGGAGCAAGCGTACGCCATGCTGGAGGCTACCTTTGATGAGCCCATCTACATGGCCTAGCTTCAAGACAAGAATATGAACCTCCTGCTTTATCCCGACCCTGCCGCGAAGAGAGCTGAATTTGAGGCCAAGGAGAAAGTTGATGCGGAACCCTTGGACGAGGAAGAGGCAGATGGAGCCAACCCGGAGGCATCAGGGCACGACGAAGCCTAGCCCCGGGTCTTCTATTTGTTTTTCTTTCTCTTTTTTCTATTTTTGTAACACTTTTATGGATGCGGATGCGTTTGAGACAATTTATATTCGTATTTATTCATTACTCGCACAAGATTTTCCCGTTTCCATTCGTTAAGCTTTCACTAAGTGTTTTGCCACCATGCATGAATGAATCGAATGTTTGGTCCCCGTTCCAACGGCCGGGGCCATTGGGGGGAAAGGTCATAGAAAACGCTTCTCTTCTGGTGACCCGTGTTCAAATCCTTACGGCCTGGAGCGAGTTATCCCGATTTTTACGATATCGGCTCCAACGACCCGGACTATCAGAGATCTCTTTTTAGGTTTTAATTTATTAACTCTCTTTAACCCTGTTGTTCAGGTTCCAATGGCCTGGACCATTAGGGAGTTGATAATTATCACTAAATTTATTTGTCTCGATTCTAGTGTTCAAGTTTTAATGGTCTGGACCATCAGGGATTAGTTGATTAGCTTATTTTGAAGCCTGGGTTAGGTTCCCACGGCCTGGGCCGTTTATAAGACTAATTTTAGACAACTTATACCTGAGACTTGCGCTCCAATGGTCATGTGCTATTGCAGAGAAGACATGAATGGTTATTTGGTTATTTTGGACCACGCTTGGTCAACCAATTTTTAGGAAATTCATACCCCCGGGCCAAGCGTGTCCGGGCTAGGATTAGGTCTGAGCCTTGAGTCCTATTGAGTTTATACTCCCAGACCATGTATGTCCAAGTCGGGACTAAGCCTGAGCCTTGCGTCCTATTTGGTTTTGTACCCCCCGGACCTTGTCGGTCCGGGTTGGGACTAGGCTTTAGCCTTGCATCCTTTTGTTAGGAGTAGGGCTTCCATTACTATCAATTTGTACTTTGTTCTCAAACTCGCTTGTATGAATGGATACATCCCCCCCCCCCCCCCCCCTCCCCCAAGTGAGTGAGGACTGGTCATGGGTAACTTGTTCATGAAGATGGATGAAAACTTTCATTGTTTCATAGTGTATTTTTTTCATATCTGATGTTTTGCACACATCATATTTATTATTCATGAAATTTCCCTGAGGTGTACATTTTTACAAGGAAAATTAAAAGCCTAAACATGATCTTCTAACTACTGATAATACTTGCGGAGATGTTCTGTGTTCCGTGTTCCAGGACCTTGGGACTTCGGTCCTGTCGAGTCGCCTTAATCGGTACGTTCCCGGACATACCTCCTGTTGGATTTCGTATGGTCCTTCCCAGTTCGGGCCCAGAACCCCCACTTTTGGATCTTGGGTTGCAGGGAAGACTCTCCTTAGGGCTAGATCGCCGGTTTCAAACCTTCAACTTTTTACTTTCGAGTTAAAATGTCGACCGATCTTGCCTTGATACATCTTCAACTGAACTTAAGATTCTTCCCGAATCTCTTCGATAAGATCTAAGGATTCCTGGAGTAAGGCGTGGTTCTAAGCGGGATCATACGTGTCCCTCCTATGGGATGGGACAGTTGTTTCTACTGGGATGACGGCTTCGCACCCATACACCATGGAGTAAGGAGTGTGTCTGGTAGACGTTCATTCGGTGGTCTGGTATGCCCATAGTATGCGGGGCAACTCTTCTGGCCATTTGCTCTTGCAAGCTTGAAGCTTTTTCTTTAACGTCCCCTTCAAGATTTTGTTGACGGCCTCTGTTTGCCCATTTTCTTGGGGTCTGGCGATCGCGAAGAAGGTTTTGATGATGCCATGTCTCTCACAGAAGTCCGTGAAGTGGATGCTGTCAAACTACTTCTTGTTGTCAGACATGATCTTGTAGGGGAGCCCGTACCGGCATACAATGTTGTTGATGACGAAGTCCAAGGCCTTCTTTGAGGTGATGGTGTTCATGGGTTCTGCTTCGACCCACTTGGTGTAGTATTCGACGGCCTTGATTGCATACTTCACTCCACCTTTCCCGGTTGGGAGCGATCCTACTAGGTCGATTCCCCATACCGCGAAAGGCCAGGGACTCATCATCAAAGTTATTTCCGCTGGGGGGGCTCGCAGGATCTTAGCATACCTTTGGCATTGTTCACACTTGCGGACGTAATCAACACAGTCTTTCTTCATGGTTGGCTAGAAATATCCTTGCCGTAGGATTTTCTTGGACAAGCTGAGTCCGGCTGTGTGATCTCCACAGAAACCTTCATGCACCTCGTGCATGATTGCACTCATTTTGTTCCTAGATACGCACCGGAGGTACGACATGGATAACCTTCTGCGGTAGAGTTTTTCGTCCATCATGACGTATCTGGGGACCTGGTACTGAAGCTTCCTAGCTGATGCCCTGTTTGTGGGCAACCCCCCGCTCGTTAGCTATTGGATGATGGGTCCCATCCAAGATGTGGAGTAGTCTATAGCGTTTATTGAGGGGGCATGGATACTTGGTGCGGGGAGATGGTTGATTAGGACCATCCCAAAAAGTTCTACCTCAGCATCCGTGGCTAGCTTTGCCAACGTGTCTACAAACACATTTTGTTCCCTTGGGATATGGCGGATGGAGTGCTTCTTGAAAGAATGAAGTATCTCCTGCGTCACGTAAGCTACCATCCTTTCCCCTTTTGTTTGGTATTCTCCTGAGATTTTTCTGACAACCAGTTGGGAGTTGCTATAGATCTCCAGGTTTGCAGCCCCTACTTCCCAGGCCAGGCGCAGTCCGGCTAACATGGCCTCATGTTCGGACTCGTTGTTCAAAGCCTTGAACTGGAAACGCAGGGCACTTTGCAACTGATGTCCCTGTGGTGACACTAGGATGACTCTAGCTCCTGCTCTATTTTCATTCGAGGCTCTGTCTATGAAAACCTTCCACAAGGGCGCTACGGGATCTGCGGGATCGTCCTCTTCAGTGATCCCGGAGCATTCCACGATGAAGTCAGCTAGGGCCTGCCCCTTGATTGATATTCTAGGGATGTACACAATATCGAACTGACTCAGCTCCATGTCCCACTTCAAGAGCGTTCCTGATGATTCGGGTTTTTGCAACTCTTGTCTAAGGGGATGGCTAGTCAGTAATTTTATCATGTGGGCCTGAAAATAAGGCCTAAGCTTTCAAGACGCGATTAGCAGGAAAATGTCAACTTTTCGATTAGTGGGTATCGTGATTCCGTACCTATTAACCTTTTGCTTACGTAATAGACCGGGAGATGGGCCTTCCCGCACTAGCGCGACACTAATGGCGTGTTCTGTCACGGCCAAATAGAGGTACAATGGTTCTCCCTCCATCGGTTTTTCCAATATTGGTGATCGGGCCAGATGTTCTTTTAGTGTTTGGAAAGCCTCTTCACATTTAGCCGACCATTCGAACCTTTGGCTTCCCCGAAGGACGTTGAAGAATGGGATGCACTTGTCCGTGGCCTTCGAGACAAAACGGCTCAAAGTGGCTATCCGCCCAGTCAAGCTCTGAACATCTTTGTGCTTCCGTGGCGAGGGCATCTCAATCAGTGCCTTGATTTTTTCTAGATTGGCCTCTATTCCCTGGTAGCTTACTATGAACCCCAGGAACTTCCCGGAGGCCACGCTGAAGGTGCATTTTTTGGGATTCAACTTCATCCCATACCTTCGAATAATCACGAAGGCTTCAGCCAAATCATCAAAATGTTCCCTGGAAGTCTTGGATTTGACCAGCATGTCGTTGATGTAGACCTCCATGTTCCATCCTAGCTGGGCTCAAAACATTCTATTGACTAGCTGCTGATAGGTGGCTTCGACGTTTTTGAGTCAAAGGGCATGACGATGTAGCAATACACCCCCTTGTCGGTTTGGAAGCTGGTGTGTTCTTGGTCTGCTATATGCATAGAGATCTGGTTGTAGCCTGAATAGGCATCCATAAAGCTCAAGATTTTGTAGCCGGATGTTGCGTCCACCATCAGATCGATCCGAGGGAGCGGGAAGCAATCTTTGGGGCAAGCTTTGTTGAGGTCCGTGAAATCGATGCACATTCTCCAAGTCCCATTTGACTTTGGCACCAGCACTGGATTGGCTAACCACACGGGGTACAAAGCTTCTCGGATGATGTTGATCGAGTATAGCTTTTCAACTTCCAGCTTGAGGGCTTCCGCCCTTTCCGCACCTAGGGGTCTTAGCTTCTGCCAGACCGGGGTCGCATCCTTGTCGATATTTAAGGTGTGGCAGATGATATTGCGATCAATATCGGTCATATTCGAATGAGACCAGGCCAGTACATCTTGGTTCTCTTTTACCCGGGCGATGATGGCGGCCCGGACCTCTGCTCTTAGGTTCTTCTCGACTTGGATTATCTTGGTCGGGTCGGTGTCGCTGATGCACACTTCCTCAATTTCCTCCATGGGCTCCAGTATGCGGTCCTCCCCTATCCGTGGGTCTAGTTCGTCTTCTTCCCAAGAAACCCGTCCTGCCGGAGGGGGCGAGACTGGATCGGCATTTTCCTCCTCAAGAGGTTCTTCGTGGACCATGTAAATGGGCCGGGCAGACACGTGGTAACACTTCTGGGCGCTTTTCTGATCTCCTCAAACTGTTCCCACTTCTCCGTTATCGCAAGGGAATTTCATGCAGAGGTGGTGGATGGAGGTGATAGCCCCAAAGTCGACCAATGCGGGCCGACCGAAAATGATGTTGTAAGCGGTGGGGCAGTCCACCACCACGAACGTACAAAATTTGATAGAGCTTTGTATCTCATTCCCCAGTGTTACGGGCAACTGGATTTTTCCCATCGGGAATATTGAATCCCCATTGAAGCCATAGATCTGGTTTGGGCATGAGGCTAGATCCGCCTCAGTCAAACCAATTGTGATGAAGGTCGGCTTGAATAAGATGTTGACGGAGCTCCCGTCGTCAACCAACACTCGGGACACCATCTTGTTAGCTATCTGGGCATCAATGACCAGAGGATCATGATGTGGGAAATGGACGTTGTGGGTGTCGTCTTCCGTGAAGGTGATGGGGAGGTTCATCAACTTCGGGCGTTGAGCCGGTGCTTGGAACAAGGCACATACCTCTTGGTCGTGGTCAAGTTCGCTGAGGTAGCGCTTTTGATCATTCCGGGACGGTCCTCCCAAATGGGGCCCGCTCGAGATGGTGGCTACGTGACCATCTACTCGCGGGGGCGCGGTCCCGGCCGGGTAAGGCATTCTAGGTCCGGGCGCCTGCACAGCGAGGGCCCCCTGAGGGGCCTGTGCTCCCAAGCCCTTTGTGTATCCTCCCTGGGGAGGTGGGTACGCTCCAGGTGCGCCCGAGATCGTGGACTGTCCGGGGACTGCTGACAGTCCCGGAACTCCAACGGGCATCCTGACCCACTGGTGGAGATGTCCCAGCTTGATCAAATTTTCAATCTTGTCCTTTAGCTACTGAAATTCTTCAGTTGTGTGGCCCACCTCCTTATGGTATGCACACCTTTTGCTAGTATCCCTTGGGTTCTTTCCTCCTTTGAACATGGGGGCTGGTTTCTGGTAATGAATCGTCCTTTCTGTGGCCAGGTAGATGTTTTCCCTAGTATCCACTAGGTTGGTGTACTTTGAATACTGGGGCTCGTAGCCCCTCTTGCCTTTCTTAGAGGGTTCGAATCAATTTTGTCCCTTCCCAGATCTCTTTCCCCAGGAGGGATTCACACTTGCCTCAGTTCCCCCCATCTGGGACGGCTGGGCCTCGTCGGGAGCAGCACTGTACCCAACTGGTGCGATTCCGTATCTAGGCAAAGAGGTAGTCTGGGCTGGGGCGTACCCTGAAGATGCAGGGCCATAGACCGTAGGCACGGCAAAGGTCATTCCAAGCGCAGCTGCCAATCCCCGCGCTATTGGGGGAGTTAGGTACTGTTGGGCCGGATACTGCACCCCGTATCCCGGAAAGGTTTGGGATTTGGCGGAGGGGCCGGCTGCCATCCGAATGCCTGGATTTGGGCCTCCCCCCAGTTGATAAAGCCTTACGCCCTCCTTATGAATTCCTCCAGGGTGGCTACCTTGCTGCACTACATGTCGTCCCAGAGGGGAAACCCGACCCAAATTCCGGATTGTAGGGCCACCAGGCGCTGCCCATCGTCCACCTTGGTTTTGGAGGCTTCCTCTGTGAAACGCTGGATGTAGGCCCTCAACGTCTCCGTGGGGAGCTGCTTGATGTTGGTGAGGGCACTGATCTGGATGTCCATCCTCATGGCAGCCACCACTGTTTGCGGAAAGCTGACTGCAGTCCAGACCAGGATTGGATGGATCCTGGCTTGAGCCTCTTCCACCATTCCTTTCCAGGTCCGCCTAAAGTAATCGAAAAGCAGAGGCACTTGCCGTTGTCACAGACGTGGGCTGTGGTCATTAACCGATTGTAGTGCGATAGATGATCTCGAGGGTCTGTGCTCCCAGTGTAGGCGGGCAGATTCAGCATTTTGAACCCTTTGGGGAGCACCACATCCAGGATGTGCTTGGTGCAGAGCTTCTTTTCTTCTTCATCGGAGTCAGAGTCTCCTCCCTCCTGCTTGTAGACCAGCCGGTCCGTGACTTTTTTTAAAGCGGCCAGCTGTTCCATGAATGGTCTGGTCGTACCATCCTCCAAGGGAACTCTCTCGTTCCTTCTGTCATTGAGATTATTTCTCAAATCGCCTCCTCAGGGTGGATCTTTTCCTTGCGGGCTTGTTCCTTTCGAGCGTTCAGCCTGTCGCGCAGGTCTACCCGGGACGTATCTTCCTCGGAGCTAAGGGCGTTCGGCTCGTCATCATGCTGGCGCCCCCAGTGGTCCTTATTCACGGAGGCGCTTGGGCAGAAAAACCGCTCCCGTCCAGTCTGCCCTGGGGCAAGTCGGGGCCTGATACTTCGCGGGCGCATCCCTTGCAGATCGATCGGGTGGTCCTATCCTGGGACGGGATGCACCTTCTCTTTCCTAGGGAGCAGCCGGGGGTTGGTCCCTGCCTTCTGGATGGGAGGAATTTTTCTCTGGGGGTTTGTTTTTCCCTCTGGGTTGGCCGCCTTGGCCTTCCCTTTCTCTTGGGTTGGGTTAACCGGACCCTGTCCGGGAGCTTGTCCTGGGGAAGGAATCGACCCTGCATTTTTGGGCACATTACTCCTAGCCTGAGGAGCAGGCGGTTGTGTTCCTAGAAACGGAACAACTGGAGGACCAGCCGCCAAACCTTGGGCAGCTATAAAATCTTGTAGGGCCTGGAGGGACTCTTGCATCCATTGAGTGGCTTCCTTTTGTTTGGAAATCCTAGCCTCTTGGTCCAGGACTTGTTGTCTTAGTTTGGTCACCTCCGGGTCCTCTTGGTTGGGGTCTACTTCTTCTGGGATTGAGGGATCTTCAGCTTTGAGATCATGGTATTCCCCCTCATTTCCCTCCTCTTCCTCATAGTAATCTTCCTCATAATCTGCTCCACCTTCATAGTCTTGCGACTCGTCAAGCTGAGACATCTGATGAGGTGTGTCCTCGGGTTGGCTCTGAAGAAGAGGTTGGCTAGGCAGTGGCTCCCCATTGCCTTGTTCTTGGTTAGTATGGTCGAAAGTGGTGTGTCTTGTGTTCACCATTGTTGCAGATCTTCAAGACCAACTCAAGTTTTCTCAAGCTCTCAATGAAAGCGCCAAAATGTTTACCGAGTTTTTTGGAAACTAGAATTATAAAAGATTAGAGAGCTTAAAAGAAAGGATTTAAGAAATGTAAATAAGATTTTACGTGGTTGGGGCGTTAATGAGCCCTAGTCCACGATTCAGTTGTATTAGAGCTTAGAGAACTTTTGACAATAGAGTTTTCTGCCAGTTTGAGCAGAGTAATTGTTTACAAGAAAAATCTAGGATCCCCTCATCAATGCACCACTATCCATATTTATAGGCAAGCGAGTGCACTGGGCTTGGGTCGGGCTAGTCCGGGCCCAATAAAGGTGTAAATATCATTTTCTTCTCTAATGGAAGCCCAATACAAAGGATTGAAATATAAAACATACATTAACCAAGGCCCCTTAGGCTGGCCCAGACAAGATCTTATTATAAGACACGTGACAAACTGGTGTTTCAGTCTAGGTGTTCTGGGCTACGAGGAAGATTTGGGGGACAAGATCGGTCAGTGTAGTGGCAGCGCAGTTCTGAACCAACGGTGTACAATCCTGAGGTAGCCTTCTCTGCAGGTTACTTATGGGGACAACGTTCCACGCTTCTTGGGACGATGTCAGTATCAGGGGTACTTTATCACGCCAAACTTGGCCAACCGATCCAGGTCTGTTTACCAATGTCCCCCCTATTTACTAGGGTCCCAGTCCGTTTACCAAGACCCAAGTTTATCCATAGCGATCCCGACCTAATCTCGGATCTGGGGGCTGCGACCTATTTTACCGCATCTCAGGAGACATCCCAGTACGCGGTCCTGGGTTTATACAACCTGCCCGGGTGATGGTCCTGGCTTATACTCCCAGATGCCCTTTGGGCCTTGCCGAGACATGGGCTGCTAATAATCATTTTCTCTTCGTCTTGGACCCGATTTGGGCTTTAACTCCCTGGAAGGCGGCCCATGGACTTAGAGTGTGGATCCGTACATTTTGGAAGAAACGGGGATAACAGGCATTAGGCTCATTCCTTTTATTTTAGATGGTGCAAGAATATGAGCTTGGAAGGCGGGATGGATTCTTTGCAACTTTGGCATGTGTATTGGAAGAGGACTGATTGAATGGACTGCTGGAAGATCGAGGATGAAGTTGTTTCAATTCTTTTAATTTATGATTTTATGTATTTCCGCACTTAGTATTTAAACAATTTATTTAAAGTTTATGTGTTTATGTTTAATGTATTAAACAATGGGATCCCACACCATATTTTGTATCTCGTACCGTATTTTGGATTTTTTATAAAGTTTTATTATTTATTGAATGTATTCCAAAATAGTAGTTATGTTTAGTAGTTTTTAATGGTTTGAGGTCTAGAATTAGTCGGGGCATTGCTGTTGGTATCAGAGCCCATAGTTCATTTGCATGAAGTTCTCCTTGATACACACTCACAAGCTCCAGATCTACTCGCCAATGTAAATGTTTATGTTATGAATAGTATGTTTATGTTAATAGCTAACGTTTTAGTAATTATGTTTTCAGTCAAAATGAATGGAGTCTTGACCTATCAAGATATCCGAGCCATTAAGGCATTGAAAAGAATTAGAGAGCCAAGGAATACAATAGAAGTGCTAGATAGAATCATTCAAAGATTGATCCTATTTCGCAAGGAGATAGTTCCCCTTCAAACTACTAAACAACTTATGATGAGAGCTATGGAACAATATGTCCTAGTAATTAGGCTTTTTAAAGATTTTCCTTTTGTAGTTTCGAAATTAGAAGAAATATGAGAGACTGTGGATGATGAAGATGATTTACCGGTAGCCATGAGATATTATTTTCTTATACTTAGGTTTACCTCTAAGTTTGAATTTCAATTCACTAATGAACAAAAGCATAATATCCTAATGAAAATTCCCCAAAGTAGTTTCGAGGCTCATAATAATGATGATTATGAAGAAATAGATGATGATATGTTAAAAGAAGGGTCAGATGTAGAGGATCCTGATTTTTAGATCTACCCTAGTTTTTTTTTTAGTTTATTCATTTCTTTATTTAATTAATTATTTTTATGATTGTAATAAGTGAAAATCTTTTTCCAAATGAATAAAATTGTTATTTTTGAATGACATGTATGAGTTTGATTTTTTTTTTCTACAATCATCATAAATTTAGAATAAATAAATAATGACTGAGTTCAGTGAGGGTGGATACAAATCAATGGACCAGGTTCTGTATTAAGAGTTTAGGGGGGCATAGTAGTGGGAACGATTTTACTAATCTCAACCCTTCCTCAATATGGTTAACTTTGGAACAGCGACGAGTTTCGAGCCTGAGAATTAAGTCATATAGGATGGTTAGAAATAGACTTAGAAAATAATAAAGATGGCTTATTTTTCTAAGTATAGAAATATGCCCTAATTTATAAAGATGACTTACATATTTTTTTTCATAAGAAATCATAACTCAGAATGGTCGAAACCACAACAACAACCACCAGCACAACAATAATGGGTAGAAGAGAAAGCATCTTGATAGTAAGCAGGCCGACAATGACAAAAGAGCACGGACAAACAATGGAAATAATAGGTTGGGTTATGTGGAATACCCTCAGTGTTCTAAATGCCAAAATAGAATCTTGGGGAGTTTCGTGCAAACACCAAGGGTTATTTCAATTATGGCCAGGAAGGTCATCGAAAGAAGGAATGTCCACAACTCAAACAAGAAGAAAAGAAGGACAACAAGATGGTTCCAGCTAGATTCTTTGTCTTGACCGAAGGAGAAGCCGAAGCTAGTAACAAAGTGGTCATAGGTCAGATTCCTATCCTCTGTAATATATGTTCAGTATTGTTTGATTCGGGAGCAACGCACTCGTATATCTCGTTAGGAATGATAGAGAAATTAGGCAAACCTTATGAAAGATTTAGAACTAGGTTTGTGACAAAATTGCCTTCGGGGGAAGTAGTCCTATCATCACAACTAGTACAAGGAGTACCGATCAAAATTGAGGGCACAGAACTAGAAGGAGACCTAATAAAGCTAGAAATCAAAGACTTCGACGTAATACTGGGAATGGATTGTCTAGCAAGACATGGAGCAACCATTGACTGTAGACTTAAGCAAGAGACGTTCAAAACTCCTGATGGTCAGAAACTATGTTTTATGGGAAAGGTTTCAGGACTACGGACACCGCTTATCTCATCTCTCAAAGTTCAGAGGATGATGGAGAAAGGATGTCACGCATTCTTAGCAAATGTCACGGATGTGGCACAAGAAACAACATTAAAGGTTGGAGACGTCCACATTATAAAGGAATTTTTAGAGATATTTCCTGATGATTTACCAGGGTTACCGCCTACTCGGGAAATTGACTTCACAATAGAATTAGTATCGGGAACCAAGCCCATCTCCAAGGCACCATACCGGATGGCACCTGCTGAACTCAAGGAGTTGAAAACGCAATTGCAAGAACTCTTAGACTTGGGTTTCATCAGACCAAGCCATTTTCCATGGGGAGCACCAGTTCTATTTGTGAAGAAGAATGATGGAAGCATGCGGATGTGTATCGATTACCACGAGCTGAACAAGGTGACAATTAAAAATAAGTACCGGCTACCCCGGATCAATGACTTATTTGATCAACTCCAAGGAGCGACCGTGTTTTCTAAGATTGATCTGCGGTCCGATTATCACCAGCTCAAGGTACGGGAAGAGGATATACCAAAGACAACTTTTAGAACTCGATATGGACATTACGAGTTTCTAGTTATGTCTTTTGGTCTTACCAACGCTCCAGCTACATTCATGGATTTAATGAATTGGGTCTTCAAGGATTATTTTGACAAATTCATCGCAGTGTTCATTGACGATATTTTGGTGTACTCTAAGGACGAAGTCGAGCACGAGGAACATTTAAGAATGACTATGCTGCAACTGAAGGAGCATCAACTTTATGCCAAGTTCAAGATATGTGAATTTTGGCTATCGTAAGTAGCGTTCCTCGGCCATATAGTATCCAAAGACGAAGTTGCAATAGACCCAGCTAAGATAAAGGCTATGAAGGATTGGCCAAGACCTAAGAATGTGTCAGAACTTAGAAGTTTTCTCTGGCTAGCAGGCTATTATCGAAGATTTGTAGAAGGCTTTTCTAAGATAGCACTCCGCTTACTAACCTAACCCGGAAACAACAAAAGTTCAACTGGATGGATAGATGTCAAGAGAGCTTCTAGTTGTTCAAGGATAAGTTATGCTCAGCACCAGTACTTTGTGTACCAATACCCAACAACAAGTTTGTAGTATACTGTGATGCGTCAAAGCAAGGTTTGGGTTGTGTGCTGATGCAAAATGACAAAGTGATAGCCTACGCATCAAGGCAACTGAAGGAATACGAGCAACGCTATCCAACACACGATATGGAGTTGGTAGCGGTGGTTTTCGCATTGAAAATCTGGCGCCACTATCTTTATGGAGAACGGTGTGAGATTTATACGGACCACAAGAGTCTAAAATATTTCTTCACGCAGAAAGAGCTCAACATGAGGCAACGCAGGTGATTAGAACTAGTAAAGGATTATGAATGTGAAATCCCATATCACCCAGGAAAAGCGAATGTAGTTGCAAATGCGTTAAGTCAGAAGAGTTATGAAAATCTAGCAGCATTATCCGTAATAGAAAAGTCACTTCAGCAAAAGCTGATTAATGCCGGAATAGAACTAGTCATTGTTCAACTGGCTAACTTGTCCATCCAGTCAAGTCTATTCGAAGATATACAGATCGGGCAAGGGCATGATGACACGTTAGTATCACATATGGCTGCAGTCAAACAAGGCGAGACTATAGATTTCTCTACATCAGGACAGGGGTTCTTAAAATATAAAGGATGGGTGTGCGTGCCGAATGATGATGGAATTAAGATGAAGATTTTAGAAGAGGCACACACTACCCCATACTCAGTTCACCCGGGGTCGACCAAGATGACTCACGACCTTAAGGCACTATATTGGTGGCCAGGAATGAAGAAAGACGTAGCAGAATATGTGTCCAAATGCCTAGTATGCCAGCAAGTAAAAGCGGAACATCAGCGACCTACAGACTTATTGCAACTGCTTAGTATTTTGGAATGGAAGTAGGATGATATAGCCATGGACTTTGTGATAGGATTGCCACGAACAAATAAGCAGCACGACTCGGCTTGGGTTGTTGTAGATAGACTCACCAAATCAGCTCACTTCCTACCTGTCAAGACTACGTACACTGCTGACCAGTATCCAGACATTTATGTTCACGAAATAGTACGACTACATGGAATCCCTAAGACCATAGGATCCGATAGAGGATCGATTTTTACATCGAGATTTTGGGGAAGCTTGCAGCAAGCCATGGGTACCAAGCTAAGTCTTAGCATGACATTTCATCCTTAGACCGATGGTCAGTCCGAGCATACTATACAGATTTTAGAAGATATGTTGCACGCTTGTGTACTGGACTTCGGAGGATTGTGGAGTAAGTATTTGCCACTTATAGAATTCTCCTACAATAATAGCTATCAGGCAACGATCGGTATTACACCCTATGAATTACTTTATGGAAGGAAGTGTCGATCATCGTACATTGGGATGAGGTAGGAGAAAGACAACTTCTTGGACCCAAAGTTGTTAGAGAGGCTCAGGATGCAGTGGTGCTGATTAGAAAGCGTATGCTCACTGCTCAGAGTTGACAGAAGAGTAATGCGAATGCCAAGCAGTGAGATGTGGAATTCAAAGTCGGAGATCAAGTCTTCTTAAAGATATCTCCTATGAAAGGAGTGAAGTGGTTTGGGAAGAAAGGCAAACTTAGTCCCCCGTTTATAGGTCCTTTTGAGATATTGGACAAGGTGGGAACAATTGCATATAGATTAGCCCTCCAGCCAGCTCTAGCAGTTAGCCACAATGTGTTTCACATCTCGATGCTGCGTAGGTATGTGTTAGACCCATCTCAGGTCCTCAAGTATGATACGTTAGCACTTCAGAAAGACCTAAGTTACGAGGAACGACCAGTTAGCATCCTAGAGAAGGGGATGAAGGAATTACAGTCTAAGAGTATTCCAATAGTCAAGGTCCTATGGAGTAATAGTTCAGAACAGGAGGCAATGTAGGAGTTGGAGGAAGACATCCTAGCACGGTATCAGAAATTGTTTGGTAAGTAAATTTCGGGGACGAAATTCTTTTAAGTAGGGGAGAATTGTAGCGTCTCGGAATTTTACTTAGCTAGATAGTAGTAGAAGTTGTTGTAGCTTGTAGTATTTTAGTTTTAGTGGATATTTGTTCAAGCCGGGATTAATTAGGAAACTCATAGAAATAGTTGTGGATTTTATAAGTTTAACCTATAGTTTAGAAATATTAATTTTAACATAAGGTTTGATTAATATAGCTGGTCCTAGAAATATTATTTTTTATAACCTAAGGTTTAGATAGAATTATTAAGAGCGTGACACATTTCACAAGCATGTTCATTGAGGATTCAAGCATTTTAGATGAATAAATTACGAAAAGATAGATCTAGAAGCTCTAGAACCTTCCAAGAGATGTTAGGATTATGTTTTACTCAATCAAAATTGTTTTAACAAACTTCAAATATGCTAAAAGTGTGCAAAAACGTGTTTAAAATATCACCGCCGATATATCGCAGCTATAGGGTCGATACATCACCTACGGAAGATACAGAAAACACGTCGATTTCGCACGAACGAAACCACGAAAGCTCGGGGCATAGGTAGGGGCGAAATATCGCCTAGGGTAGGTGATATGTCGACTCTTGGAGCCATTTTTGAAACTTTGTGGATTTAAATTAGAAACAGCCCTCAACCACTTGGACTTGCTCTTGAACGTTTTTGACCGACTTCTGAGCATCTGTTGAAATGAAAATTCAAATAAATTCAATTATTATTCATTTATTTATTCCTTTTAAAAGAGGTTAGTTTCACTCCTTGAACTCTATAAATAGAACCTAGTACTCAGCCATTTCATTCATCATTCAAGCATTCTTCAGAGGCTCCAAGTTGCTAAGTTTATTCTAGAGAGAAAACACTAGGGTTTTGGGATTCAAAAGCTTTTCAATCTATGCTTTATAAACACTTGTGAAGTAAGATAGAGGGACATTTCAATATTGAGGTGTAGATCAAATTTCTAGTCCATTTAAGGTATTCTTATCCTCAGGTTTAATCCATCATAGTTCTTTTATTTTCTTTCATTTTCTTTCAGATCCTAACTTGATTTTATGGCTTCTTGGTTAGGTGTTTAAGTTTCTTGAAACTTAAGGTTTTTCAGTAAGTTTCTATCTTAATGGTTTAGATTTCTTTTTCATCTCCATTTCTTTAGAACTCATGATTCTTACTGTTGGTTTTAGGAGTTTTCCAATCCCGTTCTTGTCACCAATATCCCGGTTTTGGTAAGGAAAATAGGTTAGATTATATGTGTTATGATATGTTTAAATGCTATGATATGTTATGTGCTATGTATATATGTATGAATATGTTTTTAGTCGCTTGGGGCTTATAGTTGCTTAGATAGCAAACCCCAAGATTTTTTTTTTCATTATCGTGGTTTAGAGTTATTAGGTACCCTACCTCGATTAGTAGACTGAGGACCTAGATGGTTTATCATATACTACGTTGTAATCTAACCTACCTTGATTATTAGACTGAGGACCTAGATGGTTTATCACATGCCACGATAGTGAGTTAATGGCCATTAATATTGTAGTCCTATATGATATACATTTTTTTGTCATATGTTTTATGATATAGTCTTATGATTTATGATATATGTTTTTAGTAGATTTTCCTTGCTGGGCATTAGGCTCATTCCTTTTATTTTAGATGGTGCAAGAAAATGAGCTTTAAGGCGGGATGGATTCTTGGCAGCTTTGGCATGTGTATTAGGAGATGACTGATTGAATGGACTGCTGGAAGATCGAGGATGAAATTGTTTCAAGTCTTTTAATTTATGATTTCATGTATTTCCACACTTAGTATTTAAACAATTTATTTAAAGTTTATGTTTTTATGTTTTATCTATTAAACAATGGGATCTCGTACCATATTTTGTATCCCGTACCGTATTTTGGATTTTTAATAAAGTTTTATTATTTCTTGAATGTATTCCAAAATAGTAGTTATGTTTAGTAGGTTTTAAGGGTCCGAGGTCTAGAATTAGACGGTGCATTACAAATCGTTTCGTTTTATTTTTCATATTCATATTATATATTGATTAACATATTGCATAATAAAGGATCCTCATATAAAGATTGTTTTGTTGGGGTTTTATGCCCTAATTAAAACTCAATTTCTTTGTAATCTCATTTTATTATCAATAAAAGAATAGAAATCATTTTTTGACTTGGTCAATCACTTTGCTCACATTTTTTATTTTCATGATTATTTGTTTAATATAAACTTCTATTAAATCCCGAGCATATAGCTAATCGTGTTTATAGTGACGTAATCTCAGTGGAATATAAATATGATTATATGTTCAAAATAAGTTAGTCCTAAGACTAGTCAGTGCACAGAATTTACATTGACTTGCCAATCTACGATATGATCTATTTACACATTACATTGTTATGTTATTTCCAAAACATTAGCAAAGTAGATAAGATCGGATGTATTTGTTACATCGGACAGGACCGATATTGACATTTGATAAGATAAGTAAACATACTGTTATTATCTATTCTAGTCATATCATATAGTTGACCATAAGTCAATTCAATCTCAATTCTGAGTGGTTAGTATTCTAACTGATTGTATTATTTGAGTTCATTGACTTGTTCGTTACCATCTTACCCTACGGACTAGCCCATACTTACATCTTGGAAACACGGTAGTATAATTGAATGGGAGTGTTAATCATAGATATGAACATCTATAGCTTCTGATGAAGAAGTGAAACGATGGTTTCCTTATAGTTTGGTTCAAGGTGTTAAATGATAGAGATCTCATTTCAATAATTAAATTAGTTTACTTAAATATCATTTACAAGGAACTAATTGTTTTAAGGATAAAATACAATGAGGGGTAAAACGGTATTTTAGTCTCATCTCATTGTAGACCGTCTATAGAGGATTGAGTGACAATTGTGGTTGTAACAATGAATAATTAATAGTGTTTCTATATTTGTTATAGAGCGTTCTATGAATTCAAGAGTGCAATTCCGAGTATATAGTGGAGTCACGAGGAATTAATAAGTTAGTAAATTTATTTGTTAGATTTATGATAACTTATTGTAGCTTGATTTCATGGGTCCATGGTTCCCATTGTACATTGGATAAAATCATCTAGATATCAATTAGAATTATCAAAGTTGACTAGGTTAATTTTGGATAGTTTCACAGAGTTATGTAATTTAGAGAAGAAAAGAGAAGTTAGGGCAGATTTATTAATTAAGATAAATTGGTATCTAAATTAATAAATAAGTTTAAATCAAGGTTCAAATTATAAATAATTAATTTGATAAAGGATTTAAATAATTATTTAATTAATTAAATCAATAGAAAATAATACAGGCTTTGATTTTAAGTCTAATAGGCTTATAATCAAATGGGAAATTTCATGGGCCTAAAGCCCATGATAATTTCAACCTAGGGCTTCAAATTGGATATTATTTTATTGATTTTTTTAATTAAATTAAATGGCCTAATTAAGTCTATAAAATGAGTGCTTAGAGAGAAGTCAAAACAGAAGTTTGACAAGTCACAAGTCAGATTTTCTGATAGGTTTTAGATTCTCTCTAAACACAAGTCATTTTCTAAGCTTCTTTGTTATTTTCTCTTCTTCTCTCTGTATCTATCTCATGTGTTGAGAATTACCCACACTAGTCTAGGTGATTCTAAGGATACATTGGAAGATTGTGAAGAAATTAGAACGGTTTAGTTTCTTGATAATACTCTACGACTGATATGATACAAGGGTTAGAGAAAATGAAGGAAGGACTCACTAATTATGTTGCGTATATTGTAAGTATTATTATCATTGTTTCTCTTTGAATTCAATTTTAGAAACATGTTCTAGGTTATCTCATATTAATTTGTTTAATATTAGATCTACATGAAAATAAATAAAGATCATGTATAAGTTTCCCAACAACTAGCCTCACAGCATTTGGTAATCTTTTTTTTTCATGCATGAACATGTTAAAAATTGGATTATTTGATGTGTTTGAATAATTGGATGGTTTTTCATGTTTTTATGAAGCATGTTGATTTTATGTGATTATTAGCAATTTTTAGTTTATTTTGTTGTGTTTTCTATGCTATTAATATTTATATATGCTTTATGTTGTGTAAAACATGTTAAAAATTAATTAGAAAATGGTTTTGGCTTGAAAAATTGCTTAAAAAAAATTTTGAAATTTTTTTTTGCACTGGCTGCCAACGCGAGCAACCGCGCGCCCAGCCCCGCCAAATTTTTGTTTTTTTTTTAAATTAAAGAAAAATAAAATTTGTGGAAATTAATTATTTATAATCAAAGCCAAAAATATCAGATTTGTTTTTGTATTTAATTTTTTTTTTAATAAGATATTTTTGTTAGTTGAGATTTAAATAATTAGATATTTTCTACAAAGATTCAAATATAAATTTAAAAATGGGCTAACAATTTAATTTAAAATCTTTTAATATATTAAAATATTAGAATTATGATATCAGATATTTAAGATATTTTCATTTAAATTCTTGATTTTTTTATTAAATCTTTATTTGAAAATATAAATATCTTTTTATTCTATAGTTTTTAATATTTAAATTATTTGAAATTTGAATATTGTTATTTTGATATTTTTATGGATATTTGAATTTGATAAACTGTTTTGAGATATTTTAGGATTGTTATAACTATTAATATTTTATTTTTTTAATGGTTAAAATGTTAGTTATAGTTGTAACAACACAATATATTTTTGAAAAATAGTTAAGATATTGAATTTCAAATTTCAAATTGGTTAAATTTTTAAAAATATCTTTTTTCAGCCAATTAATAAAATATTTTTTTAATAAATGAGATTTCAATTAACTTTGGTTAATTGTTGATAAATCCTATTTAAATTAAATTAATATTTTTTTTCAAATTAACCTAAACAAAGTTGATTGTTGATAAATGAAATTTAAATTAACTATTGTTAATTGTTGATAAATTTCATTTAAATTGACTTATTTTTGTAAAATTTTAATTAATTTGAATTTTTTTTTATAAATTCTAGATAATTAATTATGGTATTTTTCCAAATGAAATAAATTGTGATATTTTTGCATAAATTCATAAACTTGCTCATATAGTAACATGATTAGGCCCATCCAATTATAACATGTCTGTTTGCACTATATGTAGTATTTTTGAAACTGGGCTTAGATGCATATAGTGGCCCATATGTTTGTTAGATATATGGTATTTTGCCAAATAAAATATTCATAAAATTATAGGTTTTATTTGGGCCCATTAGAAAATGTAAAGTTTAAATTCCTCTCTCCTGGATGATTCCACTTGTGAAGGCTCATTTGCTTTGCATGACTATAGTGGGCCTAATCAATTACTAACAATTAATAAAACGAAGGTTGGACCTTGTATGGAAGATAGGGAGCCTTTGTAGTGGGAATGACATAATGGACCCAGCCCTCCTCCATACAAGCCAAATTGTTAATACCCATTTACCTGAGTTGGACTTAATTGTATAGGTTCATTATATTAGTTAAACCTAAATATTGATTATCAACAAATTAATTCTAAATTAATTGAATTTGTTTCAATGTGACACTTTAGAATTAATAGGAGATTATAGGACTTTGGTTTTACAAAATTTAATCTGTTTAATTTTTTTTTTTGAAAACCATAGTCATTAATTTTCTAAAATAAATAATAAAAATACTATTTTTAATTTAATAATGAGCTTATTTTAAGACTTTTATTCAATCTCCACCGTTGGTTTAACATAGTCAATAGCTTAATGGGGTCTCGACGCACTTTGATTCGTCCCCTACCGAAGCTGTTCATTACTTATTTTGACAAGGTTAGATTTTGAAAGATAGATAATTATAGGTAAAATTCTACTAGACTCACCCCTACGGTGGCTAGTAGGACTAAATCTATGATTATCAAAACTGTGGGTCTAGCTCATAAAATAATTGATTTTGTTTTCTTATTTTGATTGAATAGTAGGTTGTTAATAGTGGTGTCCATTATTAAATAAGTTTATAACTCTATTTAACTAGTGGTATTTTTTTACTCTTGCCAACCGAGAAGGATATCATAGATTAGTTAAAAACCTAAAGAAATAGAGATATGATATTTGTTGGTATTTTTTTCTCATATCATACATATTTTTGGTATATGTTGTGCTATTTCTTGAAATTTGTGTGAATAAAAGTTTAATTGAGAAAATGTGATTGATTTATATTTTATTGGTAATTTGTAATTCTAAGTTAAGTAGTGTCTATGTCTACTCCCATTCTTTCTCAACTTTCGATGGAGAAACTCACTAGAGAAAACTTCCTTAATTGGAAGCAGAATATCAACATAGAGTTGATTGATGACAACTTTGAATTCGTCATGATTGAGGAATCCCCAGAATGAGCACTGTGTCCACACGCTCATGATGGCACCGTCAATGCTCGTGATGGCACCATAAATTCTTGGATGGCACCGTCTCTGCACATACGTGAGGACACCGTGAATGCTCGAATGACACCGTGTCCGCACGTTCGTGATCAACTCAACTATGGTCTGACGTAACTCATGAATGAGCTTCAGATTTTTGAGCCTATCATGGGTGGACCTAGTAAGAGAGGAGAAAATAAGACTACTGTAGTTGCTGCTGATCCAGCTAAGGCTGAAGCTAACCAAGCTTCGTCTTCGTAAGCTAGAAACAAGAGGAAAGGTGGAAAAAACAACAACCCTAAGCATGCATAGGCTGCAAAGACGAGTGCACAACCAAGTGCATAGACACCTAAGGGGATAAACAAGAAAAACAAGAAAAGTAAAGATAAGTGCTTTCACTGCAAAGAAAATGGGCATTGGAAACGAGATTGCTCCAAGTTTCTAGCAACGAAAAAAAAACAAAGGTAATGATTATAGTTCATTTATCTTAGAAACATGTGTTTTAGAGAATGATAAATCTGTTTGGATTATTGATTCTAGATCTACCAACCATGTTTGCAACTCTTTACAGTTTCTTGAATCATGGGAGGAAGTGGACGAAGGCGGCTTAAAAGCTTAGAGTTGGGAACGGAGCATTCGTTGTGGTCCAAGCTAGAGGAAGAGTTCGTCTGAAGTTCGGAAATAAATACTTAATTTTAAAAGATGTATTTTTTATTATGGATTTTAGTAGAAATTTAATTTTAGTTTCCATGTTGCAATTAGAACGATTTGTTATGACTTTCACAAGTTCTAATATATCTATTTCTTTCAATGGATCACAATTGTGTATTGCATGTTTAGAAAATGGGCTTTATATTCTGTGACCTAACGAACCCCTCGCTCTTAACAATGATTTATTCAAAGTAGCTAAACCTAGAACCAATAAATGTCAAAAGACCGATAACGGTAATATGACGTATTTGTGACACTTGAGACTAGGTCACATTGGCTATGATAGGATTCGAAGACTTACAAAGGATGGGAATTTGAGAGAACTCACCTTAGGTGAATTACCTGTCTGTGAATCTTGTCTAGAAGACAAACTGACCAAGCATCCATTCTCTACAAAGGGTGATAAGGCCAAAGAACCACTTGGAATTTTTCATTCAGATGTTTGTGGACCTTTGAATGTACAAGCCAGGGGTGGTTTTGAGTATTTCGTCACTTTCATTGATGATTAGTCTAGATACTCATGTCTTTACCTAATGCATAGGAAATCAGAAACATTTTCAAAGTTTCAGGAATTCCTAGCAATGGCACAAAACCAATTAGGTAAAACGTTAAAGATCTTGCGAATTTATAAGGGTGGAGAATATTTGGATATGCAATTCCAAGATCATTTAACTGAACTTGGGATTTTATCACAACTTACTGCCCCAGGTACTCTGCAACAAAATGGTGTAGCGGAACGCCGAAATAGAACTTTATTGGAAATAGTTAGATGCATACTTAGTTACTCAACTCTACCAACTTCGATTTGGGGACATGCAATTGAAACTGCAAATGACATTCTCAATTTCGTAACGTCTAAATCAATCCCCAAAACACCTTTAGAACGCTGGAATGGACGTGAACCTAGTGTACGCCATTATAGAATCTTGGGGTGTCCCGCCCACGTCCTGAGGAAAAAGGAGGGAAAGCTAGAACCGCGAACTGAAGTTTGCATGTTTGTTGGCTATCATAAAGGTACTCAGGGTGGAATTTTCTATAGTCATTCAAAAAAGAAAGTGTTTACTTCTACGAATGCTACTTTTCTGGAAAATGACTATGTCCAAAACTTCAAACCTTGCAGCAAAGTAGTTTTAGAGGAGATGGTTAAATATTTGACTCCAACCAATGTTCCATCGTCATCAACACATGTTGATGATGAAATTCCCACCCTTCATGTCCAACCGACACAAGTCGATTTAAATGAAGAAAGTACCACTATTACTGATCAAACAATCACAGAGCCTCGTTGTAGTGGGAGGGTTTCTAGGAACCTAGTTCGCTATGGTTTGGATGGTGAAACCAATATGGTTGTTGGTGACACTAGTGATGATGATCTGTTGTCTTTCAAACAGGCAATGGCTAACCCTAAAAAGGAACTATGGCTCAAAGCCATGAAACAGGAAATGGAGTCCATGTACTCAAATTTTGTCTGGTGTCTTATGGAAGCACCTAGTGACTTTAAGGCCATTGGGTGCAAGTGGATCTACAAGAAGAAACGAGGTGTCCATGGAAATATCGAGACTTATAAAGCTCGATTAGTGGCAAAGGGTTATACTCAAAGAGAAGGCGTGGACTATGAGGAAACTTTTAGTCCGGTAGCCATGCTCAAGTCCATTCGCATACTCCTATCCATAGCAGCCGCTCTCAACTATGAGATCTGACAAGTGGACGTCAAGACAACTTTTCTTAATTGAAAGCTTGACGAAGTCATTTATATGGATCAGCCAGAAGGATTTAAAGTAGCTGGACAAGAAGGAAAAGTTTGCAAGTTGAATAGGTCCATCTATGGACTTAAGCAAGCTTCTCGTTCTTGGAATCTTAGGTTTGATGAAATAATCAAAACCTATGGCTTTGAACAAAATGTTGATGAGCCCTGTGTTTACCAACTGAAGGAAAATCAAATAGTGGTATTCCTGGTTCTTTATGTAGACGATATCTTACTCATTGGAAACAATGTTAAGAAATTATCATATGTGAAGAATTGGCTAAGAACTCAATTCCAGATGAAGGATTTGGGTGAAGCAAGTTATGTTCTAGGTATCCAGATCATCAGGGATAGAAAGAACAAACTTTTAGCTCTATCTCAAGCAGCTTACATAGATAAAGTGCTTGAACATTTCTCAATGACAAATTCCAAGAAAGGGCGTCTACCGTCCCTCCATGGAATTCATCTTTCAAAGAAGCAGTCTCCCCAGACTCCTGAAGAGGAAGATGCAATGAGAAAAGTTCCTTATGCATCTGCAGTTGGAAGTCTGATGTATGCCATGTTGTGTACTAGACCAGACATCTGCTATGAAGTGGGAGTAGTGAGAAGGTATCGGTCAAACCCAGGACCGAAACATTGGATAGCAGTTAAGCATATCCTGAAGTATTTAAGGTGGACTAGGGATTATATGTTAGTCTACAAGGGTGGTGTTCTGAACCTTGTAGGCTACACCGATTCAAATTTTCAGACTGATGTCGATGATAAGAAGTCTACTTCTAGAATAGTGTTTACTCTTGGGGGTGGAGCTATGATATGGAGAATCGTAAAGCAGTCTGCAATCTCAGATTCCACCATGGAGGCTAAGTACATAGCCACATCAGAAGCAGCTAAGGAAATAGTCTGGCTAAAGAAGTTATATTCGGATCTTGGTGTTATTCCAGAAATGGATAAACTGCTTGTGTTGTTTTGTGACAATACATGAGCGATAGCCAACTCGAAAGAACCTCGAAGTCATAAGAGGAGTAAGGATATAGAAAGGAAGTATTACATTATTCGAGAATATGTGGCCAGGGGAGATGTGAAGGTTATGAAGATTGCAACTGAAGACAATCTTGCGAATCCGTTTACAAAGACACTACCAGAAGCTACATTTGATAAGCATATCAAGGAAATAGGATTAGTAGAATTAAGGCATTAGTTTCAATTAGTGCAAGTGGGAGTTTGTTGGGGTTTTATGCCCTAATTAAAACTCAATTTCTTTGTAATCTCATTTTATTATCAATAAAAGAATAGAAATCATTTTTTGACTTGGTCAATCACTTTGCTCACATGTTTTATTTTCATGATTATTTGTTTAATATAAACTTCTATTAAATCCCGAGCATATAGTTAATTATATTTATAGTGACGTACTCACAGTGGAATATAAATATGATTATATGTTCAAAATAAGTTAGTCCTAAGATTAGTCAGTGCACAGGATTTACATTGACTTTCCAATCTACGATATGATCTACTTACACATTACAGTGTTATGTTCTTTCTAGAATATTAGCAAAGTAGATAAGATCGGGTGTATTTGTTACATCGGACTGGACTGATATTGACATTTGATAGGATAAGTAAACATATCGTTATTATCTATTCTAGTTATATCATATAGTTGACCATAGGTCAATTCAATCTCAATTCTGAGTGATTAGTATTCTAACTGATTGTATTATTTGAGTTCTTTGACTTGCTCGTTACTAGCTTACCCTACGGACTAGCCCATACTTACATCTTGGGAACTTGGTAGTATAATTGAGTAGGAGTGTTAATCATAGATATGGACATCCATAGCTTCTGATGAAGAAGTGAAACGATGGTTCCCTTTTAGTTTGATTCAATGTGTTAAATGATAGAGATCTCATTTCAGTAATTAATATTAGTTTGCTGAAATATCATTTATAAGGAACTAAGTGTTTTAAGGATAAAAGGCAATGAGGGGTAAAACGATATTTTAGTCCAACCTCATTGTAGACTGTCTATAGAGGATTGAGTGACAATTATGGTTGTAACAATGGATAATTAATAATGTATCTATATTGCTTAGAGAGCATTTTATGAATTCAAGAGTGCAATTCTGAGTCTATAGTGTAGTCACGAGGAATTAATAAGTTAGTAAATTTATTTGTTAGATTTATGATAACTTATTGGAGTTTGATTTCATAGGCCCATGGTCCCTATTGTACCTTGGATAAAATCATCTCGATAGTCTCAATTAATTGATTTAATTGTCAATTAGAATTATCAAAGTTGACCAGATCAATTTTGGATAGTTTCACAGAGTTATGTAATTTAGAGAAGAAAAGAGAAATTATGGCAGATTTATTAATTAAGATAATTTGGTATCTAAATTAATAAATAAGATTAAATCAAGGTTCAAATTATAAATAATTAATTTGATAAAGGATTTAAATAATTATTTAATTAATTAAATCAATAGAAAATAATACAGGTCTTGATTTCAAGTCCAATGGGTTTATAATCAAATGAGAAATTTCATTAGCCTAAAGCCCATAATAATTTCGACCAAGGGCTTCAAATTGTCTATTATTTTATTGTTTTTTTCAATTAAATTAAATGGCCTAATTGAGTCTATAAAAGGAGTGCTTAGAGAGAAGTCAAAACAGAAGTTTGACAAGTCACAAGTCAGATTTTCTGATAGGTTTTAGATTCTCTCTAAACACAAGTCATTTTCTAAGCTTCTTTGTTATTTTCTCTTCTTCTCTCTGTATCTATCTCATGTGTTGAGAATTTCCCACACTAGTCTAGGTGATTCTAAGGATACATTGGAAGACTATGAAGAAATTAGAAGAATGGTTCAGTTTCTTAATAATACTCAACGACAGAAAGGATACAAGGGTTAGAGAAACTGAAGGAATGACTCACTAATTCCGCTGCGTATATTGTAAGTATTCTTATCGTTGTTTCTCTTTGAATTCAATTTTTGAAACATGTTCTAGGTTATCTCATATTAATTTGTTTAATATTAGATCTACATGAAAATAAATAAAGATCCTGCATAAGTTTCCCAACTTGTTTATATGACAACTTTTGTTGTATACCATTACCGCAATTTCCACTACGCACTTGGTACCATTCCTAACACTAACAAATACTACCGTTAGAGTCTCAAATAATTATCCTATAGAGTAATACAAAGTTGTGACTTTAGAAGGTGATCCAATCTCGATCTTATATTACTAAAGATCTCAATTATTAAATAAAATTGCATCAAGCATAACAAGTCATGATGTAAGGAAAAGTTCTCATGTCCCTATTCTCCTAGAACACAAATAGTATCAGAGAATCTTGGATAGTTGTACATTAGGTTTTCAATTGATACAATAAATACTTTAGAAGGGGATCCAGTCCCGAGCTAATATTACTAGATAACATTGCACTAAGCTTACCTAATTATGACATAATGAACCATTACAACATACACTAGTCGAACAATATTACCGCAACAGTCTCAAATAGTTGCCCTAGAGAGCAAGGCATAGTAGTGAATTTAGAAGGGGATTCAATCCATAAAAAATATTACTAGATAAAATTGCACTAAGGAGACCTAATCATGTCCTAGAAAACTGTTCCAACCTAACCTAGTCACTATGCTAACAAATACTACCGCTAGAGTCTCAAATAGTTAACCTATAGAGTCATACAGAGTTGCAAATTTTGAAGGTGATCCAATCCCGATCTTATATTACAAAAGATCTTAATTACTAAATAATATTGCACCAAGCATACCGAATCATGACAGAAGAAAAAGTTCTCACGTCTGTATTCACCTAGAACACAAATAGTATCGCAGAGTCTTGGATAGTTGTACATTAGGTTTTCAGATGATACAATAGAGACTTTAGAAGGGGATCTAGTCCCGAGCTAATATTACTAGATAACATTGCACTAAGCATACCAAACTATGACATAGTGAACTGTTCCAACGTACACAAGTCAAACAATACCACCACAACAGTCTCAGATAGTTGCCCTAGAGAGTAAGGCATAGTAGTGAATTTAGAAGGGAATCTGATCCCGAAAAAATATTACTAGATAACATTGCACTAAGGAGACCTAATTATGACCTAGAAAACCGTTCCAACCTACCCTAGTCACTGTTCTAAGAAATAGTACTACTAGAGTCTCAAATAGTTATTCTATAGAGTAATACAGAGTTGTTACTTTAGAAGGTGATCCAATCCCAATCATATATTACTAAAGATCTTAATTATTAAATAACATTGCATCAAGCATAACCAATCATGACATAAGGAAAATTTCTCACGTCCCTATTCACCTAGAACAGAAATAGTATCGCAGAGTCTCAAATAGTTGTACAATAGGTTTTGAGTTGATACAATAGATACTTTAGGAGGGGATCCGGTCCCGAGATAATATTACTAGATAATATTGCACTAATCATACCTAATTATGACATAATGAACTGTTCCAGCGTACACTAGTCAAACAATACTACCGCAATAGTCTCAGATGGTTGCCCTAGAGAGTAAGGCATAGTAGTGAATTTAGAATGGGATTCGATCTTGAAAAAATATTACTAGATAACATTGCACTAAGCAGACCTAATTATGACCTAGAGAACTATTCCAACCTACCATAGTCACCATGATAACCAATACTACTGTTAGAGTCTCAAATAGTTATCCTATAGAGTAATAAATTGTTGTGACTTTAGAAGGTGATCTAATCCCGATCTTATACTACTAAAGATCTTAATTGCTAAATAACATTGCACCAAGCATACCTAATCATGACATAAGGAAAAGTTCTCACGTCCCTATTCACCTAGAAAACAAATAGTATCGCAGAGTCTCAGATAGTTGTACAATAGGTTTTGAGTTGATACAATAGAGACTTTAGAAGGGGATCCGGTCTGAGCTAATATTACTAGATAACATTGCACTAAGCATACCTAATTATGACATAATGAACCATTCCAACGTACCCTATGTTGGGAATTGTGCCCTGAAAGCATAAGTAGTAAACATTGTTTTAAGAAATAAAAAAATAAATTGAATTTGTTATGCATATATTTTATGGACTATTTTATTCTGTGATAATATTATGTGATAATATTATGTGATCTCAAACACGTATTGATACATGAGGATTGTGTTTGAGATAAATGAACTTGAATAGTTCGCAGTAAAATAAAATTAAGGAATCTTTAGATTAATTACTGCAAGTACAGTCCACTAGTATTATGAATACATGTGATCTATATCCGGATTACTAGTGTAGTATGACACTTTAGTGGAGGTACTTTATATATTAGAGAATACATAGAACTGGACCAGATATGTTTATTAATACTTATTCAAATACCGCTTCGAAGTATTAATTAAATATATCAACTGATGATCATATACAAATAGATCTTAATCCTGAAGTTACTATGAACTCCTGTTTATGTTATATGAGTTCTTTGATTCACTCGTTAGGGTCTGTCGGAATGATCAGGCTAGAAACTTTTATTTTGGGAACTCATTAATGTAAATGGTCGGGGACGTAGTATACAGATATGGAATCTATACCTTCTCGTAAGAGATTGAATAAAGGTTCTCTTAAGGGTTGACTTTTGGGACTGAAAGGTTATTGAGCTCAATTTCATAACTTAGTTATCAATTAACCTTCACTAGTAAAGTAATGGTACTTAAGGAAACAAGATATAATTAAAAGGGTAAAACGGTAATTTTATTCCCGATTATTTATGAACCATTATTAGAGGGTTAATTTGTATGTAATGATTATATCAATGGACGCTTTATTTTATAAAGTACTCAGTAAATGAAATATCTATAATTACAAGAGTGCAATCACATATTTATAGTGGAGTAATTATGAGATTAATAAATTAAGTTTATTTAATTAAAGAGTTTAATTAATAATCTCTAATTTATTGGAGCTTGAAATTATAGGTCCATAGGTCCCCATAGCGGCTCTATCAACACTATTCAAGGCAAGAGTTAATATAAAGGGAAAAATGGTTGAAAGACATATTTAAGAAGAAATTTGTTCTTCGAGCCAAATATGCAATTACGTGATAATAGTGATTAATTAATTAATTATAAATTAGTTATAATTGAAAAAATTAATTAATATTTAATTATTATGTAATTTTTGAAATTATATTAAATAATTAAAAAAATTTCGAAATTATATTAAATAATTAATTAATTATAATTTTCGAAATTATAATAAATTAACTATTTAATTTTGAAATTATTATTTAATTTAAATTGGTTTTAATTGATTGGTAGAATTAATTAAATATATTTATTTGAGTGGGAGATAATAATGTGATAAGTTCAAATTGGATTTGAATTTAAAAGATTGATATTTATTCAAATAATTAAATATATTTGATAATTAGTTAAAAAGATAATTAATTCAAATGTGAATCAATTATCAAGTTGTTAGATTTTTTTATCTCACAATGTAGTTTGAATAAATAATTAAAAAATTATGGAAAAATCAAATATCTCTAAAATATAGGGTAGTACACGACCACACACAGTCCATGGATTGTGTGTGGCGTGTACTACAGAGATTTTCAGGGATGGATTTTTTCAATTTTATTTATTTAATTAATTAATTAATGGAAAATTCAAAAGTTAGTTTTTGGTTATTTTCATTAATGAGATAATTAATTAATTAAAAGATAAATTGTAAATTGGTTACAGATTTATTTTTTAAATTGATTATTTTCTTTTTAAGATGGAATTATCAGAAAATAAACAGAATCCTCAAGAAAGAGAGAATTATTCGCTCTAAAAGAAAATAACGAAGCTTTTCTATCTCTCCCTGAAAAAGATACAGAACCAATATCAGGCATATTCTCTTGATCTCATGTGTTGAGTACATCAAGTAGAATCATAAATTAACCATCTGTTATTCTCTAAGTTCCCACACACTTCTTGAGGTATAGAGAACGTTATGGAAGATCTTGGTGTGAGTACCTGGGAGCAGCTTGGATAGGAAGTTCGTTCAAATTACGAAAAGATAGCAAGGACACTTGATAGGCATCAAGAGGTATGCTTTCTATTCTTTTCTTGCTTATGATTAATGTATGTATATTAATGGATCCGCATATTTAAAGGTAGTTTAAATATGTTACAAAATTTTGTTGTACACTGGGCCAACCCACCACCATTCTGTTGCGTATTAGGAAACTCGTTCCTAAAACCCTAGTCAACAAATACTACTGCTAGAGTTTCATATAGTTGTCCTAAAGAGTAAGACATAGTAGTGAATTCAGAAGGGGGTTTGATCCCGGAAAAATATTACTAGATAACATTGTACTAAGCAGACCTAATTATGACCTAGAAAACCGCTCCAACCTACCCTAGTCACAATGATAACCAATACTACCGCTAGAGTCTTAAATAGTTATCCTATAGAGTAATACATAGTTGTGACTTTAGAAGGTTATCCAATCCCGATCGTATATTACTAAAGATCTTAATTACTTAATAACATTACACCAAGCATACCTAATCATGACATAAGGAAAATTTCTCATGTTCCTATTCACCTAGAACAGAAATAGTATCGCAGAGTCTCGGATTATTGTATAATAGGTTTTCAGTTGATACAATAGAGACATTAGAAGGGGATCCAGTCCCGAGCTAATATTACTAAATAACATTGCACTAAGCATACCAAATTATGACATAATGAACCGTTCCAACGTACCTTAGTCAACCAATACTACCCTTAGAGTCTCAGATAATTGTCCAAGAGAGTAAGACATAGTATTGAATTTAGAAGGAGAACCGATCCTGGAAAAATATTACAAGATAACATTGCACTAAGATATAGTAGTGAATTTAGAAGGGGATCTGATCCCGAAAAATTATTACTAGATAACATTGCATTAAGCAGACCTAATTATGACATAATGAACCATTCCAACGTACCCTAGTAAACCCATACTACCGCTAGAGTCTTAGATAGTTGTCATGTTGAGTAAGATAGAGTAGTGAATTTAGAAAGGGATTCGATCCCAAAAGAATATTACTACATAACATTGCACTAAGCAGACCTAATTATTACATTATGAGTAGTTAACTAGTCACCGAGATAACCTATTCTACATGTAATAATACACAGTGCATTATATGTTTTTTCAAATTGTGCTTGCATTTTTCTAATTTTTTTTCTTTTTCATATTTCAAATAATACATATAAATAATATATTTTTCTTAAAAAATATTTAAATAAAATTAAAACAAAAAAATATATATATATATAAACTTGTTAAAATAAAAGGCTTTTTTCTTAAAAATAAAAAGTCATTATTTTTTAAAAATAATGATGAAAATAATATAAAATAAAACTTTTGAAATTAACAAAAAAAAAAGAAATTAAAGAATGTCAATAAAAAATATTGAGAAAAAGTGTTAGAAAGAATATAAAATTAATTTTTTTTAAATGATGGGGTGTCTTTATATATTATTGGGGTTCAAATATAATGTCCCCAATATACAAATATATATATATATATTTTTTTTTTTTTGAAACAACAAACAAATTTTAATTTTAAAAGTTTCAATTAAGGGTTTTTTATTTTAATTTCGTTTTTTATTATCAAAATAATTTGCATTATTAATAAAATCAAATCAATACTATAATATGGTTGCTTTATTAAATTCTAAAAAAAAATTGTTTATGATAAGAATTAATTAAATTTTTAAATATCTACCAATAAAAAAAATAATAGAGTTTTACCTTATCAAATTTGTATTTAATTTAATTTAATTTTTTTAAATTCATTAAATCAAAAAATTGTGGTAGTTGTATTAAATGGCTTAAATTATTATTGTTATTTTCTATTTATTTTTTAAAATGCATTTAATTGGTCAAATTTGTAATTAAAATTATAGTGGCTGAAATTAATGGGTGATTTTTATTAAAAATATAATATTAATTATAAATATGGGTAGTTGTCTAAATTAATGGATAAATGATTTAAAAAGACAATATTAAATTAAATGTAGCTACATGATTACTGATTACATTTGAGAAGTAACAACATATTAATTATTTTTTCATTAAATTAAGAAAGTGTGGTTCTTGTATTAAATGGCATAGTAATTTGTGAAATTCGTTATTAAAAAATAGGTGGCCAAAATTAATGGGTGTTTTTTATAAAATAAAAATAATATTTAATTAATGTGAATGCATAATTAGTGATTACATTAGGAAGTTACCACATATTAATTATTTATTCTTTCAATAATATTTTATTATTTATTTTAAAAGAATCCACAATATTTTATTAAGAATGTGAAATGTTGCTTTTTTTCTTCATAACACACACTATAATTATAATATCATATACCCTAAACCGATTGTGCTATTTTTTTTTTTTTTTTTTAAATCAAGTTTTACACACATTCAACTACCTTGTCTATAATCAACGTATCAGATTCAACTTATTCAAAGAATGAAGATAACTCTTCACCCTTTCATTCCAAAGATGATGAAGTAGATTCTCCATTGAAGAAGATCAAGGTTAGGAAGTTTGACAATGACGTAAAGTCTCCATTGAAGAATATCTAGATTGAGAAGGTTAGTAGTGATAAGAAAGATGTGAGTCCACTTGATGCTCAACTAGAGTACAATCCAAATGGAATATATTTTGATATTATGTTGCAAAAATTTGATGAAAATTTTAGTCGTCTACTTGTAACGCCCTACTTCCTTACAGTCGTTACTAAGTGAGTTAAAAAAAAATGGGCCATTAGCTCGCTCATCGAGGTTTTAGGTTAAAAGTATGACTAAACTGAGATAAAACCTGTTTAAAGACATTAAATATAAAACATTTGGTTATTCCTTGAAATCTTCGAAAGTTTTATAGCTGGGATCCCAAAATACTGTTTGGAAAAAAAAATACATTATAGACAAAAATATACACATGTACCCGTCGCTCTACGCTCTCCATACTCATGGTTGGTCAGCCTTTCCCTTGCCCTTACCTACACCATAGAGCACTCGTGAGCCGAAGCCCAGCAAGAAAAATCACATATAACATATAACATATGCATATCTATCAACATCATATAACTAAGCAGCCAACAGGCTAAACACATAGCGGCCATGCTGTCCTAGGCACTTTACCAGGCCCAGGGTTCGCTATCTTCACCGAGAGGATGACTCCAGCATCCTAGGAGGGTCTCGCCCTAACGGCCTGTACTCTGGATGCTCAACACCATTCCTGGTCTCTTTTCATAATCGGCTTCTTGTCGTTCTCGTCTTCGCCATTCCTAGCCTTCGCCATTCACTCACAAATATACATTACATAGCATAATATCAACAAATATTTAAACATATACTAAACATAAACAATAGGGCTACGCCGTGCAATTCAATCAATAAGGCCATGCCTTGCAATACAAACAATATGGCCACACCCTGTTCTATGGGTACAACAGTTTTCTTACCTGTGTCCCAAGCTATCTGAGAACCGCAATCCCGAGCACAGTCCTCTAACCCAAGCCTCATTGAAAACCTAGTCACAACATATTCATAATAGCCATCCATCAAGTTCTACACCAATAAATAACTTCGAGATATAATTCTATCCTCTAAGACCTTGGATTCTACAAAACTAGGTGGTAAAATCCTTCCCGAGCCTTAACATTTGAGTTCTTGAGCTAAAATCCTTCAAACAGCCAATATTTGCATTTGAACCGCGACCCAACCCCTTAAGGGCCGCGATGCGCCCCAAGTCAGAGGAAAAATGTCTCTCTACTGAGGGACACACGTCGCAGCGCGCTATACCTTGTGCCACGGCTCGCCTAGGCAGACAGAGGCTTTCCAGCCTCTTCGACACACATGGGTCGTGGGTCGAGCCTCCAAACCTAGATTTCCCATGCATTTTCACGAGCTAAACTCCCTAAAACTTACTAATTCCAAGCCTTAATCCTAGAATTCTACCTAGGATTCATACCCAAACAACATAACTAGTTTTAACATCCATAAATCCAACAGAAAGCCTCATCATAGCCTAAATTCAATCACCCAAGTTCCAATTCTAAAACTCTAACAAAACAGAGAAAGTTTAAACAAATATGCTTTAATCCCTTACCTCTGCATTAATTTCGGCCTGAGCTAAATTCCAATTGCCACAAACTTCAATTCTCCCCAAGCTCAGCAAATCTCTAGCTTCAAATTCCTAGGCTTGATTTCTCCAAAATTTTCAAACACCAGAGAGAGAACTGACTATGAGGGAGAGAGAGAAGCTAAGAGAGACTTCTGTTTTCCTTCTAAATGATCCTAGAACCTCAACTGCCTAAGTGATCAAACCCTCCTTAGCCAAAAGTCCAAAATACCCATTAAGCTTATCTAAACCTTCAAGTGCCACCAAGGGAAATTCTATCATTTGCCATATCCCGCTAATTCCTCGAGTGTTCCTATAAATTCCCGTTTAATCCCAACATGTCCAAATAATTAATAAATCACTACTCGTTACTCGATAAATCCCGAACACATATTACGTTCCCAAAATACCCCTAGGCTTCTCCCGAGCTGAGTATTTGACCTCATTGTGACTTTCTAGCTAAACTGTTCCCTAGGACCGTCTCGAATCGTGCATCACAAATATATCACCACTCACTCGTGGTATCAATCACAATATACACAAATATTACATTTATTCCCTCAACGGGCTAAAATTACAAATATGCCCCTAATAGCCAAATGGGGCCACATGCATATTTAATTCACCTAACACATGCATTTATAATCACATAATCATAAAATTCATATATTAATGTAATTAAATCAATTATTTCCCTCCAGGCATGCTAATCAAGACCCTATGCCTTATTAACAAATTTGAGATGCTACAACTATCCCCTCCTTACAGAAATTTCGTTCTCGAAATTACCTGAATAACTCGGGATACCGATCCCGCATATCTGTCTCAAATTCCCAAGTTGCCTCTTCCATTTTGCTGTTCCTCCACAGCACTTTCACTAAGGCCATGGTCTTGCTCTGCAAGACTTTATCCTTTCGGTCGAGAATCTGAACCGGCTTCTCCTCATACGATAAATCCTGATCCAGCTCCAAGTTCTCATAACTCAGCACATGCGTGGAATCTGATACATACTTCTGGAGCATGGATACATGAAACACACTGTGAACCCCTGATAGAGTAGGAGGCATCGCCAATCTGTAAGCTACCTCCCCAACCCGTTCCAGAATCTCAAAGGGGCCAACAAACCTAGGACTCAGCTTGCCCCGTACACCAAATCGTTTCATTCCTATCAAGGGAGAAACTCTGAGAAATACATGGTCACTAACTTGAAACTCTATGCTCCTGCGTCTTAAGTCTGAGTAACTCTTCTGGGGACTCTGGGAGGCAAGCATTCAAGCTCTAATCTTTTCAGTCGCCTCATTGGTCCTCTGAACAACCTCAGGACCTAGATATCTTCTCTTACCGGTCTCATGCCAATGGATAGGTGATCTGCACTTCCTCCCATATAACATCTCATGCAGAGCCACTCCGATAGTCGCATGATAATTGTTATTGTACGAAAACTCAATCAAAGGGAGATACTTATTCCAAGATCCCCGAAAACCCAGCACACGGGCCCGTAGCATATCCTCCAGTATCTAAATTGTCCTCTCAGACTGTCCATCCGTCTGAGGATGATAAGCAGTACTAAATCGCAACTGTGTGCCCATATCATTCTGTAGGCTCTCCCAAAACTTGGAGGTGAAGGAGGGGTCCCTGTCGGATACTATTGACTTCGGAGCCCCATGTAGTCGCACGATTTTCTTCACATACAATTCAGCATACTTCTCCACAGTATAAGTCGTCCTCCAGGCAAAAAGTTGGCGGATTTGGTATACCTATCCACGATCACCCACACGGAATCATGTTGTCCCACGATCTTCCGCAATCCAACCACAAAGTCCATGTTGACATCCTCCCATTTCCATTCTAGAATCCCTAGAGGCTGCAGCAACCCTACTGGCCTCTGATGTTCAGCCTTTACCTGCTGACAATTCAAACACTTGGCCACATAATCTACCACATCCCTCTTCATCCCCGGACACCAATACAGAGTTCTCAAATCTTGGTACATCTTCGTCGTACCCGGATGTAAAGAATAGGAAGTGGTATGAGACTCATCCAGTATCTCTCGCCGAATACCTGAATCCATTGGAACGCAAATCCAGCCCTTGTACTTCAATAGTCCCATCTCCGAAATAGAGAAGTCTTTAGCCACTCTAGCTAAGACGCTCTCTTTGTGCTCACTCAACTGGGGATCCTCCCCCTGTGCCTCCTTGATCCTCTCAAGGAGCCTAGACTAAATAGTGATGTTGGCTAACCGACCAACCACCAACTCTATACCTGCTCTAGTCATCTCTTAAGCTAACTTGTCTGATATCTGCTTCGAACTAAATAACTATCCTGGACCTTTCTGACTCAGCGCGTCGGCCACCACATTGGCCTTCCCAGGGTGGTATAGAATATCACAATCATAGTCCTTTACAAATTCTATCCAACATCTCTGGCACATATTCAGATCCTTCTGAGCAATGAAGTACTTCAAACTCTTATCGTCGGTGTATATTTTGCACTCCTCGCCATATAAATAATGTCTCCAAACCTTAAGTGCAAATATCACCGCTGCCAATTCCAAATCATGTGTGGGATACCTCTGCTCGTATTCCTTCAATTGTCTCGACGCCTAGGCTATTACCTTTCCAACTTGCATCAGAAACTTCCCAAACCCTGTCTGGAATCATCACAATAGACTACAAACTTCTCATTGTCCGACGGCAAACTCAATATTGGAGCGGTGATCAGTCGTCGCTTCAACTCCTTGAAACTATTCTCACACCTCTCTGTCCATACATACTTAGTCTTCTTACGCGGCAATTCATTCAATGGTGTGGCTATTCTAGAGAATCCTTCAACGAACCGTCGATAGTACCCTGCCAATCCCAAAAAGCTCCTAACCTCTGATACACTGCTCAGCCTAGGCCAATCTCTCACTGCCTCAATCTTTCTTGGGTCATCAAGTCCATAAAGGTTGCTGGGGCGTTGGTTAATCCAAAGGACATAACTAGGAAGTCATAGTGTCGATACCTCGTACGGAAAGCGGTCTTTGGTATGTCCTCCTCTTTAATCCTTAACTGCTGGTAGCCTCACCGAAGAGAACACTGTCTTTCCCTGTACCTAGTCAAACAAGTCGTCGATCCTAGGTAGTGGATACTTGTTCTTAATGGTAAACTTGTTCAGCTCCCTGTAGTCAATACACATCCTTAAGGATCCATCATTCTTCTTGACAAACAACACTAGAGCACCCTATGGCGAAAAACTGAGTCTGATGAATCCCAAATCTAGTAACTCTTGCAACTAAATCTTTAGTTCCTTCAACTCTGCCGGAGCCATTCTATAAGGTGTCCTAGATATTGGCTCCGCCCCTAGTTCTAACTCTATAACAAACTCGATCTCTCGGTGTGGCGGCAACCCTGACAAATCTGCGGGGAACAAATCAGGAAACTCACATACCAGTCTGGTCTCACTCGGTCCAGCCGATACAACTCTAGAGGTATCCACAATGTTTGTTAGGAATCATATGCAATCCTCCTGCATCAGGTCTCTAGCCTTCAGTGTCGAAATCATAGGTACTCACGGTGTAACGCCCTACTACCTTAGAGTCATTACTAAGTGAGTTTAAAATGTGCAATTAACTCGCTAAACGAGGGTTTTAGAAGAAAAGTGTGACTAAACAAAAAGTCAAGGCTGTAATCTTTAAAAGTACTCTATTTCATTGAAAGTTCCAAGAGTCTAACATTTGGGATCCCAAAGTACAGTTTATAAAACATTTACAACTCAAAATAAGTTTACAGGTAATTAACCATTAAAATCAGAGTTTATTACAGCCATTTCTCAAAATGCCCCAACCAAAACAGTCGGGTAGGCCAGGCATGTACGCGCCGCTCCACGCTCTCCCTACTCATGGCTGGTTGACTTTCTCCTTGCCCTTACCTGCAACACAGAGCACCAGTGAGCCGAAGCCCAGCAAGAAAACTCACACAGCACATAACATATGCATATTATATAACCATTATATCATATAATCCATAGATAAAACAGATAGTCCCTCAGATTAAACAGGTTCGGCCATGCCGTCCCAGAAGCGTTACCAAAGCCTGGGATCTCGGTTCTCACCGTAAGGATATCCCATGTATCCATTGGGGTCTCACCCTACTATAAGCACTCCATGTGCTAAGTGTTATTCTCGGCCCCTCGCCGTTTTCAGCTCCTTGCCGTTCTCGACTCCTTTGCCGTTCATTCTACTATAACCACATATAGCATACCTAAACAGCATTCAAGCATATAATAATTCAATCAAGGCTACACCCTAACAATAATACAATCTAGGGCCGTGCCCTGCAACAACACTATGGGCCCATGCCCTGCTCTACGGGAGCTACAGTTTCCTTACCTGTATCCCGAGCTTCACAATGCACAAAAGTCACGAGCATGGTCCTCTATCCCGAGCCTCTCCGAAAACCTAGTCACAACACATATAAAACATCCTTTAATACTAACCAATCCAAAACCACTTCCCGGGACCAATTCCATACTCTCGGGACCTCCAATTTCCCAAAACAACGCAACGGAAACATTCCCCGAGCCCCCGGATTAAATGCCCAAAAATGCAAAATTACCCTGTCCTGAAAATAGCCTAGCGTCGTGGCGCTACCCTTGAGGGCCGCGGCGCCCAGCAAGTCAGAGAGTCCCCCAGCCCTGTTGCAGCCTTGCGCCGCGGCGCCAAAGAACAGGGCCGCAGCGCCCCTTCGCGAACCCAGAATTCTGGGTTTTCCCCTGCATTTTCCCCGAGCCAAGACACTCCCAATTCAACCCAAACACATACCTAAACCCCAAAAACAATTTAAAACCACAAATAAACCATCTAACAACCTTAAACACCAACCACAAGTATAAACACATAATCATCCCCATAAATCACACTTTGGTTTCAAATCTCAGAAGTTTAAACCAGTAAACCAGAAACTTAAACCAAAGCCTACAAAACCTAAACCATGCTTCAAATTCCTTAAACCACAACAGAATTAAACCTCAAAATTGCATAGAATCCTTACCTCAAGTGGAGAATTCAACCTTAAGCTTCCTTGATTCCAGCTTCAAGCTAAGCCCTCTGGTTTCACAAACAGAATTCCCAAACAACCAGCCACAAACCATCTTTCAATTTCCAACCTAAATTCCATAAAAACTTGCAAAAACACAGAAATTCTAGAGATGAAACTTACCTCTGACCAATCTTGACTTCTGCTTGGCTTTAATTGCCTCAACCACCTTGATTCCTCTCCTAAGTCTCAAAATTCCCAACTCCCTTCCTTTCTTCCTTTCTGCCCTTAGTTCTCCTTTACTTTCATCAAAACTGAGTTGCCTAGGTGAGAAAAACGTGAATGATCTTTCCCTTAGCTGAAGTGATCTAAATCCCTGTCAAAAGACCATTTTGCCCTTCCATCGATTTCCCCTTCTAACTAAACCTCAAGGACATCCTAGACATTTCACATTCCTTACAAATTTACCATTTTCCTCACCTAAAATCTGTTACTCTTAATGGTTACCAATGGCCACTCAAGTTACTCAATCACCATTAACCATTAGCTCACAAACTCAAGGTACAAAATTCCCAAAATACCCCTAGGCTCCTCCCGAGCCGAGAATTTAATCCCGTTGTGACTTTTAAACTAATTAGCTCCCTAGGACCGTCTCGGCACGTGCATCACATTAATATCACCACAAACACGTGGTACTAATCATATAATACAATTATCACATTTATGCCCTCAGTGGGCTAAAATTACCATTTTACCCCTAACATACAAACGGGGCCCACATGCATATTTATTCCACCTAAACATGCATCCTAATCACATATTCATTTAAATTCATATATTAACATGTTAATTCACTTATTGCCCTCCAGGCACGCTAATCAAGATCCTAAACCTTATTAGCAAATTTGGGGTGTTACACACGGTCCACTCACTATCCCCATGAATACAAAGGGTACCTCCCCTTCTATTCAAAGGTCATTATCCTACGCTTGTAGTCAATTTTCGCCTCGTACTTCGCTAACCAATCCATTCCTAGGATCATATCAAAGTCATCCATCGCTAACTCAATCAGATCAACAGACAGCTCCCTACTGTCTATCTCTACTGGCAATGCTCTAACCCATCTCCTAGAGACTACTAGTTCCCTGGTTGGCAACGAATTCTGAAATCCCCTAGCATACAAATCACTAGGTCTACACAGCTGATCTATCACTCTAGAAGGAAACAAATGAATGAGTAGCCCCCAAATCAATCAAATGCAGTAAAAGAAGAACCAGCACTAGAAATCTGACTTGTCATGACTGAGGGGCTAGCCTCAGCCTCAACCTCAATCTGGGTCAAGGTAAATACTCTGGCAGGAGTGAGACTGTCAGTCCGCGTCAGATCTTCCTTCCTGGCTTGTGGGCAATCCTTCCTCAAGTGACTCATACTCCCACAAGTAAACAAACCCTGATCCTGCACTCTCCCTGATGTCGTCGTCTGCACCGAGGACACACTGGGAAACTCCTTCAGTTGTCTCCCTCGCCCTGACGGCCACTGAAAGCACCCTGTGCCCTCATATTCGAGCTAGGAGGAACAAAAGAGTCTAGGGCCTTTCTCTTCTACTCACTGGGGCCACTACCCCGACTAGATCTAATGAAAGGAGGCATCGTCCTCCGAGCATCGCGCCTAGCAGCGCCCTCTCTCCATATCTGATCCTTGGCCCCCTCAGCTGTAAGGGCCTTGTCCACTACCTGTGCATAAGTGGTAGTCCCCGGATCCAAGGTTATCTTGACATCACGGGCGATCATAACATTCAATCCCCGCACAAAACTATCTTTTCGTGCCATGTCAGTTTGCACCAAATTCAGCGCGAACTTCGCTAACCGGTCAAACTTCAGAGCATACTCAGTAACCGTCATTCGATTCTGAGTCAGGTTGGTAAACTCATCAACCTTTGCAGCTTGGAATGCGACACTGTAATACTTCTCATTGAAAATGTTCCTGAACTCTTCCCAAGTCATAACTGCAACATTCCTTCTCTGCGACACAACATCCCACCAGATGTGGACGTCTTCTCTCAACATGTAGCTGGTACAAGCTACTCACTCATTCCCTTCCACCCTCTTGAAATCCAGGATGGAAGAAATTGTAACGCCATGGATAACCAAGGTTGGCACACTGTGTGTTTTAAATAGTGCAAGACTTGCTAATCGAGTCATTTAAATGAAAAATGTGATCCTAGAATCATAAACAAGTTAGGGTTAAAATATTTTGGCCATAAACGAAAATTTCTCATTATAACAAATGTTTGGTACATGGGATCTCAAAACAGGGCTTAAAGGACATATTTACAAAATCTATAAAAGTTATAAATAATCAAGGCCACTCTAATGGCAAAATATATATTTTAGATTTTTGTCCCTGTACAATCCCTCAACCGTGGCGGCCGAGCAGCTGACAATGTACACCTCGCCCCCAGAGCTCTCCAACTCATGGTTGAACCATCTTGCCCTTGCCATTACCTGCACCACGTAGCACCCGTGAGTGAAGGCCTAGTAAGAAAACCATATCACATAGCATAAAAATTCTAGACAATGAAATAATTCATAAGATATTAACCGAATATTTATCAGGCCATAACAGGCACACATCAGTGACGACAAACAAAGATTCATCGGTCTATCATCCAGGTATTCAACAAGCCATCAATATCAGATTAATAACATGAATCACATTCATAATCAACAGTTTAACATAATCATCATACAATACTCATGGTCGATGCTCTTAGGCCGCACCTATTTAACCCACTGTCTCTGACTCACTTAGGCCGAGCCCAGTGTTTAACCCACTGACTCTGGCTCGCTTAGGCCAAGCTCAGTGATTATTTAATTAACATCAGCTACCAGTGGCCGAGCCGCGTTCTGTGTGCAAATATTCGTTTTGACACTCTTAGGCTGTTTATTTCATGATCTCATGGCATATCATAATCATACAACAATTGCATTCAAATATAGGGAGCTCTTAGTCCCATCACAGCCACACAAAAAGGGTGCAGCTTTCTTACCTTTAATTCCGAGTGCTTTAGTTACTACGAACGGTCCTCGAGCACGATCCCGCTCTGAGCCTTGGCGTACACCTAGTCACAATCCATAAATGATACTTCAATGAGTTTAAATTCCAAAGGACAATCCCGAGACCAAACTCGCGCTCTCGGGACCCCAAGTTCCACCAATCGAGGTGGTGAACCTGTCCCCAGAGCCCTAAAGCGAAAACCCTAAGAAAATACCCAAAAACCAATTTCAGGAGGTTGAGGAGCGCTACAGCGCTACAATGTGGGCGCTACAGCGCTATAGACAGAAACCCAAAACCCCCAGAAAACACACAGCCTAGCGCTGTAGCGCTCTCAACCTAGCACTAGCACCAAAAATAAAAATTTCTGGGTTTCTCCCTTCGAACTTTCCCGAGCCAAAGCTCCAAGAACTCACTCCAATCATCAATCAAACACCAAATTGAGTCCATAATTCCCTATATCTCATCACAAACAACCTAATAACATAAAAAACTTGGCTAAAACCCTCACCAAACACAGAAATCAAAACTGAGCTTTGAAGCTCAAGAACACCAACTGACAACCAGAAAACCAAGAACATTCAAGGGCTAGAAATCATTACCTCAAAGAGAAATTCGACCCTAGCCTCTAGATGGTCCTTAACATCCACCAATTCTTCCTTTCCCTCCAACAACCACCATAAACAAACCTTTTTCCCTAAAATCCAAACTAAAAGTCTCAAGCCCAAATCACCATAAAAACAAAACAAGAACTCAGAAATTCCAGAGGTTGAAGTTTGAATTCGTTACCTTGATGGCTGCTCAATGGTTCCCAAGCTAATCCTAGCTTGATTCTACACTCTAAGCTTCCATTCCCAAGTTTTCCTCTTCCAAAATGGAAAAAATCTCAAGAGAGAGAGAGGGATATAGGAGAGAGGAAAAAAAAACAGAGAATGCTTATTCTGATGCCCTTGTTTCCTTCTTTAATTTAAAGCTTTAATGTTTCATAAAAGAGAGGGAGTACGTGAGGTGAGAGAGGGTGAGCTGAAAGTTCTTTTAGTTTCTAGTTTCTTCTCTTTTGTTTCCTAAATTTCTGAGTATATTACTTAGACCAAAGACCAAGCTGCCCCTCTAATTTAACTAATCCTCAAATGACTCCTAGGGGTAAAAAGGTAATTTCACTCCCAATTCCAACTAATTCCTCAAATGTTCCTATGAACCACCAATTCATTCCGTCATCCAATTAATCATCAATTATTTTTCCCAATGTCTAATAATCCCCAATACATTATCTAAATTCCCGAAAATACCCCCAGGCTACCCCGAGCTGGGTATAACTCCCCGCTGTGACTATTTCGCCAATCCGCTCGCTAGGACCGTCTCAAGCCACATGCTGCAAATATATCCACATAATAATGTAATCTCAACAATTTATCACATATAATCACATTTTATGCCCTCACAGGGCCAAAATTACAAATATGCCCTTGAAAGCTAAACATGGCCTACATGCACATTTAATACTCATAAACATGCATTTGTTTACATCCATTTAATCATATAATCGTGCATGCCACATAATCATGCATTAAATCATTAATTCACATAAATACCAATTATGCCCTCCCAGCACACTAATCAAGGCCCTTAAGCCTTATTAGAAATTTCGGGTCGTTACAGAAATCATGTTCATCCACTGCTCTGCCCGCAGTGGGTCTGGACCACCCTCGAAGGTGGGAGGATTCTGATTCCTGAACCTCTCATACAAAGGTTCCCATCTATTCTCCACAACAGGCTGGGCTGGTACTGGTGCCACAACTTGTGGAACCTGCAACCAATGCCTTGAGGATGGGCCTGTTGCTTCAACTGTCGAAGCTCTTCTTCAGTTCGGTGAAGTCTAGCTTCCATCTCGGCAAATAACTATTTCAAATTTGGTGGGGCAGGTGGAGGGTCCTAACCATGGTTGTCATCCTCGGCCCTATTGCCGCGGAGTCTGATTGATTGCCGATGCATCACAACAATGTGCCTGCAATCAATGACGCCGCTCATTAGGCATGATAACAACATCCAAAACCACCCCAATCTCATCAACCAATCACAATCAGCAAATCCACATCACAAGCAGCATACAACAATCAAGGGGGCCATGCCCTAGCATCATGCATATGTCAACTCATTCATCATGCTCTACATAAATACTCAGGCAAACAGGGAACTTTAGCAAGCAATTAATCATATAATTCAATAATTACCAATAAATCCTGAACACATATTACGTTCCCAAAATACCCTAGGCTCCTCCCAAGCTGGGTACCTGACCCCATTGTGACTTTCTAGCTAAACTGCTCCCTAGGTCCGTCTCAGATCGTGCATCACAAATATATCACCACTCACTCATGGTATCAATCACAATATACACAAATATTACATTTATGCCATCAACATGCTAAAATTACAAATATGCCCCTATAGCCAAATGGGGCCCACATGCATATTTAATTTACCTAAACATGCATTTCTAATCACATAATCATCAAATTCATTTATTAATGTAATTAAATCAATTATTTCCCTCCAGACACGCTAATCAAGGCCCTAAGCCTTATTAGCAAATTTGGGATGCTACACTACTTGAATTGAAGAACAACATGGATGAATTTGTTCAAGAGATGACAAGATGTGCATTTGCAATGCAAACTCTGTATGGATCAATGACCAACTATTTTGATGCAAAGAGGAAAAAGAACGAGGCGTGGGAGAGATATTTGAAGGAAAAGGAGAAGAAGATGACAAAGAAGAATGACAATCTGTAAAATGCTTCAAGTATTTTTTTTTTTATTTTTAATTTTAATGTTTCTATGTGTTTCTTTAGGTCTTACTATAATATTTTTATTCTATTATGTTTTAATTTTTTTTATGGACATTTTCTTATTATGATTTGTTATGAATAGAAACTTTTATTTCTTTTATGGTCTTCAAATAAAATCTTATTATTATTTATTTATTAATAATGTTAATAAATTTGTTGGAGTGAAATTGTCCTATTTAAAAAAAAATTAATGCCGAAATTTTATATTAATTTTCGGTTTTCAATTTAAAATTATAGTTTAATTTTAATCAATAATTAAGAATTGACCATTAAGCAATCTCTAAATTAATGGACTTTATAAATTACCTAACCAATTATATTAAATGAATATATTTCCTTATTGGACAATGCAGGATTAATGAATAAATATCTAATTTCACAACAACAATAATTTAATTTTCCCAAGAGAATACAAAGAGATGCTTCATTTCAAAAATCAAAATAGTTTTTTAATGCTAGCCGACATTAATTTTTAATAACACATGTCGAAATTAATGCTTTTAAAAAAAGTTTCAATTAATTCTCTATTTTCAAGGTAAAGAATATCAATAGTTATTGGTTATAATGTAATCTTATCAATAAATGCTCATTTATTGAAAATAGAAAATTTGAAAAGTTGTATTGTTTTGTAGTTTATGGAAAAAATGAAATTAATTAAGTTAACATTTTTTGAAAAAAAATTAAAAGTTGCATTGATTCATTTTACCTATAATCAAAGTAGTTTGACATAAATCAAAGTTGTTTTTTTTTCTTTCAATTTTTTAATTTATATTTTATAATGTAATATGGAAAGTTTTATTTCTTATTTTTGTTTTGATGTTCATTTATTGTTAGAAAAATCAATAGTCATTCATTATTTAAGGGTACATAAAAAATCATTAATTAGTTGTGATTTCCAATATAAGCTTTAAATAATAAAAACTCAAATTTGAAATAATAATTTCAAAAATAAAATTTAATACGTTAAAGAAATTAAAAAAAAATATTTCAATTAGTACATTGGAAATTACATAAACTTACACCAAATAATATTTAAAATACTACATTGGAAATTAAACAAACTTATTTCAATCAACAATATAAAAAATACAAAAGTAAACCAAATCACTACCCCACATCTCCATAGTTATTGATTACATTACTACCAAGAATGATATCCTCATTTTGGTCTTCAGATTTTTGAAATGCTTCACATAGTTGTTGTACAAAACAATACATAAAAAAAATCATTTAGATAAACATATACCAACCAAATAATGTTTCATATTGTAAAATTATGAAATTAATTAAGATATACCAACCAGACGACGACCAAGTTGATGGATAATATTATTTGAACCATTTAACCTATCTCTAGATTTAAGGATCTTTGTAACCAAAATATTTTGCAAACCAACAACCATTGTAAGCAAAACATTTACTTTTGCAACTCTAGCCGGTAAAAAATAAATTAATATAAAATTTAAAAAATGATTAAAATTATAATAATAATAAAATAATACATACACATTTTACATGGTCTAGAATTCGAAGGTTCCCTTTGTTTACATCCGATGGTATATTAATGGTCATTGCATCACCATCCTTATCAGTTATGACAAAACTCCATGGTGGGATAGAAACATCACTGTCTATCTCATCTACACATACATGGTTTTCATATTGTTATTTTTTAAATAGAAAAAAGAAAAAAAATTAGAAAGATAATAACCAAGTATTCTAACATAAACATAAAATGAGATCTCAATCATAAACACATATAGATATAAAGATATTACCTTACAAAAAGAAGAGTAAGACTTACTATGAAGACAACGTCGAGTTCTACTTTCAAACATCGAAGAGGATGACTTCAAACTTTTCATAAGAGATCTATATCGACGAGCGTGATCTAAAAGAAATTTGAACCTGATTCGATAAGGAGACAATGGGTTCTCATAAAAAAAATTGTCTCTTCTTTCCAACCATTCCTCCTAAATTCTTAGATCTACTTCTTTTGTTCTTCATGCCATTCCCCTCTACTCCCATGCGTTTTCTCTCCCTTCTATTTTTTTCCCACACGATTTTTTTCTTCTTCTTCTTTCTCTCCTTCACATGCTCACGAAATCATGGGTGCAATTTTGATTTTTTATGTTTATTTATTTTATTTTGAATGAAAAAGAATAGAGGGTTTAAGAAATGAGTGTACATTTATTATGAAACCCTAATTTAAATTTTTTTAAATTAATTCAAAACTTGAAAAGAAATCTTATCTTTTATTGATTGGAATCACCATTCCTAATGACAAAAAAAAAAAAAAAATTTGAAATTAATGCCAAAAAAAATATGACGTAGTGGTAACTTGATGTACTAAATTACCTACATATCAAGTCAGCATATTTACATATTTATCTAAGTATCCATGTATGGGTAATACCATGAGAACTTTTATATACATATAATATTGTGGGGGTGATTGCATATTAAAGTGTAGTATGTCTATTTCTGTAATTAAAGTTACTCCATTATTTATATTTTACCAACCATTTTGTAAAAATCAACTCCACAATGTAGCCATAATTTATTTATTTTAATCAAAGATGCTTTACTCAATCATTAATCGCACCACACCAAATTCATAGTAAAGGTAGCATGACTTCTTTTGCCTAGGAATATTTGTTTGTTTGTGTTTTCCACTTTTTTTTTTTTTTCAGGGCCACGTAGCAATACGTGATTAAATTGATGAGAATAAACAGCGGTATAAAACGATTGCCCTCTTTCGCTTAGAAATACTTCAGTTCACTATATATTTGTTTATTCCTTATTCTGTCAACAAACAAGGTTTAGAAGTTGCAACCAGGGAAGAAAACTAATGTTTTCCCCCTGTTTCATGCCATCAATGAAATAGATATCATTGGAAATTTATTTATTTGTATACATTTGCTGAACACTTATTAGTGGAACTGTTTAGAATCAAAATGTTCAACTGCTTTTGCATTTAGTTGGAAGTGGATGCCCGCAGAGTAATGGATTTTCCTGGAAAATGGTGGCATCATTGAACTGTGGGAGTGGAGGAATTTCCCCTTCAAGCTTATTGTATGACAAGTTCAGGTGTCTCAAGGAAATCATGCCAGTAATGCTCCCAGGAATAGGCCCTGTGAGATGATTACGCGACATATCAAGTATTTCTAACCTTTCTAGGTTTCCAATTTTGTTTGGAATTCTTCCACTGATACGATTTCTTGACAGATTCAAGCTATGCAAACCAGCAATGTTTGCAATTTCATCTGGGATTTTTCCAGTCAAGTTATTCCCTGAAAGATCAACGCTATTAACATAACCAATGAAGCTGCTAAACTCAGGTTCTCTTCCCCTCAAAACAACATAAACTATGTTTTGAAACACTTCACCGCTCTTGCTGAGTACCAATGCTGTCAAGTTATTCAAACATGTTGGTATGACCTCTGAGAAAGTATTTCCTGAAAGATCTAAAGTATGAAGATTGGAAAGACTGCATAATGTTGATGGAATAGAGCCTGAAAAATTGTTCGAAGTGAGACGTAGCATGAAAAGCGAAGCTAAAACTTTTCCTTCTATCCATGATGGTAGCTTTCCTGTGAACTTGTTCATGCTTAGATCAATGGTGGTCAAGCCAGTGCAGTTCTGCAAAGAAGCTGGAATTTCTCCATGGAAATTATTGTTGCCTAACATCAATACACTGAGGGAACGAAGTGAACCTATTGAGCTTGGGATAACACCAGATAAGTTGTTATTTGTTACATCAAATCCAAACAACATGAATGAATGGCCCCAACAACTGGGAAGCTCACCAGAGAAATGATTACTTCTCAAAGAAAGAACTTGAAGACTCAGCAGATCACATAAGGATGAAGTAATTTTACCACTAAGGTCGTTATGAGACAGATACAACCTTTCCAATCTGGGCATTAATTCAGCAATATTTTCAGGAATGGACCCAGAGAAAGAATTACTCTCAAGAGAGAGCTGGTTTGCATTTAAAGACCAATGTGGGAAGGCGCCATCAAAGTGATTGGAACTCAAATCAATACTATTCAAGTGCGGAAACGTCACCTTGTGTGGCAGCTTTCCTTTTATTTGATTCATAGATAGGTCTAGTTGGATAACTTGAGGAGCTAACTTCGTGAACCATTGTTCCGGTATAGTATCAGATACTCCAACATTTTTAAGGGTGACAGATACGAGTTCAGTTTGAACCTGAAGCCACATGGGAAAAGCAGGACCTACTCTGCAGTTTAAGAGTTGGAGAGTATTGAGCCTGAAAGGGGGCAGCCACTCATTAGGAATTTTGAAAACAAGGGACTTGGGTTCCTCTGTTGTAACCCTAAGACTTTTCAGGCTTTTGAGATTTAACAAGTGGGTTTCGGTAAGGACACCTTCCCAGGAGTTCATTAACAGGTTTGCATTTGCTAGTTCAGAGAGCTGCCCAAAACTTTTAGGAATTGTCCCATTCATCTTGTTGTAAGAAAGGTCTAAAACCTTCAGGGATGAGATGCTCCCAATAGACTCCGGAATTGAACCAGAAAAGGAATTGCTAGAAAGGAGGAGATGTTGGAGATTTTTAAGCTTTCCTAGTGACTCAGGTAACACACCAACTAGGGAATTGGAACTTAAATCGAGTGACTGCAATGCATTGTTATTCGAGACACTGTTTAAAAATTCAAGAATCTCCCCAGTAAATTCATTTGCAGAAAGATCTAAGACCTTGAGCTTGGTAAGGTGTCCTAAAAATCCTGGAACATGACCCTCAAGGCCCAAATTATCAGATAAATCAAGGACCTCTAGAGATTCCAAATTTGTAATCTCCCGAGGAATTGAACCCTGAAGAAAGTTCCAACTCAGGTGAAGTGTCCTGAGACTGGTCAGGTTGAACAACCATTGAGGCATCGGAGAATTAAACGAGTTTTGGGACAAATCAAGGACTGAAAGTGATGTGAATTGGATGAAAGGAAGTGAAACAGGTAAGCCACGAAGTTCACAATAATACAAATTCAAACTCACTAATGATGGAAGCAAATTAATTTTTTGCAGCCATGTTTCTCCAACCTCATTGAGTTTCACATGTCCCAAATTAAGGAGTTTCAAGGAAGAGAGAGCTGAGAGCCAATTCAAGCTATCAGCTCTCAATTCCCATGACTCTGTATTGAGGTAGGAATCTGCATAGAGGTCTAGAAACTGCAACCTTGACAAGTTTCCAAGGCTTGAAGGAATCAAACCAGAGAATGATGCAAAAGAAAGATTAAGATACTCCAAATTTATCATCCCTCCAAGGAAATTAGGAATAGGATTCCCTTCAAAATCATTCATGCTCAAGTCCAAATAAGTCAAGTACTTCAAGTGTGTTAAAGAAGTAGTTACCTTGCCACTCAAACATGATCTTTTGTAGGCAGTAGCTGCGTCATCAAGTCCACTATTGTCGACTGAAGAGAAAGGATTTCTGAGGTTGAGCTTTGTGACATGACCATGACCTTGAGTCTGATTGCTGCAAACAATTCCTTCCCATTGACAGCACTCTTCACCCACCCATGAAGACAATCTATTTGAAGTATCAGTGAGTGAATTTTTGAAGGCAAGGAGTGCCTCTTTCTCTGTTTCAATACATTTAACACTAGTGAGCTTATCAGCTGAGCAAAGTTTAATAATGTGTAGATGCGAGAGAGCAAAAAAGGACAGTACCAGAGTTAAGTGAGCCATGAACTGACTCAACTTAACAGTGGCATTGGGTTCCATATTGTAAATATCACTCTAATTGAAGTTTGCATATGTTGGAGCTTGTGAGATACAAAACAAGACGGTGAGGTTCTTATAGTGGTATATACACGGCATAATATATTTATCAAAGCTTCATTTCATCAACCGACTACAATATAGATATTATATATAGTTTATGTTATTCTGCCTTACCACTTACCTGATGGCGGAAGCATTAACTGCTAGTAAATGATAGTTAATTTAATTTTTATTTAGTGGTATTCCTGTTTGTAATAAGGAAAAATGATTTCAAATTCCTTTCAGAAAAAAGTAATGATTTCAAATCGTTGAATATGCAGTCTTTGAGAAACACACTACTCTCTCTAAAGTCATGTCAAGAAGTTTGAATGGCTCAGTGGCTAGTCGCATTAATTATACTAATGGGCGGTGGATATGAGTGTTGATCCGATTAGATCTTATTTTATGTTAAAAATCATCCAACTCAATCAATTCAATCCAATCTGACTTTAAAATTCATTCTAAGTATAATTAAATTTGTAATTGAATTACATAACTTATTTTATTTTTGAATCTAAAATTTAATATTTGAAAAATTAGCAAATACAAAATAAAATATACAAAAAACTAAATATTATTTAATAATAATATTAAATTAAGTTTTTACAATTATCATATTAAGACGTTGAAATATTATATTTACAACACAACTATTCAAATTTAAAACTAATGTCTCAAAACAAATAACTAGAGTACTTAGATAGTAACATAATATGAACACAACAATAATAACATCTCTAAAGTACTAGCATCCAAAAATAACAATCCAATTAAATATATTTATATATAATATAATATATATTTTAATTATAATTGAATTTGATCAGTTCCTAATTAGATTTTCACAGTCCCATCTGCCAACCGGTCCATTCCAATTAATAGCAAACTTTTCAAATCCAATCCAATCAAATTGTAATTGGATATCCAATTTTGTATAATTAGATTGGTTTGGATTAGTTCGATATAGTTGGATTGATTTTGATCCTGAACACCCCTAGTGGTGGCTAAGGCTCATTTTCAATGATGTTACAAGAATAAAAGAGTATTGCTATTTGGAACCTTTACTACAACAAAAAATGTCATTTGTGTCAGTTTATAACTGCCACAATTGAGTTTTTGCGCCAGTTTCATATGTGACGCAAAGTCCCATGATGCAAACCAGACTGACGTTTGCGTCAGTGAAAAACTACCACAAATGTTAAAAACGAGTTTTTTTTGCATCAATTGGGAACTGTCACATAAAGTATTAACCAGGGAAATTGCAAATGTTTATGCCAATTTCCCTGGCCTATTTTGATAAAAAAAAAAACAGCAGCAGAAATAGAAAAACAACCGTATAAACAGAAAAACAACAATATAAATTTTTTTAAACATTGATCTAAAGTGAACATTTGTGATTAACACTATAAAAGTAATTCAGATATCAAAGTTAATCTATGTATATAGGTACTCTTGTGTTCTAAATTTCTAAGTATTAAACCTACTTAAACTAAAATTTCCTCACCAACTTGCTTGTTTGCTAACTGAGATACGCCATAATTGATTGAGTCCACTCATCCCATATCTCGTTGATTTCGTCAACCGAATATGGTGTCATATTCGTAAACTAATTAGAAAATATTTAAAATAATAAGTTAGAAATCATCCAAATAAAATCATGAACGATAGTTTAAATGAAAATTAAAAGGTAAAACAATAACTTATTTTTCAAGTAGGTCTTTGGTCTAGGCTGTGAAATCAACTCTCTAGCAAACTTCATAATGTAAAAGTCACACTCGGTTGGTTTTGACACTATTAAAACATAGTTATCCAAATTTAAGTATTATATTTAGCAAGTTATTATAATAAAAATATGTCAAAAACTTTAATACGATAAATAATATAATTTACTTACCTAATGAACACAAACATTTAGATTGATTGACTCTTTTTGTCTTCGGTGTATATCATATTGATTCAATGCCCTGCACACAATATTAATATTTACCTATATATGAGTTTGAAATGAAATCATAAATTAATTAAGTAATATGTATAACTTACATGATAATTATCTCATTGATTTCCGGACGAAAATGTGAGTTTACAGGATCCCAAAAAGCTACCGAATGACTGTGTGACTGAATTAATACTAAGATCCAATGACAGCTACAATAAAAAAACTTGTGTAAGATATTTATCAATAAACAAAATATATGAATATAAAATTAAGTTGACTTACTTGTTGTTCTAAGGACAAATTAGAACCTATGTCTCTAGCTCCATCTGTAGAAATCGATTGAAGAGATTTGTAGCACGTATTTCATTGGTTCCTGCATTAGTGGACACTAAAGAGGGATGCATGAAAGTGTACATGTGGTTCGACCCCTTCGTTTGCACTAAATCATCGAGGGAGCTACATATAATTAAAAAAGTTAATAAACGCTCGTTTTACTTTGGAATTTACGTCAGTGCCCCATTGACACAAACAGGTCATTACCGTCAGTGGGCCACTGACGCAAAGCCACTGACGTAAACAGTCTCGTTAGCAGCGTTAGTGGCCCACTGACACAAACGACCCCGTTCAATGCCGTCAGTGTATGTTATGACGCAATTGCCCCCACATTTGTGGTAGTGCCCAACTGCCACAAATGCTAGTTCTTGGTCAACAGCGTCAGTCAACTGTGTTCACTGACGCGTTTGACTGAGACAATTGCCCTTTTTTGTAGTAGTGCTTGAAGTGTCCAACACCACATGAGGTGACACACTATAGTTGGTTAACGATGCTCCATAATACTTATTATATTAAAATGTGTCAAACCCGATATTAGATTATACCAAAAACGATTTGTCACCAACTTGTGATGTTGGACACTTCTGATATCCTTTAGCAATACTATAAATAAAAATGTATGATAAATAATAAAATAAGAAAGTTAAATATGTATGAATCATGAATTCTTTGAGTGAGTATCCTATCATAATAAGTTGGTAAAATAATAATGTGCAACTACCTACCAACAAGTCAAAAGAATGTTTTGTAAAGCAACATTTATTATTATTATTATTATTGCTATATTTTTTTGGACCTTGTGTTTTGTAAAATGGTTCAATTAGACTCCTAAATCCAATTTTAATGAACAAAAAATTAAATAAAACAACACAGTTGTTAGGCAGAATGGTTATGTATTTTTTTCTAAGTTGTTAGTTTGGTGAATTGTTTGTGATTTCAGTTCAAAAAACTTTGATCAAAATTGGGTTTAGGGTTCTGTTTGAACTATTTTATAAAATACGGGATCCAAAAAATAATTTGTTAAAATACAAGGTCCAGACAGGTAATGAGACAAAACATAAGGTTAAAAAAAGTATAAATTCTTATTCTTCTTCTTCATGAATGGTTTAATTTTTCTCACATATTTTTAAATTTAAAATATAAAAATGTAGAACCAAGAATACGAAGAGAAAGATGAAGAGAGTTACAACACAAAACTAAAAATACAAGTAAACTAAAACATAATGAAGAAAGAAGAAGAAGATTTGAATAAGTACGATACTTGTTAGAATAGAAACAATATAGACAATAGAAAAACAGATAATATAGACAATAGAATGATGGATATGATAAGAAATATGTAGTTTCATCTCAAAAGTAATTGATGCTGAGTAGAGTAACTCATGCTCTTATAAATGGTAAATGTTCCAACCTACTTTCCATGTGAGATACTTTAATAATACTTTGTTTAAAAGAAACTATTTTAACCTCAAAATAAATCTTTGGTGTCTTTCAAGGAAATATTGTTTGAAATTAAACAAGTCTAGGGCATTCTCAGCCTAAAGCTCAAAAAGATGAGAAAGTAATGTATACTCTAAGGTGCAAGGATCACTATTTATAGATGTTTCACCCCATATTTAAGTTTTGAATGATCTAGTAACTCCAAATGTTTTGGGGGTGTTATTGGACACTTAATTTGGGATTAAAAAACTGATCTATAAACATTAAAAAATATTCACAAAAAGAGTTTTCATGTGACAAACGACGTATTTCTTGTTACAACATGGGAGATGGCATATCGCTTGTTAAAACAACTCTTTTTTTTCTTTAAACTTCCCAAAACATCTACTAACCTCAAAATTGCCACTCAAATCATTTATACACATTATATTGAAACTGAAATACCCTTATATTACAATTTTTAAATTAAAATCTATATTTTGTAACTCTTAAATGTGAGGATCATTGTAAGGGCGTTGATTAACATATGGTTGAAGCAGTCCAATTTTAATCTTAAATTGGCAAGCTAAGTGTTCAGCTACCTTTGTCAAACAGAAGATTGTAGAATGCACGACCACATGTTAGTTTCCTTAGTGGCACTCCTCTTGGTTAGTATGTCCTCGTTGTTAGGAGATTTACTCTTCAATCCAGGACGATCCATGAGAATGGTAGTGTTGTTGGGAATTATGCCCTTGAAAGTATATATATTGGACAGTGTTTTTTGAAATAAAGAATCAAAATGAAATTTTGCATATATTGATTGTTTATTATTATTATTTGAATAATATCATATAAGTATGAGAAAATTCTCAAATTCGTTACCGTGACCACAATCTTGTATTGATACGAGAAAATTAAGATTGTAGGGAACGAATTTAAATAGTTCGCAGTAAAACAAAGTGTACGCCCTAAATATCCACGGATTATTAGCGAGCTGGAAAAGGGCATAATTCTATCAGTCACGTGGAAGCCACCTACCCGGAGTTGCTGTTACAAGTCTCTACCTCTCTAGCTCGAGATAGCCAAAGGTTTAGTAAGATTACTAAGGCATCGGATCAGCAACGTGGACACCACGAGCTGAGACTACATCAAGCTCGGGGTACGAGCTTGAGTTGACACCTCCGACCCTTTATAAAGTCAACCACGCAATGTAAACGTGCATATATCAGACATCACGTGTCTACTCCATTCCTGAATTATCAGACATGCAGCATAAACATGCATGCCCAGACACCCCACGACTGGTTTGGGCCATGCGGCCCATTATCCCCCTTACCTATTGATTAGACCACACTTCATTGTCAGGTTTTAGGAATTAATCATGAATGTCGCAGAAGTGACATGATGGGTAAGAAGGTCACGAGATGACCTCCTTTGCCAACACCCAGGTGTCCTTTCCCTATAAATATGGAGACCTTGGGAGTTGCAAAGGGTTGGCTTCTAATTTGTAAAGAAATACCCTATAAGAAATATCATAGATATATCAATAATATTGGCTGGTGGACTAGAAGGATTTTAACCTTTGAACTACCTAAAAAAGTATTCGAGTTATAATCTTCCTTTGAGATCATTCATCTATTATGGTTCATCACTTAGCACTAATCCCTCTCCTTATTTATATAATTATCTGTTGTCGAAGAACCGCGTCAACAGTTTGGTGCTTTCATTGAGAGCTTTTAGATTGGTGCTATCGCAAATACCCAACCATGGTAGTTACTCGCTCAAGACATGGTAACGAGGCGGACCAACATGATGGGCAGGAGGCCCACCATGCCGCCATGTCCGATGATCAGAACCCTGAGGTTCAGCAGCGGCCGGGAAAGCAGCCAATGGGCCAAGACGACACTGGAAGTTTGGCTCCCCGGCCGCCCAATCCGAACCCGGATTTCTACACGGCAGTAGAAATGGAAAATGCACAGTTGAGGAGTCAGCTGGCGAAAGCAAACCAGCAGATTCAAGAGGTTTTGGCCCGATTACCCCCTCTTACAACCGACATTAATGTCGGAAAGAGGCATGGCGAGACTCATAAGTCCCGTCGGGGTAACCGGTCCAGGCCCAACCGGTCGGTCAGACCCTCGACATCAAATTCTACTCCCACGTCGCACCACCGGGAAACCACATTTGAGGAACTTCCTAGGGCCGAGCAACAATTCAGCTGATCGGTCCGGACCTCAACTCCTAGCTCACTTCCGCCCTCGAGTGCACCCAAGAGGGCTTGAGGAAGCTCACGAAGGAGATCCGGGGAGGGCTCGTGACGACAGCCCGCCCCGGCTAGCCGTTCTGCACCCCGCTCAGACCGCCGAGCACAGGACGCAAAGGATGGTAGAGCGGAGCGGCCACGACCTAGCTTGATTTGCCCTGATGGGACTAGGATCGCGTCCCCAGTCAGGCATCCTCCTTCACCGATAAGATACCCATCTCCTCCCCGTCCAGTCCGAGACATTCCGGCTCATGGGAGCAGCAAGAGAAATCCTCCTTCCATCGGACCTTCCCATCATAGCCGGGCGCTCAGGGAAGTCCCAGATCCTCACCCCCAGCAGCGGGCTCCGAGCTTTTCAAATGGAAGTTATTGGACCAGAAGTCGTCGAAGTGACATGTTCGGCGGAGACTTGCGCCATCGGTTGAGCTCGGCGCAAAGCCCTCAGGTCGTCCCGAGGGGCGAACTCCGAGATCGTCTAAACTCTCAGAGAGGAGACCCAATTGGAAATGGCAGTCGTGCTCGCCAAGGGGAAGGCCAATCTGAAGTACGTGACAACGGGAATGTCCCACATAACCTATCTCAAGATAGGAGGGACTACAACTCGCCTAACACGTACAATGGAACTGGAGCTGTTGAATAGCCCCAGAATAACCAAGGAAGCAAATACCAAACCCTTGAGCATCTGGCTCGGATGGAGGAGCTGATGAGGAAGCTTTTGTCAGAAAAAGAAAAAGATGAGTATGATTCAGGGGACGAACTCGAACTCTTCGCCCCCAGCATAACAGCTACAACGTATCCACCTGGTTTCCGTATGCCTCACTTGTCCAAGTTCAATGGAGATGGGGACCCGTCAGATCATCTGGGTATGTTCAACACCCTGATGATGGCCCACAACATTGGTCCCGAGCTGAGATGTTTAATATTTCCTTCCACCTTGACTGGGCCGGGCAGGCAATGGTTCAAGCAGAGTGAAAAACAATCCATCAGTTCGTGGAAAACCTTTTCTGCCAACTTTAAGAGGGCCTTCCGAGCTTCTCATGCTGCCCGCGTCAAGGCCGACACCCTGGCAAACATAAAACAGCAGCCTGACGAACCTTTGAAAGCTTACCTGAGCAGATTCACGAACATCGCTGCTCGAGCCAGGGACGCAGACGACAGCTCCAAGCTCATGGCCTTGAGGATTGGGATCCTCGTCGGAGGCGGACTCTGGGAAAAGATACAGAGAAAGGGAGTCAGCACTGTAAACGAATTCCTAAATAGGGCCCAGGGATGGATAAACCTGGAAGAGGCGCGAGCATCAGCCGCGAGAACCAGCTAGGCCCCTGAGCAGCCCGCTGGAGTGGGAATGGATGTCGTGGCAGCGACACAAACCGTTACATAGAATAACCAGTTTGGTGGAGGCAAGAGAAAAGGGAGCAGCGAGGGCGGCCAGCACGGCCTAAAGAAGAACAAGTCCATAGAAAAATTTAAGCCAGTCTACGCGACTTATACTGAGCTCACACACACTAGGGAGAACATTTGTAACGCCCTGGGTAGCCAAGACCGTTACACTGTGTGTTTATAAAGTGCCAAACTTGCTAATCAAGTCATTTAATTTAAATCATGTTACTGAAACTATAAAGGAACTAGGGTTAAAAATGTTTTGGTCTCGAAAGCCACATTTTCATTAAGAAGCATCATCTGTTTACACAGGATCCCAAAAATATTAAGTTTAAAGTCTGTTTACAAAAGACACAAGGTTTATATACAATATCAGGCCATATTAAGGCAAAACAGACAGTTAGGCAATCCCTGTCCTGACCCACTCCTCGACCATGGCGATCTAACAATTGGCTATGTACATTCAACCCCGCAGCTCTCCACCTCAGGATTGGTCCAACTTGCCCTTGCCTTTACCTGCACCACGTAGCACCCGTGAGCCAAGGCCCATCAAGAGAACACAACAATAGAGCATAAGCAATCAATAGACAAATCAACATCCCATACTGCATCACATAATCTTAGCCACATAATCATTCAGTATAATCAAGTATTCAACATGCTAAACATATAAACTCATATCATACATCACTGCACAAGTGATAACTAGGGCTAGCGCTCTCAGGCTGCTCCCTCCGTTATCCCACTGACTCCGGCCCGCTTAAACCGAGCTCAGTGAATATTAAGCTGTCCTCGGCTACCAGTGGCCAAACCGCGCCCTGTGCGCAAATATAATGTACGACACTCTTAGGCCGCTTTTACATGTCCCATGGCGTAATACCATCATTGACACGATACAAGTATCGAGAGCACTTAGTCGCATCATAAACATATAACCGGGTGTAGTTCTCTTACCTTTCAATTCACTAGCTTTGATCCCTCGACTCCTTGAGCACGATCCCCCTCGAGCCCTAGCGCTCACCTAAACACAACCACGGGCCAAAGTCATCATCAATCCTCAAGTCCAAAACCTAGCCTCGGGGCCAATCCCGAGCCCCCGGGAAGTCCTAGTTGCACCAAACAAGGTGGTAGAACCAAACCCCAAACCCTAGGTCAAAAGCCCTTGCAAACAACCCTAAAATCCCCTTCAGAAGACAGGGTAGCGCTACAACGCTCATGGGAGGGCGCTACAACGCTACAAACAGAAGCAAAATCCCTCAGCAAGCTTGGCCTAGCGCTACAGCGCCCAAAGGCTAGTGCTGTAGCGCTAGTCACAGGCAGGCCAACACCAGTTTTTCCCTTCTGCGATTTTCTCGAACCAACCTCAACCAAAACTCCTCCAAATCCTTCCCAAACCCAAAAACAACCTTATGACCATACTCCACTCATCCCAAGCACCCGAAATACCTAGAACTCAAGCACATGCATCCCCAAACTCAAAATTCACCATAGCCACTCCTAAACACTAAAACTCAGCAGAAACCAGTTGAACAACAAAGTTGGAGTTTAGAATTTATACCTCTGGTGGAATTTCGACCTCAAGGTGCCTCTAGACTTCCTTGGCTTGCTCCTCCTTAGCCTTAGGCCTGAATTCCCTAAAGTTTCCATCCAATTCAAATTAAACACCATAGCTCAAAAAACAGAAACAGAAACTGAAGAACTCTAAAGTCTTACCTCAAGTGCTGATGAATCCTTGCTAAACCTCTGCCAATTCCTCAAACTTAGCTTAGAATCCTTGATGTTTAGTCTATCCCAGCTCTCCTCTGAGCTTTGCTCCAGAAATCCTCAAGAAACTGATGAAGGAAATGTAAACCGACCTAGAAAACTCTCTCTGTTTTCTCCCCTTTCTTTTCCCTTCCTTTTCCTTCTTTTTCAGACTTCTACACTTCTCTACACTTTCCACTAACATAAAGCCTTGGTAATACTTAACTCTTGTAAGCCAAATGACTATTATGCCCTCCCTATTAAGTCAAAACCCTTTAATCCACTTAAGGGCATTCTAGTAATTTTACCCCAATTCCCGCTAACTCCTCGAGTGTCTCTAATATTTCCTGCTTAACTTCCGATACCTAATTAATCACTAATAACATTCCTCAATGTCAAAATAGACCACAGTATACACACTAAATTCCCATTTATAGCCTTAAGCTCACCCCGAGCCGGGTATAAATCCCCGCCATGACTTTTTCGCTACTTTGCTCACTAGGAACGTCTCGAGTCACAGATCACAGATATATCCACATAATAATGTGGTCTCGACAATTATCACATATATCAAAGCAATTATGCCCATAATGGCCAAAATTACGGTTATGCCCTTCTAACCTAATCAGGGCCTACATGCATACTAATACACATAGTCATGCATCTCAAATATTCAAATAATCATATAACATGCTTTAAATCATAATCATGCATCTTAATCATTAAAACCACACATAATTCCCATTATGCCCTTCAGGCGCACTAATCAAGGCCCTTAAGCCTTATTAGCGAGTTTGGGTCGTTACAACTATCCCCTCCTAATGAGAATTTTGTCATCGAAATTTACCTGAACAGCTCGGGATACTGATCCCGCATCGCTGTCTCAAGCTCCCAGGTCGCCTCCTCGACCTTACTATTCCTCCACAGCACTTTAACTAGAGGAATCTTCTTATTCCGCAATACTTTATCTTTCCGATCCAAGATTTGAACCGGTTGCTCCTCATAAGCTAAATCTGCTTGTAACTCCAAATCTTCATACCTCAACATATGAGTCACATCTGAGACATACTTCCGAAGCATGGAGACATGGAACACGTCATGAACTCCAGATAACGATGGCGGCAAAGCTAACCTGTAAGCCACCTGACCAACCCTTTCCAGGATCTCGAATGGTCCAATGAATCTAGGGCTTAGCTTGCCCTTCTTTCCAAACCTCCTCACCCCTCGCAATGGTGAAACTCGGAGAAAGACGTGGTCCCCAACCTGGAACTCCACATCCCTACGCTTAGGATCAGCGTAGCTTTTCTGTCTACTCTGAGATGCGAGCATCCTAGCCCGGATCTTCCCTATGGCCTCACTTGTCTTCTAGACCATATCTGGCCCCAAATATCTCTTCTCACCCATCTCATCCCAATGAATGGGTGATCTACACTTCCTCCCATATAACATCTCATAGGGAGCCACTCCAATCGTTGACTGATAGCTATTGTTATACGAGAACTCAATCAACGGAAGGTACTTACTCCATGAACCCTCAAAATTAATCACACATGCTCTGAGCATATCCTCCAATACCTGGATCGTCCTCTCAGACTGTCCATCAGTTTGAGGATGAAAGGCTGTATTGAACTTCAACTGAGTCCCCAGAGCTTTCTGCAAACTACCCCAAAACTTAGAAGTGAAAATAGGATCCCGGTCTGACACTATAGACTTAGGAACCCCATGGAGACGTACGATCTCCCTCACATACAACTCAGCATACTGATCCATAGTATATGTTGACCTCACTGGAAGGAAATGGGCTGATTTGGTGTATCTATCCACTATTACCCACACTGAGTCATGAAGTCCTACTGTCCTAGGTAAACCTCCCACAAAATCCATAGTAATGTCCTCCCATTTCCATTCGGGAATACCCAAGGGCTGAAGCAACCAGCTTTCATAATGGAGTGGAGTTCGTCCCTGAGCAGCATCTACCCAAACAACAACGATTGGAGAGGCAACCAATCATATTCTCTGAGGAAGATGCCAGCCACGTCCAGTTCCCTCATAACGACCCTCTGGTCGTAGCCGTTCAGCTCGCTAATCGGAAGGTTAGGAGAGTACTGGTCGATAATGGGAGCTCAGTGAACCTGCTATTTCGGTCTACGCTGGAAAAGATGGGTTTATCTGTCACTAAGCTGAAAGCCACCTCCATGATGCTATACGGATTCTCTGGAGAAGGGTCGGCGGCAATAGGAACGATCGAGCTGGTGATCACCTTGGGAGAGGGACCTCAGACAGTCTCGAAACTCCTCGAGTTTGTGGTCATCGATTGTCCCACCGCGTACAATGATATTTTGGGCCGACCTACATTGATAGCGTTTGAAGCCATAACCTCCATCCGCGACCTCACGCTAAAATTCCCCTCTTCCTCGGGGATATACATGGTCCGAGGTGATCAGCTTGCTTCCAAGGAATGCTACAGCATTTCTATGAAGGGAAAATTAAAACCCAGGCAGTTAACAATGACCGTCCAGGGCGGGAATGAGGAATCTCAGGAACTTGTGCCTAGTCCTGAGATTGAAAAACCTCAGAGTGCCAAAGGGGAGAATATCATCTTAAATAATGATATCGACCCCATAATAGGCGAGGATAGATCTGAGCTCCAGGCCATCGAAGAGCTTGAGGAGGTAAACATCGATCCACAAGATCCCTCGAGGGTGGTAAAGCTTGGGAAAAATCTATGTAGCGAAAGGAAGGTGGAGCTGATTAAGTTTCTGCAGGAGAATCTAGACGTGTTCGCCTGGTCTCATGAAGACATGGTGGGATCAGTCCGAGCGTCATCATGCACACCCTCTACTTGGATAAAAGTGTGCCTGAGAAATCCCAGAAACAAAGGCGCCTAGGAACAACCCGAGCTGAGGCCCTAGAAGAGGAAGTAGCCCAGCTCCTAAAGTGCGGCTTTATCCACGAGGCAAAGTTCCCGATCTGGGTCGCCAATCCTGTATTGGTCCCGAAGCCCAATGGAAAATGGCGGACCTGCATCGACTTCTCCGATCTGAACAAAGCCTGCCCCAAAGATTGCTTCCCATTGCCAAGGATCGACCAATTGGTAGACGCAACGGCGGAGCATGAGCTCATGTCCTTTATGGATGCATACTCGGGCTATAATCAGATCGCCATGAATCCAGCAGACCAGGAACACACTAGCTTCATGACCTCAACTAACGTTTATTGTTACAGGGTCATGCCCTTCGGGTTGAAGAACGCCGGAGCTACATACCAGAGGTTGGTAAATAGGATGTTTGCCAACCAGATCGGGAAGAACATGGAAGTGTATGTTGACGACATGCTGGTCAAGTCGAAAACTGCCGATAACCATGTTCCCGATCTGGAGGAATGCTTTAAGATATTGAGAGAATACGGCATGAGGCTTAACCCCCAAAAATGTACTTTCGGGGTCGCATCAGGAAAATTCCTGGGTTTCATTGTCAATACCAGGGGAATAGAAGCAAACCCCGATAAGATCAGGTCACTAGTCGAGATTCCCTCACCTCGGTCGCGAAAGGGTGGCGACCCTTAATCAGTTTATTTCTAAATCTCTCGACAAGTGTCTGCCATTCTACAACCTGCTCTGGGGGAATAAGAAATTCGAGTGGACTGAGGAATGCGAACGTGCCTTCCTCGATCTGAAAGCACATTTAGCCGAGCCACCCGTATTATCCAAACCAACGGCAGAGAGCCTATTTTCCTTTACCTAGCTATCACGGAAGACGCAGCTAGCGCCGTATTAGTCCAAGAAGAGGACCGATCTCAAAAGCAAGTCTATTACATTAGTAAGAGGCTTCTCGGAGCTGAATCCCAGTATCCGTTGATGGAGAAGATGGCTTTCTGTCTCATTACGGCCTCCTGAAAGCTCAGGCTGTATTTCCAGTCCCACTCAATACATGTCATAACCGATCAGCCTTTAAGGCAGGTTTTGCAAAAACCTGAAGCATCGAGACGTCTATTGAAGTGGGCTATTGAACTCAGCCAATTTGAGATTTTGTACATACCGCGAACTGCAATAAAAAGCCAAGCCCTGGCTGATTTTGTGGCAGAGTGCACAGGATTCTGAGAAGATCCTATAGAAGAATTAGCCCAGGCCTCCTTAGCCCAGGCCTCATGGAAGGTCTTCGTAGATGGCTCATCTAACGAGAACGGCTCCGGGGCTGGAATCATATTGATATCCCCGGAAGGACATCGATTCCACTCAGCGTTGCGATTCGGATTCAAAGTGTCCAACAATGAGGCTGAATATGAAGCTTTACTGGCTGGGCTAAGGGTGGCCCACAAGCTGAAGGCCAGCTCCGTCCAGTGTTACAATGATTCCCAGCTCGTGGTAAACCAAGTGTTAGGGGAATACCAAGCACGAGGAACCAAGATGGCTACTTACCTAGCCAAGGTAAAGAAAGAACTATCTGCATTCGAGCGCAGATCAATCGAGCAGATACCTCGGGAACAGAATGCCAACGCAGACGCACTGGCAAAGCTCGCTACCTCTGGGGAGACGAAGACTTTGGGGTTAGTACCGGTAGATTTCTTGGAAAAACCAAGCATAGAGGAAGTCGGGGCGGAGGTCGAGATGATCGACGCCAGACCGACCTGGGTGACCCACATCCTCGAATATCTCACAGCAGGAAAGTTACCCAAAGAGAAAAATGACGCAAGGCGGGTACTTTACCAGGCTCCAAGGTATACAGTGATAGATGGGATATTATACCGGCGTGGACACTCTTTACCTCTCCTACGGTGTGTTCTGCCAGGCGAGGCAAAGACCATTTTGTAGGAGGTGCAAGAGGGTTTCTGCGGAGATCACACTAGGGGCAAAGCCTGGCCCTGAAGATATTAAGGCAAGGGTATTACTGGCCCACTCTGTCAAAGGACTTGATCTCCTACGTCAAAAAATGTGGCAAGTGCCAGCAATTTGCCACAGTTGCCCGAGCTCCCCTGGTCGAGCTGAAGATGATCTCGTCCCCGTGGCCATTCGCGGTCTGGGGAATTGACTTGGTTGGTGCCCTCCCTACTGGAAAGGGAGGAGTTCGTTACGCGGTGGTGGCTATTGACTACTTCACCAAGTGGGCAGAAGCAGAGCCCCTGGCAACAATCACTTCAAAAAGAGTCCTCAACTTCATGGTCAAGAGAATTATCTGCCGATTCGAGCTGCCAAAGAAGATCGTGTCAGATAATGGAACGCAGTTCGATAGCGACCCCTTCACCGAATTCTGTGAGAGGCACGACATTGTTAAAAGCTTCTCCTCTGTGGCCTATCCCCAGGCCAATGGGCAGGTCGAGGCCGTAAATAAGACGCTAAAGGCAAGCCTTAAGAAGAGTGGACGAAGCCAAGGGAGTTTGGCCCGAACAACTCCCCCAGGTACTATGGGCTTATTGGACCTCACATCGAATGTCGACGGGTCATACTCCTTTCTCCCTGGCTTTCGGGAGTGAGGCAGTCCTTCTTGTCGAAGTAAAGGTAGCCTCGCATAGAGTCCAGGCATTTGACCAAGACTGGAATGACGAATTGCTCTGTGCGTCCCTCGACCTGATCGACGAAAAACGAGAAGATTCACAACTGCAGCTCGCGCATTATCAACAAAAGGTCACTCGTTATTTCAATTCAAAGGTCAAGAAATGCGTCTTTAGCGTTGGCGACCTGGTACTCAGAAGAGTCTTCCTAACCAGTAAAGATCCCAAGGATGGAGTGTTGGGACCAAACTGGGAAGGGCCCTACCAAATAACCGAGGTTGTGAAAGAAGGAACCTACAAGCTAGCTTGGCTTAATGGAGAAGCAGTTCAACGGACTTGGAACGCTATCCACTTGAAGAAATATTATCAATAATATCTTTGTAAGGCTTAATTGGAAAGGCCATCTTTTGTTTATTAAGTAATAACAGCTAATCTTTTACACTATTGTATATGTTATGGGTGTAAACTCAAGTAACCATGAAAGACCCTTTCCTGCTTACTTGGGGGGCATATATCCTGGATATAACCAGGTCCTAAAACTTAGAAGTTAGTTCAAATTGATTGATCGATGTTTTTCTTAAAAAGCACAAGATATCGATAAAGAATTGACGCGAACTAAGTTTTCAAATTAATATCTTGGATATAACCAAGTCCTAAAACTTAGAAGTTACTTCAAATTGATTGATAGATGTTTTTCTAAAAAGCACGAGATATCGATAAAGAATTGACGTGAACTAAGTTTTCAAATTAATATCTTGGATATAACCAAGTCCTAAAACTTAGAAGTTACTTCAAATTGATTGATTGATATTTTTCTTAAAAAGCACGAGATATCGATAAAGAATTGACGCGAACTAAGTTTTCAAATTAATATCTTGGATATAACCAAGTCCTAAAACTTAGAAGTTAGTTCAAATTGATTGATCGATGTTTTTCTTAAAAAGCACGAGATATCGATAAAGAATTGACACGAACTAAGTTTTCAAATTAATATCTTGGATATAATCAAGAACTAAAACTTAGAAGTTAGTTCAAATTGATTGATCGATGTTTTTCTTAAAAAGCACGAGACATCGATCAAGAATTGACGCGAACTAAGTTTTCAAATTAATATCCTAGATACAACCAGGTCCTAAATCTTAGAAGTTCGTTCAAATTGATTAACAGATGTTTTTTCATAAAAAGCATAAGATGTCAATTATACCACCAACAGAAACTAAGTTAAACCACAAAAAATATATAAATAGATTGAAATAAATCCAAGGAAATAAATTGTTTTGAGGATAAAAAACCTCATAGTATAAAGTTACAAATGAAAATAAAAAAGAGGAGCAAAATTCCTAAGCCCCGGCAGGCTGCTTCGATGAAGTCACCCCCTCGGCATCCTGCTTGGTTGTGGTGGAAGTGTCCCCAGTCTCGGAGGGCGCCTCTTGTTGAAGGTGAGCTTTGAACTTCTCCAAGAAGGACTCCCACACGTCCGGCCCCAGGAAGGAGAAGTCACCATCCGGGTTGAAGACCCAGTAATGGTACAGCATGGTCTCCATGGAGGAGTTGGAGGATGCCCTCTTCGCCATATGGGTAGCCTTGGCTTCTTCAAGTTCCACCTTCACAGCGTTCAGGGCGACCTTGGTAGCCTCGGACTCTAGTAGCTTGGTTCGAGATGCCTCCAGCTCAGCCTGCACAGTCGCCAGGGCAGCTTTAACATCCTGCTCCCGTTGCTGAGCGGACGCAAGGGCGGCTTGGACAGCCTGATGCTCGCCCCTGATCTCTGCAAGCCTGGCCTTGGACCGGGATATGCTCCGGTGGAGGGCCAAAGTTGCCTGCAAGACAAAAAATATGTGAGGCGAGTGTCTTAGAAAATTAAGCAGAAAGAACCAGTGGTAAAGCGAGCTTACCATGAGGGTCATCCCCAATGAAGACTCCATCACGTTCTCGGGACTTCTCGTCTCGATCTCCCGCAAGTCCCTTGGGGTGGCGTTGTAGTAATGATCCACCGTATAGCTCGCGGTTTCGTAAACTGTCCCTCGAAAGGCCTCGGGGATTTTCTCCAGGGCCTGAGTGTTGACCGGGATGCGCACAGTGGGAGCCGGAGCTCCCAAGGTCTCGATTGGTACCTCCTTTTCCCGAGCAGGTACTGGAGGTCGCGGGGGAGGTGGAGCCATCTTCTCTACTGCAGGAGGGGGAGGAGGCACTTTCTCCATCGCGGGGGGATCCTGGTTTTTCCCCTTGGTCGAGGACTTGGAGGAAGTCCTGACAGCTTTCTTCGCCAACCGGAGCCTTTTCACCAAGGGCCCGGGTGGCCCGGAGGAAGGGTTTCCCCCTTGGAACATAGATCGCAGATCGTTACCCTTGGGCTGCGACATCTCCTTGTCTGAAACAAAGAAAATATCATTAGTATGCATGTAAAAATACTTTGATAACAAAAAAGCTAAAGTATGTATTGAAAAAGGGTCCTACCCTCCGAGCTAGAGGAGGAATCTATTTTCACGACCTCTGGCCCCAGGGCTTCTACGAGGGAGTCTAAGATGATGACTTCACGGGTGAGAAGAGGCTCTGGGTCCGGATCCGCCTCAAGACTAGACTCCTCTATGTACTGCCTAAGACCCGGAGCTACTACACCCTCTAGAAGTGAGGGCTACGACCTAAGATTGGTCCCGTACTCCCCAAAAAAGGCCGACCTAAAGGCCAGGGTATTTAATAACTACTACAGTACCCCTAGGGCGGCCCATATCATAACGCAACACGAGCTGGTCAACACACTGGAGTAGAGTGATGTTGAGATCTGGGTCGTTTTGGTGGCGGTGAACGAGTTGGCTGGGGTTAAACCTAGCAAGCCGTAGGTCTGCCGCGACCTTGTCTAAGTCCCTAAATAAGTAAGGGTTACCTTGGCCGGAGAGGCCGGCTGCTGCCCTGGACTGGGTCCTCTCTGCATTGACCTCCTGAGCGACCTCCAGATCCCGCTTCCGGCGCACGAGGGGCACCTCGTCCTCCTCGTCCTTGTAATGCCCTGGTTACCCCAGAACAGTTACGGTGAACGGTGAACCAGAAATTTGACCCGCTACCCGAGTCCTTTGGTTAAAAACGTGCTCTAAGTATGATTAACAGGTTAAGGTGGAAAATTAATAAAAAGGAATGGATATTTTTCATTAAATACTGCTCTGCAGAGCTAATCAAAACATTTACAAATTGTTCTCAGTACAAAATGGTCATTACTGTTTCAAATTACAATCCCGCCGACCTAAGCGAAAAAATAGGGTAAACCCCCTAGTTCCTCTGCCTTGGCCGTGGTGGTCAAGCGGCCGCATATGTACACATCACCACCTAAGCTCTCCACTCAAGGCTGGGTGAGCTTTTCTTTCCCTTTATCGTTACTACATAGCACCCATGAGCCAAGGCCCAGCAAGAAAAGCATAATAAAACATGATATAATATCAACAATGATCGTAATAATCATTCAGGACCAGCAGTCCAAACAAATAGGTGACAGTCGCAAAAGTCACAAAAGTGGGGACATCACCCTTTAGCCATGTGACGATAGGTTCACCAGGGCTTAACAGATAAGTGAGCATTTCACTAGCTTTAATAGGATAGGTGCATGGTGATTAGTCACCAACACAACCTTCCTCATGACTCTAGAGTCATAACTATGGAACAACGTTCCCTAGCCATGTGACAAACAGTCATCGGGGCCACATGCCCTGGCTCTGAATAACTAGTCTCAGACTAGCCAAGCGCTTATAAGTTCATCGACCTTAGGGTTGGTCCAGTGTTAATGCCTTAGAGCCATTCAACACTGATATCGACTAGATCTAATCTTCATTTGGCTCGACGTTCATGACGCTATGCCATTTTTGACTCTTAGGTCAGTGTCCCTGACTAGTCAGTACATATACAGATAATCAACATTCACTAGCATTTAATATGCAATCCATGTACACATCTATCAATAAACATGCCTCAATAGCCAACACGCATGTCATATATACACAGGGTGCAGTTTTCTTACCTTAGGTTCGAGCGAGAAGTATAATAAGGACGACCCCTGAGAACAATCGATCTTTTAGTTCCTTAGCGGTTACCTAATCACAACCAATTATAACCTCCATTAATGAGAATCCACAATAATAGGGTCTTAACCTAAGCACCACTCTTGAGACCTCGAAACATGCCCACACGGTGAGTAGATTCGATCCCGGGCCTTAAGGATTGAAACCCCAAGTCAAAAATCCTTAAAAACACTAAAAATGGGACTTTGAAGGAACAGGGTAGTGCTACAACGCTCAACCCCTACCGCCCTAGTGCTAGACTCAGAACCACCAACATGCCAAAAAGCCTCCTGAGGAGCACTGTAGCGCCCTAGGGTGGGCGCTATAGCGCTACCTCCAGACCAAAACTCCCCTGAACCGACCTTCTTCATCTCCTTCGATTCCAACCTGATTTCCAAGCTTCCAAATCCCATTCTTAATGCCAAATGAACCCAAAAACCATCCTAACACACCCCAAACATCACAAGCATAGAAAACCTAGCCAAAACTCCCAACAAAACCCAATATTCACCCTAGAAATCACAGCTGTAAAACAAGACCAAAACAGGGCAAACCAGAGAATTCTATGGTTAGAAACTTACCCAAAGCTCAGCTTATGATGCTCTTCAATGGTGGAACAAACCCCCAAGCTCCCAAGGCTTGCTTCCCAAGCTTGAATCCTCAAGATTGGTTCAAAAATCACAAAGAAAGGTGAAGAGAAGAAGGTACGGGAGAACTCAAAAACTTGCTCTGTTTTACTACCTTCTTTCAGCCAACACTAAGTATATCTATCCTAGGGGTGAAATGTCCATTTTACCCCTAGGTCAATTAATAGTTTCTAAAGGCTCCCAAGGGCATATTTGGTACTTTCCTCCTATCTCGTTAATCATAATTAACGCTCTCCAATTCCCGCTATTCTCGATAATCTCAAACACCAATAATTCACATCCCGTTACCCTCTAATACCCGATAACACTCTAATCATTAAAATCACTCCGAGACTCAACCCGAGCCTCACACTTAAACCTATTGCGACTAAACCGCTAATCAATATTCCAGGAACGTCTCATGCCGAATAGCTCGAACAAACCCACATTATAATGTGGTCTCAACACATATCATCGACATGCATACAATTATACAATTATACCCTCAACGGGCCAAGTTACCATCACACCCATGTAATTAAAATGTGGACCCACATGCATGCATTTAACATCATATTATAATATAATTCACATATACATGCATAATATCATTTAATGGCATAATTAAACAAGTATGGCCCTCCCGGCCTACTAATCCCGCCATTAAACCACATCAGAGAATTCAGGGCATTACAACTATCCCCTCCTTATAGAAATTTCGTCCTCGAAATTTACCTGAACAGCCGGGATACTGATTCTGCATATCTGACTCCAGCTCCCAGGTCGCTTCCTCGACCTTGCTGTTCCTCCATAATACCTTAACCAAAGGTATCGTCTTATTCCTGAGGACCTTATCTTTTCTGTCGAGTATCTGGACAGGTTGTTCCTCATAGGAGAGATTTGCCTCAAGCTCTAGATCTTCATAGCTCAAAATATGATTAACATCAGACACATACCTCCAAAGAGCTGAAACATGAAATACATTATGCACGACCGATAACGCCGGAGGCAAAGCCAACCTGTAAGCCACCTGACCAATCCTCTCCAGGATCTCAAATGGACCTACATATCTGTGGCTCAGCTTGCCTTTCTTCCCAAACCTTCTCACCATTTTCCATGGAGAGACTCTAAGGAAGACATAGTTTCCTACCTGGAACTCCACGTTCCTGCATTTGGGATCTGCATAGCTCTTCTGTCTACTATGAGAAGTAAGCATTCTAGCTCTAATCTTCTCAATGACCTCATTGGTCCTCTGAACTGCCTCAGGACCTAAGTATCTCCTTTCACCTGTCTCATCCCAATGAATGGGAGACCTACATTTCCTACCATACAGCATCTCATAAGGCGCAACCCCAATGGTAGACTGGTAACTGTTGTTGTAGGAGAATTCTATCAAAGGCAGATACTTACTCCAAGATCCACCAAAGTCCAGCACACATGCTCTCAGCATGTCTTCCAATATCTGGATCGTCCTCTCAGATTGCCCATCTGTCTGAGGATGATAAGCAGTACTGAACTTCAATTGTGTCCCCATGGCCTTCAGCAAACTCCCCCAGAACTTGGAAGTAAAAGTAGGGTCCCGATCTGACACGATCGACCTAGGCGTACTATGAAGCCGCACGATCTCTCTCACATAGATATCAACATACTGGTCAACTGTATAAGTAGTCCTCACTGGCAGAAAGTGAGCTGACTTGGTGTAGCGATCCACTATCACCCAAATAGAATCATGCTGACCAACAGTCCTGGGTAAGCCCACCATAAAATCCATTGTGATGTCTTCCCACTTCCACTCTGGGATATCCAGAGGCTGCAATAATCCTGCCGGCCTCTGATGCTCAGCCTTGACCTGTTGACATGTCAAGCACTTAGCCACATACTCAACTACATCTCTCTTCATCCATGGCCACCAATACAACGATCTCACATCCTGATACATCTTCATGGTGCCTGGGTGCAAAGAGTAAGGTGTAGTATGAGATTCATACAGAATCTCTCATCTCAAAGCAGTGTCTAATGGAACACATATCCGCCCCTTGTATCTCAACAAGCCTAGCTCAGACACTGAATAATCTCTGGACACTCCAGCCAGAACATCCTCTCTAATCTTGATCAGCTGTGGATCACTCAGCCGACCCTCCTTAAATCCCTCTAACAGTGTAGACTGTAGTGTAATATTAGCCAACTGGCCCACCAGAAACTCTATACCAGCTCTGGTCATATCATCAGCTAACTCCCTGGCTATGAGCCTCATACCATGAATCTGCCCCAGACCCTTCCGGCTTAAAGCATCAGCTACCACGTTGGCTTTTCCTGGATGATACAGGATCTCACAATCATAATCTTTTACTAATTTCAGCCAACGCCTTTGCCTCATATTCAAGTCTTTCTGGGTGAAGAAGTACTTCAGGCTCTTGTGGTCTGTATAAATCTCACACTTCTCTCCATAGAGATAGTGCCTCAATATCTTCAGAGCAAAGACCACAGCTGCTAACTCTAAATTGTGAGTAGGATATCTCTTTTCATACTCCTTCAACTACAAGAAGCATAGGAAATTATCTTCTCTGATTGCATCAAAACACAACCCAATCCCTGATGAGAAGCATCACAGTAAATCACAAACTTCTCCTGACCTGTTGGAAGACTCAGGATTGGAGCTGAAATTAATCTCTGCTTCAGAACCTGGAAGCTGTTCTCACATTTATCTGATCACACAAATTTCTGGCTCTTGCGTGTCAGCTCAGTCAATGCACTAGCTGTAATGCCCCAAATTTCCTAATAAGGTTGAGGACCTTGATTAGGAGGCTGGGAGGGCCATAATTGCTTTATTATGCTATTTAATGATAATATGCATGTTTAGGTGTATTAAATATGCATGTGAACCCATTGTGATTAATTGGGTGATTTTCATATTTTGGCCATTTCGGGCATTTTTGGAATATATGTGAAATGGGCGTGGTGCTTTGTTATTATTTGGTTATGCCAGGGTTACCAGCACAAGACGATCCTAGGAGGTAAGCTAGTGGGAAAGTCACAATGGGATTTAAGTTTGACTTGGAGTAAGTCAAGGGGTATTTAGAGCATTACCGGGTTATTGGGTAATGGGAATTAATATTTGGTGATAAATTGGGAGTTAGTAAGACCAGGGGGAAATTCTGGAAGTTTTGACTATAATATCCCCGGGGGTGTTTTCGGGACCCCGAGCATTAGGTTTTATTGGAAGCTACTTAAGCTTGAAGTAACCTTTTAAGAAAATAAAAAGAACGTTCTGTACGTTCTCTCTCCCTAAAGTTCCCTTTTCGTTTCCCGATCGCGTTTTCGAAGGTATCTTGAGTTCTAGGACTCGGATTCAATCGAGGATCGAGGCATAGCAATCCTAAGGAAAATTAGAAGCTTATTAGCCGGAGGATTTAGTTGGAAATAACTCAATTGGAGGTAATCCAAGTTTAAGTTTTATGTTTTTAAAAGTTTTTAAGCTTGAATTGGATTTTGTGAATCGTTGAGTTTTTAGTTTGTTTGAGCTTCAGGTTTTGGACCATTGGGAAGTTTGGGAACTTTGATTTGATGATTTGGAGATGTTTGGATGGGTTTTTGGAAGGTTTTAAAGTGGGAAAAATGAAGAAAAATGGCTGGTGCGAAGTTGGGCCGCGACCTTGTTCTTGGGTGCCGCGGCCCTAACTTGAAGAAGATGGAGGAGGCTCTGCCAGGGGGGCGGGTCGTGGCATGGCCATGTAAGGCCGCGGCCCTTAAGGGAAAAATTGCCCAAAAGTGTGTTTTTGCGATGGAAACTTAGCTCCAAGGGCCTAGGATCGATCCTACTACTTAGTTGAGTGGGATTCGATGTTCCGGAGGCTTGGGTTGGGCTTGGAAGTATTTATTTACTCATTTTGATGAGGTTTTATATTATGGTTGTGACTAGGTTAACACTAGAGGCTTGCGATCAGGATCGTGCTTGTGGCTCATTTGTTGGTAACCTATGCTTGGACCGAAGGTAAGAAAACTGCACCCCATGTGTGACATGCATGGCTATTTATGATGCATGTTGGATGTTTAAATGTAAACATTGATAGCATAATGAATGCTTGGCAACTTTGCCCATTTGCATATGATTATTACTGAGGCATGCTGGATGATTAAGTGTGATGCATGTGATGCACGAGGAACATGTGATTAGGGCATGCCATGAATGATGAACATGAGAGTGGTCAGAGCTTGAGTCTCTGTGTTTGTGCATGATCATTATTATGCTCACAATTGTTAAGTAAGCATGTTGAATGCCTCATCTTTGGATGTGTGACATATGATATATGTTTGATAGCATTGCTTACTTGTGCATGACTCTGACTAACTAGTAAGAATTGGCAAAGGTGTTAGTATCAACTGTGAAGCTGTGACTTATTAGTCAGGTTCGGCAGTGGTACTGGGCACTGGTCACATTGGGCTGACTCACTAGTCAGGACGGCCTTAGCGTGTTCCACGCAAGCCATGTCGATCAGATCAAATCGAACTTCTGCATTGAATGACTCAAAGAGCATTAATACAGGACCGACCTCAAGTTCGATGAATATAAACAAGCGCTTATCTAGCCAAAGGCTAGTCATTTAGAGCCAAGGCTAGTGAGCCCGTGACTGTTAGGTCACATGGCTATGGGCACCAGCCCTCAGTGACATGCTTGTCAGTCACTCATTTGATAAGAGCCATTGCAGGAAATCCCAGGTAACGGTGTCGTTACACGGCTATGGGCACTGAGGCCCTAGTGACTTGTTTGTCAGTCACTCAGTATGGTTTACCAGAACCTCAAGTGATATTCACTCATCTGATCAGAGCTATGAGCTCTGTATGATCATTTTGATCATCATATGCATGGCTTCGGGCACCGAGGCCCCTAGTGACTTGCTTGTTGGTCACTCAGCATGGTTTATCGGAACCTCAAGTGTTGCGACACTCATCTGATTAGGATTGACTTGATAGTCATCCAATCAGAAGGGCAGGATTTCTTATCTGAGCCCCTAGAGCCAGGGCTAGCGAGCCCCGTGACTGTTAAGTCACATGGCTATGGGCACCGGCCCTCAGTGACTTGTTTGGCAGTCACTCATCTGATTAGGTGTGACTTGAGGGTCCTCCAATCAGAAGGGCAGGATTTCTTATCCTGGATACCCTAGCTTTGTTTGAACTCATTTGCATGCTGAATAGAGCTATGTTTGCTAGGCATGCCAGATATGATTTGATATCATGATATGACTGTTTATGAGCATATGAGTTTTCTTGCTGGGCTTCGGCTCATGGGTGCTTTGTGGTGCAGGTAAAGGCAAAAGAAAGCTAGACCATCCTTGAGTTGGAGAGCTTAGGTGATGACGTGTACATATGCAGCTACTCGACCAATACTTGGGCGAGGTTTGAAAGAGGAACTAGGGATAAACCCTGTTTTGCCGCTTAGAACGGCCTGTTGTAAATATTCTCTTGTAATAGACTCTGAAATTATATTTTTGGGATCCCAATGTATACAGTAAACGTTCTAGTGAAACGTTATATCTTAACCAAAATTTTTAATCCCTAAACCGCTAATCATACTTAGTTACACGTTTATGGCCAAACGACTCGATTAGCGAGTTTAGCACTGTTTGCAATGTGCACTGTAGCGGTCCCTGGAGTTGGGGCATTACACTAGCAATCTTTGAGAACCCTTCCACGAAACGCCTATAATACCCTGCCAATCCAATGAAACTTCTAACCTCAGAAGCATTCTTTGGCCTCGGCCAATCTCTGACCGCTTCGATCTTTGCTGGATCCACTTTAATCCCCTCCTTGTTGACAATATGCCCAAGAAAAGATACCTGAGACAACCAGAACTCACATTTCTTGAATTTAGCAAATAGTCTGTGTTCCCTCAGTCTCTGTAGAACCAACCTCAAGTGATACTCATGTTCTGACTCTGACTAAGAATACACCAGAATATCATCAATGAAGACAATCACAAACTGGTCCAAATAATCCTTGAATACTCTGTTCATCAAATCCATAAAAGCAGCAGGGGCATTAGTCAATCCAAATGACATAACTAGAAACTCATAATGCCCATACCTGGTACGGAAAGCAGTCTTAGGTATATCTCCCTCCTTGACCCTCAACTGATGATAACCAGAACGAAGGTCGATCTTTGAGAATACCTTCTTGCCCTGCAACTGATCGAACAGATCATCTATCCTTGGCAAAGGATACTTATTCTTAATTGTGAGCTTATTCAATTCCTTGTAATCAATACACATTCTCAGAGAACCATCTTTCTTCTTTACAAACAGAACTGGCGCACCCCAAGGTGAAAAGCTAGGTCTGAAAAAACCCAAATCCAACAGTTCTTGCAACTATACTTTTAATTCTTTCAACTCAGCTGGGGCCATTCTGTAAGGCGCTCTAGACACTGGCTCCATCCCTGGTGCCAGTTCTATAACAAACTCAATTTCTCTATGCGGTGGCAACCCTGGAAAATCTTCTGGAAACACATCCAGAAACTCACAAACTAACCTGGTATCCTCTGGTCTCACTGGCACGACCTGAGTGGCATCAACCACACTAGCTAAGAATCCAATGCAATCTCCTTGCAATAAATCCCTAGCCCTCAATACAGAAATCATAGGAATACGAGGTCCATGCACAGCACCAAAAAACACAAAAGGATCCTCACCTTCAGGCTCAAAGGTGACCATTTTCCTTCTGCAATCAATGGTTGCCCCATACTTTGCCAACCAGTCCATACCCAATATCATATCAAAGTCAGTCATAACCAACTCTATTAAATCTACCGACAACTCTCTGCCTTCCACTGTCACTGGCAAAGATCTGATCCACCTCCTGGATACCACTAACTCTCCAGTGGGTAACAAGGTACCAAACCCCATAGCATAAAAATCACAAGGTCTACACAATCTATCAATAACACTACTAGCAACAAAAGAATGTGTAGCACCGGAATCAATCAACACATTATAAGGGGTTCCAACACTAAGAAGCTGACCTGTAACAACTGAGGGAGAAGCCTCAGCTTCTGCTTGAGTCAACACGAACACTCGAGCCGGGGCCGAGCTGTCCGCCTTTCTGGGTTCTTCTTTTCTTGCCTTAGGGAAATCCTTTTTAAGATGACCCACTGCTCCACATGAGAAGCAAGCCTTTGCCCTACACTCTCCCAAGTGATGCCTCTTGCATCTGGGGCACTCTGGATAAGACCTCCAGGCTTCACCACCACCTGGACGACCCATAGAAATACCACGGGGCCGTCTGTCAGGACCTGGAACTGGGAAGGTGTCAGGAACCTTCCTCTTCTGATCACTGGGGCCAACACCCCTACCAGAACCCACAAATGGAGGACCTAGCCTCCTGAAATCGTTTATGGCTACACTGTCACGCCAGATCTTGATCTCTGCACTCTCAGTTGTGAGTGCCTTCTCCACCACCTGTGCATAGGTAGTAACCCCTACCACAGTGGTGATACGTACATCTCGGGCTAATCTGGGCTGTAGCCCCTGCAAGAATCTCTCTCTCCTGGTCCCATTAGTGGGCACCAGCTCCTTGGAAAACATTTCCAAACGATCGAATTTCAAGGCATACTCAGTAACTGATAAGTTCCCCTGAAGTAGCCTAATGAAATCCTCGGCCTTCGTCGCTCTAATAGCATCATTATAATATTTTTCATTAAATAGAGTCTGAAACTCTTCCTAAGTCAAAGCATTCACATTCTTTGTCTGGGTAATCACTTCGCATCAAATCTGGGCATCCTCCCGAAACATATAGGTGGCACAGGCCACCCTCTCATTACCAGATACCCTCATAAAGTCAAGGATAGTGGTAATCATACTCATCCATTGTTCAGCCTTGGCAGGATCTGCACTGCCCTAAAATACTGGAGGTTGTTGCTTCCTGAACCTTTCATACAAAGGCTCCCATTTATTTCCAACCTCAGGCAGCTGCCCAGCTACTGACACCGACACAGGAGGTGCCTCTGATCCACTGGCCACTATAGGCCCTTGCTGTTGTTTCAGGAGACGTAACTCTTCTCCCTGTTTTAATATAGTAGCCTGCAGATCACTGACTATCTGCTGCCAGTTTACAGGAGCTGGCTGTGGAATCTGAGACTGGTCATTTTCCTAACCCTAGCTATTATAATTATTCTGGCCCTGATCACTCTGGCCAGCAGAAGTGTCTGTCTGCCCTGGATTCATAATTCTGTCATTGATACCTTGCTGAAATAATGGTCAATACGGCCAGTCAGGTAGTAATAACTAAACCTCTTGCTGCCTTACGGTCCAAGAACAAGCAGACAATTATCACATTCCACAGTCATACAACATATATAAGCAGATACATGTCTATAGCATTTAGCACTCAGCATGCATCACAATCAATCATACTTATAAGTATGTTCCAGCAATTCCCAGTACTAATAAGCACACAGTTGCTGAGGATATAATATTTTAGGGCATGGGTTTAACATAGTGCTTCATGCATACAGGTAAAGCATATATGCTGTATTTAAGCAGTCATACACATAACTACATAAATAGTTACCAAACCATGAGTCGAGCTTGACTTCAGTGATGTGTGTACATGCCCAGCCAGTCTATAGGAACCCTAACCTTGGCATTTCTTTGATACCAAGTTGTAACGCCCTGGTTACCCTAGAACAGTTACTGTGAACGGTGAACCGGAAATTTGACCCACTACCCGAGTCCTTTGGTTAAAACACATGTTCTAAGTATGATTAACAAGTTAAGGTTGAAAATTAATAAAAAGGAATGGATATTTTCATTAAATACTGCTCTGCAGAGCTAATCAAAACATTTACAAGTTGTTCTTAGTACAAAATGATCATTACTGTTTCAAATTACAATCCCACCGACCTAAGCGGAAAAATAGGGTAAACCCCCTAGTTCCTCTGAGAACGCCTTGGCCGTGGTGGTCAAGCAGCCGCATATGTACACATCACCACCTAAGCTCTCCACTCAAGGATGGGTGAGCTTTTCTTTCCCTTTACCGTCACTACATAGCACCCATGAGCCAAGGCCCAGCAAGAAAAGCATAATAAAACATGATATAATATCAACAATGATCGTAATAATCATTCAGGACCAGCAGTCCAAACAAATAGGTGACAGTCGCAAAAGTCACAAAAGTGGGGACATCACCCTTTAGCCATGTGACGATAGGTTCACCAGGGCTTAACAGATAAGTGAGCATTTCACTAGCTTTAATAGGATAGGTGCATGGTGATTAGTCACCAACACAACCTTCCTCATGACTCTAGAGTCATAACTATGGAACAACGTTCCCTAGCCATGTGACAAACAGTCATCGGGGCCATACGCCCTGGCTCTGAATAACTAGTCTCAGACTAGCCAAGCGCTTATAAGTTCATCGACCTTAGGGTCGGTCCAGTGTTAATGCCTTAGAGCCATTCAACACTGATATCGACTAGATCTAATCTTCATTTGGCTCGACGTTCATGACGCAATGCCATTTCTGACTCTTAGGTCAGTGTCCCTGACTAGTCAGTACATATACAGATAATCAACATTCACTAGCATTTAATATGCAATCCATGTCCACATCTATCAATCAACATGCCTCAATAGCCAACACGCATGTCATATATACACAGGGTGCAGTTTTCTTACCTTAGGTTCGAGCGAGAAGTATAATAAGGACGACCCCTGAGAACAATCGATCTTTTAGTTCCTTAGCGGTTACCTAATCACAACCAATTATAACCTCCATTAATGAGAATCCACAATAATAGGGTCTTAACCTAAGCACCACTCTCGAGACCTCGAAACATGCCCACACGGTGAGTAGATTCGATCCCGGGCCTTAAGGATTGAAACCCCAAGTCAAAAATCCTTAAAAACACTAAAAACGGGACTTTGAAGGAACAGGGTAGTGCTCCAACGCTCAACCCCTAGCACCCCAGTGCTAGACTCAGAACCACCAACATGCCAAAAAGCCTCCTGAGGAGCGCTGTCTACCTCCAGACCAAAACTCCCATGAATCGACCTTCTTCATCTCCTTCGATTCCAACCTGATTTCCAAGCTTCCAAATCCCATTCTTAATGCCAAATGAACCCAAAAACCATCCTAACACACCCCAAACATCACAAGCATAGAAACCCTAGCCAAAACTCCCAACAAAACCCAATATTCACCCTAGAAATCACAGCTGTAAAACAAGACCAAAACAGGGCAAACCAGAGAATTCTATGGTTAGAAACTTACCCAAAGCTCAGCTTATGATGCTCTTCAACGGTGGAACACACCCCCAAGCTCCCAAGGCTTGCTTCCCAAGCTTGAATCCTCAAGATTGGTTCAAAAATCACAAAGAAAGGTGAAGAGAAGAAGGTACGGGAGAACTCAAAAACTTGCTCTGTTTTACTACCTTCTTTCAGCCAACACTAAGTATATCTATCCTAGGGGTGAAATGTCCATTTTACCCCTAGGTCAATTAATAGTTTCTAAAGGCTCCCAAGGGCATATTTGGTACTTTCCTCCTATCTCGTTAATCATAATTAACGCTCTCCAATTCCCGCTATTCTCGATAATCTCAAACACCAATAATTCACATCCCGTTACCCTCTAATACCCGATAACACTCTAATCATTAAAATCACTCCGAGACTCAACCCGAGCCTCGCACTTAAACCTATTGTGACTAAACCGCTAATCAATATTCCGAGATCGTCTCATGCCGAATAGCTCGAACAAACCCACATTATAATGTGGTCTCAACACATATCATCGACATGCATACAATTATACAAATTATAACCTCAACGGGCCAAGTTACCATCACATCCTTGTAATTAAAATGTGGACCCACATGCATGCATTTAACATCATATTATAATATAATTCACATATACATGCATAATATCATTTAATGGCATAATTAAACAAGTATGGCCCTCCCGGCCTACTAATCCCGCCATTAAACCACATCGGAGAATTTGGGGCATTACAGTCCTCGTCCTCATCCGCGGCTGCCGTTGCTCCGGGCTGGCTTTGAGACAAAAGAAATAAAGGATGTCCACCGACGTGGGGACCTCCCATTCCTACTTCAGTAACAAATACTTCAACCCCGCTAACAGACGGTAGGAGTTAGGGGGGAGCTGGAAGGGAGCCAGTTTCACGTAATTTAAGAAGTCCGCGAAATACTGGTCCAGGGGAAGAAAGGCCCCAGCCTTAAGATGTTCATCCCTCCAGGCTACGAACTCCTCATCGAACGGCGCGCAGCTTCGCTCCCCCTCAAGGGGAGGTCGGGCGTCCAGGGCGCCCCTCCCTATCTCTATATTGTGGGAAAGCATTATCTTGTTAACTTTCCCCTGGGTGGTGACCTTCGTGGAAATCCTCTCGGCCTAGAAAAAGGCGTCGGGTCCCACCTCGACCTCCTTCTCCACGGTGGGACCAAAGTTGGGGATCGGGGAGTCTGTTGCCACCTCTTTCCCTTTGCTGGCTTGCTGGGAAGACGAGCTGCCATCACTCTTTTTGGATGCGCTCTTCTTGGGTCCCATTTGGTCGCCTAACGAACAAAGAAGAAAGTTTAGAAAAGGTGACCTAAGCATAAGAAAGAATCTAGCGCGAAGAAGGGTTTCCTTTACATGGGTTGAGGTAATATAAGCCCGCGGACAGTGAGACCACGCGGTTTTATGAACACGCGCCTGTGCTCCCAACGGGTCCCCGATTGCTCGGGATCTGTGTGTTAGGAGGGTCTGGATAAAGTTTGCCTTGGAAGGAAATTTTCGAAAGGCAAAACCGCCTGTGAAGTGTGTCCCCTAAGCTACCCGGTTTTTTCACCCTAGAAACTGGTTGTTCCAAACAGGCATAACATTTTTTACCCAGAAAATCACCCCAGAACTTTGTCCTATGAGTCATGTTCCTATGCATCCTCTTTCCTACGGTCAATACCCCTAGGATAAAATCCTACGCACAAAATACCAGCAAAGAAAAACAAAAGACAAACAACCTACTGCATGCGACTGAGAAGAAAGTTTACCTAAGCAAGAAAAAGGGAAAACATTTAAAGCATGCAACTAACGGAGGAGTTGCATAAATCTTTTGCTGCGTAAAGGCTGAAAGGAGCGTCTGGGTTGAAATCCTGTTGGAATCGCTAGTACCAGAGTCATGAAAGAACCCTCATGTCTAAAACTCAAGAATGTCGGGAATAGTGACCGGAAGAAAGAAAGGGTTTTGAGATTGAGAAGAAAGAAGAGGATAATTTTTTTAAATAAAAGGGTGGCTCATGCGAAAGGTGGCCAGCCTTATCTATACGTAAAAGGCCAAAGGATGAGGGCCATTCGATTGTCTTGATGTGGGATACGAGGATCACAACTCGAAAGACGAAACGACGGCCGAAGATAGGCTAGGCCATTTAATGCGGTTCTTGGAAGACAGACCGTCACCAACTACAATGCTCCACGTATCCGATACCAGTGTAATGGGTGGGATATGAAGAGTCCAAAAAGAGGCCTAAAATCCCCCACTGTGGCCACAGGTGACGTCATATGCCACAAGCAGGGGCTTGGGGGGAAAATGTACGCCCTAAATATCCACGGGTTATTAGCGAGCTGGAAAAGGGCATAATTCCATCAGCCACGTGGAAGCCACCTACCCGGAGCTGCTGTTACAAGTCTCTACCTTTCTAGCTCGAGATAGCCAAAGGTTTAGTAAGATTACTAAGGCATCGGATCAGCAGCGTGGACACCACGAGCTGAGACTACATCAAGCTCAGGGTACGAGCTTGAGTTGACACCTCCGACCCTTTATAAAGTCAACCACGCAATGTAAATGTGCATATATCAGACATCACGTGTCTACTCCATTCCTGAATTCTCTGACACGCAGCATAAACGTGCATGTTCAGACACCCCACGACTGGTTTGGGCCATGCGGCCCATTATCCCCCTTACCTATTGATTAGACCACACTTCATTGTCAGGTTTTAGGAATTATATAGAATCTTTGGATTAAATACTGTAACTACGGTTCACTAGTATTATGAATACATGTAATCTAGATTTGAATTTCTGATATAGTAGGACATCTTAGTGGAGATACTTTGTATAAAGTAGTTATACATGAACAGGATCCGATATGTTATTAATACTTAACTGAATACCGTTTGTTTTATACGTATTAATTAAACATATCAATAAGATGATCATATAAAAAGTGATCTTAATCATGAAGTTATTATGAACTCTTGTTTATGTCATTTTGGTTCTTTGATTCACTCATTATGGTTTGTCAAAATGATCAGGCTGAAAACTTTTGTTTTAGGAACTCGTTGATTTGAATGGCTGGGGACATAATATACAAATATCTAATCTATATCTTTCCGAGAGGAATTGAATAATGGTTCTCTTAAGGGTTAGCTTTTGAAACTGAAAGGTTATTGAGCTCAAATTCATAAATCAATTTATGAATTAACATTCACTAGTAAAGTTAATGGCACTAAGGAAACAAGAAACAATTAAAGAGGTAAAACCGTATCTTATACCTACTTTAATTATGAATCATTGATAAAGGATTGAATTGTATGTAATGATTAAATCGATAGATGCTTTTTACATTTAAAAAGTACTCGGTAAATAAATGTCTATAATTACAAGAGTGCAGTCTTATATTTTTAGTGGAATAATATTGAGATTAATAAATTAAGATTATTATATTAAAGTGTTTTAATTAATAATCTAAATTTATTGGAGCTCCAATTTATACATCCATAGTTCCCAGAGATGGCTCTATCAACACTATTCAGGGTAAGAGTTGAAATAGGGAAAAATCAGGGAATTTTTTTTAAGAAATTTTTCTTCACGCTCAAATATGTAAATGAGATAAATTAATCAATTAATATATTGATTTTCGAAATTAATTAATTAATTAAAATTTTTAAAATAATTTTTTAAATAAAATGGTAATTTTCAAAAATATTATTTAAATAATTAGAATAATTAATTTTGAATTAATTAGTTTTATTTATTTAAATAATGTGAAAAAATATTTCATAAAAATCAACATTTGTTTAAATTAATTTGAAAATTATTCATTAATTAATCTTATAAGATTAGTTATCAAGTTTAGATATTTTTTAATAAATAAATTATGAAATAATAAATAAATAAAATTGATTAAGACACATGTCCTAAAAAAGACATGTCTTACATGCTATTCATAATGCTTGCACTATGACTGGCATGTAACATCCTCCAAAAATGAGTCTTAGATATTATTATTTATTTTATTAATTGTTTAATAATTAGTTTATAATTTGAATTTAGAATTTAGAATTTATTATTCCTTTATGAATCTTTATGATAGAAAATTGTTTTCAAGATAACTCAAGAATAATCTAGAGAATGCTTTTCATAGAGAGAAAAATATATCATAATATTTTTTCTATGCCCGAAATTTGTGTCAGGTCTGAAAATTCCAAGATCTTATGTGTTGGGAATATCTTGTGAATCGCAAAATTCCCACCATAACTCTACGTGCCCACACTCGTCTTGAGGTATAGAGATACATCTTGGAAGATCTTGGTTTGAGTACTTTGGTGACTGCTTTGAATTTGATGTTCGTAGGAGATACAAAAAGTTAGCAATGATTATTGATAGTTCTTCAACTGGTAATTTCTTATATTTTTCTATCTCATTGATTAATGTTTGCATATTAATGAATCCGGTTATTCAAAGTACATTTAAATAAATAAAAAATTGAAATCTACGAGCCCACCACCCCATGTATTCCGCTACGCATGAAAACCAGTTACCAACAAGTACTATTGACTTCATAAGGCTCAGTGATAATAGAATCATGTTGGTCACCCCTAAAATCTTATGACCTTGACAAGCTGAGAAGTCCTCATTGTTTATTGGAGAATCTTCGATAAATGCCTCACCTTCCAAAGTAGTGCTCTTGCTTTCGTATGACATTGAAATTGATGATCAAGAATCAATGTGTGCCTTAGTAAAGATATATGTGTCCTCACTCACCCCCTTGTTGATATGAGTTAATAAATAATAAGCTTTAGCTAATTCGTTAGTATTTTCCATTACTTAACATTGTGTTGTTAAGTATGAATACATATAAAGGTATCGCCTCTCTTAGGTTGACTTACTGGTCATTTTGTAATCAAAAGAAAAAAAATGCTCAATATAGTTTTTTGGAGTGTGGTGCATGAATACTAGAGGGATTAGAGTGCATGAGTCCTAGGGTTTCTTTGTACATAGAAGTGAAGTTAATAGAAGAAGGTGACACGCTGTTGCATATTGTATTTCACATAGTAGTGTAGATAGGAATCAACTCATTAAGAGTTCAAGAGGAAGTAGGTCATTGTTATTTGGCTGAACCTTTATACATCTTAATGTCCATTTTCTATTACGGTTAAACTATTTCTTTATTCTAATACCTCTTGTTATTTTACTATTTTGACTTCTGGTTTACAATTACTATGAGTTTTGTGCTTTCTTGATTATGTGCATTGATTGTTGTAGGTAGATTGAAGTTGGTTTTGAGTGGAGATTTCACAACAGTGGTATCAAGAGCCAGGTTTCAACTTCAAAGATTAATCAAGAAAGTAAGGGAAAGGACCAAGTCTAGCTGCCGAAGAAGTGAAGAGCAATGAGTCATCAAAATTGGGTGAATTTTAAGATATCCCTATGCAAACAGATACTCAAACAGTAAAAGAAGTGAAACAGTTTGTGTGGGAGACACCAACATGAAGATCAAAATTGAAAAGTTTGGCGGTATGGGTGATTTCAAAATCTGGAGTAGGAAGATCAAATCTCTTATTGCATAACAAAAGCTATTAAAGGTTCTTGAAACACCATTTAAATGGCCAGGGGAAACCGTGTAAAGATCAAATAGAGGAATTAATGGAAACATGCACTGATATTCTTATATTTTATTTATATGATTCTATTATTAGGCTTGTTGACAAGGAACATACTCCAGCTAAGATTTGTGACAAGTTAGATAAACTTTTCCAACATAATTCTTTGACTGGCAAAATTTTCTTGAATGAAAGGATCTAGATGAGTTCTTGAGAATGAATATTGAATTGGCGAATTCAGCAGAAAATGAAGCTTTGAGTAATGAAAATCAAGTCATCATCGTCATAAACTCTTTACCTGAGTCATGCAAAGAGGTCAAAACAAGTATTAAATATGGAAGGACATCCATAACTCTTGAAGAGGTTCTATCAGCCCTAAAGTCAAAAGATTTAGAAATGAAGACAGAGAAGAATTCTTTAAATGATAGTGGAGAGGGTTATTTGGCTAGAGGCAAATCTACACATAAAGGATATGGAAATCAAAGAGGAAGAAGCAGTAATAGGCTCATGTTGGAAACACTTATGATATGCACATCGGAAGTGTAATAGGTGGGCCCATGAGATTACAAATTTTTTTATTTATTTAAAACACTTTTAAATAACATATCCAGTAATATACATACATTGATCATAAACACATAAAAGAAGAAGAACATACCAGTTGAAAACCTATCAAGTGTCTTTGATATCTTTTAGTATTTTTAAATGAACATCCAATCCAAAAGCTTACTGACAATAACTCAAACCACAATCTTCTAAACTGTTCTCAAGATGTGTGTGGGCACATAGAGAAACTATGAGATTAATTTGTGATTCACAAGATGTACTCAACACACGAGATCTTGGAATAGGCTTGGAGAAAATCAACTTTTTTCTTAGAAAATAATACGATGTTTTTTCTTCTTTGTAAATGAGATCTGGATATCGTGAAAACATATAAGACCTATTGTTGACGTGGTTTTTTGCCAACATTCTACTAAGAAATAAATAGGTAGATTAGTGCTTTATAATCCCTAATGAAAAATAAATGAATTCACTCAAGAACACAAAACTTTTACGTGGTTCAGTAGTAAAAATCCACCTAGTCAACGAGCCAATATTATTTATGTTTTTCCCCTTGATTTTGGCAGAGTTTTAGTATTACAGAATAATCGTCTCCTTTCCTGTCCATCCCAATATTTATAAGGGAATTCCCTGGACAAGTTTGGGTAACTGCGTGTGTCAATCACGTATTTACATAATTATTACATTTAATACAAATAATTCCTATTTATATTGGGATATGATTTGATCCCAAGATAAATGTACTTATAATATTTGGGATATTAAATATGACAGCTTGGTCATAAATATGCGTATAAAGGGATCCCGAGTCTCTGGGGATCCGTGGATATGCAACATACTAGAACTACCACGAACTGGATATCCTCTCCAAGCTCGTGCTTCAACAACAGTTTTAATATTCTGAGCTCGCGCTTCACAGCCTTCGTATCCACAGCTCAGGTTAAACCCAAGAAGCCTAATCACCATGCGTGACCACATGACACTGGAATTCCCCACGTGGAGAATAAGCAAATATCATTCCCTTGGTTATTTCTCCATATATTTATTTGCCAGCTGTACCCGAGCTAAGTTAATGAACTCGGGCTAAAATTAGGGTACAACATTTGCCCCCAAGCTCATGCTCGTGTATGACGTCATCACTTTATTACCAACATAGTAGGGGCTTTTAGACTTCCGTTACACAAAACCACGCCTGCCCACTACTTGATGACTGGACACGTGGTGTACCGTAATTGGTGTCTGTTCGGGTTTCGAAGATTGCAATAATTGTCTTGTCACCTTTTTGCCGTCGTTTGGTATATTTAACCTTGGCCCTTGGATCTTGAACTAACCCAATTGGATGGCCCAGATTAATCTACACAATTTACGTATAAAAGGGATGGCCAAAGTTCCAACTTCACCACATTTCATTTAAAAATTTTCCTCTTTTGCACTTCCAAGCCTCTCTTCTTTCCCAGAAATCCCAAAAACCGTTCATTTTACCCAGTCACTCAGAAGTTTTCGAGGAGCTTCCCGTCGCCGAGTCTACATCTTACCATCGAAGAACACACTGTAATTATCCCATTCTTTGGTTTTAAGAGTTTTTCCCTTTTTTTTTATCCAATGGAATTTCTGTTCTTCACCACGCTCATCCGCAACACTCATTATTGTTACTGTTAGGCTACTTCTAAATGCTTGTAGAGAATAGGTGTTGACTTAGGTTCGACGGGTGAATCCAAAAGTGTTTTAGAAATAAGACGTTCATAAAACTAGGAAATTTCTGGGTAAATCTGGGTAATCCTAATGGTACCTTAATTTGAAGAATACCCATTTGGGGGTACAGGAAATGAAGGGTTTTTAGGTTTAGAACTAGATAACTTAGATGTTACGTTTCTTGGGTGTTTTTGCACTAAATTGCCTCCCAAGGTCTGACATTCTGATACACGGATCCCTAAATATCAGGGGTCTGTTATGAAACCAAGGCGCGTAGCTTAGAATATCGCGTGGCATCACGCGATGGGGCTGAGGCTAACCTTAGCTCGTATAAAAAGTAAACCATTTACCTCTTCGTACTCTCGCCTCCCAGTTTTAGATCATCTTAGGTCGCCTACTAACTAGGTCGTTCTGTTGTTAGGCGATCTGATGGCTCCTCGAAAGAAGAACGTCCCAAAGAAGAATGCCTCGAGCTTGTCCACCCAACAAAAGAACAAGGGGAAATAGATCACCCAGAATATCCCATCCCGCACTTCGGTCCGGTGGTGGAGAAGGAGATCGTGGTCAACCCGAACACATACTTCGAGGCTGAGCATATCGTTTCAAAGATCACGACTCAGGGGAGGGTGAACAAAATTATGTTGAGCCACAACATAGAGGTCGGAACGGGAACTCTCTTAACCCAACCCGCGTTCGAAGGGGAGCGGAGCTGCTCCCCTCTCCAAGACAACTTCACAGCTTAGAGTGATGAACATCTGAAGGCTGGGGCTTTCCTGCCATTGGACCAGTACTTCGCGGATTTTTTAAATTACGTGAAGCTGGCTCCATTTCAGCTCCCCCCAAATTCGTATAGACTTTTGGCGGGGCTGAAATATTTGTTCCTGAAACATGAGTGGGAGGTCCCCAGTCCAATAGACATTCTTTATTTCTTCTGGCTCATGGCAAGCCCTGACCAGAAAGGACGTGGTGACGGGTTCTACTACCTCACACGATTCCCTAACTCAGCCTCCTTCATTGAGCTCCCCAGTCATCCAAACGACTAAAAAGACTTGTTCTTTATGTCGAATGAATTCCGGAACTGCAAAAACCGCTACTTCAACCGACCTCGTAAGTCTTTTATCCTTGAAAATTCAACTTGTGACTTTCTATTTTTAATATATATATTTTATTTGTCTTAACTGAATTTGTTTCTCGTGCAACCATATTTGCTAGGACAGGAAAGTCCGTGCCCCTCGGGGGTCAGTACGAGAAGTTATCTGGTCTTCCCCCCAGTGAGACGGACTATCGCCAGGTCGTGAATGACATCACGATGCTGGCTTGCAGTTGATTGGTGAAGGCCAAACACTATCCTTGAGGACCCAAGCTATCCTTCCGACGATCCCCAAGCTCCCATCCTCTCAGGAGGCTTTTCCAGCCATTGAGGACGAGGAGGGTGAAGAGGACGAGGTGCCTCTAGTGCGAAAAAGGCGGGCTCCTGAGGCTGTCCAGGAACTCGATCCAGAATGAGTTGCATCAGGGGCAACAACTGGCCCCTCTGGCCAAGGTAACCCATGCCCCTTTAGGGACTTAGATAGGGTTGTTGCCGATTTTAGGTTCGTTTGTTTTAATCCAAACCAACTTGTCCATCGTCATCCCTATAACCCGGATCGAAATATAACCCTGCTCCAGTGCATAGACCACCTAGTGGTACACCATGACAACAGTTATTCCAAGGGCACAATCGTAGTAGATAACACTTTAAACTTTAGATCCCCCATTTTTGAGGAATGTGTGACTAATCGTAGGACCTGGCCTTCTTTGCTCCAGGGTGCATTTTCCCATTTGTTTAGACAGTATGTAGAGGAATCCAGCCCCGAGGAAGGACCTGAACCTAAACCCCTTAGGATCTCAGCAATATTAGTCATAGAATCCCCCTCTCCTCCATTAGTTCCAAGGCTGGAGGTCGTGATAATAGACTCCTCCCCCAGCCCGGAGAGTAGGATCTTTGTTTATTTTATTTCTTTATATATTTATGACAACCTTATTTGTGAACTAATTCCTTTTTGTTCTTTTCAGGCGAAGAGATTGAATAACCCGAAGCTCCTGACCTCCGAACTACTTTCCAGACTAAGAAAGCCGGCTTGGGCCCCGTCGTAAAGAGGCTCAGGATCACAAAGAAAACCCCCTGCAATGGGAAACACCTCAAAATCCCCTGCCAAGGGGAAAGACATGAGCTCAACTCAGGAATCAGTTTCGGTGAGTTCTGTTACTGCTAAGGTTCCCCCTCCTCTTCCTCCACCTCAATTCGTACCTCCCAAGAATCAAGTGATACAAGATGAGCCCCCAGCTCCTATTGTCCCAGCTCCCACCGTCCGAATACCAGTAGATCCTCAGGACCTGGAGAAGATCCCTGAAGCCTTTCGGGGTATCATTTATGAGACTACGAGCCATATGTTGGGGCATGCCTATAAGGCTAGCTCGAGGGATCTGAGGACCATCGAGGAGCGCAGTCCGGAGAATGTCACGGAATCAGCTATGGAGATGAACCTCACTGTAAGTTGTCTTTCCTTGGTGAAAAATTTCTTCTCATTGTGGCCAAGGGTATATCTCTAACTTGTTTTGTTATTTTGCGGTCTGCCCTGGCCCGTGCTAGGGCTAGAAACGATGAGCTCCAGGCTGATCTGAACGTTGCCAACACTGCCCTGACTGCCGCTCAAGAAGGCGAGCAAGCTGCCAAACCTACGTTGGCGGCTGCTCAAAAGAGTGAGCATGAAGCCAATGCTGCTCTCGCCTCTTCCCAGGAAAGCGAGCATGCTGCAAAGACTGTATTGTATGCCCTCCAGGCTCAAACTACACAAATTTAAGTCGAGGTTGATGAAGCCAAAGCAAAACTGCTCGATGGCCGAGGCCACCGTCAAAGAAGAAAAGGCGACCTCATCGTCGCCGATGGAAGAGATGCTATACCAGTGTTGGGCCTTCAACCCGGATGGGAAATTCTTTTTCATGGGGGCCGAGTTGTGGGATCCGTACCTTGCAAGATTCAAGGCTCAGCTCTTGCAAGAACCGTCAGAGATTGGTGAGGCTTCCGGAGCAGCTGAGGGGGGTGGCGAGGAGGGCACATCTTCAGGGCGAGCAGATGGTGCTCAATGATACCTCACTTGTATTTGTCTGTAATGGTTTCAATTTTTTTTAAACAATTGTCTTCAGGCTTAGTTTGAGGTTTTTTCTCCTCAGGAGAATTTGCTTGCTTTACTTAAATATACATCTAACCTTTTGATCCATTTATCTCTCCTTTACTATCTCTCATGTTTAGGAATCCTTAGAATTGTACGTTCAAGATTTTAGGAATTGATTTTTATATCGAGATAGAATTTCTCGAACTTGGTTATATCCAAGTTTTGTGTGTTGATTTGTATCATACCTGTTAAGAATCATGCCTTGAACCCGGTTATATCTTGGGTTTTTAATAATTTAAGTTTAGTTCGTGCTAGGTTTATTGATAACTCGAGCTTTAACAAGCCCTTGATATTAAAAAATTTTCCCAGCTTTCCAAGTTTTTGACCTAGTTATGTCTAGGGTTTTAAATGATTTAAACTTAGTTTGCGCTAGGTTTATTGAAAACTCAAGCTTTAACAAGCCCTTGAATAATCAATATTTCCAAGCTTCTAAATTTCAGGCCTGGTTACGTGAAGGGTTTTAAATGACTTAAACTTAGTTCGCGCTAGGTATTTACTGAAAACTCGATTTTAACAAGCCCTTAGAATAATCAATATTTCCAAGCTCTACGTTTCGGACCTGGTTACGTCTAGGGTTTTAAATGACTTAAACTTAGTTCGCACTAGGTATTTACTGAAAACTTGAGCTTTAACAAGCCTTTGAATAATCAATATTTCCAAGCTCTAAGTTTCGGACCTAGTTACGTCCAGGTTTTAAATGACTTAAGCTAAGTTCACGCTAGGTATTTACTGAAAACTCAAGCTTTAACAAGCCCTTGAATAATCAATATTTCAAAGCTCTAAGTTAGTTAATCTTACTGAATAGGCTTAATTTTGCCAACCTCGGGTTTTGTGCCCCCCCAAGTAACTAGAATGTAGAGACTTTCTTAGTTGTTTTTACAAACATTAGAACACGAACTAATACAACCTTAATAAAGAAAATAATTATTTAATAATCCATCTCTTATTTAATCAAATGGATTTTATAAATAAGCCTTACATTGATGGATTGATGGTGGTACTACTGATAATACTTTTTCAAATGTAGGGCGTTCCATGTCCGTGGGACTACTTCCCCATTTAGCCGAGATATCTTGAAAGTTTCTTCGCGCAAAACCTCAACAACTTGATATGGACCTTCCCAGTTCGGGCCTAAAACACCATCCCTGGGATCCTTGTTTGCTAGAAATACCCTCCGGAGAGCCAGATCGCCCAATCCAAATCTATGCATCTTACCTATAGAATTCAAATAGCGAGTGATTTTTTGTTGATAATGGGCGAGCTGTAACTGCGACTCTTCTTGTTTTTCTTCAATCAGATCGAGGGATGCGTTAAGTAGTACAACATTCTACTCTTGGTTGAATGTCCTTTGCCTGTGAGTGGCTACCATGGCTTCAAATGGAAGGACGACCTCACTTCCAAAATTTAAGGAAAAAGGAGTATGTCCCATGGAGGTTCTGTGAGAAGTTCGGTAGGCCCAAAGTACTTGTGGGAGCTGTTATGGCCATAATCCTTTGGATTTGTCTAACCTCTTCTTCAAGCTCGCCTTTAGGGTTTTGTTCACGGCCTCGACCTACCCATTGGCCTGCGGATATGCTACTGAGGAGAAACTCTTCATAATGCCATATTTTTCACAGAAATCAGTAAAGAGATCGCTGTCGAATTGTGTCCCATTGTCTGACACAATCATTTTAGGAAGCCCAAATTGACATATAATACTCTTTACCATGAAGTATAGGACTCTCTTTGAAGTAATGGTTGCCAGAGGTTCGGCTTCTACCCACTTCGTGAAGTAGTTGATCGCCACTACCGCGTAGCGAACTCCTCCCTTTCCCATTGGTAGGGACCCTATTAGGTCGATTCCCCATACCGCAAATGGCCACGGGGATGAGATCATCGTTAGCTCGACTGGAGCAGCTCGGTCAACTATGGCAAAATGTTGGTATTTGTCATACTTCTGAACATACGAGATTGAGTCTTTTGTTAAAGTGGGCCAAAAATAGCCATGCCTCAGTATTTTCAGTGCTAGGTTTTGCCCCCCCCCCAGCATGATCTCCACAAAAACCATCATGCACTTCTGGAAAAATAGTTTTAGCTTCCTCGGGAAGACACATCGTAGGAGAGGCAATGAATGACCTTGTCTGTACAAGGTCCCATCCACTATCACATACCACAGAGCTTGATAAATTATTTTTCTTGCATCCTTTCTGTCATCAGGTAGCCTTCATGTTGTGAGGTACTCCATTATGGGAGTCATCCAGGTTGGTCTTGTGTCGATCATTTCAACCTCTATTATTTATTCACTTGGATTTTCCAAGAACTCCACTGGCACTACATTCAATGTCTCAGCTTCTTTGGTGGTGGGAAGCCGTGCCAAAGCGTTAGCATTAGAGTTCTGCTCGCGGGGTATTTGTTCAACAATACTGTACTCAAACTTTGACAGTTCTCCCTTCACCTTACCTAGGTAGGCCACCATCTTGGTTCCATGAGCTTGATATTCCCCCAACACCTGATTAACCACGAGCTGAGAATCACTATAGCATTGAACAACTTTCGCTTTGAGCTCCCTTGCTACCCTAAGCCAAACTAGTAAAGCCTCATATTCGGCTTCGTTGTTGGATGCCTCGAATCCGAATCTCAAAGCTATATGAAATCGATGCCCTTCTGAGGAGATTAAGATGATCCTAACTCCTGATCCATTCTCGTTTGATGATCCATCCACGAAGATTTTCCATAACTTCTGCACTGGTTCCTTCAAGAGCTCTTCTTGAAATCTAGTGCATTCAGCCACAAAATCAATATGGGCCTAACTTTTGATTGAGATCCATGGAACATACAATATCTCAAACTGGCTAAGCTCAATAGCTCATTTTAAAAGATGTCCCGACGTTTCAGGTTTTTGCAGTACCTGCCTTAAAGGTTGGTTGGTCATGACGTTAATTGAATGGGACTGGAAATATGGTTGGAGCTTCCTGGAAGCCAATATTAAACATAATGCCATATTCTCTATAAATGGGTATCGTGACTCAGCTCCGAGAAGTCTCTTGCTTATATAATATACTGGTTTTTGATCATGGTCTTCATCTCAGGCTAACATGACACTGACTGCATTTTCTGTCACGGCCAAATAAAGGAACATATGTTCTCCAGACATAGGCTTAGATAACACCGGGGGCTCGGCCAGGTGCGTTTTTAGGTCGAGTAATGCCTGTTCGCACTCCTCAGTCCACTCAAATTTTTGTTTCCCTAGCAAGTTATAAAATGGCAGGCACTTGTCAGTAGATTTTGAAATAAAACGATTCAAAGCTGCCACCTTTCCAGTTAGGCTTTGAACTTCTTTACGCGACCCGGGTGAGGGAATTTCTAACAACGACCTGATTTTCTCAGGATTTGCCTCTATTCCCCTTGTGTTGACTATGAAGCCCAGAAATTTTCTAGATGCCACTCCGAACGTGCACTTCTTAGGATTCAGCTTCATGTCATACCTCCTTAAACTTCAAAAACATTCTTCTAGATCGGACACATGGTTATTGAAAGTCTTTGATTTGACAAGCATATCATCAACATACACTTCCATATTTCTCCCAATCTGATTAGCGAACATTTGTTGACTAAGCGTTGATATGTAGCTCCAGTATTCTTCAGCCCGAAGGGCATGAATTTATAACAATATACGTTATTTGGGGTCATGAAGCTTGTATGTTCCTGGTCCGCAGGATTCATCGCGATCTGGTTATATCCAGAATACGCATCCATGAAGGACATGAGCTCGTGATCTGCCGTGGCATCTACCAACTGATCAATCCTTGGTAGTGGAAAGCAATCCTTGTGACAAGCTTTATTCAGGTCAGAGAAGTCGATGCAGGTCCTCCATTTCCCGTTTAGCTTTGGGACCAGCACAGGATTGGCGACCCAGATCGGGTATTTTGCTTCACAATTAAACCCACACTTTAATAGTCGAGCTACTTCTTCCTCAAGAGCTTCAGCTCAGACTGTTCCCAAGCGTCTCTGTTTTTGGGATTTTGCAGGCATGTTCTTGTCCAAATTTAAAGTGTGCATTATTACACTCGGGCTTATTCCCACCATGTCTTCATGTGACCAGGCGAAAATGTCTAGATTCTCTTGTAAGAAATTGACTAGCTCCTTCTTCCTTTTATCATTAAGATTCTTCCCAATCTTTACGAATTTTGAAGCTTCATTGGGGTCAATGTTTACCTCTTCGAGCTCCTCTATAGCCTGGAGTTATGACCCATCTTTGCCTATCCGTGGGTCAATATCATCGCGTTGGGTGTCATTACTGTCCTCTGTTTGCTGAGGTTCTTCCATTCCACAAGTAGCATCTACTTCCCAGGACTCCTCGCCTCCGTCATTTATGACCATAGCTTGCTGCCCGGGTTGTGATTTTCCCTTCATAGAAATGCTATGGCATTCTCTGGCAGCGAGTTGATCACCTCTGACGGTGCATATTCCTGCAGCTGAGGGGAATTTTATTGCTAGGTGTTGACAGTCATCAGTGTTATGACCGATATTATTATGGAATCGCAGAACTTCGAAGGATCTCTCTTCGCCCTTTGGTTCTTCAACGACTCTGGCTTCTTCCATGGAAGGTGAGTAGAATTTTCCAGGAAGATGTGCTCCTTAGTATTCGTTAGGTCGGTGTAAGTTGCGTAAACAGGCTTGAATCTCTCCCCAGACTTATTTTTCTTTGTCCTACTCTGGTCGCCCTTGCCATTTCCCTTCCTCTTGTTATTTCCCCCCTTGTTTATTCTGGGTAACTGTTTGAGCCGTAGCTGCAACATCCGTTACCACTCCAACGGGCTGGACAGGGATTTGGCTAGTTCTTACGATAGAAGCTCGTGCCTCCTCTAGGTTAATCCACTCTTGAGCTTGGGCCAAGAATTCGTCCACCGTCTTAACTCATTTCCTTTGAAGTTCTTGCCATAGGTCACCCCCAACGAGGATTCTTGTCCTCAGTGCCATGAGCTTGGAGCTGTCATCAACATCCCTAGCTCGTGCAACAACATTGGCAAACCGACTCAGATATGCCTTCAATGTTTCGCCAGGTTGCTGCTTTACATTGGCCAATGAATCAGCCTCAACTCGAGCTGCTTGTGAAGCTCGGAATGCTTTTTTGAACTTGGAGGAAAACTTCTTCCACAAGCTTGTGGAATGTCTCTTGTACTGCTTAAACCACTTCCTGGCTGGCCGACCAGAGTTGTAGGGAATAAAATACACCTTAGATCGAGTTTGACATTGTGGGCCATCATCATGGTGTTAAATATTCCGAGGTGATCTAACGGATCTCCATCAAATTTTGACAAGTGTGGCATTCTGAAGCCTACCGGATATGTGGTCGCCGCAATATTGGAGCGAAAGGCTTGAGATCATCCTCTGAGTCACAATTGTCTTTGTCTTTTCAAGATAAAATTTTCTTCATTTGCTCTTCCATTCGAGCTAGCCTCTCGAGGATCTGGTCTCTGGTACCTAGGTTACATGGGGGTCGTTCAACAGCTCCCATCCTATCGTATGTGTTTGATGGGTAATTGTCCCTCCAAGATCGAGCTTGGTTTGGTGGGGCATTCCAATTATCACGTACTATGGATGGACCTTCGTCTTGTCGAGTATAACTAACATCTTCATTCCGAGCTGGATTCCTTCTCTGCGAATTCAGGCGATCACACAAATCAGGTTGCGACTCATACCGAGGAATTTGCACTGAACTCAACTGATTTCTTAGGTCACCCTTGGACCTACCACTACGACGACTTTCTATCCAGTAACTCCCATTTGCGAAGCTTACAGCTCACAGTTGGGGCCGAGGATCTGGATTTTCAACATGTGTCCGTGGGGCGTAGGTATTGGTAGATGGAGGAGGAATTCTCCTACTGTCTCCATAAGCTGGAATGTCCGTGCAGGATGAGGTGGTGTCGGATGTCTTATAGGTGACGGGGGATGCCTTATTGGCGAGGCAATCCTTGTCCCATCAAGGCGAACTAGTTCTCTGCGCCTAATGATCTGATCGTGACGTAGGAGGGTTTGTTGGAACATTTCTCTCTGTGAGCCTGTCCCAGCCCCTCCTCATGGATTGCCATGGGCATTCCTAGGTGCTTGTGAAGGAGGCACCGAACTTGGGGTTACGGTTCTAACCGATCAACTGACATGCTGATGACCCCTATGGGGGCCACTGAGTTGATCATTCTGGCGATCTTGCCCTGTAGGCACAAAACTTGGAGTGACAGCCTGACTGATCGACTTAGTTTAGATTGATTATTCCTGTGGGAATTGTGAGACCCACTTTGCCTCTTTTCGACATTAACGTCGGTTTCAAGAGGGGGTCACCGAGCCAAAAATTCTTCAATCTACCTGTTTACCTTAGCAAGATGGCTTCTCAATTGCATGTTTTCCAATTCAATGGCAGTTAGGTAGTCTAGATTTGGATTCGGTTGGAATGACGCTGAACTCTGAGTGTCGCCATGACCCGCCGATTGTTTTCCCGGACGCTGCTAGATCTCAGGGCCATGTTCATTCGAAATAGTGGTATGATGGGCCTGCTGCCCACCAGGCTGTTCTATCTCATTATTGTGCATCGAGCGAGTGAGCACCATTGCGAGAATCGACTGGGATCTTGATGAAGCACTAATTTCCTTCATAATGAAAGCACCAAACTGTTGACGCGGTTTTTCGACAACAGTGTATTACGTAATAAATAAGTAGATTAGTGCTTAATAAATCGTAATGAAAAATAAATGAATTCACTCAGGAACATAGAACTTTTACGTGGTTTAGTGGTTAAAATCCACCTAGTCTATGAGTCAATATTATTGTCGTATTTCCTCTCTATTTTGGCAGAGTTTCAATATTACAGAATAATCGTCCCCTTTCTTGTCCAATATTCCCAGTATTTATACAGGAATTCCCTAGATAGGTTTGGGTAACCGCGTGAGTCAATCACGTATTTACATAATTATTACATTTAATACAAATAATTTTCATTTATATTGGGATATGATCTGATCACAAGATAAATGTAGTCCTAATATTTGGGATATTAAATATGACAGCTTGGTCATAAATATGCGTATAAAGGGATCCCGAGTCTCTGGGGATCTGTGGATATGCAACAAACTAGAACTACCACGAGCTGGATATCCCCTCCAAACTCGTGCTTCAACAACTGTTTTAATATTCTGAGCTCGCGCTTCACAGCCTTCGTATCCGTAGCTCGGGTTAAACTCAGGACGCCTAATCACCACACGTGACCACATGACACTAGAATTACCCATGTGGATAATAAGCAAATATCATTCCCTTCGTTATTTCTCCGTATATTTATTTGCTAGCTGTACCTGAGCTAAGTGAATGAACTCGGGCTAAAATTAGGGTACAACACCTATAATTAATAATATTTATATATATTATAATTCTAAGGTTTTGATATTATTATTTTATTAATCAAAATATATTAAATCACATTCACACATTTATAATTAATAAAATTATAATTAAATAAATAAAATAGTCAAGACTGAGTCTTATACTTAGTGTTACACATGTGACACATGTCCTTTTCAGAGCATGTGTATTAACCTCTTTAATTATTTATTATTTAAAAATAATACCAACATTATCTTTAAACAATGTATTTATTCAAAATGATATTTCTTAAGAAAATATCTAGTAACTAGTAACCATGTTGAATCAGTCATCTCTTTTAATTAATTATTTGAATACATATTTAATCTTAATCCAAATCAAATTTGAACTACCAAATTAATATCTCACTTTTAAGAAAAACTTAATTAATTCAAAATTAATTATTTTTATTTATTTTATTTTATAATTTCAAAAATCATAAAATAAATAATTATTTAATTTATTTATTTAAAAAATTAATAAATAAATCAAATAATTAACCTCAATTATCATATAATTGCATACTTGCCCAAAGAACAATTTTCTTTCAAAAATATGTGCCCTATACAATTTTATCCCTTGAATTGTATTGATAGAGCCGGTTAGTAAACCTATCGGCCTATAATTCCAAGCTCCAATAAATATAGATCGTTAATTAAAAAAAATTCATATGATAATATTATTTATTAATCTCAATATTATTCCATTAAAAATATGAGACTGCGCTCTTGTAATTATAGACATATTTATTGAGTACTTTGTAATAAAGTGTCCATTAATTTAATCATTATATACAATTCAATCCTTTATTAATGATTTAGAATTAAAGCTAGGATAAGTTTACAGTTCACCTCTTCAATTATCTATTTATTCTTAAGTACCATTAATCTTACTATTGAGTAGTTAATTCATAAACTAATTTATGAATTTCAGCTCAATGACGATTCAGTCTCAAAGATTAACCCTTAAGGTAACCATTGTTCAATTCTTAAAGAAGGCATAAATTTCATATCTGTATATCATGTCCCCTGTCATTTACAGTAATGAGCTCCAAAACAAAAGTTCTTAGTCTGATCAAGCTGACATATCCTAACGAGGGAATGAAAGGAATCCTATAACATAATAGGAGTTCACAATAACTTCAGGGTTTAGATCAATATGTATATGATCATCGATTGACATATTTAATTAATTCTTTATGACAAAATGGTATTTATTAAAGTATTAATAACATATCGGGTTCAGTTCTATATAACCTCATTATACAAAGCACCTCCACTAAGATATACTAATACATCAGTAATCTGGATCTAGATCACATGTATTCATAATACTAGTGGACCGTACTAACTCTAACATCATGAATTTGCTATTAAGGCTAAGTACCTATAATACTGTGCCAGGAGGGCATAATCGGATTTATATGTGGAATTGATTGAATTTATGGGTGATTATGTGGTATAGATGATTTATACGGTAATGTGAATAGTTATGCAAGTTTATGTGTATTAAATATGGATGTGGGCCCATTTTATAAATTGGGGCATATTTGTAATTTTTGACCCGTTGAGGGTGTATTTGTAATATATATATATGCTTAATGAGTGAGATCACGATATTGTGGAGATATATTTGAGATGTGTGGTCTGAGGCGATCCCAGTGAGCGAATTAGTGGAATAGTCACAACGAGGTTAAATACCCGGCTCGGGGTGAGCCTATAGGTACTTTGGTAATTTAGCACATTGATGGGGTTTATTGGGTAATGGGAATTTATTTGATAAGTATTTGGGTATGTCAGGATTATTCGAGAATTTATTGGGCTACTTGATGTTTAGCGAGAAAATGGTGGCAAATGACGGTATTTCCCTTGGGGGCATTAAAGAGTAAGGCTTGAAGTTAGGGGCATTTAGTTTTTTGTGGCAATGGATAGGCTTAGTCTTGGGTTGCCTTATCTATCTAGGGGCCTCAGGAAGTCTAGAAGCAATCAGAAAAAAAAAACAAAGCCTCTCTTCTCGCTCTCTCTCTCTCGTTGCTCTCTCTCCCTTGAGGCTGGGATGGGATTTGAATCACTTTGGAGGACTTGGAGCTTGTGGCTTAGGATTTCTGGCTGTTGTGAGTACCTACAGCTAAGGAAGTTCTAATTTTCACAGAGGAATTTAGAGGTAAAATCTATTTTCATAGCTTTTCTGAGGAGTTAAGATTTTGGTTTTTAATTTGATAATTTTTTTTGTTTTAGAGTGTCCTAGAGACCATGGGTTGTTATTTTTTGTTTATCTGAGTTGCTTGTGTTTTTTGATGATTGAACTGGGTTAAAATGTTGTTGTTAGAGGTTTTGGCTCGGGTAAACGTAGGGGAAAATGTTGGTGTTTCTGGGTTCGTGAGGTCGCGCTGTGATGCTGTTCTTAAGCGTGGCGACCCGCGTGAAACCGTAATGGCTGAGGGGCTGCTGAACTACCTTAGCGTCATGGCGCTGGGCAGGGCGCGTCGCAGCGTGTGTCCAGGAAAATGCCAAGGTTTCTCTCTGAGTTGTAGAGGACTGTAGCGCCTCTCAGGAGGGTCGCAACTCAAATGGAAAAATGTTGGCCAAATAGGGTTTTTAGGCTCGGGAACTCAAACTAAGGGGCTCGGGAAGGATCCTACTACTCGATTTAGTAGAATTTGAGGTCTCGAAGGCTATTATATTATTCCAAAGTGTTTAATTGATTTAGGTTGTGATGGTTATTTATTATTACGTTGTGACTAGGTCTTACCACTAAGGCTCGAGATTTGGGATCGTGCTCGGGATCACCTTGCACTGTCAGCTCGGGACTCCAGGTAAGAAAATTGTTTGTGTCCGTAGAGTAGGGCATGGTCCAATCATCTGTGCTTGTACTGTTCTTAGTATTGTGTGTAAATGTTTGTAAATATTATGTCATATATGTGTTTGTGACGGATCGACAAAGGCCGGGATCGGAAAAGGCCAGGATCGACAAAGGCTGGGATCGGCAAAGGCCGGGACTGACAAAGGATGGGATCAGCAAAGGCTGGGTTCGACATTCAGCATGTTGAATGCAGGCCACCAGGGCAAGGCCATCTAAGGGTGTCATACTCACCCGCTCGGTTAAGACTGTGAACTTGGTGCCTGGTAGCGCACCCTAACAGGCTTAGGCCGCTGTTGTGAATTTTTATAGAAACTTGTGGATTGTTTGTCGTGTTTTATTAGTTATGCATTTGTTGAAATAAATTATTATATGTTGTGATGCGAAGTTTTCTTGTTGGGCCTCAGCTCACTGGTACTCTGTGGTGCAGGTAAGGGCAAGGAGAAGGTCTATCAACCATGAGTTGGAGGGCATGGAGTTGTGCATACATGTTTGGCCTAACTGGTCGCCACAGTTGGGGTACTTTTGAGGAGCACAGTAAAATGTCTGTTTTTGTCGCTTAGGTCGACTGTACAGTGACTTTTGAATTGTAAATATGGCTTAAACAATATTTTGGGATCCCAATGTAACTCTTTTACGATTTTAATAAAAGTACAAATCTTTTACATGAAAGTTTTTTTAAATGAGTCTTTTTTTTAATTTAATTACACTTTTAGGTCTAACATCTATATTAGCGAGTCAAATACACATTTTAAAACCACATGGTAACGACTCTAGGGTAGTAGGGAGTTACAACTTGGTATTAGAGTGTGCCAAGGTTTATGGTTCCTGGAGATTGACCGAACATGTGCGCTCATTGCCAGAGACAAGCTTCACTCAGAGTTGGTCGGTATTAAGTGAAATATTTGTCCAATTGCTTATCTGAATTACCCTACTTGCTTGATTAACATATAAAGATCATAATGTGTGTATAATGTTAGGACATGGCCCCTCGAATGTCATAAGATTATGCTATGTGTATTTTGTATTGGTTTGCTATTTGTGATTGGTCGGTTCAACCTGAGGATGGGAATAGGTGGGAGCTACTGTATGAAAGATTCCAGAAGCATTATCCTCCAATTTTTCGAGGGAAGCCTGGATCCGTTCAAAACTGAATAGTGGATAGGCATGGCTAGCTCTATCCTTGACTATGTGGGGGTGGTAGGCAGTGATAGAGTGGCTTGTGCCACGTATATGCAGTGGGAGGATGCCGGAATGTGGTGGGAAGTAGTATCCCAGACTCGGAATATTGCTATGATGGGTTAGGAAGAATTTAGAAAATTTCTCAACGAAAGGTAATACTATGACATAGTTCAAATTACGAAGACCAGTGAGTTTATGAACTTGGTTCAAGGTCGTAAGACAGTGATAGAGTATGTCAAATAATTTGATGGGTTTGCCAAGTATCTTTTGATTGGGTATCAACAGATGTGGCCCAAAGGGAACGGTTCATTCGAGGACTTAACTCTGGGATAGCCCAGAGAGTCAAGATCGCTCTAGTACATGAGATTTCTACATAAGCTTAGCCAGTAGGAAGGGCTCTTGCTATAGAGGATACAGGAGATGAGATATGGGATGAAAGTGCCATAGGAGAGGACGTTCAAACAATTGTACCCCCATGTGCGGGATCAGGTAGGGGCGGCAGCCCTAGCAATCAGAAAAGAAAGACCCTTGACAATTCTACTATTCCTTGTTCTGACAGGGAGGGTCATAGTTTTCAGGGTGGCCATCAGGGTGGCAACGAGGTCGAGAAAAGTTATTCAGTGTACGCTAGGTGTAAGAGATGTCGTCTGGGAGAATGCTGAGCGAAGGCATGTTTTCTATGTGGAATAGTTGGGCACTTCAAGGAGGATTGCCCGAGATTGAAGAAGGGATAACCAAGGAGTGCAGATAGCTCGAATCCGGCTCGAGTGTCCGCCTTGATGCGGTCAGAGGTTGAGGATAGTCCCTCGGAGGTGACAGATTGGCTTTCTAGTTCTTGTTCTTTCATATTGTGCTGATTAAGCCTGATGTTGTGTATCTTTTAGTAGAGACATAGTTATGTGGTACATACTATATGATTAATATGCTATGGAGCTTGAGATTTTAGTGCCTGCCTGGGGGAAAAATTGGTAATTTCCAGGAGACGGGTTAGAGTATTATTGGAAGGAAGTTAGCAGTAATAATTAATAGAGCTGGTTATATGAGGACTTTGATGTGATCTCGAGTATGGATTAGTTTTCCAAGTAAGGGACAGCCATGGAGTTTAAGGAAAGGATGGGGACTTCTGAGTCTAAAAGGGGAAGGATCTGGTTGTGTTCACGAGATTCCTAGCTATTGTAGTAGGTACCACCAGGATTATATTAGTTAGACTAGAGGGAAATTGGATTGGTCAGTAAGGTTTCAGATAGTTTTACAAGGATTCGCGGGGAATGTTGTCGCGTCAAGGAATTGAGTGTGCTACAGGATTAAGGCAGGGATAGAGCCAATATCAGGGACATCAAGAAGAATAGCACTAGCTGAGAAGAAAGAATTAAAGGTTCTGTCGAAGAAGTTATTTGACTTAAGGATTGATCAGATAGAGCATCTCTCCATGGGATATGTCAACACTGCTTGTTAAAAAGGGGGACAAGTTTGCGAGAATGTTTGCCGCATGTGGATAGCCGAATAAAGTAATTGTCAAGAATAGGTACCCATTGCCAAGAATGAAGGATTCATTTGCCTAGTTGCAAGGTAGGACATTGCTCTCAAGATTTGACCCTCGATCTGGTTATTACCAGTTGAGGATCAAGGAAAGAGACATTTCAAGAATTACCTCTTGCACCAAGTATGATGTGATGGATTATCAGTGAAAGCTCTTGAACTGACCTATGCTTTAGTGCCCCACGTATATTCAGCAAGTAGAGAATATAGGAATTGTGTGGACAAGTTGTATTTGGATTGATCGAGAATATTTTGGATTACTTTCGATTAAGAATAGAACACGAGTAACATTTTCAATGATACCACCGAGGCGGAGGAAACGGAGAGTTATAGGTAAGGTTCCAGAAGGTATAAGTTTCGATTTCTCCAGAGTATGTTCAGGGTCACATTATGGCATGTGATGGGATTGCGTATGATTATATTAATATAAAAAAAATAAGGAATTTTATAAAGGAACGCCTTAGAGGTTAGAAGCATGATTAGACTGCTGAAACACATCGGCTTTTACTTGAAGCATCTTCGAGGATTGCCATACCCTTGACTGAAGTAATATATGAACCTAAAGTTTCCCTAAATGGATAGTCATGTACGAGGATTTCAGAAGTTGAGTTAAAGGTTGATTAGCACGCCAAGGTATTAGAATATACAGGTGATGGACTGATACAGGGAGATAGTATGGTGGACACTGTCCTTGCTTAAAATGAGGAGCTAGTTGTGCGGTGCGTTAAGGACTAGGGTGTGCCCATCTGTAGACTAAAAAAGGGTGACTTTTCATGCTTTACAGTGGATAAGGGATTAAGAATATAAATGTTCAACACTGGGATTTGAATTAACGGTAATGCTAGATAGCCACGGTTGGAATAAGGTGACGGTACTTATGGAAAAGAAGTGTGTGCACTAGCATAAAAGTTAAAGTGATTTGTCACCCATAGGGAAGGGGTTGACTATGATTTGTTATGGACTACAGTAAAGTCAAGTGAGGTAACGATTGGGATTAGTATAGAAATTGTAACTGAAAATCGACAGACCTACCTCTATGAATAATGAAATACAGAAGGAAGACCTTGTAGGAATGGTTAAGAATCCTACCATTTTAACATGGATATGTCAATATAGGAGGATCGAATGAGGGATCTGATGGATGTTGGCACTGAGGTGGAGATTCTGGATGTGCCCTATACTATCCCTAATGATTGTTGTATCCAATATATTTGAATGGGCGTTAAGACCTAAAATTTGTATACTAGGAGGCGCGCTATCTAATCTTTTAGCAAGAGCGGGATGGTAGTCGGAAGCCAGAAGGGGATATTGTGACTCTAGAGCATCCTAGAGTTAGCATGGAGGGATATAATGATAGATCATATGGGTGGATCACCTCATATTGCAGATAAGAGGATTGGATACAAGAAGTTGTGACTCGACGTATTAAGTTAGTACACTCTTGTTTGGGTGAGCAAGTCATCATAAGAATGAATATATGCGAAAGGTGATCGTACATCTCCATGGGGCGCCTGAGTTGATAGTGCCGAATTGGAGACCCTTTGCTTATTTTCCCAAGTTCTAGAAATGGGCATGGAGGGCGATGAGTATAATATTGGCATTTTGAATTATTGGCTACCTCCAGATAGGCTGACAACCTGAAGGAACAACTCAGACTTTGAGTGTTTTACTTTGAATATGTAAGTTTCGAGACATTGAGGTAAGTATGGTCCCTTGATTGTATTTTCATGATGATAAATACCGATCGACGGATAGAGTGACTATGAATAAGATATTGTGAGAAAGGAAACGAGAATCACTTGTTTTCGAGAAATTAGTTGAGGGACAGGAAGTATCCTGGTTTAGAATCGGTTCGAAGGACCAATGAGGTTATTAAGGATTGTTAGGGCAGGAGTGTCTGCTTGTTTGATAGGACATAAGAGTTCGCAAACTTAAACATGGGAACGTGGAGTTCCAAGAATGGAGACTTTGTATTTCTCTGAGTATTGTGGACTAAAAAAAGTAAGATAGTTTGGGAAAGAAATAGGAGTTTTGGCTCTAGATTTGATAGTCTTGTGAGATCCTAAGAAGGATTAGGCCAGGGGCCTACAAATTAGCCTTACCCCAGCATAGGTAGATGCTCATGAGGTGTTACTGGTGCCAATGTTAAAGGAAGAAGTGTTGAGTACTACCCCTGATTGGGTGAAGAGATCCTGGAATTTTAGTGGAAATTATTGTGTAAGGAAAGACCAGTGGAAATCCTAACTAAGAGAGATAAAGTCTTATTCAATAAGACTGCCACTCTAGTGAGGGTATTACAAGGAAATAACAGGGCAAATAGCTTGACTCTGAAGTTATAGTCAGATTTGCGGGATTAGTATCCCGAGATGTTTGAAAAAAATTCGAGGATGAAATTTCAATAAGGAGGGGATAGTTGTAACATTCCGAATTTGCTATCAAGGCTGAGTGCCTAGATTATTGTGCCAGGATGACATACTCGAATTTATATGTGGAATTAATTGAATTTTTGGGTAATTATGTGGTATAGATGATTTATACGGTAATGTGAATAGTTATGCATGTTTATGTGTATTAAATATGCATGTGGGCTCGCTTTTGTAAATTGGGGCATATTTGTAATTTTTGACCTGTTGAGGGTGAATTTTTAATATATATGCTTTATGAGTAAGACCACGATATTGTGGAGATATATTTGAGATGTGTGGTCCGAGGCGATTCTAGTGAGTGGAATGGTCACAACGGGGTTAAATACCGGCCTCGGGGATGAGCGTAGGGATATTTTGGTAATTTAGTACATTGATGGGGATTATTGGGGAATGGGAATTTATTTGATAATTATTTGGGTATGTCGAGATTATTCGGGAATTTATAGGGCTACTTGAGGTTTAGTGGGAAAATGGTGGCAAATGACGGTATCGCCCTTGGGGGCATTAAAGAGTAACACTTGAAGTTAGGGGCATTTGGTCTTTTGTGTCAATGGATAGGCTTAGTCTTGGGCTTCCTAATTTATCTAGGGGCCTTAGGAAGTCTAAAAGAAATCAGGAAAAAAAAAGAGCCTCTCTTCTCTCTCTCTCTCTTTCTCTCGTTTTTCTCTCTCCCTTGAGGCTAGGATGGGATTTGAATCACTTTGGAGGACTTGGAGCTTGTGGCTTATGATTTCTGGCTGCTGTGAGTACCTACAGCTAAGGGAGATCTAATTTTCACTGAGGAATTTAGAGCTAAAATATATTTTCATAGCTTTTCTAAGGTGTTTTTGAGGAGTTAAGGTTTTGTTTCTGAATTTGAGAATTTTTGGTTTTAGAGTGTCTTAGAGACCATGGGTTGTTATTTGTTGTTTATCAGAGTTGCTGGTGTTGTTTTGATGATTGAACTAGGTTAAAATGTTATTGTTAGAGATTTTGGCTCAGGAAAACGCAGGGGAAAATGTTGGAGTTTCTGGGTTTGCGAGGTCGTGTCGCGACGCTGTTCTTGAGCGTCGCGACCTGCATGAACCCAGAAGGGCTAAGGGGCTGTGGAACCACCTTAGTGCCACACCGCGGCGCTGGGTAGGGCATGTCGCTACACATGTCTAGGAAAATGCCAAGGCTGCTCTTTGAAATGTAGAGGGCCGCAGCGCCTCTGAGGAGGGTCACGGTTCAAATGGAAACTGTTGGCAAATTAGGGTTTTTAGGCTCGGGAACTCAAACTTAGGGGCTCGGGAAGGATCCTACTACCTGATTTAGTTGAATTCAAGGTCCCGAAGGCTAGTATATTATTCCAAATCATTTAATTAATTTAGGTTGTGATGGTTATTTATTATTATGTTGTGACTACGTCTTACTCCTAAGGCTCGAGATTAGGGATCGTGCTTGGGATCGCCTTGCATTATCAGCTCGGGACTCGAGGTAAGAAAAATGTCTGTGCCCGTTGAGTAGGGCATGGCCAGATCATCTGTGCTTGTATTGTGCTTAGTATTATGTGTAAATGTTTGTAACTATTATGTCATACATGTGTTTGTGACGGATCGGCAAAGGTCAGGATCAAAAAAGGCCATGATCGGAAAAGGCTGGGATCGGCAAAGGTTGGGATTGGGAAAGGCCAGGACCGGCAAAGGATGAGATTAGTAAAGTCCAGGATCAGCATTAAGCATGTTGAATGCAGGCTGCTAGGGCAAGGCCATCTAAGGGTGTCGTACTCACCCGCTCGGTTAAGACCGTGAACTCTGTGCCTGGTAACGCACCCTGACAGGCTGAGGCCGCTGCATGAATTTTTCTAGAAAATTGTGGATTGTCTATCATGTTTAATTAGTTATGCGTTTATTGAAATAAATTATTATATGTTGTGCTGTGAAGTGTTGGGCCTCGGCTCATAGATGCTCTATGGTGCAGGTATGGGCAAGGAAAAGGTCGATCAACCATGAGTTGGAGGGCAAGGAGCAGTGTGTACATATTTGGCCTACCTAGCCGCCATGGTTGGGGTAATTTTGAGGAACACAATAAAATGTCTGATTTTGTCGCTTAGGTCGACTGTACAGTGACTTTTGAATTGTAAATATCTCTTAAAAAATATTTTGGGAACCCACTGTAACTCTTTTACGATTTTAATAAAAGTACAAATCTTTTACATGAAAGTTTTATTAAATGAGTCTTTGTTTTAATTTAGTTACACTTTTGGGCCTAATATCTCGATTAGCTAGTCAAATAAACATTTTAACTACAAATACCATCATTATTTCATAAAAATAATAACCATTGCATATGCTTTAAAATCACTATTCCAAACAATTTAGAGGTAGATCAAACTCTAAAGGGCCAAGTGATTCAAATGGTGCTCGGAACTGTTATTTTTGTGGAAAATTAGGTCATATATAAGAAGCATTTTCATATGTGGACTAAATAAGAATAAAATAATATTTGGTACTGACTATAACAATGATGGTAGCTCAAGATCTGCGAATCTTGGAGAAGGTTGTGACCATGAAGAGGTGTTAGTTAGTGGCTGCAACTCAAGAGAATCATGAAGAATGGGTGCTTGATTCAGGATGTACTTTTACATGACCTACAATAAAGATTGACTCAGTGATTTTAGAAAGATACAATACAAGGTGGAAAAGTGATAATGGGAAAATATGAAACTTACTATATAGAGGGTATCAAATTAGTCAAGTTTAAACTGCATGATGGAGTTGTAAGGAAACTTAAAAATGTGAGATTTGTTCCAAAACTTTCAAGAAACCTGATCTCTATAAGTTCTTTGGATGAATTGGGGTATGAAAGAAAAGTTATGGATGGAAATTTCAAACTATGCAAAGGTTCTATGGTTGTAATATGAGGCAAGAAGAAAGATGGTTTGTACTTTCTGCAAGATGAAACACTTTTGGGCTGTTCAACTGTGGTTGCTGAAAAATGAGGATACAAAAACCATACTTTGGCACAAATGCACAATAGGCTCAAACATATCAGTGACAAAGGGTTGTAGGTAATGAATAATCAAAAGTTGTTTGGAAATGACAAAGTCAACAAGCTTAATTTATGTAAGCATTGTATTATGGGCAAGCAACATAGGTTGAGTTTCAAGGCTAGAACACACAATTCAAAATCAATTTTGGAGTACTTACAGGCTGATCATTGGGGCCTAAAAGTCATCGAACACATGGAAGTCCACACATATTTTTTTTATTAATTGTTGATGAATGTTCTCTCAAAGTTTGGGTATTTGGTTGAAATACAAAAATGAAGCCTTTAAAATATTCAACCAATGGAAAACTCTAATAGAAAATATGACTGATAAGAAAATAAAAAACCTATTAACTTATACAATGATATTTTTTATGTTTTTTTGTAGAGAAAATGGTATACAAAGGCATATGACAGTTATATTGATACCTCAACAAAATGGAGTGGCTGAATGGATGAATAGAACTTTGCTACATAAGATAAAGTGTTTACTTATTAGTTCAGGTCTACAAAAGGGGTTTTGGGGGTGAAGCATTCATGAATGCAACTTATTTAGTCAATAGGAGTTCTTCTAGTGCCATAGAATTTCTAACTCCAGAAGAAAAATGGTCAAATGTTAAACATGACTTGTCTCATTTAGGAGTATTTGGATGTAGTACTTTTATGCACACTAATGATGGGAAACATGATCCTAGATCCAAGAAATGTGTTTTTGTAGACTATCCACAAAGTACTAAAGGATATAGGTTGTGGTTAAAAGATAAAAAAGGTTTCAAAACAATAATTAGTTGTGATGTTAATTTTAATGAAAGAAAGTTTCCTTGCTTAACTAACCCTACTATAGGTAGAAAGAACCATTTTACTACTAACATTGTAGGTACCATTCAGAGTCAAATTCAGGTGGAAAAATAAACTCAACAAATGCCTTTGACTCAAATAAATTTTCCAAGAAATGGTGACATGATTCAGATGGAACAAAACAGATTATAGAGCAAGTTGAAGAGCATAGGGAAAATGGAAATGACATAGTTCATCAAGCAGACCAAGAAGAGTTACAACCTGACATTTTTGAGTACCAGTTATCCCAAGATAGACAAAAAAAGGGTCACTGAACCTATGAGCATATTTAGTTTTAAAGATTTGGATGAAGTCATGGTTTATGCTTTTAGAACAACCATGTAAATAGAAAGAAAGGAACCAACATCATACTCATAAGCACTTAAAGTTTAGATTTAAAGATGTGGATCAAGATATTGAAGGAAGAAATGACATCATTTTTGTCATTTTACAAAAATAGAACATGGACTCTTGTGGATAGACCAACAAACCAAAATGTAGTACTTTGCAAATGGATTTTTAAGCTAAAAGAAGGTGTTTCAGAAAAAGAGCCAATGCAATACAAGGCAAAGATTAGTCGCAAAGGGATTTACTTGAAAGGAAGGGATGGACTTTAGTGAAATATTCTCTCTAATTGTTAAATACAAGATCATTAGAATAATGCTCTCATTAGTAGCTTAATTTGATCTTGAACTTGAGCAAATGGATGTAAAAATAACATTTTAAAATGGGGAATTGGAGGAAAGAATCTTCATGGAAAAACCTTATGGCTTTGAGTTGTACAAAGGAAAAGGAAAGGTTTGTTTACTACAAAAGTACTTATATGGAATCAAGCAACAACCAAGACGATGGAATAAAATATTTGATACTTTTATCCAAAGTCAAGGTTTTAAGAGAAACTACTATGACACTTGCTTATACTATAGAGGGAATAACATACTTGACTACTTACTTTTGTATGTGAATGATATGCTTCTCATTAGCAAAGAGGTTGACAAGGTCAAGATATTAATATTGTTGACCCTCGATTTGTTCAACTGACACGGAGTCAAACGCTTGATGTGATTGAAGGTGTTGAAATAGATCTAATGGAAAGAACAGTAAACAACACAAAAAATTATAGTGGTTCGGCCCCACAAATTTGTAATGACCTACGTCCACTTAAGCTATTATTGATATTAATTCTCAAAGGAGTGATCAAAGAACTAGGGTTCTCTGAGTTTCACAGGCCTTAGAGAGATGAATGATAAAATCGTAAGATAATAGCTCTAATTCTCTTGTAAAGTATAAACTTAAATCAGCCAAAAGTCCCATTCTTAAGCTATTTATTCTCTATTTATAGGCTCAATGAGGATTACATAAATTTGTTATAGATATTCTTTCCTAAATAATCGGATACTCAGGAATTATGGGAGATGATCTCGGATATGATAATAAATGTACAAGATCTTCTCAAAACATACGGAGTATATGACAAAGCTGGTCGTATATAAAACCCAGATGTTATGTTAGGGGAACCTCCCTGGTCGATATTCGAACAATACCTTTGCCAGGTGTCAGCCACGTGTTAAAAATTCCTACCACGTCATCTACGCCTATTTTTTGGATAACATTTTCCCCAAGTTTATTTATTGCGACCAGGAATAAGTAAACTTAGGAAAACAACTTTTCATATGCCTCACGAAATCTGTCAGAGCCCTCGTGCGTTTTTGAAAACCGTGACCTAATCATGTCTAATCAAGCCTTTTCAGTTTTCAAGAAACCATCCTGACGGCTGTTACACTCCCCCATGCTTCGAAAAAGGGAAATAATGATTATTACTTTTCGTCACACTTTGGCTTCTATAAGTAACCCTCTCATTCACCTTTTAACCTTTCACTCGCCATTTCCTGTCAAGAATTCTCAAGAACTTCAACCCAGAACTCAGAACTTCGAAGGCCTCCCGTCACCTTGCTTAAAGGCTCTTTGTTTGCAAACTCAAAGCTGTCCCATTTCAGAATCTCCAATCTTCATCCAGGTAATTTTCTTCGTCTTTTAAACTCTTTGATATGCCATGCATATTGCTTTTGAGTTATGAAACTTCTTGCGTTCTTAAGTAGAAATTTGTGGGGATTCTGCATATGTTGTTAATGCTTGACAGGGTAGTGTATTTTTGCTCTATATAAGTTAAGAATTAGTTTGATAGTCAGGATCATAGGTTTAGGGCGTAAAATTGACGTAAAAATTCAATTTTTAGGCTAGTTGAAAAACAAAGTTTTTCTCGCCCCTTTGGAGTTGAAAAAGCTTTTTCTCAGAAAACATTTTACTTCCACTTTTTGATCAGTTTTTCAAACTGCTAGCATAAAACTTAGTGTTTCGGTTAGAATGCTGCTAGTCGATAGACGCCAGCAACGTTATTCCAACTTTCAACATAAACTCCCAGACTGTGCGTCTTATATCCTCCTTTGCCTGTTTGCAGTTCATATGCAAGACCCGTGGGGAGGAGAAAGACCCATCGATGACGATCTCTTAGTTCAACTGCTTGAAGACGAAGAACAACCTTCGACTCTAATATCAGATATTCCTTTTTCTCGCCTTAACCTAAACACTTCCCCAGTTCCGACCCAAAGTATGGTTCGCACCAAAACTAAAGCTCAAAAAAGAAAAACTCCCAACACTTCTCATCAGCCTACTGCTGATGCTCCCTCGACCAGTGGTCGAGACGAAAATATTCCTGACCCAAATGTGTAAAGGCATGGCCGCCCTCGACACGCTACTCAGCCGGATGTCGAGTGGCATGTTGTCACTGAGAGTAGGGTGATGATCAGGATGATCGCCAACTACTTAAATAAATACAATCTGACAGGGGTGACCCTAGTCAAACCTAACCCAGACCAAAGGGCTAATCTTCCTGGAGGTGCTTACACCGCCTAGTCGCAGTTTCATATTGAGGCAGGAGCCACTTTACCTCTTCATGCATTCTTTCAGGGGGTGGCCAACTACTTCAGAGTTGCCCCCTTCCAAATTACCCCAAATGGATATAGAATGCTCGCTGCACTCTATATCCTGTATAGCCAGAAAAAATGGCCCACGCCGTCGCCACATGAGGTCAACTACTTGTTCGACCTCAAATCTAACCCCAACCAAGAAGGCACGGGGTTCTTTCATCTTTGTCATCAGGAAACCGGGCACACTTTCCTGACTGATACCACCCATATCTCCAACGTGGGGAGGTACTACCAAGAGTACTTCCTTACGCCTGACCTGGTCGCAGACAACTTGGCTTTCACACGAGGAGGTAACATTTTCACACCACTGGCTTCTTCACTTAGTGTTTTTCCACCACCATGTCTTGAACTTTCAATGTGTTTCAGGCCCGTGGCTGTGACCAAAGCCAACTCCAGGGATGGAGTCAAGGACGAAACTCTTAGCTAGCATGTCAGATGCTGAGATGAGTGTCAAAAAATTAGTTACAGAGGCTAACCTTAGGCTGGCTGGCCTCTAGGACTCTCAACCAAGTGTGAGTGGGCCTTCGGCAGGGAGTGCTCGCGCCGAAGCAGAACCCAAGCAGCAACCCCAAACATCTCCTACACGGAGGAGACCAACTGGGGTTATGATCAGGGAACCTGCTAGTATCTTCGAGTAGAGAGGCCTTCGGCTCCCGAAGAAAAAGGAAAAGGAAAACAAAAGGCCGTCGAGCCTGCCGAACTCTCTGACAATTCATCGGACGACAACGGTATAGTAATCTCGCTTTTAAACAATTTTCCAATTCCCTGTCATCTGTTCGATGGGGATGACAATTTTAAATATGCTCCACACTTAGGGCCAGACTTCTTCGTATCAAAGAATGAATATAAGACTAGTAGAGTCTGTAGTGTAGCGACCAGTAGTAATAGCTCGGGTATTGGACTTTGCAATCCTCTTTGTTTCTCTTTCTGATGTAATGTTTTTGGCTACTCATGCTATCTCATGGCTCGGCTTTGTTTTTTGCTTTTCAGGTATGGACTCTACCAACGTCTTTGATCTTTACAGCAACCTAGAGGCTACTGCTGCTCCTCCGAGTAAAAAGAAAACCAGCAAGAGACATGCTGGGGAGAGCAATAAGGCGCCTGCGGTGAAGAAGGCTCAGGATGCAGGCCTTCCGGAGGAAGGGACTTCTACCACCGCGACTCCGTCCTCCCCCCACGAGCAGTAGACTCCATCTGCTGCGGCCGGGTCAACTCCTTCTCCTGCCGCCCCATCCGATCAAACCCAGCAGAAAGGTCCTGCCTCGATTGAGAACCTGATGGTTGGCCGCTCCTTTAGACTGATCAAGGAGAGGCTGACCAAAATTGCCAAGCACAACCGCTGCTGAGCAGCAATGGCAGCCACGGAGACGATGGGCGTCGACCCGATTCTGAACCGAGCCCTGAATGAGTACACCAGCGTAAGTTGTTTCCTTTTGTGAAATCGGGTTTTCGGCCTTTTATTTTTTGTTTAATATATGTCCTGGATGCAGGCCATGCTAACCCTCACTGTTGGCCGCATCCGCCTAGGTGCCATTGCCGAGGAGGCCAAGACCTCGGACCAATTGCACAAGTAGGAACTCAAAGCTGCCGAGCCTCGATACGCTGATCAACTGGCGGTGGTAACTGCAGAAAAGGCCAAACTGGAAAAGGAGTTGGAGGAAAAGAAAAAATCTTTGGAGAAAGCCCGCGAGTCGAGGGACCAATATAAGGAGTCCAACCACTCTAATTATAAGGTGGCTAAGCAGCTGGAGCTGGACTTGATCGCGAGCAGGCTTGAAACCAAGGACATGGAGGCCCGAGCTAAGGCTTTGGAGGAGACTAATGCTGCCAACTTAGCGAGGTAAAATAATGCCACTCTGAGGTGCTTCTATGATTTCTGGAAGCACAATCAGGGTACCAATTTTGAATACCTTCCTGAGAACGCAAGGGAAGCTGAGCTGGCTCGTTGTGCGGCTCAACTGGTTGAAGAAGAGGGATCGAAGATCCCTGCTTCCCCCGAAATCTCGCTGGCCGCTGGGATGGAGGGTGGAGACAATGAAGCTGTCGACCAGGTCCTTCCTCAGGATCCTCCAGCTCCTCAAGCTCCATGATTTTTTTCTTTTATACTTCTTCTTTTTTCTTTTTAACTACACGACCTACGGGTCGTGATGTAAAGACTATAATTTTTCTTTGGTTTTTGCTGCACGGGCAGCTTTTACTTTTACTTGAACAATTACATCCGAGCAGTACTGCTCGCGGTGTAAAAGGATTCCTTTGACATTATAATATTTCTGCTTTATTATAACATCTGTTCGCATGACTGAATCTAGCATAGTACTTTGGCTTGATTTTTTAAAACATAAATTTTGAAAAATACTCTAAGTACCGTAGTATTCTTTCACTTATTTTGTTCATGTGTTTACATACCTCTTGGTATGCTTTGCTATCGATGTACCTTATATGCCCCCTAAGTGATCGAGGAGCTTTAGGTCCTTGGTCACTTGCCTTGACCACGACCTGTACGAAAATTACTGCTCGATATAAAATGTAAAACTTATAATACAGCAAAACATCACACGTAATGAACAAATACTTGTAAAAAATTACAAAGTTTGGCAAGAATGACTGACTGTGCACAATCCCTTATAATTCTCGTATTAAATGGACTAAACATGTCTTTACGAGTGATCTTTAAAAGATCTTACACTTATAAGCAATTAGCCATATAACATGGCTAACCCTTTTTCAAAACTTGTAAAAAGTAAAAATTAATACAAGCCAGTCCTTTAAAAAGGACTGTTTATTGATAATACTTGTGCAAGTGTTCTCCATTCCAATAACGCAGAACAAGATCTCCATTTAAGCATGCAAGTTTATAGGTGCCTGGATGAAGGACTTCTTCAATCTGGTAAGGTCCTTCCCAGTTTGGTCCGAGTACTCTAGCAGCTTGGTCATAGGTGTTTAAGAAAACTCTTCGAAGTACTAGGTCTCTGACGTTGAACTTTCTTTCTTTTACTTTGGAGTTAAAATACTGAGCGACTTTTTGCTGGTACGCAGCTACTCGGAGTTTGGCTTTTTCTCGTTTCTTCTCGAGCAGGTCTAGGGTCTCCATTAATAGCTGACTATTCTGATCTTGGTCGTATGTGAGTCTACGATGCAAGGGCGGATCTAACTCGACAGGCAACACAGCTTCATACACATATGCTAAGGAAAATGGGGTATGACCTGTTGCTGTTTGGTGAGAAGCTCTATACGACCAGAGTACTTCAGGCAGCTGTTATGGCTATGCTCCTTTAGCTTCCTCAAGGCTTTTCTTTAGGGTATCCTTCAATGTCTTATTTACTGCTTTGACTTTCCCATTTGCTTGTGGATGAGTAACTGAAGAATAGCTCTTGACGATTCCATGCCTTTCGCAGAAGTCTGTGAATAGGTCACTATCAAACTGGGTGCCATTGTCCGAGACAATCTTTTTGGGAAATCCATATCGACAAACAATGTTCTTGATGAAAAAGTCAAGAACTTTCTTTGTCGTTATGGTAGCGAGTGGCTCAGCTTCAGCCCATTTGGTGAAGTAGTCGACCACCACAACTGCGTATTTTACTCCACCTTTTCCTGTTGGCAAAGACCCGATTAAATCTATACCCCACACTGCGAAAGGCCACGGAATTTGCATCTGCTTTAACTCATTAGGAGCTGCACGTGGGATCTTGGAAAACCTCTGACACTTATCACACTTTCGCACAAACTCCATTGAGTCTTTGTTCATGGTTGGCCAGAAATAACCCTGCCTCAGAATCTTCTTTGATAAGCTCTGCCCCCCAGCGTGATCTCCACAGAAGCCTTCATGTACCTCCTTCATCAGTTCTTTAGCCTTTTCTAGCGTAACACACCTGAGCAGTGGAATGGAGTATCCTCTTCGGTATAGAACACCATCGACCAGTATGTACCTAGTAGCCTGTCTCTGAAGGGTCCTGGCTTTGTTTCTATCTACTGGTAGTACACCACTCGTGAGATACTCCCAGTATGGTGCCATCCATGTATCTACTAACCGGACCTCCATATTGGTTTCATCTGCTCGTATGCTCGACTTGCGTAGCCACTCAACTGGCACTATGTTTAAAGTGTCAGCATCCTTCGCACTCGTGAGTTTGGCTAATGCATCTGTGTTTGAATTCTGATCTCGAGGTATTTGCTGGAGGGTATATTTCTCAAATTGTGCCAACAAATCTTTGGTTTTGTTCAGATAGGCCACCATTTTCAGACCTCGTGGTTGACACTCCCCTAAGACCTGATTCACTACCAGCTGTGAATCACTGTATATATCCAGCACTTTTATGCTCATGTCCTTGGCCAACCTTAACCCAGCGAGTAGGGCTTCATACTCGACTTCGTTGTTTGAAGCGGCGAAATCAAACCTAATTGCGCAGTGAAATCGATGCCCTTCTGGCGTTATTAATATCACTCCTGCTCCTGCGTGAGATTCGTTGGACGATCCGGTAGTGAAAAGCTTCCACGAAGGAGCTACGTCTTGAGGCTCAGGCGCACTAGGCTTTTCGCTCTGCTCGCTGTCTGGGAGTTCAGTAAATTCGGCAATGAAATCAGCCAAGACTTGTCCTTTTACTACTGCTCGCGGTGAGTATGTTATATCGAACTGCCCAAGTTCGACTGCCCATTTCAACAAACGACCAGCAGCCTCTGGCTTTTGTAGAACTTGCCGAAGGGGCTGATCAGTTAAGATTGTGATTGGATGGGCTTGGAAGTAAGGACGTAACTTTCGCGAAGCCAAAATTAGGCAATAGGCTAATCTTTCAATGGGGGGATACCTCAATTCGGCCCTGATTAACCTCTTGCTTACATAATACACTGCCTTTTGTACGCCTTCTTCTTCTCTTACTAGCAGCGCACTAGCAGCATATTCGGTGATCGCCAGGTCAATGAACAAAGTTTCTCCATCTATAGGCTTTGATAAGTAGGAGGCTGTGCCATGTGGGCTTTTAAGGCTTGGAAAGCCTGTTCGCAGTCTTCAGTCCACTTGAACTTCTTGTTGCCCCTAAGTAGATTAAAGAAAGGGACGCATTTTTCCGTCAATTTTGAAATAAATCTACTGAGGGCGGCAATCCTTCCAGTCAAACTTTGCACATCTTTGATTTTTACCGGCGATTTCATATTGATCAGGGCTTTGATCTTTTCGGGATTGGCTTTGATTCCCCTCGAATTGACAATGAACCCCAAAAATTTCCCTGATCCTACTCTGAAGGAACACTTGAGAGGATTTAGCTTCATTTGATACTTATTCAAAACATTGAAACACTCATGTAAATCCTTCACATGTCCTTTTGCCTTTTTTGACTTTACCAGCATGTCATCTACGTATACCTCCATGTTTACTCCGATCAACTCCTTAAACATGTGGTTAACTAGTCGCAGGTAAGTCGCACCAGCGTTTTTCAATCCGAAGGGCATTACTTTATAACAGTATAACCCTGTATCGGTCTGAAAGCTAGTGTGATCCTCGTCAGGGGGATGCATACTGATCTAATTGTATCCTGAGTATGCATCCATGAAAGAGAGGATCTCATGTCCTGCAGTTGCATCGACTAGCTGGTCGATCCTTGGGAGTGGGAAGCAATCCTTAGGGCAGGCTTTATTAAGGTCTGTGAAATCCACATAGGTTCGCCATTTTCCGTTAGGCTTGGGAACCAGTACTGGATTAGAGACCCACGATGGATAAAATGCCACCCTGATGAACCCATTCTCTTTTAGTTTTTCAACTTCTTTTTTTAAGGCTTTCGATCTATCTTTATCGAACAGCCTTCTTTTCTGTTGCACGGGTGGAAAGCTTTTGTCGACGTTTAGGACATGGCTGATGACTGCAGGATCTATCCCAGTCATGTCTTTATGTGACCAGGCGAAAACTTCCTGGTTCTTCCTTAAAAATTCCACCAGTGCGTGCTTTGTTGTTGCTTCCAAATTTTTGCCGACCTTTACAACTCTGGTCGGAAACTTTTCGTCGAGCTGGACCTCCTCAAGGTCCTCGGCAAGTCCAACATCTTCCTCAAAATCTGCAAAGTGAGGATCTAAGTCTCTATCCTCACTTTGGGAAACAACCTATTTGGTGACTTCATCACCTGATTGGGCTTGTATATCAATGGCCATCTGCAACCTTTCTGGGGGAGTGCTCCTCGACATTCCCTTCTTGGCTTTAGTAATTGAGGCATTATAGCACTCCCTTGCTTCCCTCTGATTTCCCTACACGCGTCCTACCCCTACGTTTGTTGGGAATTTCATGCCCAGGTGCCATATTGAGGTGACAGCCCAAAGGTCAACCAGTATGGGTCTTCCAATTACAGCATTGTAAGCCGAAGGACAATTGACCACTATGAAAGTAGTGAGTAATATCCTGGTAGCAGGCGCTGTACCTGCTGTTACCGGAAGCCTGATTGACCCCGTTGGAGCAAGTCCCTCACCAGAGAAACTGTAAATAGTTTGGTTCAGGGCTCTAAGTCTTTGATTGACAACTTCATTTGTTTCAGCGAAGATTTATTCAGGATGTTAACTGAACTTCTTGTATCGACCAGCACTCTCTTCACCATCATGTTGGCAATTTGAACATCCATGACCAGCGGATCGGAATGTGGGAACTGGACATGCTGGGCATCGCAATCAGAGAAGGTTATTTCACCATCCTCTGACTGAGCCTTCTTTGATGCCCGATCCTCCACAGTCATCATCTCGATGTCCTGGTCATGGCGTAGGGTCCGAGCATATCGTTCCTTTGCCTTCCCGCTGTTTCACGCAAGGTGCGGGCCTCCGCAGATGGTGAGTAAAGTGCTAGTTACGGGATCAGGCTGCAAAGGTGGCGAGCGTTGGCGTGCAGGCGCCTGCTTGTTGGCACCTGGAGCCTCTCGTTGGGAAGCCCCCGAGGCCCGTACGTATCTCCTCAAGTGTCCTTGTCTAATAAGGAACTCGATTTCATCTTTCAGCTGGTTGCACTCATTCGTATCATGTCCGTAGTCGTTATGAAAACGACAAAACTTGGTGGTATCCCTTTTTGAAATATCCTTTCGAATGGCAGCGGGTCTTTTGTAAGGCACACTGGAACTTGTGGCCTGATACACCTCTGCTCGAGACTCGACAAGGGCAGTGTAGTTAGTGAACCGTGGTTCCTAACTGTTGCCCTTTGTGCACTTATTCTCGGAGGTAGAAGGTTCGTTGTGGGGTATCTTCCCCCCATTTTTGGCATTGCCATTCTCGTTGCCGTTGGGTTTTGACCCATTGGCGGCTTTGGCGAGGTCTTCATTCCTCTTATCTTTATTTGGGGTCTTTCCCTCACTGGCAATGGCATCCTCGAGCTTGATGTATCAATCAGCTTGATCCAAGAATTCTTGGGTAGTTTTAACCCCATGCTTCCTGAGGCTACTCAAAAGAGGCGTACGACGCCTAACTCCTGCAGTTAGGGCCATCATCTTGCCTTCGTCTCCCACTGTTTTGGCTCCAGCAGCTGCTCGCATAAAATGTTGGACGTAGTCTTTCAGTGGTTCTCCTTCTTGTTGGCGTATCTCAACTAGCTGGTTTGCCTTAGTTGGGTGCACACGACCCACATAAAATTGTCCGTAAAACTCCTTTACGAACATATCCCAAGATACAATACTTGCAGGAGGGAATTTAAAAAACCACTCCTGTGTAGCATCAGAAAGTGTTGCAGGGAAGAACCTGCACCGTTTGTCTTCGGACACCTTCTGAATGTCCATCTGTATCTCAAACTTGTTGACATGAGATACCGGGTCACCGTACCCGTCAAAGTTTGGAAGTGTGGGCATTTTAAACTTGCGGGGAGTTTCTTCCACAGCAATCCTTTGTACGAAAGGAGTGCCCCTTCTCTTGTCGTACTCGATGTGAGACATTCTTCCCCCGACCAGCTGTTGCACTGCTTGGTTCAGGGCATCTATCTGGGCTTGCACGACTTCAGGAATCGCCGGGGCCTCTGCTGCCGGGGGAATGTACTCGTCGTGCCGTTCCCAACGGTCATTGAGTACATCCCTTAAGTCTTCGTCTCTTCGCCGTTGCTCGCTTGCTCCGAGCCGGTTAAAGACGTTGTTTTCTCTGGGCTACCCCCCAACGTTACGTCTTGCTTGTTGCTCTTCTCTAGGTGGTTGGCTTCTATCTCCACCTCTCTCTTCATTTCTACGACCGGCATTCCCTCTGCCTGAGTTGGCCTCATTGTAGCCATGGCCATCTTTGAACCTTGATTGGCTATGGTGGGACCGACTGTCCCCTCAGTTGCCTCCTCGGGCTGGAACTTCCCGAGCGTTAGGGGGAGGCCTACGCTGGTTGGTAGGTCCCCGTGCATTATCATGCCGTGGGGGCCCCTGACCGTAGAGCTTATCTCCGAGTTCCTTCTGTTGCCAGAAGGACGCTGTCCCCTGCTCGATGGGTTCGACTCTTCACCCCCTTGGCGTCTAGGACTGTAGGGCTGCTGCCCGACCCTATTCTGCCTTGGCTATGGGGCATAGCCTCGACCAGCCTGGGATGGAGGTTGCATTTCAGGATCCCTTGGTGGGACATCATCCTGAGGCATTTGTGGCTGCTCTGGCCTTTGAGGGCTCGTTGGCTAGATCGGAGGGTTAGGATTAGGACCCCTTTGAGGTGGCCCATTCGAGGGTTGATCAGGCTGTGAGGCAGGTGCAACCTGATTCCTAGCCAATTCCAGGACCGCTTCGAGGGCTGCCACGACCTCCCTCTGACGACGGTCCATCTCCGCCTGTCTTTCACTCAACTTCTGGCGCTAGTGCTCTATTTCTTGCTGCTGTCGCACCATAGTCTCCGCCGCACTTCTCTTGACTGGCCCTCAGATTGGCCAATTCGTCTTGCACTACCCCCAGGGTATTTCTCAGAGTTTCGGAGTCCAGTTCCTCCTCATCAAATTCTTAGTGTGGCTCATTTTCAGCCATGTTCAGAGGAGGAGGTTGAGATGGTGTAGCGCCAGCCGCCTGCCCAGTCTTCTTTGTTGTTTTTGCCATTAGTGCTTCAACAACCTCGTCTCAAGCTCTCAATGAAAGCACCAGAATGTTGACCCTCGATTTGGTCAACTGACATGGAGTCAAACACTTGATGTGATTGAAGGTGTTGAAATAGATCTAATGGAAAGAACAGTAAACGATACAACAAATTATAGTGGTTTGGCCCCACGATTTGGTATTGACCTACGTCCACTTAAGCTATTATTGATATTAATTCTCAAAGGAGTGATCAAAGAACTAGGGTTCTCTGAGTTTCGTAGGCCTTAGAGAGATGAATAATACAATCGTAAGATAATATCTCTAATTCTCTTGTAAAGTATAAACTTAAATCAGCCAAAAGTCCCCTTCTTGAGCTATTTCTTCTCTATTTATAGGCTCAAGGAGGATTACATAAATTTGTTATAGATATTCTTTCCTAAATAATCGGATACTCAGGAATTATGGGAGATAATCTCGGATATGATTATAAATGTACAAGATCTTCTCAAAACATACGGAGTATATGACCAAGCTGGTCGTATATAAAACCCAGATGTTATGTTAGGGGAACCTCCCTGGTCGATATTCGAACAATACCTTTGCCAGATGTCAGCCACGTGTTAAAAGTTCCTGCCACGTCATCTACGCCTATATTTTGGATAACAAATATTACTGCTGTAGATTAAGTTTAAAATGAAGGATTTAGGTCCAACTTCAAAAACCCAGATGTTATGAATCTTGGACAACATTCATATGCAGATAAATTGTTGAAAAATTTCTCCATGATACACTTTAAACCAAGCAAACAACCCGTGGACGCCAAAAATCCACCAAGTAAAAAATCTCTGATCCCTGGTTGAAATACGTGGCTAATGGTCACTTAGTGATGCTATCGAGCTTGAGCCTATAGGTCTCACGAGACCACGTTCTAGCCAACACTCCCAAGTGCTCTGCAGGTTTATGCCTTGCAGAAGATTCAAAGGCTCATGACAGCCTTGTGTGTCTCGCGCCCCTGGGCCTTGCGAGGGCCCCGCCTCACGCCCATGTGTCGGGCGTCCATGTGCCTCGCGAGACCCTTGCGTGGTTGGAGACCCGAGTGCCAAGCTCTTAGGAGTCATGCTCCCATACAATTCACGATGCCTCTGCCTCGCTGAAGACTAGAAACTCGCACCAAGGTGCCATAAACCCTAGCGCCTTGCGCCAGGTCTCATGGACCCAACCTCGGTCGTGCAGCAAAGCCTCGTGCCACGTCCCACGAACCCACCACCTCGGTCGTGCAGCATCGCCTTGCACCAGGTCCCGCGAACCCACCACCTCGTCTGCACAGCAGTGCCTCGCACCAGGTCCTGCAGACCCACCACCTCAACCAAGCAGAAGCGCCTCATGCTAGGTCCCACAGACCCATGACCTCGGTTGCACAGCAGCGCCTCATGCCAGGTCTTGCGGACCCACCACCTCGGCCACACAGAAGCGCCTCACGCCAGGTCTCGTGGACCTCGGCTGTGTAGAAGAGCCTCGCGCTAGGTCCTGAAGACCTACCACCTCGGCCGCACAGCAGTGCCTCATGCCAGTTCCCACGAACCCATTACCATGGCTGCGCATCAGCGCCTCGCATCGGGTCCCTTGGACCCACCACCTAGGCCGCGTAGTAGAGCCTTGTGCTAGGTCTGTGGACCTACCACCTCAGTTGCGCAGTAGAGCCTCGCACCAGGTCCCGCAGACCCACCACCTTGGCCGCACAGCAGGGCCTTGTGCCAGGTCCCGCAGACACACCTCACCATAGGCCTGCAAACCTTGTCACACGAGTCGCCATGGCTTGTGCTCAAGGGTCCATGCGAGACCCCACATCTTGCTGGGATAAAGACCCACGAAAGGTGCCTTGCCTCGCCATAGCTTCCATGACAACCCATAAGTTCTACAAAATTTAACCAAATGTAAGAAAGCCGGGTGAAAAGGTGTATCATTGAAATAGGAAAAAGAACCATCAGGTACAAGGCATGCCCACTAGTACGTGTGGATGCCAAAATAAGTATAACATAATAATAAGTCTACAAGGACATCAATTGACCTCCTCATAGACTGGGGGGCAAGTGTGGATGCCGAAAATCCACCAAAGAAAAAATCTCTGATCCCTGGTTGAAATACGTGGCTAATGGAAACTTAGTCATGCTATCGGGCTCAGGCCTACAGGTCTCACGAGACCACGTTCTAGCCAACACTCCCAAGTGCTCCATAGGTTTCTGCCTTGGTGTAGATTCGATGGCTCACGACACCCTTGTGTGTCTCACGCCCCTGGGCCTTGCGAGGCCCCCGCCTCGCACCCATTTGTCGGGCGTCCATGTGCCTCACGAGACCCTTGCGTGGTTGGAGACCCGTGTGCCAAGCTCTTAGGACTCATGCTCCCATCCGGCTCACAATGCCTCCGCTTTGCTAAAGATTAGAACCTCAGACCCAGGTGCCACGTACCATAGGGCTCGTGATAGAACCCGCAGACCCAGCACCTCGGTCGTGAAGTAGCGCCTCGCACTAGATCCCGCGGACCCAACACCTCGGCCGTGCAGCAGTGCCTCGCACAAGGTCCCGTAGATCCACCACCTCAGCCGCGCAGCAATGCCTCGTCCTAGGTCCTGCGGACCCACCACCTTAGCCGCGTCGCAGCGCCATGCACCAGGTCCCGTGAACCTACCACCTCGTTCTCGCAGCATAGGCCTCGCGCCAGATCCCGCGGACCCACCAACTCGACCACGCAGCAGTGCCTAGCGCCAGGTCCCGCAGAACAACCACCACAGTCACGCAGCAGTGCCTCGCGCCAGGTCCCATGGACCCACCACCTCAGCCGCGCAGCAGCGCCTCGCACCAGGACCCGTAGACCCAGCAGCTCAGCCGCGCAGCTATGCCTCGTACCAGGTCTCTTGGACCCACCACCTCAGCCGCGTAGTAGCGCCTCGTTCCAGGTCCTGCAGACACCACCTCGGCCGTACAGCAGCGCCTCACGCCAGGTCCCGCGGACCAACCACCGGCCGCACAGCAGCGCCTCGCGCCAGGTCCCGGGGACCCACCACCTCGGTCGCGCAGGAGCGCCTCGCGCCAGGTTCTATGGATCCACCACCTCGCCCAGTTAACAGCACCTCGCGCCAGGTCCTGCAGACCCACCACCTCAGTTGCGCAACAGTGCCTCACGCCAGGTCCTGCGGACCCACCACCTTGACTGCACAGCAGCGCCTCGCGCCAGGTCCTGCAGACCCATCACCTTGGCCACGCAAAAGCCCCTCGCGCCAGGTCCTGTGGGACCACCACCTCTGATGCGTAGCAGCGCCTCACGCTAGATCATGTGGACCCACCACCTTGGCCGCATAGCAGCGCCCCGCAGACATAACCTCGGCCGTGTAGCAGCGTCTCACTCCAGGTCCCACGGACCTACCACCTCAGCCGCACAGCAGCGCCTCATGCTAGGTCCTATGGACCCACCACCTCGGCCATGCAGCAACATCTCACGCCAGATCCCGTAGACCCACCACCTCGGCCGCGCAACAGTACCTCGAGCCAGGTCCCGCAGATACCACCACGCCTCCCCATAGGCCCACAAACCTTGTCACACGAGACACCATGCCTTGTTCTCAAGGGTCCATGCGAGACCCCACATCTTGCCGGGATAAAGACCCGTGAAAGGAGACTTGCCTCGCCATATCTTCCATGACAACTCATAAGTTCTATAACACTTAACCAAATGTAAGAAAGCCTGGTGAAAAAGTGTATCTTTGAAATAGGAAAAGAACCACCAAGTACAAGGTATGCCCACGAGTACGTGTGGATGCCAAAATAAGTATAACATCATAATATGTCTACAAGGATGTCGAAAGACCTCCTCATAGACTGGGGGGCAAGTGTGGATGCCAAAAATCCACCAGGGAAAAAATCTCTAATCCTTGGTTGAAATACGTGGCTAATGGTCACTTAGTTATGCTATCGGGCTCGGGCCTATAGGTCTTAAGAGACCACGTTCTAGCCAAAATTCCCAAGTGCTCCATAGGTTTCTGCCTTGCTGTAGATTCAACGGCTCTCAACACCCTTGTGTGTCTCATGCCCCTAGGACTTGCGAGGCCCCCACCATGCGCTCGTGTGTCGTGCGTCCATGTGCCTCACGAGATCCTTGTGTGGTTGGAAACCCGAGTGCCAAGCTCTTAGGGCTCACACTCCCATGTGGATTACGGCGCCTCTGCTTCACTGAAGACTAGAACCTCGGGCCCAAGTACCACGAACCATAGCGCTTTGCGCTAGGTCCCACGGACCCCACCTCGGTCACACAGCAGAGCCTTGCGCCAGGTCCTGAAGACCTACCACCTCGGTCGCGCAACAGCGCCTCGTGCCAGGCCCCACGAACCCACTACGACGGCTGTGTAGCAACGCCTCAGGCCGGTCCCATGGACCCACCACCTCGGCCGCGCAGCAGAGCCTCGTGCCAGGTCCTGCGGACCCACCACCTTGGTCGCGCAGCAGCGCCTCGCGCTAAGTCCCGCGAACCCACCACCTCGGCTGTCCAGTAGAGCCTTGTGCCAGGTCCCGCGGACATGCCTCACCATAGGCCTGCAAACCTTGTCACACGAGACGCCATGCCTTGTGCTCAATGGTCCATGCGAGACCCCACATCTTGTCGGGATAAAGACCCACGAAAGGCGCCTTGCCTCGCCATATCTTCCAAGACAACCCATATGTTCTACAATAATTAACCAAATGTAAGAAAGCCAGGTGAAAAGGTGTATCATTGAAATAGGAAAAAGAACCAATAGGTCCAAGGCATGCCCACTAGTACGTGTGGATGCCAAAATAAGTATAACATTATAATAAGTCTACAATGACATCAATAGACCTCCTCATAGACTGGGGGACAAGTGTGGATACCAAAAATCCACCAAAGAAAAAATCTCTGATCCCTGGTTGAAATACGTGGCTAATGGAAACTTAGTCATGCTATCGGGCTCGAGCCTACAGGTCTCACGAGACCACATTCTAGCCAACACTCCCAAGTGCTCCGCAGGTTTCTGCCTTGCTGTAGATTTGAAGGCTCACGACACCCTTGTATGTCTCACGCCCTTGGGCCTTGTAAGGCCGTCGCCTCGCGCCCATTTGTCAGGCGTCCATGCGCCTCACGAGACCCTTGCGTGGTTGGACACTCGTGCGCCAAGCTCTTAGGACTCACGTTCCCATGCGGCTCATGACGCCTCCGCTTCACTGAAGATTAAAACCTCACGCCTAGGTACCACTAACCATAGGGCTCGTGCCAGGTCCTGCAGATCCACCACCTCGGTCGCGAAGCAGTGCCTCGCACCAAGTTCTGCAAACCCAACACCTCGGCCGCGCAGCAGTGCCTCGCACTAGGTCTCGTAGATCCACCACCTCAGCCGCGCAGGAACACCTCGTCCTAGGTCTTGCGAACCCACGACCTTGGCCACACTGCAGTGCCTCGTTCCGGGTATTGCAGACCCACCACCTCGCGCCAGGTCCTGCGGACCTCGGCCGCGTAGCAGCGCCACATGCCAGGTCCCGCGAACCTACCACCTCAGTCGCGCAGCAGAGCGTCGCGCCAGATCCCGCAGAACCACCACCTCGGCCATGCAGCGGTGCCTAGTGCCAGGTCCCGCAGAAGCATCACCACGGCCGCACAGCAGCACCTCACGCTAGGTCCCAAGGACCCACCCCCTCAGCCGCACAGCAGGTCCTCATGCCTAGACCCGCAGACCCACCACCTCGGCTGCACAGATTAGCCTCGTGTCAGGTCTCCTGGACCCACCCCCTCAGCCGCGTAGTAGCGCCTCGCCCCAGTCCCCGCGGACCCACCACCTCGATCACGCAGCAGCGCCTCGCGCTAGGTCTAGCAGACCCACCACCTTGACTGCGGAGTAGCGTTCCGTGCCAGCTCCTGCGGACACCACCCCGGTTGTGCAGTAGCACCTCACGCCAGGTCCCACGGACAAATCACCGGGTGCAAAACAGCGCGTTGAGCCAGGTCCCGAGGTCCCACCACCTCGATTACACAGCAGCGCCTTGTGCCAATTCCCATGGACCCACCACCTGGCCCGGTTAGCAGCGCATCGTGCCAGGTCCTGCAGACCCACCACCTCGGCCGTGCAACAGCACCTCACGCCAGGTCCTACGGACCCACCACCTCGGCTGCCCAGCAGCGCATCGTACCAGGTCTCGCGGACCCATCACCTCGGCCACGCAGCTATGTGTCGCGCCAGGTCCTGTGGGCCCACCACCTTGGATGCGCAGCAGTGCCTCGCGCTAGGTCTCGTGGACCCACCACCTTGGTCGCGTAGCAGTGCCCTGTGCCAGGTCTCGCGGACACAACCTCGGTCGTGTAACAGCGCCTCGTGCCAGGTCCCACGGACCCACCACCTCGGCCGCACAGCAGCACCTCATGCCAGATCCCGCAGATCCGTCACCTCGGCCGCGCAGCAGTTCCTCGCGCCAGGTCCGCGGATACCACCTCGGCCGTGCAGCATCGCCTCATGCCAGGTCCCACAGACATGCCTCACAATAGGCCCGCAAACCTTGTCACGCGAGACGCCATGCCTTGTGCTCAAGAGTCCATGCGAGACCCCACATCTTGCTGTGATAAAGACCCGCGAAAGGCGCCTTGCCTCACCATATCTTCCATGACAACCCATAAGTTCTATAACACTCAGCCAAATGTAAGAAAGCTTGGTGAAAACTTGTATCTTTGAAATAGGAAAAAGAACCATCAGGTAAAAGGTATGCCCATGAGTACGTGTGGATGCCAAAATAAGTATAACATTATAATAAGTCTACAAGGATGTCAAAAGACCTCCTCATAGACTGGGGGCAAGTGTGGATGCCAAAAATCCACCAAGGACAAAATCTCTAATCCTTGGTTGAAATACGTGGCTAATGGTCACTTAGTCATGCTATCGGGCTCAAGCCTATAGGTTTCATGAGACCATGTTTTAGCCAACACTCCCAAGTGCTTCGCAGGTTTTTGCCTTGCTATAGATTCAAAAGCTCACGACACCCTTGTGTGTCTCACGCCCTTGGGCCTTGTGAGGCCCCCGCCTTGTGCCCATGTGTCCTGCATCCATATGCCTCACGAGACCCTTCCGTGGTTTGAGACCCAAGTGCCAAGCTCTTAGGACTCATGCTCCCATGCGGCTTACGACGCCTCTGCTTTGCTGATGACTAGAACCTCGCACCCAGGTGCCACGAACCATAGTGCTTTGCGCTAGGTCCTGTGGACCCCACCTCGATCACCAACAGTGCCTCACGCCAAGTATCGTGGACCCACCACTTAGTCGCGTAGCAGCGCCTCGCACCAGGTCTCGCGAACTTACCACGTTGGCCGTGCAGCAGTGCCTCGCACCAGGTCCAGCGGATCCACCACCTTACCCATACAGCAACGCCTTGCACTAGGTCCCACAGACCCACCACCTCATCCGCACAGCAGAGCCTCGTGCTAGGTCTTGTCGACCTACCTCCTCGGCCGCATAGCAGTGCCTCACACCAGGTCTCACGAACCTTGGCTACGTAGCAGCGCCTCGTGCCAGGTCTTGCGGACCTACCACCTCGGTCGCACAGCAGTGCCTCGTGCCAGGTCCCGCGGACCCACCACCTCGACTGCGCAGCAGTACCTAGCACCAGGTCCCTTGGAACCACCACCATGGCCGCGCAGCAGCACCTCGCACCAGGTCCCACCGACCCACCACCTCGGTCGTGCAGCAGCGCCTCATGCCATGTCCCGCAGACCTACCACCTCGGCTGTGCAGCAGGGCCTCACGCCAGGTCCCACGGACCCACCACCTCGGTCGTGCAGCAACTCCTCGCACCAGGTCCCGCAGACGCACCACCTCGGCCGTGCAGCAGCGCCTCACGCCAGGTCCCGCGGACCCACCACCTCGACCTTGCAGCAGCGTATCACGCCAGGTCCCACAGACCCACCACCTCAGCTGTGCAGTAGCGCATTGTGCCAGGTCCCGCGGACATGACCTCGGCCGTGCAACAACGCCTCATGCCAGGTCCCGCGGACCAACCACCAGCCGCAAAGCAGTGCCTCGCACTAGGTCCCGCGGTTCCACAACCTCACCCGCTTAGCAGCGCCTCATGCCAGGTCCCGTGGACCCACCACCTCAGTCGCGCAGGAGTGCCTCGCACCAGGTCCCGCGGACCGACCACCTCGTCTGCACAGCACCGCCTTGCGCCAGGTCCAGCAGATCCACCACCTCGGCCACGCAACAGTGCCTTGTGCCAGGTCCTGTGGGCCCACCACCTCAGCTGCGCAGCAGTGCCTCATGCTAGGTCCCATGGACCCACCACCTCGACCGCGCAGCAGCGCCCCGCGCTAGGTTTCACGGACACCACCTCGGCCGTGTAGTAGCGCCTCGTGCCAAGTCCCACGATGCACCACCTCAGCCACATAACAGTGCCTCACGCCATGTCTCATGGAACCACCACCTCATTCGCGCAACAACACCTCGTGCCAGATCCCGTAAACCCTCCACCTCAATCGAACAGCAGCGCCTCGCGCTAGGTCCCGCGGACACCACCTCGGCTGTGCAGCATCGCCTCGCGCTAGGTCCCACGGACATGCCTCACCATAGGCCCGCAAACCTTGTCACGCGAGATGCCATGCCTTGTGCTCAAGGTTCCATGCGAGACCCCACTTCTTGCTGGGATAAAGACCCTCGAAAGACGCCTTGCCTCGCCATATCTTCCATGACCACCCATAAGTTCTACAACACTTAACCAAATGTAAGAAAGCCTGGTGAAAAGGTGTATCTTTGATATAAGAAAAAGAACCATCAAGTACAAGGCATGCCCACAAGTACGAGATGTACGACCTTGAGGAGGACAGAGGTGCAACTTTGACATCCATACCCAACAAGTAGTGGAGGTACGACACAGTACCAAGGCAAGAGTACTTTTGCAGACCCGTGACATATACTGGAGTCGACCACCACTCCTCCAATACCATTACCACCTACAGCCTGAATATGCAGCTCCTTGTCTCTTCGGGACCACAATGTACCAAGAGCCATTAGAGCTCACCTATAAATATGGCCTCACTTCATCATTGAAGGGGGTTGGAAAATTCATTGTATATTGAGGTTATTAAACAATATACGGGTTTTTACTCCATTGTTGATCTGTATTTATCCTTCCTCAAGTTTATTCAATATTCTCATTTTGTTATTATCTTACTAAACTTTGTGTATTCCGACCTAACATCCTTGACGAGTTCTCACCGTCAACATAACCCATTACCAACCAATACTTGTTAACTAACAAGGGCTACCCCAAAACAGAAGAAGATAGACAATACATGGAGAAGGTTCTCTACTCAAATGTAGTTGGCTCATTGATGTATATGATGGTGTGCAGAAGACCCGATTTAGCCTATGCTATTAGCACTCTCAATAAATTTATGGTAGACCCAGGGAAACGACATTGAAATGCCGTGAAATGGCTTTTGAGGTATTTGGTATGTTCAACATCAACTGGACTGATCTACAATAATCATGAAAATAACATCAACAGAGAGGTTTTTTTTTTTCAAATTCTGATTATGCAAGGGATAGAGACTAAAGAAGATCAACTTCAACTTATTTTTTCTTGGTGATTGGTAATTATGTTAGTTGAAAATCTTAGTTGCAACCAGTGGTTACACATTCAACTACTAGTATATTGTTACAACTAAAACAATTAGAGAAGACTTGTGGATACAAGGAATGATGCATGAATTAAATATCTTCAAAGGAAAAGCAACAGTGTTCTCTAATAGCCAAAGTGTTGTGCATTTGTGTAAAAATCATGTCTTCCATGATAGGACTTTATCAGAAACAATGTCCATTGTAGAAGCACAACATTTTTATGCAAAGTGATACTTTATCTCAACACTTAGCAAGGGTTGCATTTATTAGAAACAAAGTCATACATACAAGGGTTGATTAATTTGGAAAAGGTACCCACTAAGGACAATTCTGTAGATATGGGGAACAAAGTCGTGACACTTGGCAATTTTCACCACTGTTTAAACTTGATGGGTATAGATAAAGGTTGATGATTGGTGGCTTTGAATTGGGATCCTTGAGGATAGCTCTCTCTCTGCTTCTTCAATTTATTTGACAGCTGAGGTGGAATTTGTTGATATTAGTTACCAAATAAATAGGCTTTAAGTAATTATATTAGTATTTTTTTTGTTGCTTAACATTGTGTTGTTAAGCATGTATATAGACAAAGGTGTCACCTCTCTTAAGTTTGACTTACTGGTCATTTTTGTAATCAAAAGAAATAATTGCTCCAAGATAGTTTTTTGGAGTGCCATGTGTGAATACTAGAGAGAATAGAGTGTGTGATCTCTAGGGTTTCTTTGTACAGAGAAGTGAGGTTAATAGAAGAAGGTAACACCATTGTTTTGCATTGTATTTATAAGATTAGTGTAGAGAAGAATTAGCTCCTTAAAGGGAGTTCAAGAGGATATAGGCCATTGTTATTTGGATAAACCTCTACACATCTGGGTGTCCATTTTCTATTTCTAATTTGCTATTTCTTTGTTCAAATACCTTTTGTTAGTTTACTGTTTGAATTTCTAGTTTACAATTACTTTGAATTTTGTGCATTCTTGATTGTGTGCATTGATTGTTGTAGGTAGATTGAATTTGGTGAAGAGTGGAGATTTCTCAACAACTTATATATTGCAGGAGTGTCTGTGCCATAAAAGTAAGTTCTTGTTCAGGATAATCCTAAGCATGTTACTAGATTACAGAAGTGTAGTGTCCTAGAATTTTACTTAGCTAGATAGCAGTAGTAGTTAGTATTAGTTTGTAGTATGTTAGTTGCCGTGGATTTTGGTTTAAGCCGGGACTTAGTGGGAAACTCATAGCAATAGTTATGGATTTTATAAGTTTACCCTATAGTTTAGAAATATTAATTATAACATAATGTTTGTTTAGTATTGCTTTTCTTAGAAATATTATTTATTATAACCTAAGGTTTAGATAGAATTAATAAGAGCATGACACTTGTCATAATCATGTTTATTAAGGATTTAAGTATTTTTGATGAATAGTTTAATTAAAAGAAAGTTCTAGAAGCTCAAGAACCTTCCAGCAGCTGATAGGATTACGTTTTGACTCAGTTAAAGATGTTTAATCAATTCAAAATATGCTAAAAAAGTGCAAATACGTGTTTAATATATCAACGTATGCCGATATATCGCAGCTATAGAGGTCGATATATCACCTACAGAAGATACGGAAAACACGTCGACTTCGCACGAATGAACGAACGGGGCTCAGGAAATGGTCTAGGTGATATATCACCCAGGGTAGGTGATATATCGCCCCTGGTGCAATTTTTTTGAAAGTTTGGGATTTTTAAATTTATAAACGGCCTTAACCACTTAGATCTGCCTTTGAACGATTTTGATCGAATTTTGGGCGTCTGTTGAACGAAAATTCAAATCTTTTTCATTTTATATTCATTTATTTATTCAAATTAAAAAAGGGTTAGTTTCACTCCTGGAACTCTATAAATAGGTCCTAGTACTCAGCCATTTTCTTAATTTTTCAAGTACTCGTCAGAGCCTTCAAGTTGATAAGGTTACTATAGAGAGAAACACTTGGGTTTTGGGTTAAAAGCTTTTCCAATCTAAGCTTTTTTAAACACTTGGGAAGTGAGATATAGAGTTATTTCGGTATCGAGGTATAGATTAAGTCATAAGATCATTCAAGGTATTCTTATCCATAAGTTCAATTCTTCATGGTTCTTTAGTTTTCTTTTATTTTCTTTCAGATCCTAACTCTTGTTTATGATTCTTGATTAGGTGTTTAAGTTTCTTAAAACTTAAGGTTCTTTTCGGTAAGTTTCTACTCGGATGGTTTAGTTTTCTTTTCATCTATTTTCTTTAGACACTCACCATTCTTACTGTTGGTTTTAGGAGTGTTCCGAATCTCGTTCTTGTCTCCATATCCCAGTTTTCGGTAAGGAAAATAGGATAGATTTTGTGTGTTTATAAGTTTATGTTATGATATGTTTTATGCTATAATATGTATATGTATAAATATGTTTTGTAATCCTTGGGCATATGACTTGCTTAGATAGCAAGCCCCAAGAATTTATGTTGTAGTCGCTTGGGCATATTACTTGCTTAGATAGCAAGCCCCAAGAATTTTTATCATTTTCATGGTTTAGAGTTATGATTTACCCTACTTCCATTAGTAGACAGAGAACCTAGATGGGTTATCATATACTATAGTGTGATCTAACCTACCTCGATTAGTAGACAGAGGACCTAGATGATTTTATCACATACCATGTTAATGAGTTAATGGCCATTAATATTGTAGTCCTATATGATATACGTTTTTATAGTCATATGTTTTATAGTATATGTATATGATATATGTTGTTAGTAGATTTTCCTTGCTAAGCATTAGGCCCATTCCTTTCTTTTTAGCATGATGCAGGAAAATGAATATGGAAGGCGGGAAGGATTCATGGCAGCTTGACATGTGTGTTGAGGATGAATGGATTGAATGGACTGATGGACGATCGAGGATGACGTTGTTTTTAAATATTTTGATTTATGATTTTATGTATTTTTGCACTTAGTTTTAACAATTAATTTACGTTTATGTTTTATGTTTTTATGTACTAAACAATGGGTACCCATACCATATTTTATATTTCATACTTTATTTTGTATTTAGCACAATATTTTGGGTTTTAAATAAATTTATGTTATTCCTTATGTATGTATGAAAATTAGTGGCTATGTCATAGTAGATTTTAATGGTCCGAGGTCTTATAATTAGTTGGGGCATTACAAGAAGAAAGTAACAAACATTCATGGCAAACTATGAATATTAAGGTGCTTGTTAGGAAAAGTACAAACATTCAAAACCTAATATGTATGGTATTGCGAGCATTCATGAAATTTAAGGAAATCCTATCAGACACTATTTATCAATAACAAATATTCAATTGGAGTAGAGATTATTTGAAAAGAATGTGAGTATTAAAAAACAAATTGCAGATATTGTAGAAAACACACCAAAATAAAGAACATTTTTTCCACAAATACTTATAAAATACAAAGGAGTATACTCTGAGGGCTAAGTTAAAGTCGATTCTGAATGCATGGATAATTTCCTTGAGATGAAGCAAGCTTTGTTGACTACGAAATTCATCAACTACAAAATAAATTTGAGTGTGTGTTTCTTTATTTTAAAAACAAAAGTAGAACAGAGAAAGTCTTATATTGGTTCGGTTAGAAATATGTTGGCTTACATCCATTGGAAATTATTATTGTTGGTTTGGATATTTGTAGCATTTTGGCTTACAATTAGTGCTCTTTCTTTCACATCCTAAAAAGAACCCTATTTATAGTGGTGAACCTCTAACCTATTTTCCTTAAAAGAATGGAGTACTTTTCCATTCTGCTACAAATGCATTCACATTGGAATTTGAATACTCAAGGAAACTAATTAATTACAAATAATACGAATATTTTGTTTCTTAATTCACAAGAGTGGCATACCTATCATTTGGATTCGATATTCATGCATAAGTTAGTTGAGCACTCTTTCAATACTTGATATCTTCACCTGCTCAAAACTCTGGAGTGCTTGATTGTAAAGTCTCCATTGTGTTCGAGCACTTTTCTCCACAAGTTGGGTTCCACTCCCTGCATCGACATCCTTCTTGACCTTTAACTATTATACACAAATCTTGGATGCAACAATTTTGGGCGTGATTTGTTAGCATTGGTTAAAATACAAAGCCCAAGGGGTCTTACACAAGTTAGGTGTAAAACCTTAAGCGATTTCACATAGTGAAGATGTGAAATTTGACTTTCTGTTGTAGGCATTTAAAAATTCTATTTTTGGATCCAAAGTGATACATTTAGGTATCTAAGGATGTCCAAAAATTTTGTCGAGCATTTGGAGGTGTTTAAGGTCACTTTTGAGAAGTTGGACCTACTTATATGGCGTTGCATAATCTCCTTGGAGGCGATGCATCACCTAAAACCTTAGGGTTTTAATGAATCGTAGCAGGCAATGTATCGCCTATAGTCAGGGGATGCAGCGTCTGGCGTGTCCATACATATACATGTTTTAAGGTCCTAATAATGTGTTGAAAAACTCTAATTCTATTGGTTGAACTTAATGATGGTGCCTACACTATAAAATGGTTCTCTTAGAGTTTTGATCGACTTGATCACTCTTTCAAATCTATATCTAACCTCTCTGTCTCTCTCTAGCTCTCAAGGTCATAAGTTTTCTCCAAGAAATTCATAAAGAAAGTGATTATCTTTGTAAATTTCAAGGCTTGTTCAATCCTAATTTCCTTTCCTACTTGAGAAAGCTTCAAGCATCCATCAAGGGCTAGTAAATAGAGAATTTGGACAATGATACATTTCATGTAGAAGCCTTGATTTTGATTCTCTCTATCAAGGGATTCAAGTGGTGTTCCAATTAGGGTTTGAAGCTTGCAAGAAGAACAAAGAGTTTTGTTTTACAACTAGGGTTTGCATTTCTCTTTCTCAATCTTTTATATAACTTTGTCAAGTGCTATTGTGTGTAGATTCTTGTTACTGTAGTGATGTAATCTCACTCTCTCCCAACATGATTTAAACTACTTATGCAGATAACCTCCATTCTTCAACTTAACCTTGCTCGTTGTGCTTGTGTTTAAACCTTGGGTCATACTAAATGTTTTTGTTTTGGGCATGCTAACACTACACATAACCATCTCGATTTAAATGTGGAAGAAATCAAATGTAATTTTCATTAACGGATTTAGAAGCTTTTTCTCAGGTGAAAAACAGTGGAGAAATAGATTAAAAGTGCCAAAAAAATCCCTTCTTATAATACCAAACATTAACCTTGTGGTCAACATACATATGTCTAAGAAAATTAGTGTGTCTATCATCCAATGATCATGATTTTTGGAGGGAACAGGTCCAATATAGAATTAATGAACTGAAGGGACACATTGACAGGTCACCTTGAGCAATGTAAAAGTACGACCTCAATTGTCATAAGTAATCTTGATGGTCAGTGCAATCATTATATTATGTTTATAATTCATGCTAATCGACCATCACTAAAAATACCTCACTTTTAAGTTTTCGAAGATAGCATGAGCTAATTAACTCATAATTATCACCCAGTTCTTGAAAATTAAATCATTTACAATTTAGTCGTATATAATCTTTATTATATAAAGTACATTTACTAAGATGTCTATCCACATCAATAATCTGAATCTAGATTACTTGCATCCATCTATATGCTTAGTAAACCATACTAGCAACCATTGATTAAAGTTTTCATACTTTAATATGTTGCTGACTATTTTATTCATTATATATGATCTTAATTCTCTAATAGACATACAAGATCATATTCTCATAAATGAATATGGAATTTTTTGATATTTATGTATAAATTATTCAAACAATAATTACAATAATCAAATACAATAACATTATAATTTTATTTAATTCAATAAAATTGTCTTTACACATGCTTTAATGGCACCAACCCTAACAATACCTTGATCAATGAGACGATCTGGGGAACTTGGCCTCATTTTAGAAGGAGGAGGAGCAAATGAAACTTTGGACTTCTTGAGCACATTATCGAGAGGATTATGAGAAATAACCATTTGAAGAGCACTAGGGGGAGGTGGAAGATATTTATTCTTTCGAACTAACTAAGTATGGGAATCCTTGTGGAGAGAGGAAATGTCGGATGAAAGGACTTCAACATAAATAGGGACATCATATGAGGTGTTATCTACACTAGGGGTAACTGCATTAAGGTGTTGAGAAGTGATGACTGCAAAGCCAAGTAAGAGACCAGCCTCCGGTTGGACACTGGACACCTTGGGAACACTTAAGAGGGGCTCTGAATGGGAGGTACTAGTCTTTTCACTAGTACTCCTAACCACAAAACTTTGGCGAAAAAATTTGGAAGAGGTCGAAAGGTTACGAGAAGAGGACTCTTTCCAACCATTTTCCACAAGTTGAGTTAGTAAGCTTCATCCTGAACAAGAGCATAAATACTAGGAGAAGTGCTTCGCCTCTTAAAATCAGAGAGATAAGAACACACGCCTTGACTAGTGTAGCCTCTTTACCATCATCTCCATCTTCAGATAGTTTGATGGTGGATTCATCAATGTCGCCGGTCCAACTGATATCATGTGTTAACACTATAATTAAGTACTTTATAATTTATTATTTGATAGTATTTTGGAGTTAATTTTCTTAATTTAAGTATGTTTTGAGAGTCATTGAAATGTCACGACGACTATCTTCAGTGTCGCGACGCTAAGCGAGTTATGAAATCAGTAGCTAAGGTCGCAATGGCTAGAGTCAATGTAGCAATGCAGAGTAAAAATTCAGAAATGGGAAACTACCTTATTTTCATACTTTTCTTGCAAGTTTGTACCTAGGCTATAAAGGATGGAGAGGAGCACGACTTCAGAAATTTTTTTAGAAAAAGAAACTAATTCACAAAGCCTAGAGTGAGAAGGAGAAAGAGGAGAATCAAAGATTTGAAGATTATAGGAGTTTTCTACCAAGAGTTTTCATCTCTTATATTCTCTTTCTTTTGCTTTTCTTTGTAAACTCCATGATGATGAAGTTGTTTATGATATTTTTTATGGTTTACACTAGTGTGATGATGAGCTAATTTCTTGTTCTAGGGTTGCAATTGGAACTCAATATGTAGTTTGAACTAATTTTTTTTATCTTAATTCTAAAATCAATGTTGAATTATTCATTCTGTTCTATGCTTAATGCTTCTAATCACTTGATCACTAATTAGATTGATTAGGGAACTTTAATGAACTTGGGAAAGGGAGTTATGTGTTGGCCTTGAATAGAATGATGTATGATCACTGATGATTCTTTGAGTTTCACATGGGATAGGAATATACCTATGTGTCATGCATAACCATTTTGAGAACATGTGCTTAATAGGTTTTATTTTAATTTTATTATCATAGGAATATAGATAGTTGATTTAATAAAATATGTTTGCATGACCATCGAGAGAGGTTTGTAAATAATTTTGGTTCTTGGTTGTTAATTTGTATTGATGGATGGAATTAAGTGAGAATAATTATGTTTAAATGAAATATTGATGGAAAATTGTAATCCCAGGCTTCTCTAAAATTAGGTTAATTGTTATCTTTGAATTGTTTATCTTGATTTTCTTTACTTTTTTATTTTATTAATATTTGGATAAAATTCTTTGTGGGATCGATACTCTACTTACTCTTTATTACTTTTTGCGATAGTGTGCACTTGCGTTTTTAAAAATCCACAATAAGTTTTTGGTGCTGTTGATGGGGAATTTTAATTACTAAATGTTTGTTGATATTAATACCAAGCTATCTTGTTCTTAATCAATTTTTTTTATTATTAGTAATTTTTATTTTATATGCTATACTGAAACGATTGAAATAATTGGTCAGCACATAATGGATTATCATTAGCTCCATCCAACTATTCATCAAGAAGTTGTAAGAATTATTTAACAAGATGAATGGAAATATTTGGGTGAAATTGAAGATGAGGTTATATATGAAGAGTCACATGAAGAACCATGACACCTTTCTATTCTCAAGAAACCGAATTATAGATGAAGATAAATTGATTGATGGAATAGATGATGAGACCATAGGTGACAATGTGACACTCATATGTGAAGAAACAAATGATTCCATTGATCATTCCAGTCTATTAGAAAAGGAGGTTGAAGTAGATGTGCAATTTTCTTACTTTATCGATATATTACCTAAATTGTACAACTTCTTTTATTTTGTAGGTAATGATGCGCTAGAAAATATAATCCGTAGATTAGTCACCAAAAATGTAGCTCATCCAACAAATGGACTTATCAACCATCGATTAAGAGTTGGATACAAGAATTTGGAAAGTCTAGCTGAATACCATAAATCAAGCGCTTCATGGGAGGCAACTCATGTTTCTATCTTCCTTTTAAATATTTATTTATTTTCTATGATATGTTATGTTTCTGTGTTACTTATGTTATTACACAATTTTTTGGAGCACAACATGGAATCATCATCAAGAAGCCTACATCATTGTGTTATTAACTTAAGGAAGTTTTCTCTTTCCATATCTTTTTTTTTTCCATTGAGGGCAATGTGTTGTTCAAGTTTGAGGGGTCTTTTGATTTTGTTTATTATTTCATTTGTTTAGTTGTTTGTCTTTTATCTTTTAGTCTAGTTGTTCTAATTTTCTTATCTTGTTAGTGTTTTCTTGTATGTCAATAAAATTCGATGATAAGAATTTGGTTGAAAATTAAATATGGTGATTGAGATGATGACTAGTACTTGGTGAGATTGTTGTTAATTTAACTAAATTGTAGATCATGTTGTTTCTTGAAACTTTATATGCAAATAACCTGAATACCTTTTTATCTTTTGCATGCCTGAAGAAAGTTTTAGCAGATATTCTATAAGTATTGTGATCTCAATGACATTAAAACTTGATTGATTGATTCTTGAGGTGAAATCCTAGGCAAGACAATGTTAAAGAGATTATTTAGGCAATGTTTTTGAATCATTTGAGACTTTCAAGCCTACCTTTATTTATTTAGCCCTAGTTAGTCTTTTGAGCCTAGATTTTATGTTAGACCTTTTCTTTAATTGAGTCATATATCTTTACCCTTTTTGAGCCTCTGACACTATCTCGTCCTTTTTTTGAGAGATAGTTCATGAAATATGTGCATGCTAAAAAACAAATATTATATATATGTAAAGGAAATAATTAAAGAAATAAGTTTGGGGAAGATAGTGGTGGTAGTTATTCATTTAAAAAATTGGGTTCTGTATTGCGACACCAAAATTTAGTGTGGTAATGCTACAAGTACGAAATTTGAATTCTATTTTATAGAGCATAGCATCGCGACACGAGCCCTCAGCATCGCAAGGCTCTCCAATAAAAAAAACAAAAAGTAGTAAAAAATGGAAGGAAACGAAGTCTAACGAAGAAATTTGGGTGTGTTCTAGGGAGCAAAAGTATATACATATATATAATGGATGAGAAAATAAAAGAAGAAAGGTTAGGGGAAACTATTTCAAATAAAATAAAAAAAGTTGAACAAAATTTGAAGAGAAATTTATTTCCCTTTAATTAAGTTAATGACTTGAATTTTATAGAATTTCATGATAATCTCTTATTTTTCATATCTTAGGCTCTATTTCATAAGCCGAAACCTGAGCCTAACATTACAACCTATAAAATACCTTTTGATGTTTGGTATTGCCTATGTCTACATTAGTGGAGAAATTATTGAAAATCAAGCATGTGGAGTCATATATATGTTGACCAGCGATTTGGCCAACGACACGGAGTCAAATAAATGATATAAAAATTAGAACTGAACTTAAGAATATGAAGACGATACCAAGAATTTATAGTGGTTCAGCCCCAGATATTGGTAATGACCTATGTCTATATTTACTTTCATTATTGTAGTGAATATCCCCAAGCTTCATAAGCTTAAGAGAGTACAAGAATTGGTGTATAAAATTCTGAAAACGTCTAGCTTTTTGTCTAGAGTTTCAATATATACTCAGCCTGTAGAATTATGATTCTCTAAGCTTCTATTTATAGGCTTAGAAATTTACACAGTTGGGCAGTAGACCTTGCATAACTTGCGTAACAAGCAATGATAAAACAATACGTAAATAATACACTTAACATTTGAAATAAGAAATATCTAGTAAATATCTATGTGCTAACAATCTTCTAGTGTTTTTCCCGAAATATTCGACCAGCCCTGGTCGAGTGTATATCGACCAGCCTGGGTTGTATGATGAATCTTCCTACAATTCTTAGTTCGATTGTCGAGGGTTGACTAGCCTCTTCAAGAAATTATGATGTCGTAAGGCTACCACTTGTCCAGAATCCTTGCCACATCATCACACACGTTTTTTAGGCAAAATATTTGCCCCTAGTTTATGATGATGCAACCTGCATCATAAAATCTTACTCGGATAATTTTATACAATCAAAGCTTATAACATGTCAAGAAGTTGTACTTTTTTCGACACAATAAACATAATTACTCTTTTTTTCAAAAAAGGAAACTGACGACTTCATGATTTCCAATTTGCAAAGAATGTACTTTTTGACATCACCTTTTTACCTACCTCCTCGTGTATATACACCCCTTATTCTCTTTCATTTCATTTTTACTTTCACTTTCTCTCTCTTCAAGAACAATAAAAGATTAATAAACTTCTCTTGCTACATGATCGATCTGAGCATGTTGTTGAGCAATTTCAAGTCGATTTCTTCTCTAATCTTCATTCCAAGAAAGTTTCCATAGTCTAATCTTTTATTTTTTGCCATTGTCTTCAAGAAACATTTATGATTCTTTGTGATTTTCGTAATGGTGAAAACTGTCAAAAATTGAAGAATGTTCTTGATTTTTTTCTTGAATTGTTGATGAATCTACTGAGTATTGTGGGGTTTGGAGACTAGAAATTTAGTTTATATGATGTGTAATAATACTGTGTAGACTTTGTTGCTATGGGGTTGTAATTTTAGACACAAAATCGAAGTAAAAATTGGAATTTTACTTTCTCGGAAAAACAGGGTTTTTCCCGCTTCTTGAGCAGATGGAAAATTTTCAATTTTCACTTTTCAATCTGAAATCTTCTCTAATCCTATGATCAATTTTTTTTGTCCTAAAATGTAGCTGGTCGGATAAACCATTAGGTTTACCCTCAGGCAGCCTTCACTCTTTCCTTGTTTATTTAAACACTATTGGTCATAGAATTCTCACTTCCCTTTCTTCTTCTTAGATATTCATGCAAGACTATTGAGGAGGTAAGAGACTAATAGACGACGATCTTCTTGTGTTGTTGTTTGAAGACACCAAGCAGACTACTTCTCAACCTCCTTCTCAGACTCCTGTTCAAGAATCTACTTCTCATCCCCCTCCACCAAGAATTTCTCCTTCAATGGCTCGAGTCAAGCAAGTGGCTCGAAGAGAGAAGTAAGACCCTCAGGTTGGTCATCGGGCGACCAATGAGGAGGCATCTATGGCCGAGGAAGATGTTTCAGATTCGTTCTTTCTTATACTATTCTTAAATTGGGCACTAAGAAGAAATAAGTGCCCTGATACATTGCACCACCCAACGAATTATCGAGTAGGATGGTGGAAAGTTACTCCAAGAAGTATGGGCTTCACAATGTCACCTTGTACAAACCAACATCTGACCAAAGGTCTAATGTCCCTAGGGGTGCATTTAGCACCTGCCTGAGGTACAAAATTGAGGCAAGTGCCACCCTACCTCTTAATGAATACTTTAGAGGGGTTGCTAACTACTTTGACAATGCTCTCTTCCAAATATCCATGAATGGATAAAGAATCCTATCTGCATTGTATATCCTTTATCATCTAAAGAGATGGCTTGCTCCAAATCTTCATGAGATCAAGTACTTGTTTGATCTTAAATCCAACCCAAAGTAGAACAATATAGGATTCTTCCATTTTTACCACCAAGACACCTCACATACTTTCTTGATGGATACCACATACAAGTTCAATGTTGGGAAGTATCAGAGGGAAGGTAACCCTCACGACCCTAATCCTTATTCCTGGTTGATCATTTTTCTTAACATTTGTCCTTATCACTTCAATTTAATGTTTGTGATTCAGGTCCCTGGAAAAGACCAATTCCTACACAAGGGATGCACGACTTGACCAACATTTTGGCCAGCTTGATAGATGTCGAGAAGAGCTGGAAGTACTTGGTCACTGTAGTAAATCTTCAGCTAGTCGATTTTTTGCATCCTCGCTAGGTTGCAAAAGATTATGCTACTGAGAGTGCCACTGGAAAAGGTACAAATGAACATACACCCTTCGAGCAACTTTAGGATGTCTCTCTACCTCCCAGGCCACGAACAATGGGTGTTAGTATCAGGGAGCCTGCTGAGACACAATGACTAGCTCCTGCTCCTCCATCTTATGGCAAAGGCAAGCGAAAATTGCCAAAGAGACCTGCTCGCGAGGAGTACTCGTCTTCGGAAGATGAAAATGGTACTGAATTTCCCAATGGTAGAAATAATCTTCGCTTAGATAATACTTTATTCGAATTACCCTCATCCCTACTGAACTATTTTATAGGTATTGCAATTTTAATCCATCGACCAGTAACTGTGTGTTGACGTGATTTTTCACCAACAGTAGATTTAGAAATCTAATAAGAGTATTAGTGCTTATTTGTAAATCGTAATGAACTTATATGAACCCTTTCTTACACACACAAATTTACGTGGTTCAATGGTTAAAATCCACCTAGTTTACTAGACAATATTATTACTCTCACAATTTCTACAGAGTTTCAGTATTACAAAAAGGTTGTCCCATTCTCTGTCTATTATCGCTGATATTTATAGTGGAATTTCCTGGACAGGTTTGGGTAATCGTGTTCATAAATATGGTAAACATTTAATAAAGATAATTCCAATTTACATAGGGATACGATTGCCTAACAGAATATACTCATGTTGTCTCAGACAATAAATGTGCAATACAGCCTGGACATTAATGAGTGTATAGAATGCCTCCAAATCTCTCCGGATCCTTTAGTATGTGTGATGACCAGGTTTCCACGAGCTGAACATATTCAAAGCGCCCTAAAGGGGATCTAGCCATTACATGTCTCGAACTAAATCGTCATCCTAAGAGGAAACCTACAAATTACCTGAATGTCATGCTGCCAAGTCCTAACTCGAGCTGCTCACATCATCACTAGTTAGATGTTCTGCTCGTCTGCTTTTTTCCATATATTCATCTGCCAACTGTACCCCTACGTAAGTGATTAAACTCGTGCTAATTTTTAGGATACAACATTTTCCCACCAAGCTCTTGCTCATGCTTGACGTCATTACTTTTTGACACGCACAGTAGGGGCTTTTAGGCTTCTGCCATGTAAAGTCATGCTTGCCTACTACTCAAGTGTTGAACACGTGGCCATCTGTAATTGGCATTTGTTCAGGTTTCGAGGTCTGTGACAACTATCCTGTCAACCTTTTTTCGCTGCATGGGTCATTTAATCTTGGCCCTTGGATCTCGAGCTGACCCAATCTGATGGCCCAAATTAATTCCCAAAACTTACGTATAAATAGGGAGATCAGACCTGAATCTTACCACCTTTACTTTCAAAAACTTTCATTTCAGAAACAAAAATCCCCTTTTTATCTCAATTTTTTTTTTTCAAAAACCTTATCGCCCTTATGTTTCACAGAAGCTCTCAAGCTCCTGCCTGTGGACGCATCAGCATTCTCATCGAACAAACGTATAAACTGTAAGTATTTCCTCATCTTTTTTTAATCTTTCACTTCTTTATTTTCCAATGAGTCTTTTACTTCGAAAAACACTTTTTGTTCAGTACCATTTTTTGTTTTGGCCATGTCTGAGTTTAAATAGGGTTCGGTTTAGGCTAAAAGGATGATACTAGACTTGTTTAGAAATAAATTATTCGAAAACTGGGAAAATTTTCTAGGTTTTGTAAGGAAAATGTCACTAGTGAATCGATTAGGATACTTGTTTGGATGTAGAAGTTGAGAGGTTATTAGGTTTGGCTCTGGGTAGCTTAAGGGTCACGATTCCTTCAGTTGCTTTGCATTAAACAACTTTCAAAAGAAAAGTAGTGGGTCTAAGAAATTTGACACACGAATCCCGAAGCATCAGAGAATTTCCCGAATTCATAGCGCGTAGCCTAGAATTGTGTGTGGAAACATGCGTTGGTGCTTAGACATATCTTAGCTCGTGTAAATTTTGAATCCCCAAAAGTAAACAACTTAAACCCTTGGGTCATCATACCTTTATCATCGTAGCTAGTAATTCTCTTAGGTCGCCACTAATAGGCCGCTCTATCCTCAGGCGAGCTAGATCATGGCTATACCAAAGAAAAACGTCGCGAGCGCCTCTACTCTGAACAAGAAAAAAGACAAGCAGATCGGGTTCAAATCTCCAATTCCTCACTTAGACCCAGTGGTGGAGAGGGAGATTGTTGTTGACCCTAACACTTTTTTCGAGGCCGAGCACATTGTGTCTCGAATAACGTCGCAGGGGAAAGTGAACAAAATACGGCTGAGCTATGGGATTGACATGGGAATTGATGGCCTCCTCGCCCAACCTACGTTGGAAGGAGAGCGAAGCTGCGCCCCCCTTCATGATGCCTTTGGGGCTTGAAGTGATGAGCACCTGAAGGCAAGTTCTTTCCTCCCATTAGACCAGTACTTCGTGGATTTTTTGAACTACGCCGAACTAACTCCATTCCAGCTCCCCCTAAACGTGTATCAACATTTGGCGGGGTCAAATTATATGTGTTTGAGGCAAGAGTGGGAGGTCCCTACCCCGGATGATATTATGTAGTTCTTCTGCCTCAAGGCCAATCTTGATCAGAAGGGGCGAGGTGATGACTTTTACTACCTCACTCGCTTCCCCAACTCGGTCACCGTTATTGACCTCCCCAGCCATCCAAATGACAATAAAGACCAGTTATTTATGTAAAATGGGTTCAAGAATTGTTGTATCTGATACTTCAACCGCCCTCGTAAGTCTCCTAACTTTCTGAATTCAATACGCGAACTCTCTTATCATTTTTTTGAGTTTAATCCTTCCTACTGAGTTCGTTCTTTGTGCAACTATATTCAAGAGGAAAGAGCAGTCTAAGACCCTTGGGGGTCAATATGAGATGATGTCCCATCTTCCTTCGAAGGAGAAGGACTTCCGACAGGTAGCGAATGATGCTACCATGGTGGCTTGCAGCCTGATTCATAAAGGCCAGACGCTGGCTATCAGGGTTCGACATCCACCTCCCAATCTTCCCAAGCTTCCTTATCCTTAAGAAGTCTTGCCTGCTATTGAAGACACCGAAGAGGAAGAGGATGTGGCACTGCTGGCGCGCAAGAGGAGAGTTCCTAAAGATGATCACGGTCCATATTTAGAACAAGCTGAATCTGAGGCAACAGCTAGCACTTCCAGCCAAGGTAACCCATATAGAGAACTAAATTGAATTGCTGCCAGTATTAGGCTAATTCGCTTCAACCATCAGCTCGTTAGTCGACATCCTAGTGACCCAGGCGTGAACACAACACTCGTCCAGTGTGTGGATCATTTGGTGATACGCTATGACCATAGCTACCCCAGATGCACCATTGTGGTTGACAACACCCTCCACTTTAGGTCCTTCATTTTTTAGGAATATGGGACAAATCATAGCACATGGCCTTCCTTACGTTAGGGTGTATTTGTAACGACCCAAAATCACTAATATGGCTTAAGGGCCTTGATTAGTGTGCCGGGAGGGCATAATTGGTTTATGTGTGAATTTATTAAGTTTGATGCATGATTTTATGATAAGCATGCATGTATGGTTATATGAATGTAAATGTGATTATATGCTATAATTGTGAGAACCAGATTATTATGTGGGTAAATATGTAGCATGCAACTTGAGGCAATCTTAGGGAGCTAGTTAACGGGAAAGTCACAACGGGACTTAATGCTTGACTTGGGGTATTTCGGGTATTGGAGGGTTATTTTGGTTATCGGATTATGGAAATAAATAATTGGAGATATATTTGAGGTTAGGAAGCTTAGGTGGGAATACTGGGGAATTTTACCATTTTGCCCTCGGGGACGTTTCCGGTACCCCGAGCCTCGGGATTGACTTAATTACCTAAGGATAGATTAAGTAAAACATAGAACACGGTGGAAACATTAAGAACCGACCTTCCCTCCTCTTCTTTTTCTCTCTCAAAGAAAACCACAAGAAACTTAAGAAAAACTTGGCTGGGATTTAGAGAATTGGAGCTGTGATATAGGAGATTAGTTCAAGGATTAGATGATGATTCAATCAAGAATTAAGGTAGGCCATAAGCTTTATGCATGGTGGTTAAATTCTGTGTTTATGGCTGAGTTTTGAGGTGTTTATGGGTTTTGACATTGAAGGACTGAATTGAAGCTTGGAACTTGGGAGTTAACTCAGAAATCTTTTAGAGAGTTGGTTCATCAGAGAAGGTAAGCTCAAATTTATGATTTATTGACTAAGTCTTAGTGTTTTCTTGAATGGTTTTGATGTTTTTAAGCTTTTGAGTTTCAGAGATTGAAGTGGGATTTGGGTGAGTTTCTAGGCTAAGTTTTTGTTTGGTTGTGTTGCTGGAATCGTGTTAGAAGTTTTTTGATAATTGAGTTGTGGAATTGGGATAGTTTTGAGTGAGGTTTCAGAGTCAAAACTGGTGATTTTTCTTGGTTCGAAGGGGTTGGGCCGCAGCATAGTTCTTGGAGCGCTGCGGCCCTCTGAGGCTGATGAATGTTGAAGATGGAGGGCGGGCCACGGCATGGGCTATGTAGGGCCGCGGTCCATGTCTGGTTCTGGGCGAGGATGAGCCTCTGTTTGGGGCCATGCCCCAGCATAGGAAGCTTGAGCCACGACCCTTAAGGAAATTTGGGTTTTTGGGCTTTTAAGCATGGGAATTTAACCTAAGATGCTCATGATCGAATCTACTACCGTGTTTGGTGGAATTCGATGTTCTAGAGACTAGAACCTTATCTAGGAGCCCTTTTACAATTATTAATGGTATCCATTATCTTGGTTGTGACTAAGTATAAGCTAAGGGTTCGAGAAACAGATCATGCTCAAGAGGCATCTCGTGTAACCAACACACTTGGAAACTAAAGGTAAGAAAATTGCACCCGGTTGTGGATTTATAATGGGACTAAGGGTTCCCTGTTTTGTATGCTTTATAAAGGATGGTATTATGCCATGTAAATAATAAACAAATGGCCTAAGAGTGTCGGAGTTTACACTAGCGCATAGGGCACGGCTCAGCCACTGGTAGCTGAGGATAGCTTATTATGCACTGAGCTCGGTTAAAGCAGACCAGAGTCAGTGGGGTAAACGGAGGGTGCGACCTAAGGGTGTCGACCCTGATTATCATGTGATTTGATTGTTATTATTGGTTGGTGGACTTGTCATGCTAAATAGCTAAGTGTTAGTTTGTTGATTCTTTGCTTATGTCTATGGGCTATGTAATTAGTGTGATATGTTAAGTGTATGAACACGCTTTAAGGATTATTTAGTTGAAATCATTGTTTGTACTATAATGTTATGTTTTCTTGCTGGGCCTTGGCTCACGGGTGGTATGTGGTGAAGGTAAAGGCAAGGGCAAGCTTGATCAGCCCTGATTCGGAGATCTCTGAGAGCAGAATGTACATGATTAGCTGCTCAGCCGCCACGGTTGAGGAGGAGACAGGAACAAGAGAACCATAAATGTCTATTTTTCCCTTAGAGTGGCTAATGGTTGTTTGTACTCTAGAAATTTTGTACACTAACTTTTTAAACACTGTTTCTTTTGGGGATCCCTTGTGTAAAAAGTTTCATTATATGAAATGTATCTTTTGAGACCAAAACCTTTTAACCCTAGCTCATTAATGGTTTCAGTGCACGTTTTTAACTAAATGACTTGATTAGCAAGTCCTGCGCTTTTATAAATACACAGTGTAGTAGTCTTGGCTATCAAGGGTGTTACAGTATTCTCCCCCGGCTTTAGGCAGTCTGTAGATGATTCTAGCTCAGAAGAAGAGCTTGAACCCCTTAGAACCCAGGATGTAATAATTCTAGACTCTCCCCCACCTCCGGTAGTCCAGGAGTTAGAGGTTATACCTAGTCCGGTTCATAAGCCTGATTTGATCGTAGTACATTCCTCCCCTAGCTCAGAGGTTAGGGTTCTTGCTCTGTTCTTGTCTTTGCATTACTTTGAATAATTGGTCCTTGTATCTGAATCTTCTGCTCGTTCCTTTTCAGGTGAAGAGATGGACATGCCAGATGCCTCGGGTCTAACGGATGCCTTCAAGGCTGGCGGGGTCGAAGCTAGGCCCATGGTAAAAAGGCCCAAGGTACCAAAGAAACATACTTCCAAGACTGGAACTTCCACCAGGTCTCCTGTCAAAGACAAAGGTGCCAGCTCCACCCAGGAGCAGCAACGACAGACTTAACCCCCACCCCCGGTAACAACATTCACAGTTGTTGAGGCTCCTCCTCCTCCCCCTCGACATGTACGTCATTCGGTTCCTCAAGTAATCCAAGGCAAAGCTCCCTCCGCTCAGGTCCCAACTATTCAGATCCCAATAAAGCCACTCAAGCTGGCAAGGATCCAAGAAGCGTTTCGAGGGATTGTATACGAGATGGAAAGCCATATGGTGGGCATTGCATATAGAGCCAATGTCAAGGATCTGAGGGCCATGGAGGAGCGTACTCCCGAAGATGTTTTTGAGTCTGCTATGGGAATGAACCTCAGTGTGAGCCCCTTTCATTCTTTTAGCATTTCTTTTTCTTTTCTCCTCTTTTTTTTTCCTAACCTTGACTTGCCTTTTCCTTTTACAATCTTTCCTGGCTCAACTCCGTGGAATTTCTCAGATTCAAGCTAGGAGTGATGAGCTCCAAGCGACCCTAGTTGCCACCCAAGAGAGCGAGCGGTCCGCAAAGGCTGCCCTGGCTGCTTCCCAAGAAGGCGAGCAGATTTCTAAGAATAAGGTCATGGAAATGAACCGTCGATTGGACCAGCTACAGGTTGAGAATGATGGCCTCAAATGAAGCTTAACGAGGTCAAGGATAAAGCCAAGGAGAAGGTCGAGAGGGCGAGGATAGAGATTTTGGAGTCGTCGAATCAAATGGACGAGAGATGCTGGGCTTTCAACCAGGACGAGAATTTCACTTTTATGCAACCAGGGTTTTGGGAACCTTATCTTGCCAAATTCAAGATTTGATTCTCACATAAACCCTCTAAGACTGTCGAGGCTTCTGATGCTACTAAAGAGGATGACGAGGAAGTGACATCCTCCAAGCGAGTCGACAGAGCTCAATGATTCCCTTTTGTTATTTTGTATTTTGTAAGTAAGTCCCTAGGGATTAAAACAATCGCCTTCGGTCTCAGATCGAGGTTATTTCCCTCCTCGAGATAACTATATGCTTTTTAATACATATTTAATTTATGATCTATTCATGTTCCCCTTGGTATATTGTTTTCTCATGTTTGTGAATTCTTGGATTCTAGTACACTCGAAATCTTAGGGGATATCCTTAGATCAGGATAGATTTTTGATGGCTCGACTAACTAATTTTAGTCGATATCTTAGTTGTATCCAAGATTTTTCCCGCCTCATTGCATTATACCTGTTAGGAATCAGGCCTCCGGCCTAGTCATATCTAGGGGTTTTAGTCTGCTTAATAGCATTGTACATGTTAGGAATTAGGCCTCGGACACGGTTATTTCTGGGGGTTTTAGTCTGCTTAATAGCATTGTAACTGTTAGAAATCAGGCCTTAGACCTGGTTGTTTCCAGGGGTTTTAGTCTACTTAATAGCATTGTAACTGTTAGAAATCAGGCCTTAGACCTGGTTATTTCCAGGGGTTTTGTTTTAGAAAATTCTCAATCTTAGTTCGTGTTCGAAATTTGAAAATCCGATGAATAATCAATTTTTCGAAACTCTAAGTTTCACATTTCATCCAAATGAGCTGAAATCTTCTAAAAGCTCCCTTCGATTATATGCCCCCAAGCAACCAGAAATTATAAATGTTATATGTTTCTTTTACAAAGTGAGCCCGCGATAATAAAACAACAAAATTGATTACGTAACAATCCAATTGTTATTAAAATGAAATGGATCTTATAGATAAGCCTTACATAAACATTAATTCCAAAAACATCAAAGACAACAAAATGATTGATAGTACTTTTTCAGGAATAGGGCATTCTAGAACCGTGGAACTATTTCTCCACTTAATCAGGCTAGCTTAAAGGTCCATTCATGCAGGATCTCCACAATCCGGTATTGTCCTTCCCAGTTCATCCCTAACACACCGTCCTTGGGATCTTTACTTGCCAAAAACACCCTCCGGAGAACCAAATCACCTAGTCCAAGTCTGCGTCCTTTTACGCTCGAGTTGAAGCAACAAGTGATTTTCTGCTGATAATGGGCGATTTGCAATTGTGACACTTCTCCTTTTTCCTCAATTAGATCAAGGGATTCACTGAGTAGCGCTTGGTTCTGATCTCGATCAGAGGTCTTCTATCTATGGGTCATCACCAGCGACTTAATCCGGAGCATAGCCTCGCTTCCAAAGGTCAGAGGAAAGGGGTATGTCCTATGGAGGTTCGATGTGAGATTCTATAGGCCCAGAGTACTTGCTGGAGCTGCTCAAGCCATAATCCCCTGGCTTCATCTAATCGCTTCTTTAAGCTCGCCTTTAGGGTCTTGTTTACGATCTTGACCTGCCCATTAGCCTGCGAGTATGCTATTGACGAAAAACTCTTGGTTATGCAATATTTTTCACAAAAGTTTGTGAAGATATCACTATCGAGCTGAGTTCCATTGTAAGACACAATATTTTTTGGGAGCCCAAATCGACATATGATATTTTTAGAAAAATTCCAGGACTCTCTTTGAGGTGATGTTTTCCAGAGGTTCGGCCTCCACCCACTTCGTGAAGTCATCGATGGTGACAACAACATAACAAACTCCTCCTTTTCCTATTGGCAAAGAACCAATGAAGTCAATCCCCCATACTGCAAACGACCAAGGGGATGTATTTATGGTTAGCTCAATGGCAGCTGCTTGGGCAACTATGGCGAAGCGTTGGCATTTGTCAGATTTTTGCACATATGAGATCAACTCCTGAGCCAAAAATTTCCTTCTCTCAGTACCTTCATAGCCAGGTTTTGCCCCCAACATGGTCTCCCACAGAAGCCTTCGTGTCTTTCTTGCAAGATAGTTTGCGCTTCCTCAAGTAGAACACACCGTAAGAGAGGTAGTGATGCCCCTCATCGATATAGAATCCCTTCAACCATAACATATCGCGGAGGTTGATATAACAACTTTCTTGTACCCTTTCGATCGTCAGGTAACTCTTTTCAGTTGTGAGATACTCCACTATGGGGGTCATCCAAGTCGGTGTTATGTCAATCATCCCGACCTCAATCGTTTCTGCTATTATGATGGGGCTTTCCAAGAACTCCACCGAAACTACATTTAGTGTATCCTCTTCTTTGGTGGTAGCAAGTCGAGCCAAAGCATCAACATTGGAATTTTTCTCGCGGGGTACTTTTCCAACGAAGCTAAACTCAAATTCAGATAACTCGCTTTTAACCTTGGCTAAGTAGGCCTCCATCTTGATACCGTGAGCTTGGTATTTCCCAATATCTAATTGAATACGAGCTGGGAATCACTATAACATTGGATCACCTTTGCTTTTAGCTCTTTCGCCACTCTCAACCCTGCCAAAATGGCCTCATATTCGGCTTCGTTGTTGGATGCTTCGAATCCAAACCTGAGAGTTGTATGGAACTGATGCCCTTCAGGTGAGATTAAAATTATCCCAGCTCCCAATCTGTTTTCATTAGAGGATCCATCAACAAAGATTTTTCGCAATTCCTGCACCGGTTCTCTTATCAGCTCGTCTTGAAAACCTGTGCACTCAGCCACAAAGTCAGCGAGCTCCTTACTCTTTATTGCTATGTGTGGCATATATAATATTCCGAATTGGCTGAGTTTGATGGCCCATTTTAGTTGACGTCCTGACGTTTCAGGTTTTTGCAAAACCAACCTAAAAGGTTGGTCGGTTAAGACGTGGACAGTGTGGAACTGAAAATATGGTATCAGCTTCCTTGAAGCCAAAATAATATAGAACACGAGCTTTTCTATTAATAATTATCGGGACTCAGCTTCGAGAATTCTTTTACTTACATAATACACTGGTTTATGCGCCCGATTTTCCTCTCTAACTAACACAACAATGACCACATCTTTTGTCTTGGCCAGATACAGAAACAAACATTCCCCTGACGCTGGTTCATCCAGGTGAGCTTTCAGGTCATGAAAAGCTTGTTCGCATTCTTCGGCCACTCGAACTTCTTGCTTCCTCTGAGCAAGTTGTCAAATGGGAGACACTTGTTAGTGGATTTTGAAACGAAGCTGTTTAGGGCTGCCACCTTTCCAATTAAACATTGTACTTTCTTGCGCGACCTATGCGAAGGAATTTCCAACAACGATCTGATTTTCGCTGGATTTGCCTCTATCCCCCTTGTGTTGACAATAAACCCCATAAAATTTCTCGACAAAACTCTGAAAGTGAACTTCTAATGATATAACTATTGGGGTTTTATGCCCTAATTAAAACCCAATATCTTTGTAATCTCATTTAATATCAATAAAAGAATAGAAATCATTTTTTGACTTGGTCAATCAGTTTGCTCACATGTTTTATTTTCATGATTATTTGTTTAATATGAACTTCTATTAAATCCCGAGCATATAGCTAATCGTACTTATAGTGATGTAATCACAGTGGAATATAAATATGATTATATGTTCAAATGTAAGTTAGTCCTAAGATTAGTCAGTGCACAGGATTTACACTGACTTTCCAATCTACGATATGATCTACTTACACATCGTAGTCTTATGTTCTTTCCAGAACATTAACAAAGTTGATAAGGTAAGATGTATTTGTTACATCAGACTGGACTGATATTGACAGTAGATAGGATAAGTAAACATATCATTATTATCTATTCTAGTCATATCATATAGTTGACCATAGGTCAATTCAATCTCAATTCTGAGTGATTAGTATTCTAACTGATTGTATTATTTAATTTCTTTGACTTGCTCGTTACCAGCTTATCCTACAGACTAGCCCATACTTACATCTTGGGAACTCGGTAGTATAATTGAGTGGGAGTGTTAATCATAGATATGAACATCCATAGCTTCTGATGAAGAAGTGAAATGGTGGTTCCCTTTTAGTTTGGTTCAAGGTGTTAAATGATAGAGATCTCATTTCAATAATTAATATTAGTTTAATGAAATATCATTTATAAGGAACTAAGTGTTTTAAGGATAAAATACAATAAGTGTTTTACTGAAATATCTATAGAGGATTGAGTGACAATTATGGTTGTAACAATGGATAATTAATAATGTATCTATATTGCTTAGGGACCGTTTTATGAATTCAAGAGTGCAATTCCGAGTCTTTAGTGGAGTCACGAGGAATTAATAAGTTAGTAAACTTATTTGTTAGATTTATGATAACTTATTGGAGCTTGATTTCATAGGCCCGTGGTTCCCATTGTACCTTGGATAAAATCATCAAGATAGTCTCAATTAATTGATTTAATTATTAATTAGAATTATCAAAGTTGACCAGGTCAATTTTGGATAGTTTCACGGAGTTATACAATTTAGAGAAGAAAAAAGAAATTAGGGCACATTTATTAATTAAGATAAATAGGTTTCTAAATTAATAAATAAGTTTAAATCAAGGTTGAAATTATAAATAATTAATTTGATAAAGGATTAGAATAATTATTTAATTAATTAAATCAATAGAAAATAATAAAGACCTTGATTTTATATCCAACGGGCTTATAATCAAATGGAAAATTTCACGGGCCTAAAGCCCATGATAATTTCGACCTAGGTCTGTTAATTGGCAATTATTTGATTTTAATTAAACAAATGACCTAATTGAGTCTATAAAAGGGGTGCTTAATGATAGTTGAAAACATAAGTTGAATCACAAGTATCTGAGAAGATCAAAAAATCTATTAGGTTTTAGATTCTCTCTACTGCATAAGTCTTTTTCTAAGCCTCAATTTTTCTCGTCTATTGTTCTTCTCTCTATATCTATCTCATGTGTTGAGAATTGTCCACCCTAGTGTAGGTGATTATAAGGATACTTTGGAAGGCTGTGAAGAAAATTAAATAACAGTTCAGTTTCTTGGTAATACTCTGCGACAGAAAGGATACAAGGGTTAGAGAAACTGAATGAATGACTCATTCATTTTGATGCGTATAATGTAAGTATTCTTATCATTATTTCTCTTTGAATTCAATTTTAGAAACATGTTCTAGGCTGTCTCATATTAACTTGTTTGATATTAGATCTACAAGAAAATAAATCAAGACCCTGTATAAGTTTCCCAACAACTGGTATTAGAGACAGATTAATCTTATTTTCATGCAAGAACATGTTAAAAATTGAATTATTTGATCTGTTGAGTAATTGGGTGTACATTATGTTTTTTATTATGCATATTAAATTTTATGTGATTATTAGCATATTTTGGTTATTTTGTTGTGTTTTCTTTGCAAATAATTTTTATATAAATGCTTTATTTGATGTAAATCATGGTAAAAATTATTTAGAAAACATTTTTTGCTTGAAAAATTACCCAATTTTTATTAATATTTTTTTTCTCAAGCATTGGCCGCAGCCAATAGATTTCACGGGTCGCGGCCTGAGTCTCCGACACTAGTGGCCGCGACCACCATTTACCGCTGGCCGTAGCCATCACACGATTTTTGCCCAGTTTGGTCCTGTGGTCGCGGCATGCAATAATTTTTTCTTAAAAATTTGACTTTTGAATGTATATTTTAATAGGTTAATACAAAAATATCAATTTTTTTCTATTATTTAAAAATATGTTTTTTGAAATACGATATTTTTGTTGTTTGATCTTTTAAAAATAGATATTTTCTACATAGATTCAAATTCAAATTTATATATAGGTTAACTAATTAATTTTAAATATTTTAATATATTAAAATATTAGAATTAAGTTATCACATATTAAAAATATTTTTTAATATTTGATATTTTTTTTTATATCTAATATTTGAAAACAACAATATCTAATTATTCTATAGATTTTAATATTTAAAAAAATTGAAATTTGAAAATTTGTTGACTATATATTTTTACAGATATTTGAATTTGTTTAACTGTTTAAGATATTTTTTCAAAAATAGCAAATGATATTTGTTTTAAAAATTTATAACTAGATAATTTTTTAAAAAAAATATCATGTTTTTCAAACCAATTAATAAAATATTTTTTAATAAATGGGATTAAAATTAACTTTGGTTAATTGCTTACAAATCCTATTTAAATTAAATTAATATTTTTCAAAATGACCTAAACTATGTTGATTATTGATAAATGAAATTTAAATTAAGTTTGGTTAATTGTTGATAAATTTCATTTAAATTGACTTATTTATTTTTTGCAAAAATTTAATTAATTCAAAACTTTGGATAAATTCTAGAAAATTAATTGTGGTGTTTTTGCAATTGAAATAAATTGTGATATTTTTGCATAAATTGTGATATTAGGCTCATCCAATTATAACATGTGTTGTTTGCACTATGTGGTATTTTTGCATTGGGCTCAGATGCATATAGTGGCCCATATGTTTGCTAGATATATGGATTTTGCTAATAAAATATTCATAAAATAATAGGTCTTATTTGGGCCTATTGGAAAATGTAATGTTTAAATTCCTCTCTTGTGGGTGGTTCCACTTGTGAAGGTCCATTTGCTTTGCATAACTATAGTGGGCCTAATCAATTAATAACAATTAATAAAATGAAGGTTTAAATTCCTGTCTTTTGGACCTTATATGGAAGTATGTGGGCCTTTGTAGTGGGAATGACATACTGGACCCAGCCCTCCTCCATACAAGCCCAATTGTTAAGGCCCGTTTACTTGAGTTGGACTTAATTGTAAAGGTTCATTATATTAGTTAAACCTAAATATTGATTAGCAACAAATTCATTCTAAATTAATTGAATTTGTTTCACTGTGACACTTTAGAATTAATAGGAAATTATAGGACTTTGGTTTTAAAAATTTTAATCTGTTTAATTTTTTTTGGAAAACCATAGTCATTAATTTTCTAAAATAAATAATAAAAATACTATTTTTAATTTAATAATGAGCTTATTTTAAGAATTTTATTCGATCTCCACCGTTGGTTTAACATAGTCAATAACTTAATGGGGCCTCGAGGCACTTTGAATCGTCCCCCTACAGAAGATGTTCATTTGTTATTTTGACAAGGTTAGATTTCAAAAGATAGATAATTATAGGTAAAATTCTACTAGACTCACCCCTACGATGACTACAAGGACTAAATCTATGAGTATCGAAACTGTGGGTCTAGCTCATAAAATAATTGATTTTGTTTTCTTATTTTGATCGAATAGTAGTTTGTTAATAATGGTGTCCATTATTAAATAAGTTTACAACTTTATTTAACTAGTGGTATTTTTGACTCTCGCCAACTGGGACAAGGATATCATAGATTAGTTAAAAACCTAAAGAAATAGAGATATGATTATTTTGGTATTTTTTTCTCATATCTTACATATTTTTTATATATGTTGTGATATTTATTGAAATTAGTGTGAATAGGAGTTTTATTGAGCAAAAGTGATTGATTTCTATTTTTATTGATAATTTGTAGTTTTTAAGTATGGTTGTGTCTACTCCCATCCTTTCTCAACTTTTGATGGAGAAAACTTCCTTAAGTGGAAGCAGAACATCAACATTGTGTTGATTGGTGATAACTCCAAATTTGTCATGACTGAGGAATCCCTGAAAGTTCCAGCTGAAATAGCTACTAAGTCTATGAGGGATAAGTATGAGTGTTGGCAGGTGGCTAACAACAAGGCGCGGTACTACATGTGGACTAGTATGGTCGACACTCTCAAGACAAAGATGGAGAATGTCGAGACGGCCAACGAAATCATGGATTCGCTCCAAGACATGTTTGGTGCCAAGTCAGCGCAGACTCGTTTTGAGGCCACCAAGACATATGCCAATGCTCGGATGGCACCTTCTCAACATGTTCGTGATCATCTTATCAAAATGACAAACTACTTTTAGGAAGCTAAACTGCATGGAGCAACAATAGATGAGGAAACTCAAGTTAGATTAATCCTCAACAGTCTCTCTCCATCTTTCGTGTCGTTCACCACCAACTATGTGTTGAATAAACTCAACTATGGTCTGACGCAGCTCATGAACGAGCTTCAGACTTTTGAGTCTATCATGGGTGGACCAAGTAAGGGAGGAGAAAAGAAGACAACTACTACTACTGCTGCTGATCCAGCTAAGGCTGAAGCTATCCAAGCTTCGTCTTCAAAAGCTAGGAATAAGAGGAAAGGTGGACAAAACAACAACCCCAAGCCTGAAAAGGCTGCAAAGACAAGTGCACAACCAAATGCACAGACGCCTAAGGGGAAGAACAAGAAAAACAAGAAAGGTAAAGGTAAGTGTTTTCACTGCAAAGAGAAGGGGCATTGGAAACAGGATTGCCCCAAGTTTCTAGTAGCTAAAAACAAAGTTAATGATTACAGTTCATTGATCTTGGAAACATGTGTTTTAGAGAATGAAAAATATATTTGAATTGTTAATTCTGGATCTACTAACCATTTTTGGAACTCTTTACAGCTTCTTGAATCGTGGGAGGAAGTGGACGAAGGCGGCTTAAAGCTTAGAGTTGGGAACGGAGCATTCATTGCGGTCCAAGCTAAAGGAAGAGCTCGTCTGAAGTTCAGAAATATATTTTTAATTTTAAATGATGTATTTTTTATTCCAGATTTTAGTAGAAATTTAATTTCAGTTTCCATGTTGCAATTAGAACAATTTGTTATGACTTTAACAAGTTCTAATATATCTATTTCTTTCAATGGATGACAATTGTGTATTGCATGTTTGGAAAATGGGCTTTTTATTTTGCGACCTAATGAACCCCTCGCTCTTAACAATGATTTATTCAAAGTAGCTAAACCTAGGACCAATAAACGTCAAAAGACCGAAAACGACAACATGACGTATTTATGGGATTTGAGACTAGGTCGCATTGGCTATGATAGAATTCAAAGACTTACAAAGGACGGGCCTTTGAGGGAACTCACCTTAGGTGAATAACCTGTTTGTGAATCTTGTCTAGAAGGCAAACTGACCAAGCGTCCATTCTCTGCAAAGGGTGATAGGGCCAAACCCACTTGGACTTGTGCATTCAGATGTTTGTGGACCTTTGGCTGTACAAGCCAGGGGTGGTTTTGAGTATTTCGTCACTTTCATTGATGATTACTCTAGATACTCATGTCTTTACCTAATGCATAGGAAATCAAAAACATTTTCAAAGTTTCAAGAATTCTTAGCAATGGCTCAGAACCAATTAGGTAAAACGTTAAAGATCTTGCAATCTGATAGGGGTGGAGAATATTTGGATATGTAGTTACAAGATCATTTAACCGAACTTGAGATTTTATCACAACTTACTGACCTGGGTACTCTGCAACAAAATGGTGTAGCAGAACGTCGGAACTAAACTTTATTGGAAATGGTTAGAAGCATACTTAGTTACTTAACTCTACCAACTTCGTTCTGGGGAAATGTAATTGAAACTACAAACGACATTCTCAATGTCGTGTCGTTTAAATCAATCCGCAAAACACCTTTAGAATGCTGGAATGGTCGTGAACCTAGTTTACACCATTATGGAATCTAGGGGTGTCCCGCCCACGTCCTGAGGAAAAATGAGGAAAAACTAGAACCGCGAATTGAAGTTTGCATGTTTGTTGGCTATCTTAAAGGTACTTGAGGTGGACTTTTCTATAGCCATTCAGAAAAGAAAGTGTTTACTTCTACGAATGCTACTTTTCTGGAAAATGACTATGTCCAAAACATCAAACCACACAACAAAGTAGTTTTAGAGGAGATGGTTGAAGAATTGGCTCCAACCAATGTTCCATCGTCATCAACACAAGTTGATGATGAAATTCTCACTCTTCATGTCCAACTGATGCAATTCAATTTAAATGAAGAAAGTACCATTGTCACGGAGCCTCATCGTAGTGGGAGGGTTTCTAGGAACCCAGTTCGCTATGGTTTGGATGGTGAAACCAATATGGTTGTTGGTGACACTAGTGATGATGATTTGTTGTCTTTCAAATAGGCAATGGCTAGCCCTAAAAAGGAACTATGGCTTGAAGCCATGAAATAGGAAATGGAGTCCATGTACTCAAATTTTGGTCTGGGATCTTGTGGAAGCACCTAGTGAATTTAGGGCCATTGGGTGCAAGCAGATCTACAAGAAGAAACAAGGTGTTGATGGAAATATCGAGACTTATAAAGCTTGATTAGTGGCAAAGGGTTATACCCAAAGAGAAGGCATGGACTATGAGGAAACTTTTAGTCTGGTAGCCATGCTCAAGTCCATTCGCATCCTCCTATCCATAGTAGCCACTCTCGACTATGAGATCTGGAAAATGGACGTCAAGACAACTTTTCTTAATGGAAAGCTTGACAAAGTCATTAATATGGATCAACCAAAAGGATTTAAAGTAGCTGGACAAGAAAGAAAAGTTTGCAAGTTGAATAGGTCTATTTATGGACTTAAGCAAGCTTCTCGTTCCTAGAACCTTAGGTTTGATGAAATAATCAAAACATATGGCTATGAAAAAAATATTGATGAGCCTTGTGTTTACAAACTGAAGGAAAATCAAATAGTGGTATTCCTAGTTCTCTATATAGATGATATCTTACTCATTGGAAATAATGTTAAGAAATTATCTGATGTGAAGAATTGGCTGAGCACTCAATTCCAAATGAAGGATTTGGGTGAATCAAGTTATGTTCTAGGTATCTAGATCTTAAGGGATAGAAAGAACAGACTCTTAGCTCTATCTCAAGCAGCTTACATAGATAAAGTGCTTGAACGTTTCTCAATGAAAAATTCCAGGAAAGGACATTTATTGTCACACCATGGAATTCATCTTTCAAAGAAGCAGTCTCGCCAGACTCCTGAAGAGGAAGATGCAATGAGAAAATTTCCTAACACATCTGCAGTTGGAAGTCTGATGTATGCTATGTTGTGTACTAGACCAGATATCTGCTATGCAGTGGTAGTAGTGAGCAGGTATCAGTCAAACCCAGGACTGGAACATTTGATAGCAGTTAAGCATATCCTAAAGTGTTTAAGGCAGACTATGGAGTATATGTTAGTCTACAAGGATGGTTTTCTAAACCCTGTAGGCTACAACGATTCAGATTTTCATACTGATGTCGATGACAGGAAGTCTACTTCTGGAATGGTGTTTACTCTTGGGGGTGGAGCTGTGATATGGAGAAGCGTAAAGCAATCTGCAATCTTAGATTCCACCATGGAGGCTGAGTACATAGCTGCATCAGAAGCAACTAAGGAAATAGTCTGGCTAAAGAAGCTCTATTCGGATCTTGGTGTTATTCCAGAAATGGATAAACCGCTTGTGTTGTTTTGTGACAATACAGGAGTGATAGCCAACTCGAAAGAACCTTGAAGTCACAATAAGAGTAAGCGTGTAGAAAGGAAGTATCACATTATTTGAGAATATGTGGCTAGGGGAGATGTGAAGGTTACGAAGATTGCATTTGAAGACAATCTTGCAGATCCGTTTACAAAGACACTACCAGAAGTTTCAATTAGTGCAAGTGGGAGTTAGTTGGGATTTTATGCCCTAATTAAAATCCAATTTCTTTGTAATCTCATTTATTATCAATAAAAGAATAAAAATCATTTTTTGACTTGGTCAATCACTTTGCTCACATGTTTTTTTCATGATTATTTGTTTAATATAAAATTCTATTAAATCCCGAGCATATAGCTAATCGTATTTATAGTGACGTAATCACAGTGGAATATAAACATGATTATATGTTCAAATATAAGGTAGTCCTAAGATTAGTCAGTGCATAGGATTTACTCTGACTTGCCAATCTACGATATGATCTACTTTCACATCATAGTGTTATGTTCTTTCCAAAACATTAACAAAGTAGATAAGATTAGATGTATTTGTTACATCAGACTGGACCAATATTGACAATTGATAGGATAAGTAAACATATTGTTATGATCCATTCTAGTCATGTCATATAGTTGACCATAGGTCAATTCAATCTAAATTCTGAGTGGTTAGTATTCTAACTAATTTTATTATCTGAGTTCTTTGACTTGTTCGTTACCAGCTTATCCTACGGACTAGCCCATTCTTCCATCTTGGGAACTCAGTAGTATAATTGAGTGGGAGTGTTAATCATAGATATGAACATCTATAGCTTCTGATGAAGAAGTGAAATGATGTTTTCCTTTTAGTTTGGTTAAAGGAGTTAAATGATAGAGATCTCATTTCAGTAATTAAAGCTATCTATGAATTAGAGAGTGCAAATCTGAGTCTTTAGTTGAGTCACGAGGAATTAATAAGTTAGTAAATTTATTTGTTACATTTATGATAACTTATTGGAGCTTCATTTCATAGGCCCATTGTAACGACCCAAAATCACGAATATGGCTTAAGGGCCTTGGTTAAAGTGCCGAGAGGGCATAATTGGTTTCTGTGTGAATTTATTAAATTAATGTGTGATTATATGATAAACATGTTTGTAAGGCTATATGAATGTAAATGTGATTGTATGTTATATTTGTGAGAACCACATCATTATGTGGGTAAATCTGCAGCGTGTGACTCGAGGTGATCCTAGGGAGCTAGTTAGCGAGAACTCACAACGGGACTTAATATTTGACTTGGGGCAAGTCAAGGGGTATTTCAGGTATTAGATGATTATTTGGGTTATCAGGTTATGGAAATAAATATATGGAGATATATTTGAGGTTAGGAAGCCTAGGCGGGAATATTGGGGAATTTTACCTTTTCCACCTCGGGGACGTTTCCGGTACCCCGAGCCTCGGGATTAACTTAATTAACTAATCTTAGGCTAAGTAAACAGAAAACAGCAGAACAAAAGAAACAAACCGACCCATTTTGCTCCTCTCTTCCTTCTCTTCTCCCTCTTAAGAAAACTACTGAAACCTAAGGGAATTCAACTGGGAATTCAGTTGTTTGGGCTGGAATCTTGAAGGTTTAGTCCAGTGTTCAGCTAAGGAAACTCAACTAGGATTGAGGTAAGGGCTGAATTACACACTTAATCATTAGAATTCTGAGTTTTGGCTGAGTATTAAAAGTGTTTATGGTTTTGATGTTTAAGGACTGAATTGAAGCTGAGAAGCTTGGGTTTTAGCTCATAAATTGTTAAGGAAGTGGTTCATCAAAGAAGGTAAGCTTCAATTCGTAGTTTAGAGCTTAAATTATGAGTTTCATGATTGGTTTTAGAGTTCTTGAGCTACTGGGTTTCAGAAATCAAAACGGGATTTTAATGAATTTTTAAGCTAGGTTTTTGTTGGATTGAGTTGCTAGAATCATGTTAGGAGTCTTGTGAGAAATGGGTTTTTGAATTAGGGTGCTTTGGGGTGGTTTTAAGCAAGGTTAGGATGCTAGAAATGGTGGTTTTTCTGGGCACAAAGGGTTGGGTCGCGACTCTGTTCTAGAGTGTCGCAGCCCTGTGAAGCAAGGAAGAGCCAAGGAGGCTCTGCAGTGGGGAAACACTGTAGCGCCACAGGGCATGGCCGCGGCGCGTGTCTGTAGTCAGAGAGGCCTAGCCTCTGTTTCAGGGGTGGGCCGTGGCGTGGGTTCCAAGGACCGTGACCCTTAAGGGTATTTTTGATCTTTTGGAGGTTTTAAGCATGGGAACCTAACCTAGGGTGCTTGGGATTGATTCCACCACTGTGTTTGGTGGAATTCGATGTCCCGGAAGCTAGAATTCCATTTGGAAATATTAACATGATCATTAATGGTACTCCCTATCTTGGTTGTGACTAGGTATTTAGCTAGGGCTCGGGAAGCGGATCGTGCTCGAGAGGCGTCGCTCGTAATCAGTAAACTTGGGAATTATAGGTGAGAAAATTGCACCTTGTTGTGGATTTATAATGGGACTAAGAGTTCCCTATTTTGTATGCTTTGTAAAGGATGGTATTATGCCATGTGAACAGTAAACCAATGGCCTAAGAGTGCCAAAGTTTACACTAGCGCATAGGGCGCGACTCGGCCACTGGTAGGTGAGGACAACTTATTATTCACTGATCTCAGTTTAATCGGGTTGGAGTCAGTGGGGTAAACAGAGGGTGCGACCTAAGGTGTCGACCCTGATAATTATGTGACTTATTTGTTAATATTGATTGGTGGATTGTTATGCTGTATAGCTGGGTGATAATTAGTTGACTCTTTGGTTGAATCTTCACGCTTTGTGATTATTGTGGTATGTTAAGTATATGGACATGCTTAAAGGGTTATCCAAATGTTATTATTGCTTGTTATAATATGATATGTTTTCTTACTAGGCCTTGGCTCACGGGTGCTTCGTGGTGCAGGTAAAGGTAAGGGCAAGCTTGATCAGCCCTGATTTGGAGAGCTCTGAGAGCAGAATATACATGATCAGCTGCTCAGCCGCCACATTTGAGGGGAGACAGGGACAGGAAAACCTTAAACTTATGTTTTTCCTTTAGAAAGGCTGGTGGTTGTCTGTACACTGAAAATTTTGTAAACATGCTTTTAAACTCTATTTCTTTTGGGATCCCATGTGTAAATGTTTAATTACATGGAAAGTATCTTTTGAGACCAAAACCATTTAACCCTAGCACATTAATGACTTTAGAATTCACGTTTTTAACTGGTTGGCTTGATTAGCATGTCTTGCAGCTTTACAAATACACAGTGTAGTGGTCTTGGCTATCCAGGTCGTTACACCCATGGTCCCCACTATACCTTGGATAAAATCCTCTAGATAGTCTCAATTAATAGATTTAATTATCAATTAGAATTATCAAGTTGACCAGGTCAATTTTGGATAGTTTCACGGAGTTATACAATACAGAGAATAAAATAGAAATTATGACAGATTTATTAATTAAGATAAATTAGTATATAAATAATAATTTTAAATCAATGTTCAAATTATAAATAATTAATTTGATAAAAGATTTGAATAGTTATTTAATTATTTAAATCAATAGAAAATAATACATACCTTGATTTTAAGTCCAACGGGCTTATAATCAAATGGAAAATTTTGCGGGCCTAAAGCCCATGATAATTTCAACCTAGGGCTGTTAATTGGCTATTATTTTATTATTTTTGAATTAAATAAATGACCTAGTTGAGTCTATAAAAGGAGTGCTTAGTCAGAGTTGAAAACATAAGTTGAATCACAATTTTCTAAGAAGATCAGAAGATCTATTAGGTTTTAGATTCTCTCTACTGCATAGTCCTTTTCTAAGCCTCAATTTTTCTATTCTATTGTTCTTCTCTCTATATCTATCTCATGTGTTGAGAATTTCCCACCCTAGTCTAGGTGATTCTAAGGATACTTTGGAAGGCTGTGAAGAGAATTGAAGAACGGTTCAGTGTCTTGGTAATACTCTGCGACAGAAAGGATACAAGGGTTAGAGAAATTGAAGGAATGACTCTTCATTCCGCTGCGTATAATGTAAGTATTCTTATCATTATTTCTCTTTGAATTCCATTTTAGAAACATGTTCTAGGTTGTCTCATATTAACTTGTTTAATATTAGATCTACATGAAAATAAATAAAGAACCTGTATAAGTTTCCCAACATTAACTTCTTGTCATACCACCTTAGTACGCCAAAACATTCTTCCAAGTCGGATACATGGTTACTGGCCATCTTTGATTTAACAAGGATATCATTGGCATACACCTCCATGTTTCTCCCGATTGTTTTAGCGAACATTTTTTTGATTAATCGTTGGTACATAGCACCAGAATTCTTCAGTGCAAACGGCATAACTTTGTAGGAGTATATGTTATGCTCAGTCATGAAGCTGGTATGCTCTTGGTCTGCAGGGTTCATCCCGATCTAGTTATATCCAGATTACGCATGCATGAAAGACGTGAGGGTCTCAGGGTGGTGCCTCCTTATTTTGGGTCAAGTAGGGGCGGAGGCCCTAGTGATTTCAAGAGAAAGACCCTTGACACTTCGACCGCTGCTGGTCCTGATAGGAGGGGTCAGGGTGGTCAGGGCGGCAGTGAACCATGGAGGAGTTATCTGGAGTGCCCGAGGTTTAGAAGACGCCATCAGGGTGAATGTCAGGGCAAGGCTTGCTATGTATGTGGCACGGTGGGGCACCTCAAGAAGGATTTCCCAACACTGAAGAAAAGGGAAGCAGGAAAGGTGGACAGTTTGACTTCAGCTCAAGTGTTCACCTTGACGCAGGCAGAGGCCGAAGCTAGTCCCTCGGTAGTGACAGGTCAGATTTCTAGCGCTGGCTCTCCTTTTTCTGTATTGATTGATTCTGGTGCTACACATTCCTTTGTTTCTAGTAAAGTGATTGATAGACTGTGTAGACCTAGTGAGTATTGGATTGCGGGGTTTTGGACTTTATTTCCTACTGGGGAACTGGTAGTTTCTAGGAGATGGATTAGGGCAGTGCCAGTGATGGTTGATAGTAGGGAGCTTTTTGTTGACTTGATTGAGCTAGATATGGAGGATTTCGACATAATCTTAGGGATGGATTGGTGGGTCAGATATGGGGCTACTATTGACTGCAGGAAGAAGATGGTGACTTTTGAGCCTGAGGGCGAGGATCCTTTTGTCTTTGTGAGTGCAGTATGTGGACCCCACGTACCCATGATATCTGCATTGAGAACCAGAGACTTGTTACAGGGTGGGTGTATAGGTTTTCTGGATAGTATTGTGGAAACTACCAAGATGTTGCCAGTAGGGCTAAGTGAGACCAGGGTGGTATGTGAGATTTTAGATGTATTTCCTGAGGAGCTACCGGGGTTGTCGCCACGCAGGGAGATTCAGTTTGTTATTGAGTTAGCACAGGGGATAGAGCTAGTATCAAGAGCACCATATAGGATGGCAACAACAGAGTTGAAGGAACTAAAGATACAGCTGCAAGAACTTCTGGATTTGGGATTCATCCGACGTAGTTACTCTCCATGGGGTGCTCCAGTTTTGTTTGTTAAGAAGAAGGACAGGACTTTGAGGATGTGTATAGATTACAGGGAATTGAACAAGTTGATTATCAAGAATAAGTACCCTCTACCAAGGATTGATGACTTGTTCGATCAGCTGCAGGGAAAGACGGCGTTTTGAAAGATTGATCTTCGGTCTGGTTATCACCAGCTGAGGATCAAGGATGAGGACATAACGAAGACGGCCTTCCGAACACAGTATGGGCATTACGAATTCTTGGTCATGCATTTTGGTTTGACCAACACCCCAGCAGCTTTCATGGATCTAATGAACAGGGTGTTCAAGGATTTCTTGGATCAGTTCGTCATTGTCTTTAGACATCTTGGTGTACTCTAGTTCAGAGGCAGAGTACGAGTGGCATCTTCGACAGGTTTTACAGAGATTAAGGGAACACCAGTTATATGCTAAGTTTAAGAAATGTGAGTTTTGGTTGCCAGAGGTGACTTTTCTTGGGCATATAGTTGGTGCAAAAAGGATTAAGGTGGATCCGTCCAAGGTGGAAGCATTGATAGATTGGCCGAGGCCAAGGAACGCCTCAAAGGTGTAGCATTTTCTTGGGTTGGCAGGCTATTACAGGCGGTTTGTGGAAGAATTTTCAAAGATTTCTTCACCAATGACAGAGTTGACAAGAAAGAACCAGAAGTTCGTTTGGTTAGAGAAGTGTGAGGTCAGTTTCCAAGAGTTGAAGCGACGACTTATTACTCCACCTGTACTGAGTCTTCCTTCGGAAGGAGGAAAGTTTGTAGTATACTGTGATGCATCGAGGATGGGTTTGGGCTGTATGCTGATGTAGGATGAGAAGGTTATAGCTTATGCATCGCAATAGCTGAAGGAGTATGAACAGCAGTATCCCACCCATGATCTGGAGTTGGCAGCGGTGGTATTCGCACTGAAGGTTTGGCGGTACTATCTGTATGGGGAGAAGTGAGAGATATACACTGACCATAAGAGTTTGAAATATTTCTTCACCCAGAAGGATCTGAACATGAAGCAAAGGCGTTGGTTAAGGATTATGATTGTGACATTCTTTATAACCCAGGGAAAGCCAACATTGTGGCAGATGCATTGAGCTGGAGGGGCTCGGGGCAGCTATTCAGTTTTGTTCAGATCTCGAGAGAATTAGCTGATGAAATGGTCAAGGCAAAGATAGAGCTGGTGGTGGGCCGGTTGGCCAATATTACCTTTCAGTTGACCCTGCTAGAGCAGATCAAGGAGGGGCAGTTGGAAGATGCGCAGATTCAGGAAGTTAGGCAGAATGTCTTAGTAGGGATAGCTAAGGATTATTCTATTTCTGAGGCTGGTATGCTTCGATACCATGGGCGGATTTGTGTTCTAGCGAATGAGGGGATCAGACGAGAGATACTAGATGAGTCTCACACTACGCTATACTCACTTCATCCGGGTACCACAAAAATGTATCAGGACCTACGGACATTATATTGGTGGTCTGGGATGAAGAAGGATGTGGTGGAATATGTGGCCAAATGTTTGACATGTCAGCAGGTGAAGGCTGAGCATCAACAGCCAGTAGGGTTGCTTCAGCCTTTGGGTATCCCTGAGTTTAAGTGGGAAGATATTACGATGGATTTTATGGAGGTTTACCCAAGACAGTGGGACTTTATGACTCGGTGTGGGTAATAGTGGACAGATACACCAAGTCAGCTCATTTTCTACCAGTGAAGTCAACTTACTCAGTGGAGCAGTATGCAGAGTTGTATGTGAGAGAGATAGTTCGACTCCGTGGGGTTCCCAAGTCCATTGTATCTGATCGAGACCCTATCTTTACCTCCAAGTTCTGGGGAGCTCTATAGAAAGCTATGGGGACTCAACTAAAATTTAGCACAGCTTTTCATCCTCAGACTGATGGACAGTTTGAGAGGACAATTCAGGTATTGGAGGATATGCTTAGGGCGTGTGTGATTGATTTTGAGGGGTCTTGGAGTAAGTATCTTCCGTAGATTGAGTTCTCGTATAAAAACAGTTATCAGTCCACGATTGGAATGGCTCCTTATGATTTGTTATATGGAAGGAAGTGTAAGTCGCCCATTCATTGGGATGAGATGGGTGAGAGAAAGTATTTGGGGCCAGATATGGTTCAGAAGACAAGTAAAGCTATTGAGAAGATTCGAGCCAGGATGCTTGCTTCACAGAGTAGGCAGAAAAGCTACGCTGATCCTAGGCATAGAGATGTGGAGTTTCAGATTGGGGACCACGTGTTTCTGCGAGTTTCACCACTGCGAAGGGTGAAGAGGTTTCGAGTAAAGGGAAAGTTAATCCCTCGGTTTGTTGGACCTTTTGAGATTTTAGAAAGGATTGGACAAGTGGCTTACAGGTTGGCCTTGCCACCGTCGTTGTCGGGAGTTCATGATGTTTTCCATGTCTCTATGTTGCGGAAGTATGTCTCAGATCGAACACATGTATTGAAGTATGAGGATTTAGAGTTACAAACAGATTTGTCCTATGAGGAGTGACCGGTTCAGGTTTTGGACTGGAAGGATAAAGTTCTACGGAACAAGACGATTCTGTTAGTTAAAGTGTTGTGGAGAAATAGCAAGGTCGAGGAAGAAACTTGGGAGCAAGAGACGGTGACGCGAGATCAGTATCCCGAGCTATTCAGGTAAATTTCAAGGACGGAATTTTCAATAGGAGGGGATAGTTGTAACGACCCAAAATCACTAATATGGCTTAAGGGCCTTGGTTAGTGTGTCGAGAGGGCATAATTGGTTTATGTGTGAATTTATTAAATTAACGGGTGATTATATGATAAACATGTTTGTATGGCTATATGAATGTAAATGTGATTGTATGTTATATTTGTGAGAACCACATCATTATGTGGGTAAATCTACAGCGTGCGACTCGAGGTGATCCTAGGGAGCTAGTTAGTGAGAAGTCACAACGGGGCTTAATATTTGACTTGGGGCAAGTCAAGGGGTATTTCGGGTATTAGATGATTATTTGGGTTATCAGGTTATGGAAATAAATATATGGAGATATATTTGAGGTTAGGAAGCCTAGGAGGGAATATTAGGGAATTTTACCTTTTTTCCCTCAGGGACATTTCCGGTACCCCGAGCCTCGAGATTAACTTAATTAACTAAGGTTAGGCTAAGTAAACAGAAAACGGTAGAACAAAAGAAACAAACAGACCCATTTTGCTCCTCTCTTCCTTCTCTTCTCTTTCTTAAGAAAACTACTGAAACCTAAGGGAATTCAGTTGGCGATTCAGTTGTTTGGGCTGGAATCTTGAAGGTTTAGTCCAGTGTTCAGCTAAGGAAACTCAACCAGGATTAAGGTAAGGGCTGAATTACACTCTTGATCATTAGAATTCTGAGTTTTGGCTGAGTATTAAAAGTGCTTATGGTTTTGATGTTTAAGGACTGAATTTAAGCTGAGAAGCTTGGGTTTTAGCTCAAAAATTGTTAAGGAAGTGGTTCATCAAAGAAGGTAAGCTTCAATTCGTATTTTAGAGCTTAAATTATGAGTTTCATGATTGGTTTTAGAGTTCTTGAGCTACTGGGTTTCAGAAATCAAAACGGGATTTTAATGAATTTTTAAGCTAGGTTTTTGTTGGATTGAGTTGCTAGAATCATGTTAGGAGTCTTGTGAGAAATGGGTTTTTGAATTAGGGTGCTTTGGGGTGGTTTTAAGCAAGGTTAGGATGCTAGAAATGGGGGTCTTTCTGGGCACGAAGGGTTGGGCCTTGTCTCTGTTCTAGAGTGCCACGGCCCTGCGAAACAAGGAAGAGCCAAGGAGGCTCTACAGTGGGGAAGCGCTGCGGTGCCACAGGGCAGGGCCGCTCCGCGTGTCTGTGATCAGAGAGGCCTATCCTCTGTTTCAAGGGCGGGTCGCGGCATGGGTTCCAAGGGCCATGACCCTTAAGGGTATTTTTGATCTTTTGGAGATTTTAAGCACGGAAACCTAACCTAGGGTGCTCGGGATTGACTCCACCACCGTGTTTGGTGGAATTCGATGTCTCGGAAGCTAGAATTCCATCCGGAAATATTAACGCGATCATTAATGGTACTCCCTATCTTGGTTGTGACTAGGTATTAAGCTAGGGCTCGGGAAGCGGATCGTGCTCGAGAAGCGTCGCTCTTAATCAGTAAACTTGGGAATTAAAGGTGAGAAAACTGCACTCGGTTGTGGATTTATAATGGGACTAAGAGTTCCCTATTTTGTATGCTTTGTAAAGGATTGTATTATGCCATGTGAACAGTAAACCAACGGCCTAAGAGTGCCGAAGTTTACAATAGCACATAGGGCACGGCTCGGCCACTGGTAGCTGAGGACAACTTATTATTCACTGAGCTCGCTTTAAGCGGGTCAGAGTCAGTATGGTAAACAGAGGGTGCGACCTAAGGTGTCGACCCTGATTATTATGTGACTTGTTTGTTATTATTGATTGGTGGATTTTTATGCAGTATAGCTGGGTGATAATTAGTTGACTCTTTGGTTGAATCTTCACACTTTGTGATTATTATGGTATGTTAAGTATATGGACATGCTTAAAGGGTTATCCAAATGTTATTATTGCTTGTTATGTAATATGATATGTTTTCTTGCTGGGCCTTGGCTCACGGGTGCTTCGTGGTGCAGGTAAAGGCAAGGGAAAGCTTGATCAACCCTGATTTGGAGAGCTCTGAGAGCAGAATGTACATGATCAGCTGCTCAGCCGCTATGGTTGAGGGGAGACAGGGACAGGAAAACCATAAACTTATGTTTTGCCTATAGAAAGGCTGGTGGTTGTCTGTACACTGGAAATTTTGTAAACAGGCTTTTAAACACTATTTCTTTTGGGATCCCATGTGTAAATGTTTAATTACATGGAAAGTATCTTTTGAGACCAAAACCATTTAACCCTAGCACATTAATGACTTTAGAATTCACGTTTTTAACAGGTTGGCTTGATTAGCAAGTCCTGCACCTTTACAAATACACAGTGTAGCGGTCTTGGCTATCCAGGGCGTTACACCCATGGTCCCCACTATACCTTGGATAAAATCCTCTAGATAGTCTCAATTAATAGATTTAATTATCAATTAGAATTATCAAAGTTGACCAGGTCAATTTTTGATAGTTTCACGGAGTTATACAATTTAGAGAAGAAAATAGAAATTATGACGAATTTATTAATTAAGATAATTCAGTATCTAAATTAATAAATAATTTTAAATCAATGTTCAAATTATAAATAATTAATTTGATAAAAGATTTGAATAATTATTTAATTATTTAAATCAATAGAAAATAATAGAGACCTTGATTTTAAGTCCAACGGGCTTATAATCAAATGGGAAATTTCACGGGCCTAAAGCCCATGATAATTTCAACCTAGGGTTGTTAATTGACTATTCTTTTATTATTTTTTTAATTAAATAAATGACCTAGTTGAGTCTATAAAAGGAGTGCTTAGTGAGAGTTGATAACATAAGTTGAATCACAAGTTTCTGAGAAGATCAGAAGATCTATTAGGTTTTAGATTCTCTTTACTGCATAGTCCTTTTCTAAGCCTCAATTTTTCTCTTCTATTTCTCTTCTCTCTGTATCTATCTCATGTGTTGAGAATTTCCCACCCTAGTCTAGGTGATTCTAAGGATACTTTGGAAGGATGTGAAGAAAATTAAAGAACGGTTCAGTTTCTTGGTTATACTCTACAACAGAAAGGATACAAGGGTTACAGAAACTGAAGGAATGACTTTTCATTCCGCTGCGTATAATGTAAGTATTCTTATCATTATTTCTCTTTGAATTAAATTTTAGAAACATGTTCTAGGTTGTCTCGTATTAACTTGGTTATTATTAGATCTACATGAAAATAAATAAAGATCTTGTATAAGTTTCCCAACATTAACTTCATGCCATACCTCCTTGGTACGCCAAAACATTCTTCCATGTCAGATACATGGTTACTGGCCATCTTTGATTTAATGAGCATATCATTGGCATACACCTCCATGTTTCTCCCGATTGTTTTAGTGAACATTTTCTTGACTAATCGTTGGTACATAGCACCCGAATTATTCAGCGCAAATGACATAACTTTGTAGCAGTATATGTTATGCTCAGTCATGAAGATGGTATGCTCTTGGTCTGCAGGGTACATCGTGATCTGGTTATATCCAGGTTCCGCATCCATGAAAGACATAAGCTCGTGACTGGCGGTAGCGCCTACCAACTGATCAATTCTAGGTAATGGGAAACACTCCTTAGGACATGCCTTGTTGAGATCAGAGAAATCAATGCAAGTTCTCCCCTTTCAGTTTGGTTTCGGGACCAGAATAGGGTTTGCAACCCAGATCGACTATTTTGATTCTCTGATAAATCCACATGAAGTAGGAAAGCTACATCTTCTTCTAATTCTTCCGACCGTACACTCTCCAAAATCCTTCATTTTTGGGACTTTGCAGGCACATTATTGTCCAAGTTCAAAGTATGCATTATTATACTCGGACTGATTCCCACCATATCTTTATGCGACCAGGAGAAGATGTCCAGGTTGTTCCTCAAGAATTTGACCAACTCCTTCTTCCTTTCAGCTCCAAGATTTTTCCTAACTTTTACAACTCTTGAAGGTGTTTCTGGGTCGATACTGATTTCCTCGAGCTCCTCCACAGCTTTGAGCTCAGATCTATGTTCACCTATTGGTGAATCATTTTCTTCCTGTTGGTCGACCTCGTTATCCCCTTCTCGAGGTTCTTCCATCCCACGAGTAACTTCCATTACCCGGGACTCCTCACCTTCTTCGTCTATGACCATTGCCTGCTGCCCGGGTTGTGATTTTCCCTTCATGGCTATGTTGTAGCATTCTCGGGTGGCGAGCTGGTCTCTACGTACTATGCATATCCCTGAGGTTGAGGGGAACTTCATTGCCAAGTGTTGGATCAAGGTAATGGCTTCAAAAACTTTCAGGGCGGGCCGTCCCAAAATTGCGTTATACGTAGCCGAACAATCAATTACAATGAACTCAAGTATTTTAGTAACAGTCTGATTGTCCCTGTGAACGTCGTCCCCTCACCTGAAAATTCGTACAGTGCATTGAGGTCGCCTTTAGATTGGTCACAGATAATCCCATCTTTTCTAGGGTGGACCTGAAAAGCACATTTACTGAACTTCCATTATCTACCAACAACCTTCGTACCCTTCGATTAGCGAGTTGCACAGTTACCACTAGCCGGTCATTATGTGGGAACTGGACGTGGCTAGCATCATCCTCCGTGAAAATGATTGGTTGTTTTTGCAACCGCTATTGTTTTGAAAACCTTTGCTCCAGGATAAATTCCATACCGTTATGAGTTTTCAGCTCCTGTATATACCTCTTTTGGGCTCCATTGCTCGTGCCCGCCAAATCAGGTCCTCCGGCAATAGTAGTTATATCTTCTCCTACTATTGGAGGAGGGTCGAATTTATTATGATTCATCTAATCCATTTGAGTCCTTGATTGACCTGTCAGAGTTTCAGGAGCTGGATGAGAATTATGCCCAGTAGATTGATTGGGAGTAGCTCAGTTTCAGGCGTACTGGGCTAACGGTCCAGCCCGAATGAGAGTTTCAATCTCATCCTTCAGTTATCGGAAATCATCGGTATTATGACCGATGTCATTGTGGTATTGTCAAAACTTTGAGGGATCTCTCTTCGCCCTCTGATGCCTTAATGGCTCTAGTTTCTTCCACGGAAGGCGACTAGAGTTTGCCAGGAAAATATGTTCCCGTGTATCCATTAGGTCAGTGTAGGTGGCATAAATGGGCTTGAATTTTTCCCCGAACTTGTTTTTCTTTGTGCTTTTCTAGTCGCCCTCACCATTCCCTTTCCTTTTATTTTTTCCCGCTTGGTTATTCTGGGTAACATGTTGAGCTGCAGCTGCACCGCCTATCACTGCTGCAATGGGCCAAATAGGGGCTTGGCTGGTTCCTACAATAGTAGATCGCGCCTCCTCCAAGTTTATCCACTCCTAAGCTTGGGCTAAGAACTCATCTACTAACTCAAATAATACACTAATCCCCTTTACAATCCTCTCTTTCAACATTTTTTCATTTCATACTTCAATTTTTTTAGCACAAATGAGTTATAATCCCTATATCATTTGTCGCATGGTAATATATTTTTTTCTTATGTTTTTTTTTTCTTTTTTACAAGAGAACTTTTCAAGAAAATACATATGGATCAAAACTCAATAAATATTTTTTACAAACACCCAAACTTTTCCAAAATAACCTTTCCATAATATAGCCAAAATTCCCACTTTACATCATATATCCAATCAACTCAACTCAACCTATGTTTATGGTGCAAAATAGGATGAAGGTAAAATTTTCATGTTCATGGCTCAAAGTCAAAAGCCTAAGATGTTTTCAAATAGCAAAGAATAAAATAGGAAATAGGCTCAAAAGAGGACAACAAAGGATAATGCATATAAAGGGTTAGCTTTTTGGCTCAAACGTTCCATAGAAATGCCTTAATCATATGTACACAACAAATATTTAGAATTTTGCCTCAACACATAAATCAAGGAAGTTATAGTTATCCCAATATCAACCAAACAATCCAAGTCTCTTCTTACCCATAGAACCACATTATGCATAGAACAAGTAAAATGACGTGCAATCAAAACATATAAGATGACAATATCAAAGTAAACATGATAAATCAAGCACACAATCCACACATTTTCTATACATATTGAGTACTATCAAAGTACCAGCATCATCATCATCGGTACCCATAGGTCTGAAAGAATATCTTGGTTAATACAGTCATCCAATAATCTGAAATAAACCTAACTACCAACAAAAACAAAAACAAAAACAAAAAAACATAAAGAAAAATTCATAAAAATATGCTCTCTCCCAAAACATAAACTAAACATTGTCCCCATTGTAACACAAATGAAAAATAAATAAAGTATAGAGGACTTCCCTGATTGGATGTGGCAGAAAAAACACTGACAAGTATTGTGATAAATTGGCTTTATGTCCATGCACTTCAACCTTAAACAAATGAAACTAATAATATATAAAAATAAATAAAAACTAGATAAGAAACATGACTTGCCTCCCAAGAAACGCTTTGTTTAATGTCATTAGTTCGACATTGTTTTTCTCCTTTTACTTGGTTTTCCAAGAAAAGTTGCTTTTACATGATCTTCATCGTCCTCATGATAATGCTTGAGTTTATGTCGATGAACTCGAAAGATAGACCCCTTCTCTCCTTTTAAGTTGATGAGACCACAAGGAAAAAGTTTTTTAATGGTAAATGGCTCCATCCACCTTGATTTGAGCTTTCTTGGGAAAGACTTAAAACATGAGTGGACAAGCAAGACTTGTTGTCCTAGTACAAATTCTTTTTGTGGCATCTTCTTATCACACTTTTTTAGTCTTCTCCTTGTATGCATTGGAATGAGTCATAATAGTTGGTAAATGCTCTTTTGAGGAAATTTTCTCTCTACCATGTTGTAAAGGATCTACACACATCTCATCTTTTTGATCTCCACTCACTAAAGGGTAAACTAATTCAATCCTTTTGCAAGTAGTCATAGTTACTGGCCAATTCGCACCATTGTAAATATAAAATTGAACCTTCTCTTCATTAAATTGCAAGGTTAAATGACCTATTTCTACAACAATAAGTGTTCCACCAATGGCTAAGAAAGGGCGACCAAGAATCAATGGAATCTCATTGTCCTCCTCCATATCCAATACCACAAAGTCAGCAGGAAATACAAACTTATTGACTTTAACTAAGATATCTTCTATAACTCCACGTGGATATGCAAAAGAACTATCAATAAGTTGTAAAATAATGGTGGTAGGTTTTACCTCCCCAAGACCCAACTTCTTAAAAACTAATGACGACATCAAATTAATACTAGCATCATGGCCACGCAAAGCCTTGTCAAATGACGATCCCCAATCTTACAAGGAATAGTAAAGCTACCTGGATCCTTTAGATTTTATGAGAACTTTTAATGAAGTATGGCACTACATTCCTCTCTAAGCTTCACAGTCTCATAATCCTCATACTTTGTTTTCTTTGACATAACCTCCTTCATAAACTTAACATAATTGGGCATTTGCTGAAGAGTGTCAACAAATGGAATGTTGATGTTAATCTTCTTGAATATCTCTAAAAACTTGGCAAATTTCTCATTGAGTTTCTTCATTATGAATCTTTGAGGATATGGTATTGGAGGTTGGTAAATAGGAAGGTTATGTTTCTTCATTGTTGGTTTCTCATTACTACTTTTCTTTGCTAATGTCTCCTCCTTTTCAATTTCTCGTACTATTAGCTCACTTTTTATCTTATTATCCACCCTTGTACGAGTCTTTATCTCCTTAATCACACTCCCTTCAATCTCCTTACCACTTCTCAAATAAATGGTTTTACATTGCTCCTTGGGGTTCACTTATGTGTCACTAGGAAAACTCCCTTTCTGCTGTGAACCAACAGTAGTTGCATTGTACCACTTGGACCTCTATGGACTTCATTGTAGCCCTCATGTTAGACATATGAGTATAAATATTATCCAACCTCTCTTCATTCTTATTGAATCTCTTGCTGGTCTCCATCATAAAAGTACCCAATATGTCCTCTAAAGATTGCTTCTTCTCTGCTTGTGGTTGAGCATTAAAACTAGGAGATGGTTGCAATACATTTCGTTATTGGCATAAGATAAGTTCTCATGGTTTCTCAACCCCAGATGATAATAGTTTGGCATATTGTTACCCCGGCAGTTGTAACTTCCATTAGACACATATTGTGCTTGCTCATGAGTTAAACTAACTCCAAACTATTAGGATGCAGTAGCAGCAACGCTCTTAATGATAGATGGGCTATTTTTGGTTGATAAGGCAGTAATCTGAGCTGCTATAGATGTCATAGGATCTAATTGTAATAATTCTTCTACCTTTGGAGGCATTGAACACTCATTAGGCCATTGACAACTTTTAATAGCCATCTATTCCATCAAAATAAGTGCTTCGTCAGCTGTTGTTCCCAATAATGCACCTCCAGTAGCAACATCTATTATAGTTCTAGTTGGACCATTCAACCCATTGTAGAATATTTGCACTTGCATCCAGTTTTCATAACCATGTTGGGGGCAGTGACGTAGAAAATCCTTGAACCACTCTCAAGTTGTCACTATAAATTTTCTTGTCATTTCATCCCATGTAGTAATGGAGAGTGGTGGTAGAGATTGTAACAAACTCCTTGCTCTATCCTTTAGAGAACATGGAAAAAGACGCAGTCTAGTGGCATCATCAAAAAAACCATTCATCTTCAGTATAGCACAAACCTCCAAGAAAATTGCTTGGTGAATATTAGGATCTTCAGTAGCCGTACCCCCAAAGTGATTTTGTTGCACCATATTTACCAATGCTAGCTTCAACTCAAATTTATTAGCGGCAATGGACGGATTAGCAATTCCCGTGAGGTTCTCATTAACAATGGACATACAATAATCACGAACTGCCCGTTGTTGTTGTTTTTGTTGTGGGTTTGGTGGTGGATTTTCTTTGACTTTAGCTGTAATATCCGCTTTCTTAAAAGAAAGGTTATTTTGGGAAATTGGGCTGACCAGGGGTATATTGGTCATTTTGTGAACTATGTGATTTCATATGTGAATGTTTATATAAATTATATATGTTAAGATCTGTCAGTTGTGAGTACAGGCATTTATGTGATTTATATATTTTATGCATTTTATTGATTTTCAACAATAGTGGATTCTTTCAAGCGATAATAGCGAAATGTCACAAAGGGAAATACTCAACTTGGGTCGGGTAGGAATTATTATTTTAGGTAATTAGTAAGAGTGGTATGATTACCAAATTAACCTTAATGATGACTAAGTGGGTAAATAGATGGGAGGGGTATTTTAGTCATTTGGTGAATGGATAGAAAAGAAGACCATTAGCTTTCTCCTTTCATTTTCAGTATATGTTCTTCTTATCCTCATATACTCTCTCGAAAGCTCTTGATTTTCTCTAAGATACCAAGGGAAATTCGAGATTCTTAAAGGGTTAGATTGCTGCCAATCACTTCACCATCATCTAGGATTCAAATCTCATAAAAAGGTAAGGAAATTTATACTTTTGTTCTTCATGTGTTCTTGATGAGAATTTGGGAGGTTTTTCTTGACTTTCGTATATTGATGATCCTAGGTTGTTTAGATGAGTGTATTGATGATAGAAACATGTTTAGAAATGTATTTGAGGCTTAGATTTAAACTGAAAACTATTGAATCGGTTGGATTTCAAAATTGGAGAAAATGGATTTTAGAACCCTAGAATTTCAATTCTTGATTTGAGACTTGGATTTGATATTTAGATGCTACCTAGATGATGTATGTAATTCTATATAAACTTTTTTGGTGCAAAGTTTTGAGTCCCTTAGTGCTTTGGGATGTTTGGGGTCGAAATTGTTGAGAAATTGTAGAAATTTCTTGGTTGTTTCGCACTGGCGTCACGGCTCAAGTAGATGAGCATCATGACTCAATTGCATCTCATTTGGGCTATGAAATCCTCTCTGACTTCGGTAGCGCCGTGACCCTTTTTGGAGGGCGTCGCGGCTCAAATACATTTTATGGTTACAATTTTTCAGATTTCATATTTTGACCATAACTTTTGACCCTGATGTCGGATTTGGACGTTCTTTATATGGTTGGAAAACTTGTGAAAAGATCTACAATCCTAGAACCTAAGCCAAGTTTAGATGCCATTATTTTGGAGTCGGAATTATTTACTAAGCTTGGTATTAATCGATTTTGATCGAATTTGTTTAGGTTTGGTTAGAGACGCTTGAACAGAATCACACTTGGGTCATTTTATGAACTAAATTTCTAGAATTCAGGTAAGTAGAGTGGAAACCTACATGCAGAGAGTATGTTTGGTATTCGTTCTTTCTTATTGAATTATTCTTACTATGATAGTATGATTAACGATATACTTTGGTTTTGGTTATGATACATGTTTGGATATATGCATGTATGGACTGTTAAGAGCATGAGTGTTATTATGAGTGGGTCGTTGCAAGAACGGTATTGTTGAATTATAATGACATGCATAGGTTGTATTTTATTACATTGAAATATGCATTATGATTATGTTGATATGTATTATGATTGTGATGGACTTTCATGTGTTTATGAATTGGTTATGTTTTGGGCTTGAGAGATGCGTCTTGTATAACTTTTCTTGCTAGGCCTTGGCTCGCAGGTACTTTGTATGCAGGTAAAGATAAAGGCAAGCAATGAGTTGGAGAGCTGTGGTGGTTTGAGTACATGTTAGGGACAATGTGACTATGGGTCAAACCACTGGATGTCTTATGTTATGTTTTATCAAGTATTTTGTTATAAAATAACTATGAGATTGGATAGCTGTGGTGGTTTGAGTACATGTTAGGGAGAATGTGACTATAGGTCAAACCACTGGATGTCTTATGTTATGTTTTTATCAAGTATTTTGTTGTAAAATAACTATGAGATTCCGAAGTCTCTATTTTTTTTAGTAACACTGTTTGAATGATATTTTACTTTATTTTAATTTAAATAAAGTAAACTTATGGTCTTTTCGATTAAAGTATTTTATGTCACGTAAGTAACCCTCGGTATGTTGGGGCGTTACATTAGCTCCACCAACATTAGCACCAGCATTGTTGTCTCCTTGATTTCTATTCTCTATTGCAAATAACATTCATCTTGCCCTTATCTTTCTGAGTATATCTTCAATTTCAGGATCAAAAGGTTCAATTTTAGTAGAGCTTCTAACTCTTCGCATAAACTATGCATAATTGAAGAGCAACAATGAACTTAGGAACAAATAAAATTTAAATCTAATGTAGAACATAGAATTGTAGAAATAATATTAGAAAAAATTAAAAAATGTCAATCCTCGACAACGACTCCAACCCTTGAGCAGAACAACCAAAGCAACTTGGAGCACTTTAAAAGGATTGTCTTCAACTGTTTTAAAATGTTTTGGGAGCATAATCAGAATGTTGATTTTGACTATCTTCCCGAACATGTAAAGCAGGCCCAGATAATGAAATACGATGCTCGTCTTGCTAAGGACAATGACCCTCATTCCGCTCCTAATGAAAAGATTTATCTGGTTACTAGTCTTCATACTAAGGATGAAGTTGATACTGCTGCAGACCAGCATTCTCCAGGTGCTTGATTTCCATGTTTTTCCTTCTTTCTTTGTAATATATTTATGCAATATCCGAACAACATGTTCGTGATTTTGAAACAATAGGCTACTTAATGCAGTGTTCCTTTTAAATTTTTAGTATGACCAAGCAATTCTACTCACGGTGTAAAGACAATCTTTTTAGTTGTATTACAATAGATGATTATGCACTGCAATGCCTGTTTGCATGACCGATCTTAGCACAACACTTTATACTTTCCAAAAAATTTGAAAAATATTCTAAGTGTTTTTACATGATTTCACTCATTTTGCTCATGTGTTTACATATTGTCATATGCTTTGCTTGTGCCTTATATCTCGTGTGCCCCCCAAGTGATTGAGGGGCTTACGGTGCTTGGTCACCCATAGACCTGACCTATTCGAACATATGCTGCTCGGTATAAATTGTAATAAATATTTTAATATAGCAGAACAACACACTAAGGATCAAATACTTGTATAAAAAAAATACTATAATTGGCAAGAATAACTAATCGCGCACATTTCCATTTATTATCTTGTAAAAAATGTCATGTTTGTACGAGTGACAATAATCGGTTTTACACTTATAAGCGACCATCCATAAAAATGACAATCTTTTATTCGAAACATGTAAATAAAATTCTCTTAAATACAAGCCACCCCTTTAAAAAGCGGTGTTCATTGGTAGTATTTGCGTAGGTGCTCCCCGTTCCAGTACCTAGGAATCAAATTTCCATTTAATCGGGCAAGCATGTATGTTCCTGGTTGGAGATTCCCTATGACTTGATAAGGGCCTTTCCAATGTGATTGAGTGCTCTAGCAGTCTGGTTGCGGGTGTTCAGAAAAACTCATCGTAGTTCTAAGTTGCCAACAACAAACTTTCTTTTGCGCACTCTAGAGTTGAAGTATATAGTAACTTTTTGTTTGTGAGTCGCTACTCATAGTTGGGCTTGTTCTCTTCTTTCCTCGATCAAGTCTAATGATTCTGCCAATATTTTGTGATTTATACTCTGGTCATATGTTATCCTTCGATGTGATGGTAGATCTAGTTCAACAAGAAACATTGCTTCATATCCATATGCTAAGGAAAATGGAGTATGGCCAATTGTTGTTCGGTGGGTTGTTCTATACGACCAGAGTACTTTGGGTAGTTCTTTTGGCCATGCACATTTAGCTTGCTTGAGCCTTTTCTTAAGAATGTTCTTCAGGGTCTTGTCAACATCTTCAACTTGTCCATTTGCCTGTGAATGTGCAACTAAAGAGAAGCTTTTGGTAATTCCATGTCACTTGGAAAAGTCAGTAAATAGGTCACCTTCGAACTGTGTTCAGTTCTCTGGAGCTATCTTCTTTGGCAGTCCATAGCGACAAATAATGTTTCTGACCACAAAGTTGAGAACTTTCTTTGACGTGATTGTTGCAAGAGGTTATTCTTTCGTCCATTTAGTGAATTAGTCGACAGCTAAAACTGCATACTTGACTGCACCATTTCCTATTGGTAAGGCTCTAATCAAATATATTCCTCATACTACAAATAGCCAAGGGTTTTGCATCTACTTTAACTCGTTTGGAGCTGCTTGAGGAATCATGGAGAATCTCTGACACTTGTCACATTTTCTTACATAATCCATCGCGTTCTCATTCATTGTTGGCTAGAAGTACCCTTGCCTTAATATTTTCTTAGATAGACTCTACCCCTCAACATGGTCACCACAAAACCCTTCATGTACTTCTTGCAAAAGTTCCTTGGCTTTTTCTTTGGTGACACAACATAGTAATGGTAATGAATACCCTCATCAGTATAAGATTTCATTACTAATATATATATCGATCAAACTATCATAACAACTTTCTTGCTTCATTTCGATCAATAGCTAGTATTCCTTGCTTGAGTTAGCGTGTTATGGGAGACATCCATCTATCGACATCATTTATAGCCATTGTAGAGTCTTGCTCACTTATACTAGGGGCTACTAGATGTTCAACTAGAATTATGTTTAGCATATCAACATCCTTTATAGTTGCCATTTTTCCCAAAGCAACTGCGTTGAAATTTTGGTCGCAAGGTACATGTTGTATAATATACTTATTGAATTGTGCCAACAAGGCTTTGGCTATGTTCAAGTAGGCAACCATCTTTAATCCTCGCACTTGATAGTCTCCTAGAGTTTGATTCACCACCAGTTGTGAATCATTGTAGATTTCAAGCGACTGTGCATGGACATCTTTAGCTAGCCTTAGCCTGGGGAGCAATGCTTCATATTCAGCTTCGTTGTTGAAGGTGAAAAACCTGAATCTAAGTGTGCAATGGAAGCGATGTCCTTCTGGAGTGATCAGAATCATTCTTGCTCCAAAGTTGTGTTCATTAGAAGAACCATTAACAAACAACTTCCAAATATGGAACCTTTCTTCTTATTCTTCCACTGTAGGGATCTGCTCAATGGTTGGAAATCATGTGTGTTCACCTACAAAATTTGCAAGTGCTTGTCCTTTTATTGATGCTCATGGCTGATAGGTGATCTCGAATTGACCTAACTCCATAGCCCATTTTAGTAGTCGACAAGGTGCTTCATGATTTTTCATTGCTTGTCTTAGGAGCTGGTCAGTTAATACTATGATTGGATGGACTTGAAAGGGCCATCGTAGCTTTCTTGATGCGAGCAAAGATAGTATGCCAAAATTTTAATTTTTGGATATGTTTATTATGTTCCTACCAGCCTTTTGCTGATGTAATACACTGGATGTTGAACTTTATCTACTTCTCTGATCAACACAGCACTGGCAGCATATTCAATGACTACTAGATAGACAAACATAGTCTCTCCGTCGATTGGCTTGGACAGAATGGGAGGTTGCGCCATGTGCTTTTTGATTGCTTAGAAAGCCTGCTCTCATTCTTCTAGCCATTCAAATTTCTTGATGCCTCTTAACTAGTTAAGAAATGTGATGCATTTGTCCGTTGATTTAGATATAATCCTGCTGAGAGTAGCGATTCTTCAAGTTAGACTTGGAACATCCTTGGTTCTAGTTGCTAACTTCATTTCGATCAAAGCTTGGGATTTTTCAGGATTTGACACTATTCCTCACGCGTTGACTATGAATCCAAGAAATTTACCAAAACCAACTCCAAATGAACATTTGAGAGGATTTAAGTTCATCTGATATTTCTTCAAGACGTTAAAGCACTCCTCGAGATTCGTGACATGCCCCCTAGCTTTCTTTGACTTTACTAGCATATCGTCATTGTATACCTCCATGTTGTCGTCGATTTGGTCTTTAAACATATGGTTTACCAAGCACTGGTAAGTCGTACTAGTATTTTTTAAGCCAAATGGAATCACCTTATAGCAACATAGTCTAGTGTTTGTTCGAAAGTTGGTGTGTTCCTCGTCTGGGGATACATTCTAATCTGGTTATACCCTGAATAGGCATTCATGAAGATAGTGTTTCTTGTTTGGAAGTGACATCGACCTGCTAGTCGTTCTGGCCGGTGGAAAGCAATCCTTCGAGCATACTTTATTTAATTCTGGAAAATTCACACATCTCCTCCTTTTACCATTTCGTTTTGGGACAAGTACAAGATTAGAGACCCATGCTGGATAAAACAATACCTGAATGAATCCATTCTCCTTTAATCTTTCAACTTCTTCTTTTAAGGATCTTGACCTGTCCTTATTGAGCAACCTTCTTTTCTGTTGTACTGATGGGAACTTTTTATCAATGTTAAAAACATGACTCATCACGGTTGGGCTAATTCTGACCATGTCCTTATGAGACAAAGTAAAGACGTCCTGGTTTTTTCTTAGAAACATCACAATTTCTTCTCGTACATTCTTTTCTAAATTTTTATCGACCTTGACCATCCTGGTCGGATTTTATTCCTCTCACTGGATCTCCTTGAGATCCTCTACAGGTCCTACCTCTTCAATAAAATCCCCAAAGTGAGGATCTATCTTCTCTTCCTCGCTTTGGAAAATACCTTATTTTGTGACTGGTCATCTGTTTGGGCATTTAGTTCATTAGTATTGCAGAATACTTATGACTTTCATTTATCTGCACAAGGGTTGCTCGAAAAAACCATGTTGGTACTCTCACCACCTTTCTTCACTTTTGTAATGGAGGAGTTATACCACTTCTGAGTTTCCCTTTGGTTCCCAAACAGATATCCTACTCCTGAATCCGTCTGGAATTTCATGGCGAGATGCCATATTGACGTGACCGCTTGGAGATCTACCAATATGGGTATCCCAATCATTGTGTTATAGGCTGAAGGATAATGAATACAATGAATGTCACCAAAATTGTCCTGATTGTATGTGTTGTTTCTGTAGTGACTGGGAGTCTGATCAACCTTGCTGGTGTAACCCTTCTCCTGTGAAATCATAAATTTTCTGGTTCATTGTTCCAATTCTCGTACTGACAACTTCATTCTTTCCAAGGATGACTTATACAAAATGTTAACTCAGCTCCCAGTATAGATCAGCACTCGTTTCACCATCATGTTGGTTATTTGAACATCTATGACCAGTGTATCGGAATGTGGGTACCTGACATGTTGTGAGCCCTGCTCGAAGAAGGTTATTAAGTCTCCTTCTACCCGAGTTTTCTTGGGAGTTCGATCCTCGACTATTAGCATTTCATTTTCTTGCTCGTGATGCAGCGTTCTGCCATATCTTTCCTATGCTTTTCCACTCTCACCAGCCAAGTGTGGTCCCCCACAGATCATGAGCAAGGTGCCCACTACTAGGGTAGGCTATAATGGTGGTAAACATTTACTCCCTCATGTCTGTTCATTACCTCCTATAGCTGCTTCTTGGGGGTCAACCCCTGCTCGGACGTATTGCCTTAGGTGTCCTTGTTGAATTAGAAACTTAATTTCATCCTCCAGTTGATTGCACTCATTCATATCATGGCCATAGTCATTGTGAAATTAAGAAAATTTGGTTGTATCTCTCCTTGATATATCTTTTCGGATAGGACAATAGTATGACTAGCTTGATACATGTCTGCTCAGCTTTCGACCAATGTTGTGCAATTGGTGAATCTTGGCTTGTACTTGATCAGTTTTGAGTGTTTGTTATCGGCGCAGCAGAGTCATTACTCGCTCATTTCCCTCCATTTTTTCTATTATTTCTTCCACCATTATTATGTTTGCTCGAATTACTACCAGCCTTAGTCTGATCCTCCTTCTTTTCTACTGCTACTTCTTTTGCCTTTCCCTCGTTGGCTATGGCATATTCCAACTTAATGTATTTGTCTACCCCATCCAAGAATTCTTGGGTAGTTCGGAAACCATTCTTCCATAGGCTACTCCATAGAAAAGATTAGGGCTGCACATCTGGACTCGAAAATGCGCAAGAACCGCCCGACCCGCACCCGAAAACCCAAGAAAAGTACGAAACCCATTTTTTCGGGTCACCAACTGCACTCCTCCTCTCCTCCCTCGCTATGTCCCTCTATCTAGATTCTAGACCTTCTTGATAGCGGCACGACGTTGGCTTCTCCTTCTCATCGACGTCGTAGGTGGCAGCACAGTAGGCATTCAGTTGAGCAGTGGGCATTCGGTTGAGCAATGGGCATTCGGCTGGGCAGTGGGTAACTTTTTTTCTAACTTTTCTTTCTAATTTAATTTTTTTTGTATATGCATATACATATATATATATTTGATACTATATGATATACTATAACGAATGAGATTCTATATTATATAGGATTATATTTTTGCATTTTGTGAAATTTTTATTTTTAGTTTAGAATTTTGTGAGTCTTGATTTTTGGTAATTAATATAAACTTTTGATTTTGTTATTTTAAAAATTAAAGTGTGGGAGATTGTGATTTCTGATTGAGCAAGCAGTGAGAATTTGAGCTAAAATTTAAATTGTTGTTAGAATTATTTAGTTTAATGGATATTGGATATTTGGAATTTGGAATTTTTTATTTTGTTGCTTGATTGTATATGTGTGTTGTTGAGTGTTGTGTTGTTGGTGATTGTGTGTTGTTAATCATTAGTGGACTAGTGGATTACTGGATTTTAGGTTTGCTTTGTTGTTAGATACTATTAGTTTAGTGGATATTGGATATTTGGATTGGTTCGCTTTACTAGATTAGTGGATTCTAGGCTTGTTGTGGGTGGTTGCTGCCTGCCTGCTATGTTGTTAATTATTATATACTGTATATGTTTTTGTGCTCTATAGGTTATGGATATGGATCAAGTGGATGAAATTCCCCCACTAGTACCACCACCTCCACCTACCGATAAAAAAGAAACTCCTACAGACCAGGTGCAGGGTAAACCTAAAAGAAGGGGTAGTAAAAAAAGATAAAAACCTCATTTCGCTCCAAAAAAACAAAATGGTCAAATATTTGGGAGCATTTCAAAAAATTGCCCCCAGTTGATCCTAATGATAAAGAAAAGATAACCAAGTGCATTTTTAGTTATTGTGGCAATGATTTCTTTTGTGATAGTAGAAAGTATGAGACTAGTCATCTATGGAATCACTTTAGGAATGTTTGTGAGGTTAGTCTGTATAAGGTTGATGAGAAAAAAGCAAAAGATTTTAAGTTTTGAGTCGGTGAAAGGAGGGAAGGAGGGGAAAAGAACTTTAGTTCTAGTGGCTTACAACAAAGAGGCATGTAGGCTTGCCCTATCAAAGTACATTCTCTTGGATGAGTTACCTTTTAGACATGTCGAAGTGGGGGTTTCCGAAAATTTGTTAGAACCATACACCCTAGGTTTGATATCCCTTCCAGGGGTAACGTTGCTAGGGATGTGTTGAAATTGTATGATAAAGAGAAAACGAAGTTGAAAAATATTTTGAAGCAAGAGAGGGTATCCATCACCACTGATACATGGGCTTCTATTCAGAATTTAAACTATATGGTCATCACGGCGCATTGGGTTTACTCTAATTTCCACTATCAACAAAGAATCATAATTTTTTTTCCAAGTGGTAGATCACAATGGGGAGACTATTGGCAAAAAGATTGAGCATTGTTTGAATGATTTGACATTTCAAAATTATTTTCCATTACGATGGAAAATGCCTCTTCAAACGATGTCGCTATTCGGTTTTTGAAGAGATAGTTTAGAGAAAAAGAAAATGGTCTCATTTTAGATGGGAAGTTTCACATATGAGGTGTTGTGCCCATATTGTAAACTTTATTTTCATTGAAGGATTAAAAGAGAAGCATGACTCAATTGCTAGCATTAGACATGTTGTGAGATATGTTAGGTCTTCTCCCACTAGGCTCAAAAAGATTAAAGAAGTTGTCTTAGAAGAAGGAATTTAATGCAAATAACTTCTATGTTTAGATGTCCAGATGAGGTGGAACTCTACATATCTCATGCTTAACTATGCATTAAAATTCCAAAAGGCATTTGAAAGTTTGGATTCAGATGCAAATTTCATGAAGTATTTTGATGAGGTTGACATAGATGGGAAGAAAAAGAAGGGTCCGCCAACTGAAACAGACTAGGAGAATGTAATGGTCCTTGAAAACTTTTTGGAGACTTTCTACAAGGTGAAATTAAGGTTTAGTGGATCAACCTATGTTATGACGGACAAGTACTTTATTGAAATATGTAATATGTAGCGCACTTTGTATAGAATGGCAGTTGAGGAGGATGACCCGTTGTTGGGGAGTATGGCACAGAACATGAAGATGAAGTATGAAAAATATTGGGGAAAGATTGAGGAGTGCAACGAGGCCCTTATAATTGCCTTGGTTCTTGACCCACGATACAAGCCCAAGTTTCTCAACCATTGCTTCAAAGCTTTTTATGGTCTACTAATGTGGGCTCAGAAGGTTAATGAGGTGGAACAAACATTATGATCACTATTTCATTTGTACGGTGGGGGTTTTGCACTACTTTCCATATATGACCCAGTCTCACTATCATTCTCACCCTCAGCCTCGGCCTAGTAGATCTTCCTCTTCCCCGTTCACTTCTATAACGACCCCAAATTCGCTAATAAGACTTAAGGGCCTTGATTAGTGTGCCTGGAGGGCATATTGGGATTTATGTGTGACTTTATTGAGTAAAATGCATGGTTATGATTTAAAGCATGTTATATGACTATTTGACTATTTGAGATGCATGACTATGTGTATTATTATGCATGTAGGCCCTGATTGTGTTGGAAGGGCATAATTGTAATTTTGGCCATTTTGGGCATAACTGTATTGATATGTGCTGATTGTTGAGACCACATTGTGATGTGGATGCATCTGTGATTTGTGACTTGAGACGATCCCAGAGAAAGCAGATTAGCGGAAAAGTCCAGGCGGGAATTTATACCCGGCTCGGAGCGGGCCTGGGGGTATAAACAGGAATTTAGAGAATATATTGAGATTAATTTTGATAATGAGGAATACATATTTGGTGATTTATCAGGTATTGGGAAGCAACGGGAAAATATTAGAGACACTTGAGGAATTAGCGGGAATTGGGTAAAATGACTAAAATGGCCCTACATGGACAAAATGGTGTAGAATTAATAGGGAGGGCATTTTGATCAATTGGCTTCTTAGAGATAGATTAAATGAGGCTTTATATAGTGAGTGTGATTGTTAGAGAGTGTGAGAAATCTGAAGGAAAAGAAAGAAAAAGGAAGAAAAAGAAAAGAGAGAAAAACAGAGGGTTTTCCAAAAAGGGGCGGTTTGAGGATCCTAGCATCATTTCTCTTCAAATTTCTTGGGGCAAAGCTCAGAGGAGAGCTAGGATAGGCTGAACATCAAGGATCCTAAGCTAGGCTTGAAGATTTGGCAAGGGATTAGCAAGATCACATCAATGTTTGAGGTAAGTTTTTTAGAGTTTTCCGTTTTGGGTTTTGACTGGTTTGGGCTGTGTATCTAAGCTGGATTGATGGGAATCTTAGGGGAATTTCTGGGCAAGCTTTGAGAAGAGCAAGCTAAGGAGGCCTAGGAGTTGAATCAAAGTCGAAATTGCATCAACGGTATGAATTCTAAGCCTTTAACTTGATGTTTGACTGAATTTCTGGGTTTAGGGTTCATCTATGGTGAATCTTGAGATTTGGGATGCATGAGCTTGGGTTTTGAGATTTGGGGATGCTTGGGATGAGTGGAGAGTGTTTATAAGCTTGATTTTGAGTTTTGTGAAGATTTGGGGAAGTTTGGGTTGAGATTGGCTCAAAGAAATCGCAGAAAAAGAAAACTGGTGTAACTAGCGCTACAGCGCTAGTCTTTGGGCGCTGTAGCACTAGGCCCTATTTCTGGGTGGTGCGGTTCTGCTTGTAGCGCTACAGCACTCTCTTTTGAGCGCTGTAGCGCTACCCTGTTCCCAGAAAGGGGTTTTTGGGTTATTTTTAAGGGATTTTGACCTAGGGTTCGGGGTTCGATTCCACCATCTTGTTTTGTGGATCTAGGACTTCCGGGGGGGCTCAGGATTGGTCCCGAGGCTAGGTCTTCGGACTTGAGGTTCGGTGATGACTTTGACCTATGGCTGTGTTTAGGTGTGCGCTAGGGCTCGAGTGGGATCGTGCTCAAGGAGTCAAGTGATGAAAGCTATCAAATTGACAGGTAAGAAAACTATAGCACCCGTAGGACAGGGCATGGGCCCATAGTGTGATTGCAGGGCACGGCCCTATGTTGCATTATATGTTAGGGTGCAGACTTGATTGGATTGATATCAGGGCATGACCCTATATTGCCTTACATGTTAGGGTGCAGACTTGATTGAATTGATACATGTTTGAATGTTATTTGAGCTATACTATTTATGATTATAGTAAGAATGTATGGCAACAGAGCCGGGAACAGCAACGGAGTCGGGGACGGGAAAAGAGCCGAGAACAGCAGCTGGGCCGGAAGTAACACTTAGCACGCGAAGTGCTTGTAGACAGGGTGGGACCCCAATGGATACAGGGGATATCCTTATGGTGAGGACCGAGACCCCAGGCTTTGGTAAGGCCTCTGGGACGGCATGGTCGTGTTTGTTTAGTCTAATGGAATACTTGTTTATCTGTGGATTACCTGATATGTTAACTATATAAATCGCATATGTTATGTACTGTATGAGTTTTCTTGCTGGGCTCCGGCTCACGGGTGCTCTGTGTTGCAGGTAAGGGCAAAGATTGAGTCAACCAGCCATGAGTACGGAGAGCGTGAAGCGACGCGTACATGTTTGGCCTGCCCGACTGCTTGGTTGGGGGTTTATTTGAGAAATGGCTGTAATAATCTGTGATTTTAATAATTAATCGACGGTAACCTTATTTTAAGTTGTAAATAGTTTTCAAACCTTATTTTGGGATCCCAAAGGTTAAATACTAGAAGTTTTCAATGAAACAATGCATTTTTAAAGATTACAGCCTTAACTTTTGCTTAGTCACACTTTTGTTTTAAAAACCTCGGTTAGCGAGTTCATTGCACATTTTTCGTTTTAAAACCCACCTAGTAACGGCTCTAAGGAAGTAGGGCGTTACAACTTGTAGTTCTAGTTTGAAGAAGTATGCTTTGTTGGATGATGTGTTTGTACAACAAAGGAAAGAGGAAGATGGTGGTAATACATAGAATGAGGTCGATAGGTATCTAACTGAGGATGATAAACTTATGATTGAGGGTAACAACTTTGATATTTTGAAATACTGGGCAGGAAATGCATCAAAATACAAGATCTTGTCAACCATTTCTCGTGATGTGTAAGCCATACAAGTTACAATTGTTGCTTCTGAGGCCGCCTTTTCAACTAGTGGTCGGATTTTAGATCCTTTTACGATCTCATTGAGTCCTAAGATGGTTGAATGTTTAATATGTCTCAAAAACTGGTGGAGCGATTCACATCAACCAATCATTGTTCGAGACTACATGCATGAAGTAGAAGTGCTAGAGACGTCAGAGATGCTCAATTATGGTAAGTTATTAAACAAACTTTTATTTGGTATTTTAGTTGTAATTGATAATTATTGTTTGAATCATATTTATGGAAATTTTGTGGACTTTTTATTCTTAGTCTCAGTAGTTTTGTAACTCTTGTTAAGGACTTTGGATTTGGACTTTTTAACTATGGTCTATGGACTTTTAAATTTTAGAATTGAGTGAATTGCAATATCCATTAGCCAGTACTCAATTGTTTTATAAATTAATTTTTTTCTAATTAGTAAGTTTCTTAGTAATTAGTATATAAAACTTTTATGTACTAAGAAGTATATTTTTAATTAATGGTAAAATACTGATCACTTAAAAGTTCACAAAAAGAAATAGGCCAAATTGTAAAAGAACAATAGTTAAAAAACTAATTTTGTAAGAAAAAAATGGCATTAAAACAAAAAGGAACCCACCTGAACCCGCCACCCACCCAAACCCGACCTAATCAAAGCCCGACTAAACCTGATACAAATTCGGGCAGGTTCGGTATTGGCCTTTCCCACTCGAAACCCAAAAAACCTTAACCCTTCAAACCCGTCCAATATGCAGCCCTAGAGGAGATTTCCTTTTTGCTCTGATTGTTATGCCCATCATCCTTTCTTCGTCACCAACAGACTTGGTTCAAGCAGTTGCTCTCATAAACATTTGGATGTACTCCTGCATATGCTCATCATCCATTTGTCTTATGTCGACCAGCTGATTGGCCTCTATTTGGTGTACACAAGCAGCATATAATTTCTCGTAGAATTCCTTGACAAACACCTCCCATGAGGTGATCATGGCAGGCTAGAATTTAAAGTACCACTCTTGTGCAGTATTAGATAGAGTTGTAGATAATATCCTGCATCAAACATCTTTTGATACTTTTTGTATATCCATATGTATCTCAAACTTATTAACGTGAGACACAAGATCCTCTTTTCTAGTGTACCTAGGCAAGACTAGAATTTTAAACTTGCTCGAGACTTCTACATTAGCAATTTTGCTGATAAATGACGTGCATTTCCTCCGATCATACTCTATATCAGAAGTTTTATTCCCTGCTAATTGCTTAACAACCTAATTTAGTGCATCTATCTAGGCCTGTATTGTTGTTGGAATCGATGGAGAAGGGACGGTTGTAGAAATGTGTTGATCATGTCTTTCTGTTCAATCATTCAAGACATTCCATAGGTCCTCATCTCTTCGCCTCTGGTCCTCTCTTCCTAGTCAATCAAACACATTTGCGCTACTAGGTCGCCCCATCATTTTGACTCTCTAGTCTTTTTTCCATGGGAAGGGGCACCTGCTATCCCTGTGTAATGCCCCGAATTCTCCGATGTGTTTAACGGCATGAATAGTAGGCCGGGAGGGCCATACTTGCTTAATTATGTTATTAATTGATAAAATTCATGTATATGTTGATTATATTATAATATGATGTGAAACGCGTGCATGTGAGTCCATATTCTTAATTACAGGGGTGTGATGATAATTTGGCCCGTTGAGGGTGATTTGTGTATTTGGGTGCATAACTTGGTTTGTGAATAAGATTCCATTATTATGGAGATATATTCGAGCTATTCGGCATGAGGCGGTTATTTTTAGTGGATTAGCGGTTTTGTTATAACGGGGTCAATTTTGGGGTAATAGAAATGTTCATTTGATGATAAATTGGGAATATTTGAGATCAGGGTGAAATTCTGGAGGTTTTGACTATAATGTCCCCGGGGGTGTTTTCGGGACCCCGAGCATTAGGTTTTATTTGAGGTTACTTAAGGTTGAAGTAGCTTATCAGATAGAACATACGATAAGAAAACCTTCCGTTCTCCCTTTTCAAAGTCCGTTTAAGCGTTTTTGACGAATTCTTGAGTTCTAGGAGTCGGAATCGAGTGACGATCGAGGCATAGCGATCCTAGGAAAGATTAGAAGCTTCTTGACCAAAGGATTTGACGGAAAACAACCCAATTGAAGGTAATCGAAGTTTAAGTTTTGAGTTTTTCTGAGTTTCTAAGCTTTGAATTGATTTTTTGAATTGTTGAGTTTCCGTTTCGTTTGAACCTTGGGTTTTGAGGGTTTTGATGATTGGGGAATGTTTAGGTATGATTTAGAAGGTTTTGAAGTGCTAAAAACGCGGTTGGGAATGGCCCAGGGTTGGGAGCCGCGGCCCTGTTCTTGAGCGCCGCGGCCCTAGTTCGATGAAGCAGGTGTCAGGAGATTGGCCTTGCTGGGCGCTGCGGCCCTTGATGGAGGGCGCCGCGGCCCTTGCCTCAGAGAACCCTGGGGGCCGCGGCCCAAGATGCTAGGGCCGCAGCCCTTGCCCTGTTTTCGCCCCGTTTGCTCGTTTTGACCCCGGGAACCTAGTTTTAGGCCTTGGGAGTGTCCTTGCTACTTGGATTAGTTTGGATTGATCTCTTGGAGGCTAGATAATAGTTTGAGAGCCCTTGATTATCTTGATTATTGATGGTGTCCTATATGTGTTATGATTAGGTAACCGCTAAAGGACTAAAAGCTAAACCGTTCTCAAGGGTCGTTCTTTTGTTCACTCTAACTCGAATCAAAGGTAAGAAAACTGTACCCCAAGTGTGACATGCATGGATATTCGTGAGGCATGTTGGTTATGTAATATGGACATGGATTAAATATAGAATGCTTAGCATAAGTTGCTCACTTGTGCATAGTACTGACTCATTAGTCAGGTTTGGCAAAGGTGCTAGTATCAACTGTGAAGTTGTGACTCATTAGTCAGGTTCGGCAGTGGCACTGGGCACTGGTCACGTTGCACTGACTCATCAGTCAGAATTGGCAAAGGTGTTAGTATCAATTGTGAAGCTGTGACTTATTAGTCAGGTTCGGCAGTGATACTAGACACTGGTCACATAGCACTGACTCATTAGTCAGAACGGCCTTAGCGTGGATCACGCAAGCCAACAGAGATTAGATCTAATCGACTATTAGCATTGAATGACTCAAAGAGCATTAATGCAAGATCGACCCCGAGGGTCGATGATTGAGATAAGCACTTGGAGGCTAGTGGCTTACCTAGCAGCCACTCTCCCTCTTGAATCATGTGATGTTCACTCATTGGTTTGAAAGCGTTATGTTCAGTGTGATTATAATGATAATCATGTGATAATGTTTCTTGCTGGGCTTTGGCTCATGGGTGCTATGTGGTGCAGGTAAAGGGAAAGAAAAGCTCACCTAGCCTTGAGTGGAGAGCTGATGTGGTGATGTGTACATATGCGGCCGCTTGACCACCACGGTGAAGGAGTTCTCAGAGGAACTAGGGCGTTTACCCTATTTTTGCCGCTTAGGGTAATGACCACTTTGTAAATTTAAAACAGTAATGACCACTTTGTACTGAGAACAACTTGTAAACGTTTTGATTAGCTCTGCAGAGCAGTTTGTAATGGAAATCTCCATTTCCTTTTTATTGGTTTTATACCTTAACCTGTTAATTACACTTAGAGCACGTTTTTTACCAAAGGACTCAGGTAGCGAGTCAAATTTCCGGTCCACCGTTCACCGTAACTGTTCTGGGGTAACCAGGGCGTTACAACTTGGTATTAGAGCAATGCCGAGGTTAAGGTTCCTGTAGACTGGCTGGGCATGTACGCACATCACTGAAGTCAAGCTCGACTCATGGTTTGGTAACTCTTTACATAGTTATGTGCATAACTGCCTAAATGTGGTGCAAATGCTTTACCTGTATGCATGAGATATTATGAACTGTTATGTGATACATGCTGAGTACTGAGTGCCATAAACATGTATCTGTTTGTGAATATTGAATGACTGTGGAATATGATAATTGTCTGCTTGTTCTTGGACCGTGAGGCGGCAAGAGGTTTAGTTATTACTACCTGACTGGCCGAATTAATTATTGTTTCAGTAAGGTATCAGTGACAGAATGAACCCAGAACAGATAGACACTACAGCTGGCCAGAGTGGTCAGGGTCAGAATAATGACAACAGCCAGGGTTAAGAGAATGACCAATCCCAGATTCCACAGCCAGCACCTGCAAACTGGCAGCAATTGTTTAATGATTTGCAGGCTATAGTGTTGAAACATGGAGAGGAGCTTCGTCTCCTGGGGCAGCAACAAGTGCCTATAGTGGCCAGTGTTGCAGAGGCACCTCCGGTGTCAGTGCCAGTTATTGGGCAGCTGCCTGGGCTTGAGAACAGATTGGAACCTCTTTATGAGCGGTTCAGGAAACAGCAACCTCCAGTTTTTGAAGGCAGCGCTGATCCTGTTAAAGCTGAACAATGGATGAGCATGCTTACCACTATTCTTGACTTTATGAGGGTTGTTGGTAGTGAGAGGGTGGCCTGTGCTGCCTATATGTTTCGGGATGATGCCCGGATTTGGTGGGAGGTGGTTGGCTAGACCAAGAATGTTAATCTCCTGAGCTGGGAGGAGTTTCAGACCTTGTTTAATGAGAAGTACTATAATGACGCTATTAGAGCGGTGAAGGCTGATGAATTTATGAGGCTATTTCAGGGAAGCTTATCAGTAACTGAGTATGCCTTAGAGTTTGACCGTTTGGCAAAGTTTGCCAAAGAGCTGGTGCCCACTGACGGGACCAGGAGAGAGAGATTCCTCCAGGGGCTACAGCCCAGGTTAGCCCGTGGCGTTCGCATCACCACTGTGGCAGGAGTCACTACTTATGCACAGGTGGTGGAGAAGGCACTCACAGCTGAGAGTGCAGAGACCAAGATCTGGCGTGACAGTGCAGCCAGAAGGGACTTTAGGAGGCTAGTTCCTCCATTTGTTGGTTCTGGGAGGGGTGTTGGCCCCAGTGATCAGAAGAGGAAGGTTCCTGATACCTTCCCAGTTCCAGGTCCTGACAGGAGACCTCATGGTATTACAGTAGGTCGTCCTGGGAGCAGTGAAGCCTGGAAGGCTCGTCCTGAATGCCCTAGGTGCAAGAGGCACCATTTGGGAGAGTGTAGGGCAAAGGCCTGCTATTTGTGTGGAGTAGTGGGTCACCTTAAGAAAGATTGCCCTCATATAGGGAAAGAGGAACCCAGAAAGGTGGACAGCTCGGCCCCAGCTCGAGTGTTCACGTTGACTCAAGCAGAAGCTGAGGCTTCCCCCTCAGTTGTTACAGGTCAGCTTCTTAGTGCAGGAACCCCTTATCATGTGTTAATTGATTCTGGTGCTACACATTCCTTTGTTGCTAGTAGCATTATTGATAGGTTGTGTAGACCTTGTGATTTTTATGCTGTGGGGTTTGGTACTTTGTTACCCACTGGGGAATTAGTGGTATCCAGAAGGTGGGTCAGATCTTTGCCAGTGATAGTAGAGGGCAGAGAGTTGTCAGTGGACCTGATAGAGTTAGTTATGACTAACTTTGATATGATACTGGGTATGGATTGGTTGGCAAAGTATGGGGCAACAATTGACTGCAGAAGGAAGATGGTCACCTTTGAGCCTGAAGGTGAGGATCCTTTTGTGTTTGTTGGTACTGTGCATGGACCTCGCGTTCCTATGATTTCTGTGTTGAGGGCCAGGGATCTACTGCAGAGAGGTGGCATTGGATTCTTAGCCAGTGTGGTTGACACCACTCAGGTCATGCCAGTGAAACCAGAGGATACTAGACTTGTATGTGAGTTTCTGGATGTGGTTCCAGAGGATTTGCCAGGATTGCCACCACACAGAGAGATTGAGTTCGTTATAGAACTGGCACCAGGGACGGAGCCAGTGTCTAGAGCACCATACAGAATGGCCCCAGCTGAGTTGAAGGAATTAAAGGTGCAGTTGCAAGAGCTGCTGGATATGGGTTTCATTAGACCTAGTTTCTCACCCTGGGGTGCTCCAGTTCTGTTTGTAAAGAAGAAAGATGGTTCTCTGAGAATGTGTATAGATTACAGGGAACTGAATAAGTTGACAATTAAGAACCGATATCCTTTGCCAAGGATAGATGATCTGTTCGATCAGCTGCAAGGTATGAAGGTATTCTCTAAGATCGACCTTCGTTCTGGTTATCATCAGTTGAGGGTCAAGGAGGGATACATACCAAAGACTGCCTTTCGTACCAGGTATGGGCATTATGAGTTTCTAGTTATGTCATTTGGATTGACTAATGCCCCTGCTGCTTTTATGGATATGATGAACAGAGTGTTCAAGGATTACTTAGACCAGTTTGTGATCGTCTTCATCGATGATATTTTGGTATATTCTCAGACTGAGTTAGAGCATGAGCAGCATCTGAGGTTGGTTCTATAGAGATTGAGGGAACACAGATTGTTTGCAAAGTTCAAGAAGTGTGAATTCTGGTTGTCTCAGGTATCCTTTCTCGGACATATTGTCAGTAAGGAGGGGATTAAGGTAGATCCAACAAAGATCGAAGCGGTCAGAGATTGGCCAAGGCCAAAGAATGCTTCTGAGGTTAGAAGTTTCCTTGGATTGGTAGGTTATTACAGGCGGTTCGTGGAAAGGTTCTCGAAGATTGCTAGTGCTTTGACTGAGCTGACACGCAAGAGCCAGAAATTTGTGTGGTTAGATAAGTGTGAGAACAGCTTCCAGGAACTGAAGCAGAGGTTGATTACAGCTCCGATTCTGAGTCTTCCAACATATCAGGAGAAGTTTGTGATTTACTGTGATGCTTCTCATCAGGGTTTGGGCTGTGTTTTGATGCAATCAGAGAAGGTTATTGCCTATGCTTCTCGCTAATTGAAGGAGTATGAGAAGAGATATCCTACTCATGATCTAGAGTTGGCAGCTGTGGTTTTTGCTTTGAAGATATGGAGGCACTATCTCTATGGAGAGAAGTGTGAGATTTATACAGACCACAAGAGCCTAAAGTACTTCTTCGCCCAGAAGGACCTGAACATGAGGCAAAGGTGTTGGCTGGAGTTAGTAAAAGACTATGATTGTGAGATTCTGTATCACCCAGGAAAAGCCAACGTGGTAGCTGATGCTTTGAGCCGGAAGGGTCCAGGGCAGATTCATGGTATGAGGCTGATAGCTAGAGAGTTAGCAGATGATATGACCAGAGCTGGTATAGAGTTGCTGGTGGGCCAGTTGGCTAACATTACGCTACAGTCTACACTGTTAGAAAGGATCAAAGAAGGTCAGTTGAGTGATCCACAACTGATCAAGATCAGAGAGGATGTTCTGGCTGGAGCATCCAGAGATTATACAGTGTCTGAGGTAGGCTTGTTGAGATACAAGGGGCGGATATGTGTTCTGTTAGACACTGTATTGAGGCGAGAGATTCTAGATGAATCTCATACTACACCTTACTCTTTGCATCCAGGAACCACAAAGATATACCGGGATGTGAGATCGTTATATTGGTGGCCGGGGATGAAGAGAGATGTAGTAGAGTATGTGGCTAAGTGCTTGACATGTCAACAGGTCAAGGCTGAGCATCAGAGGCCGGCAGGGACACTGCAGCCTCTGGATATCCCAGAGTGGAAGTGGGAGGACATCACAATGGACTTTGTGGTGGGCTTACCCAGGACTACTGGTCAGCATGATTCTGTTTGGGTGATAGTGGATCGCTACACCAAGTCAGCTCACTTTCTGCCGGTGAGGACTACATATACAGTTGATCAGTATGCAGATCTCTATGTGAGAGAGATCGTGCGGCTCCATGGTGGACCTAGGTCGATCGTGTCAGATCGGGACCCCACTTTTACTTCCAAGTTCTGGGGGAGTTTGCAGAAAGCCATGGGGACAAAATTGAAGTTCAGTACAGCTTATCATCCTCAGACAGATGGGCAATCTGAGAGGACGATCCAGATTTTGGAGGACATGCTGAGAGCATGTGTACTGGATTTCGGTGGGTCTTGGAATAAGTATCTGCCTTTGATAGAATTCTCTTACAACAACAGTTACCAATCTACCATTGGAGTAGCACCTTATGAGATGCTATATGGTAGGAAGTGCAGATCTCCCATCCATTGGGATGAGACAGGAGAAAGGAGATACTTAGGTCCTGATGCAGTTCAGAGGACCAGTGAGGCTATTGAGAAGATTAGAGCTTGAATGCTTGCTTCTCAGAGTAGACAGAAGAGCTATGCAGATCCCAAGCGTAGGAACATGGAGTTCCAGGTAGGAGACTATGTTTTCCTCAGAGTCTCGCCATGGAAAGGGGTGAGAAGGCTTGGGAAGAAAGGCAAACTGAGTCCTAGATTTGTAGGTCCATTTGAGATCCTGGAGAGGATTGGTCAGGTGGCTTACATATTAGCTTTGCCTCCGGCGTTGTCTACCGTGCATAATGTATTTCATGTATCAGCTCTTCGGAGGTATGTATCTGATGTGGGCCATATTCTGAGTTATGAAGATCTGGAGCTTGAGCTAGATCTCTCCTTTGAGGAGCAGCCAGTTCAGATACTTGATAGGAAGGACAAGGTCCTCAGGAATAAGACAATACCTTTGGTTAAGGTATTGTGGAGGAACAACAAGGACGAGGAGGCGACCTTGGAGCTGGAGTCAGATATGCAGAGTCAGTATCCCGAGCTGTTCAGGTAAATTTCGGGGACGAAATTTCAGTAAGGAGGGGATAGTTGTAATGCCCCGAATTCTTCGATGTGTTTAACGGTGTGAATAGTAGGCCGGGAGGGCCATACTTGCTTAATTATGTTATTAATTGATAAAATGCATGTATATGTTGATTATATTATAATATGATGTGAAACGCATGCATGTGAGTCCATATTCTTAATTACAGGGGTGTGATGATAATTTGGCCCGTTGAGGGTGATTTGTGTATTTGGGTGCATAACTTGGTTTGTGAATGAGATTCCATTATTATGGAGATATATTCGAGCTATTCGGCATGAGACGATTATTTTTAGTGGATTAGCGGTTTTGTTATAACGGGGTCAATTTTGGGGTAATAGAAATGTTCATTTGATGATAAATTGGGAATATTTGAGATCAGGGTGAAATTCTGGAGGTTTTGACTATAATGTCCCCGGGGGTGTTTTTGGGACCCCGAGCATTAGATTTTATTTGAGGTTACTTAAGGTTGAAGTAGCTTATCAGATAGAACATACGATAAGAAAACCTTCCGTTCTCCCTTTTCAAAGTCCGTTTTACCGTTTTAGCCTTTTTGACGAAATCTTGAGTTCTAGGAGTCGGAATCGAGTGAGGATCGAGGCATAGCGATCCTAGGAAAGATTAGAAGCTTCTTGACCAAAGAATTTGATGGAAAACAACCCAATTGAAGATAATCGAAGTTTAAGTTTTGAGTTTTTCTGAGTTTCTAAGCTTTGAATTGATTTTGTGAATTGTTGAGTTTCTGTTTCGTTTGAACCTTGGGTTTTGAGGGTTTTGATGCATGGGGAAGCTTGGGAACTTTGTTTTGATGATTGGGGAATGTTTAGGTATGATTTAGAAGGTTTTGAAGTGCTAAAAACGCGGTTGGGAATGGCCCAGGGTTGGGGGCCGCGGCCCTGTTCTTGAGCGCCGCGGCCCTAGTTCGATGAAGCAGGTGTCAGGCGATTGGCCTTGCTGGGCGCTGCGGCCCTTGATGGAGGGTTCCGTGGCCCTTGCCTCAGAGAACCCTGGGGGCCGCGGCCCAAGGTGCTAGGGCCGCAGCCCTTGCCCTATTTTCGCCCCGTTTGCTCGTTTTGACCCCGGGAACCTAGTTTTAGGCCTTGGGAGTGTCCTTGCTACTTGGATTAGTTTGGATTGATCTCTTGGAGGCTAGATAATGGTTTGAGAACCCTTGATTATCTTGATTATTGATGGTGTCCTATATGTGTTATGATTAGGTAACCGCTAAAGGACTAAAAGCTAAACCGTTCTCAAGGGTCGTTCTTTTGTTCACTCTAACTCGAATCAAAGGTAAGAAAACTGTACCCCAAGTGTGACATGCATGGATATTCGTGAGGCATGTTGGTTATGTAATATGGACATGGATTGAATATAGAATGCTTAGCATAAGTTGCTCACTTGTGCATAGTACTGACTCATTAGTCAGGTTTGGCAAAGGTGCTAGTATCAACTGTGAAGTTGTGACTCATTAGTCAGGTTCGGCAGTGGCACTGGGCACTGGTCACGTTGCACTGACTCATCAGTCAGAATTGGCAAAGGTGTTAGTATCAACTGTGAAGCTGTGACTTATTAGTCAGGTTCGGCAGTGATACTAGACACTGGTCACATAGCACTGACTCATTAGTCAGAACGGCCTTAGCGTGGATCACGCAAGCCACAGAGATTAGATCTAATAGACTATTAGCATTGAATGACTCAAAGAGCATTAATGCAAGACCGACCCCGAGGGTCGATGATTGAGATAAGCACTTGGAGGCTAGTGGCTTACCTAGTAGCCCCTCTCCCTCTTGAATCATGTGATGTTCACTCATTGGTTTGAAAGCGTTATGTTCAGTGTGATTATAATGATAATCATGTGATAATGTTTATGAAAAGTATTATGTTTTCTTGGTGGGCTTTGGCTCATGGGTGCTATGTGGTGCAGGTAAAGGGAAAGAAAAGCTCACCTAGCCTTGAGTGGAGAGCTGATGTGGTGATGTGTACATATGCTACCGCTTGACCACCACGGCGAAGGAGTTCTCAGAGGAACTAGGGGGTTTACCCTATTTTTGCCGCTTAGGTCGGCGGGATTGTAAATTTAAAACAGTAATGACCACTTTGTACTGAGAACAACTTGTAAACGTTTTGATTAGCTCTGCAGAGCAGTTTGTAATGGAAATCTCCATTTCCTTTTTATTGGTTTTATACCTTAACCTGTTAATTACACTTAGAGCACGTTTTTGACCAAAGGACTCGGGTAGCGAGTCAAATTTCCAGTCCACCGTTCACCGTAACTGTTCTGGGGTAACCAGGGCGTTACACCCTGCCTTTGTCTATCCTGACGACCAGCTTCTCTTTTTTGGTCTCGGTAATATTTCGAGTCTCCTTTGTTGTGGTCGTGTCCATCTATGTATTGAGACTGGCGCATTCGTGTCTAGCTATAGCTGATGTCTCCTTCTCTGTGACCAAAGTCGTCTCGATAAACATGTGGCGACCTTTGTGGCATGCATTGGTCGCTAGGTCTTAGGGTATTCCAATGCCTTGGAGGTCCTTTGATCACAGATCCTATGTCTTGCTAAATTCTATTTTCTGGTGGGAATTTCTCGGGTTCCCTTCCAGACAGTACCTGTTCATCAGTGAATAGACGTCTTAGGCTTCGAGGACGTTTCTTGTCCTTATTTTTCCTTGGTGGCTACTTACTCTGTTGACCAAACCTTTGAGGTTGGCGTTGCTCGTTATGACTACCATATTTTTGTGGATGATCCTCTCCTGGCATTGCTTGAGGTTGCTAGTTTTGAGGTGGCAAAGGATTTTGAGGCTACTCAGGACATTGGGGACCCTGTGTAGGTCGATGCCCTTGGGCGATCTGTATAGCAGGTTCTAAGGCGATGGTTGCATCTCTCAACCAGCAGTCCATTTATGCATCCCTGGCATCCAACTCTCGTTGTTGCCTGTCGATCTCTACCTTTTGTAGGATCATCGTTTCAACCACATTCTCTTGGTTAGCTTTCATGGTAGCTAACTCATCTTGGAACATTCCCAACGCTGCTCCCTGGGTTTCAATGTTCATCTCCTCGCTCTCTTCCTCCAACTCAACCTAAGATTCTTCTATAGTAAATCCTGGGGCAGAAGGTGGAGGAGGATCATGTGGGCCCTTGTTGTCTGGCCCGACTTAGAGCGTCCCAAAATTTCCTAATAAAATTAAGTGCATTGATTAGCATTTCAGGACGACACGTGAGATAATTATGTGTGAATTAATGGATTTATATTATTATATGATTAAGTATGCATGATTATGTGTATTAAATGTGTTTAAAGACCCACTTTTATTAAAAAATGGCATTTTCATAATTTTGACTCGTTGAGGGTATATTTATAATTATTATGTGCAACGAGCTTGAGACCACATTATTATGTGGATATATTTGTGATTTTTAGCATGAGTAGATCCGTTCGAGCGATTTAAGTGGAAAAGTCACAATGGGGATGAATACTCGACTCGGGGTGAGGATAGGGGTATTTTGGGAATTTTAAGAATTTGAGATAATTGACAAAGTGAGTTAAATTGGGGGAAATATTTGTGTTTGATGGATTAGTTAACAAATTGAGAATTTGTTGTGTAATTTAAGACTTAGAAGGGAATTATAGGCAATGACCAAAATGCCCTTGGGTTTGGTCAAATGGGCATTTGTGTGGGAAGGGGCATAATGGTCATTTGACCATGTATTAGAAAGAGGAGGAAAAGATGATAACTCCCTTTTCTCTTTCACATTTGAGAGTTTTTTTCCCTCAACTTCGCTCTAAGTTCTTTTTTTTTTTCAAAACCAAGAACTTCCCAAAGGATTCCTCAAGCTAGACCAAGCATTTTGAACTTTGAGGATTACTAGGAGAGGGATTGAGCTCAAGGAAGAGATTTAGCCACTTTCAAGGCTTCACTCTAGTTGGAATTTTCAGATTTGTAAGCAAAGGTAAGCTTGTTTTCTTGCTCTTCTTTTAGCTCATAGTGTTTTTTTGAAAATTTAGGGGTTTAGTGCTCAAATTCAAAATTTGATGGTGCTGGATTGTTTGAATGCTAGATTAAGGATTGGAACAAGTTTATCATTGTTTTAAGCTTGGATGTTTACTGCTAGAAGGTGTAATTTAGGATTGAATTGTGGAATTTGGGCTACTTGGGTGTTAGAACCCTAAATCCCCAATTCATGTGCATAGAGGGGTAATGATGTTATATTATGTATGTGTGGTTTTAAATAGAGTTTGGGGCATATTTATAAATTGAGTAAAGATTTTGGGTAGAATTGGTTGGGACTTGAGGGATAAAATCGCATGGGAAAAATTCAGATTTATAGGTTTATCGCGGTTGAGCCAGGGCCTTATGGGTTGGCATCGCAGCGCAAATGCATTTTCATTAGAGCATTGTATTACTCTCTAACTCTTGTGGTGTCGCGGCCCTTTGGGAGGTTGTGGCGGCTCAAAATAGGTTTTCTTTAGATGCCTCGGCGCCAACCCTATTTTAGGTCATGATTTCGGGTTTTATAGTTAGACCATAACTTTTGACCCGATGTCGAATTCGGACATTCTTTATATGATTGAAAAGCTTGTGAAAAGCTCTACAGTCCTAGAACCTAAGCCAAGTTTAGATGTGGTTATTTTGGAGTCAAAATTTGTGAACTAATCTTGGTATTAATCGATTTCAATCAATTTGGTTTAGGTTTGACTAAAGACGCTTGAATGGGATCACACTTGGGTCGTTTCGCCGCTACTACTGGAATCCATGTAAGAAAACTGGCATATGCACATGGAGTAGGTTGTTTTCTACGCTTATTAGCATTGATTTTTCTGTGGATGATCGATACGATCTGTATTTGGAAATCGTACGGAATGTGGGTCGATCGGCAATCATGTGGAACGTAAGTTGTGAAGGCGGAGTCAATTTGAGGGAGAAGTACCCACTCGCCTGGCATAGGTCGTAAGCTTAGTGCTGGGAGACGCGCCTCGCTCGGCAAGGCCGCTCGGCACGACCAAGAGATGATTTATGTGTTTGAATTAAGCATGTTTATAAGCTGTGAAATGTGTTAATGGTTTATATGTTTGGAAAGAATATGTGTATAAACTGCAAAGCCTGCTAATTGTTGTTTGTATTGAATGTGATTATTATTATGTCTTGTGGGATTTTCTTGTTGATCATTGGCTCATGGGTGCTCTATGGTGCAGGTAAGGGCAAGGGGAAAGTCAATCAGCCATGACTTTGAGGGCTTTAGAGCGGCAATTACATGTTCGGCCTGCTCGGCCACCATGGTTGGAATATTTTGTGGGCTTTTGAGTATAAAAGTTAAATTTTATCACTTATGTCAACTATTTTGTTCACCCTAAATGTAATTATATTTTGATAAACCTTTTAGGGATCCCTTGTAAACATTTAAAGTTTTAATGAAAATTTTATACCTTTTGACCAAAAAATTTAGTACCTAATCCTTAATTTAAATTTAAATAACACTTTTAAGTTCAAATGACTCGCTTAATGAGTTAAGCACTATTTTAAACACACAGTGTAACAGTCCTGGATTAGTAGGGCGTTACACAACTGTTGGCCTTGATTCTTCTTAGGAGGCATGATTGGTGATTAGAAACTGGTTTTTGATGTTCTTGAGTTCAACTCTCAATGAAAGCACCAAAATTTTGACCAACAATTTGGCCAACGACACAGAGTCAAATAAACGATATGAAAATGAGAACTAAACTTAAGAATATGAAGACGACACAAAGAATGTATAGTGGTTCAGCCCCAGATATTGGTAATGACCTACGTCCACTTATACTTTTATTATTATAGTGAATATCCCAAACCTACGATCAGATGAGCTTGTGTCAACTGAGTTTCCTAAGCTTGAGAGAGTACAAGAATTGGTGTATAAAAATAACAAAACATCTAGCTTTTTGTCTAGATTTTATAGGCCTCTATTTATACGCTTAGGAATTTACACAGATGGGTCATGGGCCTTGCATAACTTGCGTAACAAGAAATAATAAAATAATGCGTAAATAATACATTTTACATTTGAAATAAGAAATATCTTGTAAATATCTCTGTTCTAACAATATTCTAGTATTTTTCCCGCAGCATTCGACCAGCCTCGGTTGAGTGTGTATCGATCAGCTTGGTAGTAACCTATTGAGTGGAGCTTTGACTAAGTCTTGACTAGTTGTATGATGAATCTTCCTGCAATTCTCTGTCTACTAATCGAGGGTCGCCTAGCCTCCTCAAGAAATTATGATGTCATTTGGTTGCCACATGTTCAGAATCCTTGCCACATCATCACGTCAGTTTTTTAGGGAAAACAATATATATATATATAATGATTATGAAAATGAAACAATATTCATATTATAGAGACCTTATCTGATTACATGTCTTTAAAATCATATTCAGGTAGTGAAAGTAACTTGGTATGAATGGTTATGCACACACACTTTAGGATTTCATCAGGATTGTCAGGAAAGTTTGTGAAGCAGTATTCTCACTTTTTAGCATTTGTTTGATCTTGAACCATATACATTATGCAATCTTTGAGGCATGTTTATTGATAGCTATTTTGTTTGTCTTTAGTTTTTTTTGCTCGGGACTAGCAATCCATTAAGTTTGGGGGTATTTGATATCGTGTGCTTACACTATAATTGAGTACCTTATAATTTATTGTTTGATAGTGTTTTGGAGTTTATTTTACTTAATTTAAGTTATTGTTGTAGTTTTGAGATTCATTTGAGCAAACAAAGGGATGCAAGAATATTTGAAGAAGAAAGAAGAAATCTAATGCAAAAAGCATCATTCAGTGTCTCGACGGCTATCTTCAGTGTCGCAATACTTAGGGAGTTGTGAAATAAATAGCTAAGGTCGCAACGGCCAGAGTTAGTATCGCGACACAGAGTGAAAGGGAATCTACCTTACTTTCTTACTTTTCTTGCACGTTTTGACCTAGCCTATAAAGGATGGGGAGGAGCATGACTTCAGACACTTTTTTAGAAAAAGAAACTAATTCACAAAGCCTAGAGTGAGAAGGAGAAAGAGGAGAATCAAAGCTTTGAAGATTAGAGGGGTTTTCTACCAAAAGTTTTCATCTCTTATATTCTCTTTATTTTTCTTTTCTTTGTAAACTCCATGATGATGAAGCTGTTTATGATATTTTGCATGGTTTACACAATTGTGATGATGAGCTAATTTCTTATTCTAGGGTTGCAATTGGAACTCAATGTGTAGTTTGAACTAATTATTTTATCTTAATTCTAAAATCAATGTTGAATTATTCATTTATTTTATGCTTAATGCTTCTAATTACTTTATCATTTATTAGATTGATTAAAAAACTTTAATGAACTTGGAAAAGGGAGTTATGTTGAATAGAATGATGTATGATCACTTAGAAATCTTTGAGTTTCACATAGGATAGGAATATACCTATGTGGCATGTTTGAGAACATGTGCTTAGTGAGTTTTGTTGACCCTTGATTTGGCCAATGACATGGAGTCACAAAAAATGATAAAGATTGTAGAGCTTAATGTAAGAATGTAAATGACACCAGGAAGTTATAGTGGTTCGGCCCCAAAGATTGGTAATGACCTACGTCCACTTAGTGATTTTATTGAGATAATGTCCCAAAAACCTACGATCAGCGAATAAGGGTTCACTGAGTTTCACAAGTCTCAAGGATGGACGAATTTTGTATATAAACTCACTATTTCTCTGTGAATACCAATTCTTGCATGTCCAATAAACGAATCATATGAGTCCTATTTATAGGCTCATGGATGTACATATCGTCCTATGGGCCATGTTCAATTGACGTTACAAGCGTAAGAAAATAATAACATAAATAATGATATTTACATTTAAAATAGTTAAATATCTCTTGAATATCTAACTTATAACCATCTCTGTGCGTTTGTTTCGGTCCCATGAGCAACTCTAGTCGTATGCTTTTGGTATACCTTCTTTTCCTGCTGCTCAGCATATTCGTGCGCCTATCGAGTAGCTTAATTTCTTTCATGACATTTTGGTCGTTGGTCGACCAGTCTTTCATTAATAGTCAGTCACGTGTTGTTCATGTGCCTCATTCACATGTCACACCATCATGCTAATATTTAGGAAAACAAGTTTTTTTTTTTTAAATTTGATTATCATAGGAATATAGGCAGTTGATCAAATAAAATGTCTTTGCCTGAACATTGGGAGATGCTTGTAAATAATTATGGTTCTTGGTTGATAATTTGCATTGATGGATGGAACTAAGTGAGAATAATTATGTTTAAAAGAAATGTTGAGGGAAAATTGTAATCCTAGGTTTCTCTAAAATTTGGTTAATTTCTATCTTTGAATTGTCTATCTTAATTTTCTTTAATTTTTTATTTCATTATTATTTGCATAAAAGCAAGGAGAAATAATTTTAGTACTTGACACATCTTTAGTGATAAATTCTCTGTGAGATCGATACTGTACTTACTCTTTAGTACTTGTTGTGATAGCGTGCACTTGCGTTGTTAAAAATCCACAACACCAACATAATCGAGGAAGGCACAACATTACTTTAGAATTGAGTAAAGCCCTTACTAGGACAACGCCGTCCTTGCAGGCGTGGAAAATTCTGCATGAAGTTAGTGATTTTGTAACGACCCGAAAAATGCTAACAATAGTTTTGCAGAATAAAAGTCATTCATAACATTTAAAAGGTCTAAAGAATCTGGATAAAAAAACTTTTACAGTAATGTGTGCTCAAACTAAAAATATTTACATGAAGGCTTAAACAGTATTGTGATAAACCTAACGTAGTTTAAACATAATCAAAAGACTCATTTTGAAAGTGCAAACTCCCATAGGTCGGGTCACATGTACACTTTCGCAAGCAAACTCTGTCTCTCACTGTGTAAGCTTCCTTGACCTTACCTACAACATGAGCAACTAGGTAAGCAAAAATGCTTAGTAAGTCAATTTAACAATATAGAGTAAAAACAAACAACAGGAACCAATGACATAGTCATTGTCCTCACAATACATAGCTTACCACACTTATGGCTACGGATAAATCCGGACCCTAACCAAACAATTTCAAGAACGCCTAAGCGTCGTGGTAGCATTGCCTCCCCTTCATCAGAAACTGAACATGAAACCCCACAAATAATCCAGACCAAAACAAAAGTGGAAAATAATGTCTAATAACATAATTGACCCCAGAAGCCAATTCGGGAGTTGCCAAGTATCCCCGAGTGATTAGTGCTCAAAAATATCATTTTATTAATCTTAAAGTGTAAAATTAATTAAGTTTTAATTAATATTTTCACGAATTCATTGTCATATACTTTATATTTGAAAATATTAATTTTAATTTAATTTGTGTTTAATTTTTAGGAAATAAAATATATTTTTGACACAAAGAAAAAGAAAGGAGAAAGAAAGAATTAAAATTGAAGAAATCATGAAGAAAATGGTATTTTTGAATGAGAAATAGGCCCAAAATCAAGCCCAAAATGGAGCCCAAACCCAGCCTATGGCTGTTCTCCACGCTTCCAAATGGAAGCTCCTCATTCGTCCATCCGAGCCAGCGCCTGACGAAGCCGCCGAGCCGCACGCCGCCGAGCCAAGCCGAGCCGCTGACGCTGCCGCACCTGCCACCGTCTGACACGCTGCCGACTGACGCCTCCAGCCCAACATCCAACCCGAGCACGCCACCTGTCCCTCATCGTGAGCACATGCTCCCCATGCACCCAACCAGCCGCCTGCCACAATCAGTCCCTGTCTCCCACGGCTCAACACATTTTCCCCACTTCCACCAGTTTTTTTATGCCACTTTCCCACTATTTTGTACACGGTTTTACACGTTTTTGAGTCCTATTTACACTATAAATAGAGTACCAAAAGGGGTAAAATTTCATCAGATTGTGAAGTGAGAGTAGAGAGTATTGGAGAGAAAAACACTTATTTTTCCTTTTTTTCTTTTACATTTTTGTGAGTGAAAACAATGCCTATTTTAGGCTAAATTCTCTTGTGGAAAGGCTAGAGTGGAGTTCATGTTTAACATTATAATTTTAATATATTGATTCTTTATTTTGTTCTTCATTTCTATATATTTGTTACAATTAAATTTATTTTCTTCTAATTTTTATTCTAAATTTATTATTATCTTTTACATAAGTCTAGTCATGCTCTTCTTATGTAATTTAGGTTTTTAATTTAATTTAGAATATTTGTTATATTATATGCTTTTTACTGCATTCTGCCATTGGTATTTTGTTGCTCTAAAGTATATAATATGATAGGTTTTTAAAATTAGAAGTTAGTATAATTTAATTAAAGAATATATTTTAAGGTGAGCTTTATTTTATATATTTTCCAACTATAATTAATGGTGTAGAATTATAGTTGAGTAGAATGAATCAATTTTATTAAAATATATATATGTTTGCATGAATGAAACTTATGCCTTCCATACTTTCTTTATGATTCTAATTCCTCGATTTTATTCATTTAATGTTTATATTGTTTTTCAAATTTACATTTTTCCAAAGTTTATTATTTTTAATTTACTAATATTTCTTTTAATTTTGTATTTTACCTCTTTGTGGATAGCCCGATTACTACTGCGACCGCTTAAGAGTTATTGGGCGAAATCAATTTTTGGCGCCGTTGCCGGGGAGGTAATTCTACAATTAAAGGTTTGCCTAGTAAATTAATTTTTTTTTCTCTATTTAAAAACAAAAGTAGTATAATTTTAAATTTCTCTTTTATTTTATTTTTCCTTAGTAATTTTTTTATTTATTTATTGTTTATTTATTCATTTTTTTATTTTATTTTTAGAATTTTATTTCCTAGATATAGGTTTTTTCTGAAAGAAAAAAAAAAGGCATAAAATTTTAAATCATAAAATTTTAAAAAAAGAATCAAACAAAGTATTGAGAACATTTGTGTAATTTTGGAAATTAGTAAAAACCAAACTTGTTCTGTCTTAGAAAAATTGGTTCTTAAATAAGGCCTGTGTTAGCGTTACCCTCCAATCTTTTCTAAGAACCTCGGGGAGTTCTAGAAAAGCTCTTGGGCCTAAAGTGGTACCTTGGCAGCCTTTCGAATTGGCATGGGAACATTTTTGGTGTATAATTATTACATTATTACACATTTGCGCTTATAATACTTACAAAATAAAAATATATATATATTTATGCCACGAAACAGAGACACACTAGGGAGATTTGTGAGACAACAAGTAGAAACTTTAGAAAATTCTCCTAGTTCGTCGTTTTCTTCCATTCGTTCAAACACTCCCAATTCACCGAGACTTCCTGAACCACCCACGATGGCTCATCAAGATGAAGTCCAACCAAGAACGCTACAGGATTATTTACATCCTACGCGTATAGCCACACCTTCATGCATAATGTATCCCAACAATATGCCAAATTTCGATTTCAAACCCGGCATGATTAACCTCTTACCAACCTTCCATGGGTTGGAAAATGAGAGTCTGTACGTGCATATAGGGGAATTCGAAGAGGTGGTGGCTACATTCAACAACCGAGCTGATGTCACTAACATTGTGAGATTGAAATTCTTTCCTTTCTCACTCAAAGACAAAGCAAAAAGTTGGTTGTATTCCTTAAGGCCTAGATCTATCGGAACATGGGACGAAATGACAAAAGCATTCTTTCCCAAATATTTCCCGCCCCATAAGACTAGCAGCCTTAAGAGGCAAATCTCTACCTTCATCCAGAAAGACCATGAAACTTTCCATCAGGTCTGGGAGAGGTTTAGAGATTTGATAAATCAATGCCCACATCATGGATACGAAAGTTGGCATCTAATCAGCTATTTCTATGACGGTCTCACAACCGGACAAAGAAAATTCATACAAATGATGTGCAATGGCGAATTCCTTCAAAAAGATCCCGATGAAGCTTTCCAGTACCTCAACGATCTTGCTGAAAATTCCTACACATGGAATGGATCGAGTCCTATGGACAAGCCACGATCAACTGGAATCTACCACTTAAGGGAAGATGACAATGTCAAAAGCCAAATTGAATCATTGAGACAAAAATTTGAGGCTTTCAAATCTCAAGAAGGTAGAGGAATCCACATGGCTGCAAAGGTCGAGACACGAGATCCATGCTTCATCTGTGGAGGGACGGAACATCAACCGCAAGAGTGCCCAACTCTTGGTGAGCTAAGAGGAGGAAATGAGGAACATTGCAATGCTTTAGGGGATTACAAGAAGCCTTATAACCCTTTCTCAAACACTTACAATTCTGGTTGGCTCAACCATCCAAATTTCAGCTGGAAGGATTCGAACCAAGCATCTGGAAGCCAATGGAGGCCTGAGCAGCAACAACCACCTAAATCATACAACGCTCCTCAAAATAACATGCACTCAAGTAATTCTCTTGAGAATACTTTGCAAATGCTTGCGCAAACTCAGATAGCCTCAACTCAAGAGCTCAAATCTTGTTTCACACAAATGGTAGAGGAAATGAAGGACATGAAAATCCAAATGACAAAGCTAAACACTACTTTGGCGATTCAAGAGCATGGGAGACTCCCCGCTCAACCTCTAATCCATCAAAAAGGGAAACACATGGCACAAACCTCCTCCTCTGCAGATACAAATTTCAAAGAGGTTAATGCCATCACTACTCGAAGTGGTCAAAGTACGGTTTCACCGTTAACTAAGACAACGAGTACGTCAATGCCCACTCCAGATGATGATGTGCCAATAAGCATTCCAGTAAAGGCACCCTTTCCTCAAGCTTTGAAATCCACTGGAAAGGTACTGGAAAATCATGGTGAAATCCTAGACCTTTTAACACAAGTGAAGATCAACTTGCCATTGTTGCATGTGATCAAACAAGTGTCGGCTTATGCCAAGGTTATCAAGGATTTATGCACCGTTAAAAGAAAGCACCATGTCAAGAAAACTGCATTCTTGGCAGAACAAGCTAGCGTGGTAATTGACTGCAAAACACTGCCTAAGTACAAAGATCCTGGTTGTCCCACCATCTCATGTCAAATTGGGGAACATGAATTTGGTCAAGCACTTCTATACTTAGGAGCAAGTGTAAATATCATGCCATATTCAATATACTTGCAATTAGGTCTAGGAGAACTCAAGCCCACATCTGTGGTGCTACAACTGGCTCATCGATCAGTTAAGAAACCTCGGGGAATAGTAGAAGACGTTCTGATTCAAATTGAAAAATTCTATTACCCTGTTGATTTTCTCATCTTGGACACTCAATCTGAAGTGAGTATAGAGTCCAAAATTCCCATCATTCTTGGTAGAACTTTCCTCGCAACAGCTAATGCACTCATTAACTGTAGGAATGGTCTCATGAAAATCTCTTTCGGGAACATGACTCTAGAAGTGAATGTTTTCCACATCGGCAAACAACCACCTGACAACGATGAGTGTTTCCAATCCTATCTGATCGATACACTTATTTCGGAAGAGGTCGAATCGAAATACACATCTAATCATTTTAATCACCTCTTCCAAATTTCAGAAAGTTCTGAGCCCGATGAGTCTGTAATCAACCCTGAAATCATCAAACACTCACAGGCTAGAAGAACCATGTTTTGGAATCCAATCTTTGAGGAACTCCCTCAAGATCGAGAAACACCAAAACCATCCATTGAACAAGCTCCTAAACCAAAGTTGGCCCAAATTCCTGACGGTCTTAAGCATGTTTTCCTGGGAGCTGACAACACTTTTCCTGTCATAATATCCTCCAAGATCACTGCCACACAAGAGCGCCAACTCATCAATATGTTGCAAGAACAAAGAGATGCATTAGGATGGACGATAGCTGACATCAAAGGTATTAGTCCATTAATTTGCTCCCATCACATTCAATTGGAAGACGGGGCTATACCGCGTCGTGACCCTCAAAGAAGATTGAACCCAACGATGAAGGAAGTAGTAAAGACTGAAGTCTTGAAACTTTTGGATTCTGGCATAATCTATCATGTTGCTGACAGTAAATGGGTCAACCCAACTCAAGTTGTTCCCAAGAAATCTGGGGTAACAGTGGTACAAAATGAAAAAGGGGAACTTGTTCCTACCAAGGTCACAACTGGGTGGCGCATGTGCATTGATTATAGAAAGTTAAATGCAGCCACCCGCAAAGACCATTTTCCACTTCCATTCATTGATCAAATATTGGAACGTATGGCAGGTCATCCTTTCTATAGTTTTCTCGATGGTTATTCAGGGTATTACCAAATCAAGATTGCCTTAGAAGATCAGGATAAGACCACATTCACTTGTCCTTTTAGTACTTTTGCCTTTCGGCGCATGCCATTTGGCCTGTGCAATGCTCCAGCCACTTTCTAGCGATGTATGATGAGCATATTTAGTGATATGATCGGGAAATGTATGGAAGTATTCATGGATGATTTGACAGTCTTTGGAGATTCCTTTGAATCAAGCCTTCTCAATTTAGAGTCTGTGCTTAAACGTTGCAAAGAGAAAGGCTTGGTACTCAACTGGGAAAAGTGTCATTTCATGGTGCCATCAGGCATAGTCTTGGGGCATGTCGTGTCGGAACGAGGAATTGAGGTTGATCAATCAAAGATTGAACTCATATCAAAGCTTCCCACCCCCAAGACTGTTAAAGACATTTGATCTTTTCTTGGGCATGCAGGATTCTATAGGAGGTTCATACAAAATTTTTCAATAATTGCTCGCCCTTTGTCAAACCTCCTAGCAAAAGATGTTGTGTTGAGTTGGACACCTGAGTGTGAAGAATCTTTCCGAACGCTCATTGAAAAACTCACTTTTGCCCCTATCATTCAGCAACCAGATTGGAACTTACCGTTCGAAATCATGTGTGATGCTAGCAATTACGCTATAGGGGCTGTCTTAGGTCAAAGAAGGGAAGGGAAGCCCTTCATTGTCTATTACGCAAGTGGAACTCTTAACAGTGCTCAATGAACTATTCTACCACTGAAAAAGAGTTACTTGATGTAGTATTCGCACTTGACAAGTTTCGTTCCTACCTGATTGGTTCACCTATCACAGTCTTTACGGACCATTCCGCCTTAAAATACCTCCTTTCTAAAAAGGATGCTAAGGCGCGTTTAATTAGGTGGATCCTTGTTACAGGAATTTGATCTGACTATAAAAGACAAGAAAGGAGTTGAAAACGTGGTAGCAGACCACTTATCTCATCTTGAATTTTCTGATTCCGCTGATGGCCCAGCCATTCGAGATGACTTCCCTGATGAACATCTCATCGTGGTCACTAAGTTGCCATGGTACGCTCATATCGTCAATTACTTAGTGACTGGTGAACTTCCAACTGCATGGAGTGCACAAGATAAACGTAAATTTTTGGTCGAGGTTTGTAACTTTTATTGGGACGACCCATATCTTTTCAAGTATTGCCCCGACCAAATTATGAGAAGTTGCATTCCAGATGATGAAATGATGAAATTTTTAGTGTTCTGAACCTTTGTCATAATGAAGCTTGTGGTGGTCATTTTTCTATGAAAAAGACTGCTGCAAAAATCTTACAGTGTGGTCTTTATTGGCCCACTTTGTTCAAAGACACTAACAATTTCTACCGATCATGTGAAAGGTGTCAGAAATTAGGTGCCCTGTCCCGACGACATATGATGCCATTAAACCCAATTCTTGTAATAGAAATATTCGATTGTTGGGGGATAGACTTTATGGGACCATTCCCACCTTCTTCTGGTTACCTTTACATTCTTCTCGCCATAGACTATGTCTCAAAATGGGTGGAAGCTGTGCCTTGTCGAAATAATGAAAACACAACTGTTGTGAAATTCTTAAAGGAAAATGTGTTATCTAGGTTTGGCACACCTCACGCTATCATAAGTGATCAAGGCACCCATTTTTGCAACTATTCTTTTGAGACCTTAATGCAAAAATATGGTGTAATTCATAAGGTTGCATTGCCTTATCACCCACAGACAAATGGCCAAGATGAGTTAGCTAATCGAGAAATCAAGCAAATCTTAGAAAAAACGGTTAATCCTGGTCGCAAAGATTGGTCCTCACGACTTCTCGATGCTCTCTGGGCATACCGCACTGCTTACAAAACTCAACTTGGTATGTCTCCTTATAGGCTAGTCTATGGTAAAGCCTGCCACCTTCCTGTTGAGCTGGAACACAAAGCTTATTGGGCAGTTAAAAGCCTAAATTTTGATCTCAAGGCGGAAGGACTTAATCGTAAGCTTCAGTTGTCAGAAATTGAAGAGTTAAGGAACGATGCTTATGACAACTCTAGGATCTACAAGGATAAAATGAAAGTGGCTCATGACAGGCAGATCCTAAGAAAAGAATTTGAGCCAAACCAACGATTGCATCTTTATGAATCTCGTCTGCATATCCACCCTGGCAAGCTGAGATCAAGGTGGACTGGCCCATATGTTTTGAAATCTGTCTTTCCCAACGGTGCTGTTGAGGTCATAGACCCAACTGATGGGAGAGAATTCAAAGTAAATGGCCACCGATTGAAACACTACATAGAGAGGGTGACCCAGCCTGAAGAAGTCACTCTCGTGGAACCGGTTTATCAAGTCTGAGTAGTGTTCCAAATTGTTTGTACATAGGTTTGTTTTCTGTTTATTTCCCTTTTGTCATTTTATTTTATTTGTTATCATTTTTGTGTTTTCAGTTTTTCATGTTTTAGAGAATCAATATTCGATCTACCACTCGACGCTCGCTATCCAGGTGTTCTCTTTCCCTACTCTTTTACATTTATTATCCTTTGAGACATTGAGGACACTGTCAGATTTTGGTTGGGGGTGGTGAGCATATTCATGCACGTTCATGTTGATTTTTGTCATATTAATATTTTCACGGTCAATTTTTTTTAAAAAATTACTTATTTATTTTTGCAAAATGTTACTTTTGAGTCAATTTTTGTTATCTGTATTACTAAGAGTTTTCTAGAGTTACCTAATGCACATGCCAAATGTTGTGGTAAGATGGTTGTTAGCACATATTTGCTTAGAAATTTGCCCTGTTTAAGTAATTCATTCTTTTGTGTGAGAAGTGAGACTTGAGAAAACAACTTTTAAATTTTTATTGATTCTTAGAAATGGTCATAATTATTTGGACAAGGTATTGTGGTATGAATGGATGATGTTTTAGGGATAATATTTTCTATAGACAAATCTTATTAGAGAGCCTTTTATTATGTTGTTCATGAAAAAGAAAATGAAAAAAAAAAAGAAAAAAAAAAGAAAAAGAAGAAAGAAAAAAGAAAAAAGAAAAAATATATATATATACAAAAAAAAAAGGAGAAAGACACAAGAGCAATATTTCTATCATTTTCAATTATGCTGTCTCTTGTGTCCAAAAAAAAAATGTGTGTTTATTAATTTCATGTTTTATTTTATGGCTCTTACAATAAATGTAAAGATTGTCTATTTAACTTAAAATCTCGAAAAGCTGGTTTTGTGGTACTCTTTATGGTGGTTGTCCAAATAGTTTATTTCCTATCTTTGTTTCAACAATTATTTAAGAGTTTGTCCTAAATATATACCCATTTGATGAGTGCTTACTTCTTTTCCAACTCCATGAGTGAAACCCTTAAACTTTAAACATTTTCAATTACATGAGAGGTCAATGGAGTTGAGACTTTTACTTGGCATAATTTCAAAGGCTTTATGTGCTATGGTTTGCGGTAAGAAGGTTCAAGTTTGGTGCACACACTCACAACTCTAGATTTATTCGAAGTAATTTTGATAACTCTTGTTGACTTGTTACTAACATTTTGTGTTAATACTTAAGTTATTTTTATAATTTTGACCGGAAATATATCATGTTGACATTTATCATTTCGCTTGAATTGCTAGAGACTAGCAATAAGCTGGTTGGGGGTTGTGATTAGTGCTCAAAAATATCATTTTATTAATCTTAAAGTGTAAAATTAATTAAGTTTTAATTAATATTTCCACGAAAATATTTTCAAATATAAAAGCATCACAGCTCAAATCACAATGGAGACTAAAGCCTCAACACTGATACCTAATTCAGAAACTCAAGGGTAACCATTAGTTACCTAGAGCATTTATACTAATTTCAAACAAAGAACGAGGTGGGTGGATCAACACCGTCTCATTGAGCCTCTAGGTTTACCTGGTATACTTACTCTTAGCCAAATGTCATGGTAGCTAACCATACCCAATAATAATGTTACACAGTAGAGAATAAGCACCCCTAGGATCATGCAGACTCCTAATTTTATCCGGTATACTTATCTCTTGGCCAATTTTTACAGTCGCAAACCGAATTAAAACAATACAACATAATAGAACATAAGCACCCCTAGGATTATGTAGACTCCTAAGTTTATCCGCTATACTTATCTCAAGGGTCCCAAGCATCACCCAGACCACCCATATATAGAATCTCATGTGGAGCATAAGCACCCCTAGAGACTATCTCCAAATGAGCCCCCTCTCTAATACTAGCATATAAGCCCTACTTCTAGCAAGCAATACACTAGTCAACTCATGCTACATACACGTGAATCATAAACTAACTTACCATTTGTCATTAGCTGCACACAAGCAAACATTCCCTCAGAGAATCCTGCTTCGTTAGCCAACACTATATACAATGTACTTGGATAAATTATGGCATTATAGTATATTACATTCTACTTGGGCATTAAGGTCATAACAAAATACCTACCAAGGGTATTCTCGTCCTAAAACATTTTAAACCATAACGGCATTTCAAAATTTCGAGAAAACTTCCCTCTTGGGTCTAGTTATTTGAAAGTCAGTTTCCTACCAAAAATCTTGCTCCGTTCTCTCTACCGAACTTTGCCGAGAAAATATCGGTTTGGAAGCTTAAAGTTTTACCAAACTTTACTCTTTCTTAGATTTCACCACAAGTCCCACATTTTCTAGTAAAATCACATTAATTATAAACTTTGATAGTTTAAATTGAAATAATTAGTTAAGAAACAATTATAAGAAATACTTAATTAAGTTTAATTTATTTAAAATAAATTAAGATAAAAATTAATTTTATTTTAAAAAGATTATTTAATTCATGTCTTGGAAAATTAGGGTTTTGGACCCTTTTTTCATTTTTCTTAAACAAAACAACTTAATTAATAAAAATATTACTCTTTTGTATCCAATTAATATTAATAATCATGTTAGTGTGTTAAACCAAATTTCACAATTACTAAGATTAAATTATCATTCTCTTAGCCAAACACTTTAAAGAAAATACCATTTTTTCCTTGATTGTAAACTTTGAAACTTTAGTTTCTAAGTAGTCTAGTTTTAGAAATTTATATTTTGAAAAATATACTCTCAAAAAATTGCAAACTTTACAGATGCAAACTTGGCTATTCCAAGAAGTTCCTTGCCAAATGTTATACAAAAATGACCTTTTTTTCTTAGTGAAATATATTTCTAAAAGTTTCATTTCAAAGAATTCTAGAAATAGGTCAATCTTTTTAGTAAACTTTGGAAATTCATAAAATTCATTTGGTTCAATTTGCGTCTTAAATTTCTCTGGCCCATACTAAGACATGTAAACTTTATCTATACCAAAACTTAGGTCATTTGAACCATTTTTACTTAATGAAATGAGTTCCCAAAATTAGTTGTCCATAAGCTATTTTGAGCTTCTAAAAATTTTGTCAAACTTTTCAAATTCATAACTCTCAGCCTTTTTAATTTTTTTCTTTAAAACTTTATCAGTTGATTTACCACTACAAAAATAAAGTTTCAACCCAAAATCAGCCAAAAATTCAATAATTTATCCATAGAAATCATTTTCCAAAGTTGGCTATTTACCTAGTTTTTGAAAAGTCATTTCCCAGATTACACACAAATTTTGCAAAAAACATATATTGGCCAATTCAAAGCCTTTTTGCACATTTTTACACAATATGGATATCTACACAACCTAAAATACAACATGGAACCAAAATCATATTTACACATAATTCATTTGACCCATTGGAATTCAGGTCCTAAATATTTTCTTACAAAATCAAGATTTCCCCTATGGAAAGTTGGATTCCATCAATAACAAACACCTAAGCCCTTATGCATATATAATCAGCCATCAATCAAACATTATTACAGTTCCAATAATTAATTAAAGCACATCAAACAATTAAATCATGGAAGTTTCATCAAGAATTCAACAAAAACACATAGGAAGTGATCAATTACCTCTTGGTGACCTTAGTTAGGATTTTGGTGATTTTTAACACCTTGATTTCCTTGTTGAGCCTTTAGTCTACATATATTTTCTCCTCAAAAGAACAAAAATTAGATTACACAATCATATATACTCAACTATGTGCATAAACTAACTAAGCACAAAACATTAACAAAGGTAATCTAGCTTTTACTTTTATAGAGCAAACTTGATATGTAGATTCCTTAGCTTCAAACTAGCACCCAAGCTCTTCAAAATAAGTATAGGATAGATGAATGATGAGAGATGAGATGTTTGCGAAGAAAAATTTCAGATAGTTAGGGCCCTAAGGCAATCGTCTATGTGAGGGAATTGGAGAGAGAAATGAAGAAAACTTAGCTCCTAAGTTTTTACCAATTGTAACTTATGAAGACTTTGATCCCTTTTTCTTATTTATTTGTGATAAGAATTGTTGTCCGTGTTTTCTTTAAGTAACATGTGGTAGTCATTAAGGAGTAAGTAAGCTTTGCGGAAGGTAATGAAGCCCTCTGAGTTTGCCTGGAGCTCCTCGGGAGGAAGGTCTTACTCGTGTTAATCGTGCATCACCTCCAGAAAAGTATGTCCTCGAGGTAAAATACCTCCCGAGGACTATGATTATGATGTCCTCCAGATCCCTTCCATCCAATTAATTTGGGTCTGCGAGGATCATACTCAGGGCTTGGAATGTAGTGCAAGGTTTCAAGCACAATGACCCTTGACCACAAGCATCTATCTGACATATTACTATTACCCAAGTCATGGTGTCGAGTTCATACAAATGACAAGCAGGATGTCTCACGATGCCGCCTGACATGGGAATACATGTAGCGACCTCCTAACACTGCCAGGGGTGTGTTATTCCATAAAGTTGGGGGTTGTAACCTTGTAAATGGGCCTGATGAGATACGCCCTAGCCCACTAGCTCCTTAACTATGTGAATGTGTATTTATTAGTTGTTAAAACCCCACAAAAGGAGAATGTTTGTATTAAATCCCCACTAAGGGAATTAATTGTCAGTATCCATCAATAAATACGGTTAGGGTACACTTTGTAAAGGATCCCTGATTGAATACCCACTTTTGTATTCAGAGCATTGCTAAAATGCTGCTTGAACTCCATAGAAGCTTGAGACTCCCAATCTTCTCAAATCCTAATACAAGTGACTCGTGGACTAAGGTTAATTAATAACTTGAACCATGTAAAATCTCTATGTTCTTTATTGCATTTTCTTTAAGCTTGATTTAATTATTTGATAGCAAAAAAGGCAGTCAACATTTTGGTGCTCTCATTGAGAGCATGAAGAAAGTTGTGAAGATTCAGCCAAGGTGACTACCAGACGGAATGCCATTGAAAAATTCCCTACTCCAACCATCGCTCAGGGAGGAGAGCCCAGCTGACCACCTCCACTAGCAGACCCAGAAGTGGCCCACGACGATGGCTACGATTAAGATGACGGATATGATGGTGAGGATGGAGACGACTACTACGAGAGTGAGAACTCTTTGTCGTTCTACGTGGAGGAGCCACCAAAAATGGTGGCCCTCAAGTGTCAAGTTGCCTCCCAACAGCAGAAAAAGAGGCCCAGGAGGAGAATATCACCACCTTACAAGAGGTGGTTAACAGCATGAAGGCAACTTTTGCGGCTTAAGGGCAGCAAGTGTACCCTCATGGAGAAGTACCACCTAGGCAGCCAGTTGGCGTTCCACCATCTCCACCAATGGGCTTCCCTCCCAAGCACCCCACTGATATGGCGCAAGATCCGTTAGTTTGCGTGGCACCTGTGCACCCAGCTGAAGCTGGAGCACCCCTAGCGCCTCAAGCTAGTGGGAAAGAAAAAGTCGAGCCATCTTAGAAGAAAAAGAGGACTTGTCAAGCTTTTGAAATCATTCATGTCCCGAGGAGATCAAAGATCCTAAGTGTCACGGTGCCCGAGGACACCGCCAAGCCTCTAGTGTCCACGGATCCCAGGGCTTTCTTGTTGGTTTTTATAGATCAAATAAGAGATTATACACAGTGGAACAACAATCAAAATTGTTAATTTAACCCCAAAATATTTATAGATCTACTTCTTTACATACATATATATATTGAATCAAAGATATGAATAGAAAATTACCTCAAGTCCTTCCTTGATGCTATCTTTTTGTATGGCAAAAATCCTTGAGATCTCACACCAAGATCTTCCAAAATGTTCTTAGCACACAAAGAACGAGTGTGGGCTCGCTATACAAAATAATAGGCAAAATCTATTTATCAAGTGTTCTCAACACATGAGATCTGATAAAGTTTGGACCTAAGTTTGTGAAGAACAGTGACCTATGCTTGTATCACTGTTCTCTTTCTCTTAGAGAGATTTCATGATATATTTTCTATCCCTGAAAAGTATCGTTCTGAAAAACTAATATCCTATATTTAATATATCCAATATATTAAAAATAAAATATTAGTTATTTTAAACAATTTGAAAATAACTAATCAATAATAAGATTTTGTTTAAATAATAATATTTTAATCATATTACAATATCTCATTATTTGTTTAATATTTAAATAACTAAAATTGTGGAACCAAGAAACTGTCATGAGCTTCTTATGCGTGTAGCACAGTGACTGTGCACTATGCTACACGTGTACCACATGCCAAGGAAAGCATGTGATTTTTCCCAATTTTTTTTATTATTTAAATACCAAAAATCCCAAAAAATAAATTAATTCAAAATTAATTATATTTTTGTTAAACCAAATAATTAATTAATTACACATAATTATACAATAATTATGTTTAGTGCATAGAAAAATATTTTACTTATCAAATAAGTCATTTTGCCCATTTTTGTATTTACCTTTTTCAGTGTTTGTTTGAGCCATTTCGGGGACCATGGACCTATAACATTAAGCTCCAATAAATTGAAACTAAATAATTATACTCTTTAATTATAATAGTTAATTTATTAATTCTGATATTTCTCCACTATAAATTCAGAATTGCACTCTTTATGTTATAGATATACTTTTACAAAAATCTTATTCTAAGTTGTCCATTGATATAACCATCTTACAATAGTTCAACCCTCTAATTAATTAGTTCATAAATTAGAATGGAATGATTACCATTTTACCTTTCTAATTTACTTCTTATTCCTTAAGTACCATTTGAATGGAATAATTATCATTTTACCTTTCTAATTTACTTCTTATTCCTTAAGTACCATTAATTCACTAGTGAATAATTAATCTATAATCTAATTATAGATTTGAGCTCAAAATCATTCAGTTCCAGAAGTAGCTTTTAAGGGAACTAATATACGATCCGTTAGGAAAGATTAGATTCCGTATTGTTGATACATGTTCCCAGCCATCTATGATATTAAATCTCCAAAACAAAAGTCATTAGCCTCATTCTATGAAGAGACCTTAACGAATGAATCAAAAGATTTAATAAACATGAACAAGAGTTCATGAACACTCCGGATTTAGGTTGATCTATAAATGATCATCAGTTATGATATGAATTACAAGTCTTTATTATTGAATGGTTTTGGGATAAAGAATTTTATTCATATCGGTCCATATCATATATAATTGTATTATATAAAGCACATTTATCGAGATGTCTTACCACATCAATAATCTAAATCTAGATTATTTGTATCAACATGATACTCAGCAAACCATACTTACAACCCCAATTAAAGAATTCCATAACTTCAATTTGTTGTTGTTGACTATTTTTATTCATTCATGTGATCTTAATTCTCTCGTACTAATACAAGATCACATCCTCAATAACCAATATGGAATTTTTCTGATATTCTCAAAATTATTCAAACAATAATTTAATAATCTAAATATAATAATAATAAATTATTGTATTTATTTATTCATCGAAATAATAAATGTCTTTTGCATGCTTTTAGGGCATGCTCCTTACAATCTCCCACTTGTACTTAAAGCAAGTAGGGCATTTCTCTCAATCCCATATTACGTACATGACCCTCGAATTTCTTTGCAGTAAGCGTCTTCATAAACGGGTCTGCCAGGTTGTGTTCTGATGCGGATTTTAGAATGGACACATCTCCTCTATGTACAATAGCTCTGACTAAGTGGTATTTGTGCTCTATATGCTTTCCCCTCTTGTGGCTTCTTGGTTCTTTAGAATTAGCCACTGCTCCATTGTTGTCACAGTAAAGAACAAGTGGTTTCTCCACTTCTGGTACAACTTCCTAATTGGAGTAGAACTTTTTCAGCCAAACTACTTCTTTAGCTGCTTCACAAGCTGCTATGTATTCAGCTTCCATGGTTGAATCATCTATACTGGATTGGTTAATGCTTCTCCAGACAACTGCTCTACCACCAAGAGTGAATACTGACCCAGAAGTAGACTTTCTACTATCCTTGTCAGATTGAAAATCTGAGTCAGTGTATCCAGTAGGTTCAAGGTCACTACGCGAATATACTAGCATATAGTTCCTCGTTCTCCTGAGATACTTAAGAATATGTTTCACCGCAATCCAGTGTTCCAAACTTGGATTTGACTGATAACGACTGACAATCCCTACTGCATAACATATGTCAGGTCTAGTACATAACATTGCATACATTAGGCTCCCTACAGCTGATGCATAGGGATACTTTCTCATGTCCTCTTACTTTTGTGGTGTCTTTGGACACTGATCTTTGCAAAGAGTAATTCCATGTCTAGTCGGCAATTGACCCTTTTTTCAATTTTCCATAGAGAATCTTTCAAGCACTTTATCAATATAATTTTCTTGTGAAAGTGCCAGGAGCTTGTTCTTTCTATCTCTTAGAATTTTAATGCCTAGAACATAGCTCGCTTCTCCCAAATCTTTCATTTGGAATTTGTCAGCCAGCCATCTATTTACATTTGATAATGTCTCTACATCATTCCCAATGAGTAGGATATCATCAACGTAAAGAACTAAGAAAACCACAACTTTCCCTTTGATTTATTTATAAACACATGCTTCGTCAACATTTTGTTCGAAGCTATATGTTTTGATAGTTTCATCAAATGTTAAGTTCCAAGATCTTGATGCTTGTTTCAATCCATATATGGATTTCAACAACTTGCATACTTTTTGATATTGATCCTTCTTAATAAACCCTTCTGGTTGTTCCATATATATGGTTTCATCAAGTTGGCCATTCAGAAAGGCTCTCTTGACGTCCATTTGCCAGATCTCGTAATCATAGATGGTAGCTATGGATAAAAGTATGTGAATGGACTTAAGCATGGCCACAAGAGAAAATGTTTCTTCATAGTCTACACCTTCTCTCTGTGTGTAGCCTTTGGCCACAAGCCTTGCTTTATAAGTCTCTACCTTTCCATCTGCACCCATTTTCTTCTTGTAGATCCATTTACATCCAATGGCATTAACATTGTCAGGCAGATCTACAAGTTCCCAGACTGAATTGGAATACATTGATTCCATTTCTTGATTCATGGCAGCTTGCCACTTATCAACATCAGGGTCTTCCATTGCTTCTTTAAAAGTCAATGGATCATCATTTTCAGTATTTGATACAAGAACGTGTGCCTCATGTTCATGGCAAATAGGTTGTCTCACAATCCTCCCACTACGACATTGCACTGGTTTTTCGTTTTCAGGAATTGTGGTTTCTTTTGTTGTTTTATCATTAACTGATGAAGAAGATGGAGATGAAATTTTATCTGTCATTAGTTCCTCTAAAACTACTTTGCTCCGAGGTTTAAAATCATTCATATAGTCGTGTTCTAAAATGGTTGCATTCGTTGAAACAAATACGTTTTGATCGCTTGGACTATAGAAATATCCACCTCTTGTTTCTGGAGCATAGCCCACAAATATACACACCTCAGACCTTGAATCCAGTTTTCCAGATTTAGGTCTTAGCACATGAGCAGGACAACCCCAAATACAGAAATGTCGTAAACTAGGTTTATTTCCATTTCATAATTCTAGTGGTGTCTTTGTCACAGCTTTGGACGGAACTACATTCAAAATGTAATTAGCTGTTTGAAGTGCATATCCCCAAAATGATAAGGGAAGTGAAGAGTAGCTTAACATAGACCAAACCATGTCCAACAAGGTCCGATTTCTTCTCTCTAAGACTCTGTTTTGTTGTGGTGTTCTAGGTGCTGTAGTTGGGATAGAATATCATGCTTCAGTAAGAAATCTTTGAATTCAGAACCCAAATATTCACCACCACGGTCAGATCGAAGAGTCTTTAAAGATTTACCTAATTGCTTCTCAGCTAAGGCTTTTAAGTCTTTAAACCTACCAAAAGTTTTTGACTTCTTAAGCATTAGGTAAACACGACCATATCTAGAATAGTCGTCAGTAAATGTGAAAAAATATTCATAACCACCTCGAGCTTGAATTTTAATTGGACCACATACATCACTATTTATAACCTCTACTGGTTCTTTGGCTATATTTCCCTTCGAAGTGAAAGGTCGTTTAGTCAATTTTCCTTCTAAACAGGATTCACAAACTGGTAGGGTTCCAACTATTAGTTCCCTCGAAGGTCCATCTTTAGTTAACCGGTTTATCCTATCTAGACTAATATGACCTAATCTTAAGTGCCAAAGATACGTGTCATTTTCTTTAGAAACGTTTTGTCTTTTGTTACTTTGTGGAATAGCTACTTTAAATAATTCAGAATTATTGAGTGATTTTTCAATTGGATTAAGCATGTACAGTCCGTCCTTTTGTTTTGCATGACAAATATTGTTCCCATTCCTTGAAATAAAAATCATATTATTATTAAAAGAAATGCCAAAATTTGTTCATGTAACAAAGATAAAGAAATAATGTTTCTAGTAATTTCAGGAATAAATAGAACATTATTAAAAACTAGAAAATTGTTCTTAAAATTTAAATGGGCTGTTCCACATGCTTTAGCTAAAACAAGCGCTCCACTTCCCACTCTCATAGTCATCTCTCCTTGCTCCAACTGCTTTGCGGACTCAAGCATCTGCAAACAAGAACAAACATGGTTAGTGGAACCAGAATCAATTATCCATGATAATTTATCTTGTTCCACCATACAAGCTTCGAGTACAAGTAAATATAATTTACCTTTCTTTTTATCTTTCAGCTCGGTGAGATACTTTGGACAGTTTCTCTTCCAATGACCATTGACATTACAATGGAAATACTTTCCGTTGGGTGCCTTTTGTTTGGGGTCATTGTTCTTTTTGTTCTAAGGTGCCTTGGATGACTTCTTTGCCTTTTTCGGATTGTCCTTTTTAGGTTTGCAGTCATTGTTATTGCTTTTCCTTTTCTTCTTAGAAGAAGATGGTTTTGCTTCAGCCTGACTTGAGATCGTCTTGTTCAAAGACTCAAACGTTTGTAATTCATTCAACAATTGTGTCATGTTAAATTCTAATTTGTTCATGACATAATTTGTTGTGAATGTAGAAAAAGAAGGAGTTAAAGACTCAAGTATAATGCTTACTTGTGTCTTTTCATCCATGACTACTCCATGCGTCTCAGCTTCATGGAGTACACTGATCATGTTCAAAGCATGCTCACGCACAAATTGACCTTTCTTCATCTTAGCATTCATGTAGGTTCTAGTAGCCTCATGAAGACTTTGATCAGATGGGCGCCCAAACATTTCCCCTAAGAGATTCTAGTATCTCAAAAGCAGTTTCCATGGATTCATGCTTTGTTCGTAAGACATCACTCATGCTTACAGGCATATAGCACTTAGCTTTTGTAATGACCCAACTACTCTAGACCTTGGACCATTACTAACTTCTATACAAAACTTACGAAAACATACATTTGAAATAACATATCTTTATTTCAGAACTGTAAGGTAAAGGCTTAAAACTATATAAAATTCACAAGTATGACATTAGGATCCCATTGTTAGAAACAAAACATAACTTTGACATAATGAAAACTTAATTAAAAGTTATTACAACCAATTGCGGAAAAATACATAGAAAACCATAATTAAAGAGACTTCATCCTCGAATCGAACTCTCGATCCTTCGATTCCATTTCGCCTCAATACACATCCCCAAGCTTCCAAGAACCTTTCCCGCCACCAAAGCTATTTTCCTGCACATATAAACAAAAAGGAGTGAGCCTAATGCCCAGCAAGGAAAATCTAACACATAAATCATATACATAAAATTCATATCAACATATACTAAAATATATCATATCATATGTCACATATACTATAATGGCCATTATTACTTGGGGTCCTATAAACTAAACAAGTCATATGCCCATTAGATTTGTGGGGATTGCTAGCTAAGCAAGTCATATGCCCATAAATTTATTGGGGCTTGTTAGTTGTACAGGTCATATGCCCAAGTCTACAAACATACATAACACACAAATCATAAGTTAACATAACACATAAATCATAAGATAGCATATGGCATAACACATAATATCCTATCCTATTTTCCTTACCAAAAGTACCGGGATATGAGAACAGGTTTGGGACTTTGGAACACTCCTAAAAACCATAAATGAAAGGGTGAGTATACTGAAGAAAGAGGAATGAAAAGAATGGACGAACTATACCATCAAGAACATACTTACCAAAAACCTTATGTTCAAGATCTTGGATTTCCTATCCAAGAATAAAGAATAAAGTTAGGGTGCTGAGTAGAAAACTATAAGAACTTAAGAAAAACAATACCAAAATGAACTAGAGTTTGGAATGCCTTGAATGCTTCTATGACTGATTTAAACCTTGAACCGAAATGTGCTATAAACCTTACTTCCCAAGTGTTTGGTAACCTTATAATGATTAAGCTTATAATCCCCTACCCAAGTGTTTACACTCTCAAAAATAACCTAGCAGCTTGCAGCCTCTGAACTTAGCTTGATGAATGAATAAATGGCTGGATACTAGGTCTTATTTATAGAGTTCAAGAATGAAAAGATCTTTATTTAACTTGAATAAAATAATGGCTTTTTAAGTGAAAAATATTCGAATTTTCGTTCAGCAGAGGCTGAAGACTCAATCAGAAAGATGCTGGACTTATCAAGAGGTTAAAGATTAAAATGAGAACGTTTTAAAAAACATTCAAAAATCCATCAAAGGAGCCGATATATCGCCCCTTGTAGGCGATATATCGCATGGGCCAGCATGGCCGAGGCTCGTCGAAGTGATCGTCCGAAGTTACGTGTTTTTCGTATCCCCGTACTGCGATATATCGCCCCTATAGCTGCGATATATCGTCATACGCTGAATATTTAAACACGAAATTGCAAATTTTCAGCTTAATTTGAATTGAGTAAACAGCCTTGACTAAGTCCTCTAACGTTTTCAAAGCTGCTGACAGACCCTAGGATATTCAAATATTAATCTTAATAAACTTATTCCTCAAAAATACTTAATTATCATTAAACATACACATGACAAGTGTTACAATCTTATTGGGTCTATCTAAACCTTATAATATAATAAAGATCACCATCAATATCATTCATATTAATCAAACCTTAGGTTAAAATTAATATTCTTAAACTATAGGTTAAACTTAGAAAATCTACAAGTGTTACTACGAGTGTCCAATTAAATCCCGGTCTGAACCAAAATCCATAGTCATAAAAATACTACTATTATTACTATTATTACTACTAACTAGCTAAGTAAAGTTCTTGGACTCTACCATTCTCCCCTACTAAAAAGATTTTGTCCTCGAATTTTACTTACCAAATAACTCCGGATATCGGCCTTGCATGTCCTCCTCCAACTCCCACGTTGCCTCTCGTTCAGAACTATTACTCCATAGGACTTTGACTATAGGAATGCTCTTGGACCGTAACTGCTTAACCCCCTATCCAGGATGCTAATCGGTCGTTCCTCGTTACTCAAGTCTTTATGGAGTGCAATCGTATCATACTTGAGGACAAGAGATGGGTCTGACACATACTTGCGTAGCATCGAGATGTGGAACACGTAGTGACTATCTGCTAGTGCTGGCGGTAGGGCTAGTCTATAGGCAACTGCTCCCACTTTGTCCAATATCTCAAAAGGACCTATAAATCAGGGACTAAGCTTGCCTTTCTTCCCAAACTGCTTTACACCTTTCATAGGAGATATCTTCAAGAAGACTTGATCTCCGACTTTGAATTCCTCATCGCATCGCTTGGCATCTGCATAGCTTTTTTGACGGCTTTGAGCAGCAAGCATACGATGTCTAATAAGCGCTACTGCTTCTTGAGCTTGTCTAACAGCTTTGGGACCTAGAAGTTGCCTTTCTCCTACCTCGTCCCAGTGCAACGGTGATCGACACCTTCTTCCATATAGCAACTCATAAGGTTCCATCCCAATCATTGACTGGTCGCTATAGTTATAGGAGAACTCTATCAGCGGCAAGTACTTATTCCATGATCCTACGAAATCAAGTACACATGCGCATAGCATATCTTCTAAAATCTGAATCGTACGCTCGGACTACCCGTCTGTCTGAGGATGAAAAGCTATACTAAGACTTAACTTAGTACACATAGCTTGCTACAAACTTCCCCAAAATCTCGATGTAAACACTGATCCTCTATCCGACACTATTGTCTTGGGGATTCCATGCAACCGTACTATCTCTTGGACGTAGATGTCTGCATATTGGTCTGCCATATATGAAGTCTGAACAAGCAGGAAATGAGCCAACTTGGTTAGTATATCTATTACTATCCAAGCGGAATCATGCTGCTTATTTGTCCTTGGCAAACCTGTCACGAAGTCCATAGCTATATCGTCCCACTTCCATTCTAGTACGCTAAGCGGTTGCAATAAGCCTGCAGGTCGCTAATGATCTGCTTTCACTTGCTGGCATACAAGACACTTGGACACAAACTCTGCTATGTCCTTCTTCATCCCTGGCCACCAATAGATTGCCTTGATGTCATGAGTCATCTTGGTAGACCCTGGATGAACTGAGTACGGGGTACTGTGCGCTTCTTCCAGAATCATCCTCTTAATCTTCTAATCATTTGGCACGCATACCCGATCCTTATATCTCAATAAACCTTGACTAGATATTGAGAAATATGTAGCCTTGCCTTCTCTAACTACATCCATATGTGTTGCTAGTGTGTCGTCATGTCCCTGACCAATCCATATATCTTCTAGTAGATTCGACTGGATAGACAAGTTAGCTAGCTTGCCGACAACTACTTCTATTCTGGCACTGATCAGCTCCTGCTGTAGCGGCTTTTCTATTCCGGCTAAAGCTGCTAAACTTCCATAACTTTTTCTACTAAGCGCATCGGCAACTGCGTTTTCTTTTCCCGGGTGGTATAGGATTTCACAGTCGTAATCCTTCACTAATTCTAACCACCTGCGCTGCCTCATGTTGAGCTCCTTTTGAGTAAAGAAGTATTTTAAACTCTTGTGGTCCTTATAAATCTCGCACCATTCTTCGTAAAGATAATGGCGCCAGATTTTTAACGCAAAGACCACCGCTGCCAACTCCATATCGTAAGCTATATAGCGCTGCTCGTACTCCTTCAACTGTCGTGAGGCGTAGGCTATCACCTAATCATTTTGCATCAGCACGCAACCCAATCCTTGCTTTGATGCATCGCAGTAAACTATGAACTTATCGTTGGGTGTCGGTACACAGAGTACTGGTGCTGAGCAAAGCTTATCCTTAAGCAACTGGAAGCTTTCTTCACATCTATCATTCCAGTTGAATCTTTGTTGTTTCCGGGTCAGGGTGGTGAGCGGAGTGGCTATCTTTGAAAAGCCCTCTATGAACCTCCTATAATAACCTACTAACCCTAGAAAGCTTCTTACTTCAGATGCATTCTTTGGTCTGGGCCAATCCTTCACGGCCTCTACCTTTGATGGGTCTACTGCAACTCCGTCTTTTGATATAATGTGCCCAAGGAACGCCACTTGCGAAAGCCAAGATTCGCATTTCTTGAACTTGGCGTAGAGTTGATGCTCCTTCAGTCGTGACAAAATCAACCTCAAATGTTCCCCGTGCTCTACTTCATCCTTAGAGTATACTAAGATGTCATCGATGAAAACAACGACGAATTTATCTAAGTAGTCCTTGAAGACCTTATTCATTAAGTCCATAAACGCGGCTGGTGCGTTAGTAAGACCAAAGGACATAACCAAGAACTCGTAATGTCCATAACGAGTTCTAAAGGTTGTCTTGGGAATATCTTCTCCCTTTACCTTGAGCTGATGATACCCAAACCGTAAATCAATCTTTGAAAATACAGTCACGCCTCAGAGTTGATCAAACAAGTCATCGATTCGGGGTAGTGGGTACTTTTTCTTAATCGTTACTTTGTTCAGCTCGCGATAGTCTATGCACATCTGCATACTTCCTTCCTTCTTCTTCACGAATAGCACCGGAGCTCCCCATGGCGAATGGCTCGGCCTGATAAAACCCAAGTCTAGGAGTTCTTGTAGCTGCATCTTTAACTCCTTGAGTTCCGTAGGTGCCATCCGGTATGGTGCCTTAGAGATAGGCTCGGTGCCCGGTACTAATTCTATTATGAAGTTAATTTCCCGAGTTGGCGGAAACCCTGGCAAGTCATTGGGAAATACCTCTGGGAATTCTCGTACAATACGGACGTCTCCAACCTTAAGTGGTGTCTCCTATTCCACATTTGTGATGCTGGATAAGAACGCTTGACACCCTTTCTCCATCATTCTTTGAGCTTTGAGAGATGATACTAATGGGGTGCATAATCCTGAAGCTTGTCCCATTAAGCATAGTTTATGGCCGTCAGGAGTCTCGAACATCACCTTCTTGCGTTTGCAGTCGATGGTTGCGCCATGTCGTGCTAGCCAGTCCATGCCTAGTATTATGTCAAAGTCCTTGATCACCAGTTCTATCAGGTCTCCTTCTAGTTCTACGTCCTCAATCTTGATCGGTACGCCTCGTACTATCCGTGATGATAGAACTACTTTGCCCGAAGGCAACTCGGTTACAAACCTAGTTCTAAATCTTTCACAAGGTTTGTCTAGTTTTTCTATCATTCCTAGCGAGATATCCGAATGAGTGGCTCCCGAATCAAATAATACAGAGCATATGTTATTGGGGAAAGAAACCTGACTTGTGACCACCTTATTGCTAGCATCAGCCTCTACTTGGGTTAAGGTAAAAACCCTAGCAGGATCCATCTTGTCGTCTTTCTTTCCTTCTGGCTTGCGCTGAGGACAATCTCTTTTCTGATGTCCTTCCTCACCACAGTTAAAACATTCCTTGGTGTTTGCGCAACATTCTCTAGGATGTTTCTTCTGAAACTTAGCACATGGCAGGTATTCCACGTAACCCGGCCTATTTCCCCCATTATTTGTATGTGCCCTCTTATCGTTGTCAGATTTCTTGTTATCAGGATGCCTTCTCTTCTGACCGTTACTGTTGTTGCCGGACTGATGGTTGCTATTATAGTTGTTGTTCCGACTGGTCTGAGGTTGACTCTGCTGTCTAGGTTCAGGCTTACTGGCTTCTTCTTTACTTACATTAGCCTGCAGCCTCTCTACTTCTATTGCCGTCTCAAGAACGTTGGCATACGTAGTATTCCCCGGGTTTGCTAGCTTAACCCCCATCTCGATCTTTGGTCGAAGTCCTCTAACAAACTTGGTCACCCTCAGAAAATCGGTTGGAACCATCTCAGATGCGAACTTAGCTAAGCAGTCGAACTAACGAGCATACTCTGCCACTGATAAACTACCTTGCTTCAAGTTGGCGAACTCCTCAACTCTTGAAGCGAGTACAGCCAAATTGTAATACTTCTTGTGGAACAGCTCCACAAATCGAGTCCATGTCATGGTGGCAACATCATGCGATTGTTGGACCAAGTTCCACCATATCCTGGCATCCTTCTTGAGTAATGACGAGACGCAGGATATACGGTCCGCATTATTGAGATTCATGTGCGTCAGAATTGGTTTCACATTCCTTAGCCACTCTTCTGCCTCAAAGGGGTCTATAGTCCCTTTGAAGTTTGGAGCGTGCTACTTGCAGAACCTATCAAACACTGGCTCCATGTGCTGTACTGGATACGGCGCGTAGTTCGCCACTGGCCATCCCCCATATGGACCAACTTGTTGGGGTGCTGAGGCCATTTGCTGTGGCTGCGTCTAAGTCTGAGGCGGAGGCTGAGTCTGTGGCTGAGCCTGTTGTCGTTGCTGCTGCAAAAGTTCCTCGACTTGTTGTCGCATTCTGGCAATCTCTGCAGTGTTGTCAGCTGGCGGTGTCGGCGCGTTGCGGCTAGCAGTAGCACGCACTCCCCTTCTGCGAACTGGAGGGGCTTCATTGTTCGCTAGAACAGCGTTGGAGGCGTTTCCGTTGGTGCGTGCAGATCTTCGGAGCGACATCGTAGCAGAGTTCTAACGGTTGAAAGAAACATGTTAGAACTTTACCTAATAGGCTCTAAGGCAAAACTTATTCTAAAAAAAACATATCTCGGATCTATTTATTATGACTTCTTATGAAAAATTATATAAGTCTTTATTATTAGAGTGGGTTTCTATACTTAGAAAAATAAGCCATCTTTATTATTTCTAAGTCTGTTTCTAATCATCCTATATGACTTAATTCTCAGGCTTGAAACTCATCTTTGTTCCAAAGTTAACCATATTGAGGGAGGGCTGGGATCAGTAAAATCGTTCCCACTACTATGGCCCCCCTAACTTTCAATATAGAAACCTGGTTCATTGATTTGTATCCACCCTCACCGAACTTAGTCATTATTTATTTTATTTATTATTTATTATGATTGCGAAATAAAAAATCAAACTCATACATGATAACAAAATAACATGATATTAATTTGGAAAAGAGTTTTTCACTTATTACAACCATAAAACAAACAATGAAAACTAACTATTCTAAAAATCAGGATCTTCTAGTTCCGATCCTTCATCTAGCATATCATCATCTAGCTCTTCATAATCTTCATTATCATGTGCCTCAAAATGTCCTCTAGGAAGGTTCGTAAAAATCCTATGTTTTTGCTCATTTGTAAACTGAAATTCTGATTTTGCAGTGAACCTAACTAAGAGAAAGTAATATCGCATTGCCACTGGCAGTTTGTCTTCATCATCCATTGTTTCCCATATTTCCTCTAAGGCTGCAATTACGGGATGAAAATCTCTAAATAGTCTAATTACTAAAATTTATTGTTCCGTTGCTCTCATCATGATTTGCTTAGACTCGTGAAGGTGACCTATTTCTTTGTGGAACAAAAGCAGTCTCCGAGTGATTCTCTCTAGTGCTCCTATGGTGTTTCTTGGTTCTCTTATTCTTTTTAAAGCCTTAATGGCTCGGATATCCTCATTGGTTAATGCTCTGTTCATACTTAACTGAAAACATAAATGCTAAAAATTGTTAGCTATACATATAAGCAAAATAACTATAACTTAAATACTTACTTGGCGGTCAGATTCGGAGCTTTGAGTGTGTGTATCGAGGAGAAATTCATGCGAATGAACTGTTGGCTCTGATACCAACTGTAATGACCCAACTACTCTAGACCTTGGACCATTACTAACTTCTATACAAAACTTACGAAAACATACATTTGAAATAACATATCTTTATTTCAAAACTGTAAGGTAAAGGCTTAAAACTATATAAAATTCATAAGTATGACATTGGGATCCCATTGTTAGAAACAAAACATAACTTTGACATAATGAAAACTTAATTAAAACTTATTACAACCAATTGTGGAAAAATACATAGAAAACCATAATTAAAGAGACTTCATCCTCGAATCGAACTCTCAGTCCTTCGATTCCATTTCGCCTCAATACACATCCCCAATCTTCCAAGAACCTTTCCCGCCACCAAAGCTATATTCCTGCACATATAAACATAAAGGAGTGAGCCTAATGCCCAGCAAGGAAAATCTAACACATAAATCATATACATAAAATTCATATCAACATATACTAAAACATATCATATCATATGTCACATATACTATAATGGCCATTATTACTTGGGGTCCTATAAACTAACCAAGTCATATGCCCATTAGATTTATGGGGCTTGCTAGCTAAGCAAGTCATATGCCCATAAATTTATTGGGGCTTGTTAGTTGTACAGGTCATATGCCCAAGTCTACAAACATACATAACACACAAATCATAATTTAACATAACACATAAATCATAAGATAACATATGGCATAACACATAATATCCTATCCTATTTTCCTTACCAAAAGTACTGGGATATGAGAACAGGTTTGGGACTTTGGAACACTCCTAAAAACCATAAATGAAAGGGTGAGTATACCGAAGAAAGAGGAATGAAAAGAATGGACGAACTATACCGTCAAGAACATACTTACCAAAAACTTTATGTTCAAGATCTTGGATTTCCTTTCCAAGAATAAAGAATAAAGTTAGGGTGTTGAGTAGAAAACTATAAGAACTTAAGAAAAACAATACCAAAATGAACTAGAGTTTGGAATGCCTTGAATGCTTCTATGACTGATTTAAACCTTGATCTGAAATGTTCTATAAACCTTACTTCCCTAGTGTTTGGTAACCTTATAATGATTAAGCTTATAATCCCCAACCCAAGTGTTTACACTCTCAAAAATAACCTAGCAGCTTGCTGCCTCTGAACTTAGCTTGATGAATGAATAAATGGCTAGATACTAGGTCCTATTTCTAGAGTTCAAGAATGAAAAGATCTTCATTTAACTTGAACAAAATAATGGCTTTTTTATGTGAAAAATATTTGAATTTTCGTTCAGCAGAGGCTGAAGACTCGGTCAGAAAGATGCTGGACTTATCAAGAGGTTAAAGATTAAAATGAGAATGTTTTCAAAAACATTCAAAAATCCATCAAAGGAGCCGATATATCGCCCCTTGTAGGCGATATATCACCTGGGCCAGCATGCCCGAGGCTCGTCGAAGTGATCGTGCGAAGTTACGTGTTTTTCGTATCCCCGTACTGCGATATATCGCCCCCTATAGCTGCGATATATCGGCATACGCTGAATATTTAAACATGAAATTGCAAATTTTCAGTTTAATTTGAATTGAGTAAACAACCTTGACTAAGTCCTCTAACGTTTTCAAAGCTGCTGACAGACCCTAGGATATTCAAATATTAATCTTAATAAACTTATTCCTCAAAAATATTTAATTATCATTAAACATACACATGACAAGTGTTACAATCTTATTGGGTCTATCTAAATCTTATAATATAATAAATATCACCATCAATATCAGTCATATTAATCAAACCTTAGGTTAAAATTAATATTCTTAAACTATAGGTTAAACTTAGAAAATCTACAAGTGTTACTACGAGTGTCCAATTAAATCCCGGTCTGAACCAAAATCCACTGTCATAAAAATACTACTACTATTACTATTATTACTACTATCTAACTAGCTAAGTAAAGTTCTTGGACTCTACAGCTTTGTTATTGGATTGAATACATGCATCAAATTTGTCCCGAACATGTTTTGGGGCATTGGCGCCAGGTTCTTCAAGACATTCCTCATTTAGGACAAACTTGTGGTTTTCGCTAACCAACAACAGATTCATATTTAATTTCCATTTTATGAAGTTATCACCAGTTAATTTTTCTTGTGCGATTAAAGCAGTGATGGGATTACCAGAGATAGACATATTTTGAATAAAAAAATACATATATTATTATATTTAGAAAAATAAATATCAAAGTTTCATAAATCAAACGTGAGGCATAAGCACAATTAAAACACATAAAATAATGTTTAATTTCCACGATAAAACTTTCTAACAATTAAAGTGCCGCCTTAGGGTCGGTCAAATTAATCTTAGAGAATTTATAAGACGTTCTTATCTTTATTGTTTAAAACTTAAAATAACTCATTATTTTCTCTTTTAAACATTAATGTACCGCTTAGTTTGGTCAAGTTATGATTATCCAAAGCTTAATCATAACTTTGTGAGTGTAACCCATTATTTCAGAGTTCATGACTTAACTTAGGACATGTCGCCTTAGGGCCAGTCAAACCTAAAATACATCATTAGTTCCTATCTTTGTAAGAAATATAACCTTGCTATTGACATATCTAGACACCTTCCTTAGGGGGACGAAAACAAAGTCGTCGCAAGGCGCTATTCACATCTCACTATGTTATATTAATAATAGAGACCACGGGTTATGTTTGAGATATCAACCCTCTCCCACTCACTATTTTAAAATAAGTGTTTTTAACCTAATTAATTCCAAATTAATTATAGATTCTTTAAACTTTATGAACATAATTAAAATTGGAAAGAAAGTGAGTTTCTAGGTCCATATCCAATTTTAAATTACCAATTATGTTCATCTAAACTTTACTAAAAAACAATTTTAAAATAAAGTTGGTTTAAAGAAATTAAGTCATAAAAACTTAAAACCGATGTGATATCTTACCAAGTTTTTAAAGAAAAAAACTAAGTAATTTATATGCAATTGGTTTCGCAAAACAATTCATTTAAACATATAGGACAATCCTAATAATCATGTTTCTACCAATGAGATGCATGATAATGACTATGTGGGTTTTTTATGTATGGCACAAAATGCATGAACAATTATCAATCTCATGAAAACAATTATTTAAATAAATAAATAACCAATAAATGTTGAACCGGGTGCTTTTGGGTATTTCTAATTTTACAACATCTTTATAAAATAAAATAAAACCACCTTGATCTCCATCGGGCTTCTTTACCTTACTTTCGGTAGGATATGTGTCGTTGTTGGTCCAGAATAATAATAAGAAAACAATTTTCTAATTATCTTGATTAATTAAAACAAAGCTTTTAAATAATCATTATTTTCTTTTCTTTTTTAATTAAAAGAACTTTTAATTAAAACTGAAATAAATTTTAATAAAATCTGTTATTTTAAAAAAAAATTAAATAATATTTTGAAAAAAGTTTGTTAGGATAACAAAATTATCTCATTATTTAAATATCAAATTTCTAATAAATACGATATTTAACATTTTAAAATTAAAAAAAAAATAACAGAATAATTTCAGAAAAATAAAAAAAAATAAAAAAAAAATTGGACCAGCAAGACGGGGACACGTGGCACCATTTGGTGTTGTCGAGGCCATTTTGTACGAATCTGTTCAGATTAGTACGGACCCGTCCGTACGAACGTCCATACGATGTCCTCGGCAATGACTCGGAGGGTGGCCTCGAAGGAACGGTGGCTGAATTCTGAATCTCGGGCTCCGTTTTGACTTTGTGTGATCGGAAATACAATTTTATGGTGTCAAAAACCAAATAAAATTATATAAAACCTATGCCCCTTTATGGCTTACACAATGATCTAATCATAAAAAAATCCTAACCCAAAAACACCATACAATTAACGATTCAACATTCCCATGCATTCAATCATATTAAGCCATCCATTCATTCATCAAAAATAAATAAATGCATAAAACTAAACCCACACAGATTCAATATATATATGTGAAGATGGCTCTGGTACCATTTGTTGGTTTTTATAGATCAAATCAGAGATTATACGCAGCGGAACAACAATCAAAAGGTTTAATTTAACCCCACAAGATTTGTAGATCTACTTCTTCACATACATATATATATTGAATAAAAAATATGAATAGAAAATTACCTCAAGTCCTTCCTTGCTGCTATCTTTTTGTATGGAAAAAATCCTTGAGATCTCACACCAAGATCTTCCAAAATGTTCTTAGCACACAAAGAACGAGTGTGGGCTCGCTATACAAAATAATAGGCAAAATCTATTTATCAGATGTTCTCAACACATGAGATCTGATAAAGTTTGGACCTAAGTTTGTGAAGAACAGTGACCTATGCTTGTATCACTGTTCTCTTTCTCTTAGAGAGATTTCACGATATATTTTCTATCCCTGAAAAGTATCGTTCTGAAAAACTAATATCCTATATTTAATATATCCAATATATTAAAAATAAAATATTAGTTATTTTAAACAATTTGAAAATAACTAATCAGTTATAAGATTTTGTTTAAATAATAATATTTTAATCATATTAAAATATCTCATTATTTATTTAATATTTAAATAACTAAAATTGTGGAACCAAGAAACTGCCATGAGCTTCTTATGCGTGTAGCACAGTGACTGTGCACTATGCTACACGTGTACCACATGCCAAGGAAGGCATGTGATTTTTCCTAATTTTTTTATTATTTAAATACCAAAAATCCCAAAAAATAAATTAATTCAAATTAATTATATTTTTGTTAAATAAAATAATTAATTGATTCTCAATTAATTAATTACACATAATTATACAATAATTATGTTTAGTGCATAGAAAAATATTTTACTTATCAAATAAATCCTTTTGCCCATTTTTGTATTTACCTTTTTCAGTATTTGTTTGAGCCATTTTGGGGACCATGGACCTATAACATTAAGCTTCAATAAATTGAAACTAAATAATTAAACTCTTTAATTATAATAGTTAATTTATTAATTTTGATACTTCTCCACTATAAATTCAAAATTGTACTCTTTTTGTTATAGATATACTTTTACAGAAATCTTATTCTAAGTTGTCAATTGATATAACCATCTTACAATAGTTAAACCCTCTAATTAATTAGTTCATAAATTATAATGGAATAATTACCATTTTACCTTTCTAATTGACTTCTTATTCCTTAAGTACCATTAATTCACTAGTGAATAATTAATCTATAATCTAATTATAGATTTGAGCTCAAAATCATTCAGTTCCAAAAGTAACCCTTAAGGGAACTAATATACGATCTGTTAGGAAAGATTAGATTCAGTATTGTTGATACACGTTCCCAGCCATCCATGATATTAAATCTCCAAAACAAAAGTCATTATCCTCATTCTATGAAGAGACCTTAACGAATGAATCAAAAGATTTAATAAACATGAACACGAATTCATGAACACTCAGGATTTAGGTTGATCTATAAATGATCATCAGTTATGCTATGCATTACAAGTCTTTATTATTAAATGGTTTTTGGATAAAGACTTTTATTCATATCGGTCCATGTCATATATAATCGTATTATATAAAGCACCTTTACCGAGATGTCTTACCACATCAATAATCCAAATATAGATTATTTGTATCAACATGATACTCAGCAAACCGTACTTACAACCCCAATTAAAGAATTCCATAACTTTAATTTGTTGTTGTTGACTATTTTTATTCATTCATGTGAACTTAATTCTCTCGTGCTAATACAAGATCACATCCTCAATAATCAATATGGAATTTTTCTGATATTTACAAAATTATTCAAAAAATAATTTAATAATCTAAATATAACAACAATAACCCATTGTATTTATTATTCATCAAAATAATAAATGTCTTTTACATGCTTTTAGGACATACTCCTAACATTTCTGCCCAGGCGCATTGCGACAAATTGCGCCAGGCCTGGAGGTGGTGTCCCACCAATGCCTCTCCAACCCCAAAGGAACCTCGGACAACGGGGTTAACAGGAGAAATGTCTCCGTTAACTGAGGACAAGGAATTAACATCTCCTTTAACAATGAATATGGAAATTCTGAAGGGGAAATAGAGGTAGGATTCATGGACGAGGGATGTTGTCGTAATGCACAACCCAACCTGGGAGATGACCTAAATGCTCGCAGGAACAGAGCAGCTCCTAAGGACCTCCCTAGGAGACATCCACAATCGAACCTTTGAGACAATCTTAACACTCGGAGGAGAGAAGCCATGCCTAACCAGAGAGCATATCCAGCACAGAGTGCCAACCAAGACTACGACCCTCTCTGGGCAAAGTTAGAAAGTTTAAAGAAGATAATGTTGAAGATGGCTAGGAGATATGGCCATGAATCCAACTCGGAGGATGAAGAAGGGGAGCCATGCGCCCCCTACCTTGTCAAAGCTCTATTACCTTGAGGCTTCAAGATGCTAGACATCACTCCCTACATCGAAGCCACAGACCCTTCCAACCATCTATCTAAGTTCAACAGATTGATGGCGGTCTATCATGTCTCTGTGGATGCAAGATGTCACGTCTTCCTATTAACCTTGATGGGACCAACAGACAAGTGGTTTAAGAAGCACCACCAGGATCCATCCATTTCTGGTCCCAACTCTCTTCGCCACCTTCCGAAAAAAATTCATAACTGCTTGGAAGGTACACTTCGAGGGTAATGTTTTGGCCAATATAAAGTAAGGACCTCTCGAGATCCTTAAGGCATGCATTAAATGCTTTGAGGAGGAGGCAGCCAGGACCAAGAGGGCCGATGATGGCCAACAATTGATGGCCTTACAAGCTGCCATCCGGCTAGGTTCTCTTCTATTGGATGACCTTCAGAGAAGATGATGCCAGAGGCTCAAGGACTTCATATGTCAGCCCCAAGAGTATATTAAATAGGAAGATGCTCATATATGGGCATTCAGATGACCAATTTCCCTCCCATCTCCAACAGTCCCAGCTGTCGTAGCTCAGGGACCATTGTTCTCTCCATACACTCACGTATAGATAAGTGTGTTGAGTGCCCTGCAGTATAGTCCACCTGTTCCCCAGGCTGGTTTTAGTGCCACTCCTTCCAAGTATGGAGCAGCTCCCACTGGATACAGTGCTTTATAGCATTCGTTCAGTGCTGAAACAACAGCTCCAGCCCAGTCAACAACACCCAGAGAAGGCCCTAGTAGGCGTAAACGCGGCGGGAAAAGTAAGGGTAAGAAGCCCAAGAGAACTGGTGCTCTCGAGGAGAATTATAGTCTTCGGTACTCCGAGTATACGGACTTGGTCGATACTCAAGAAAACATTTTCCTTGCCAAGGAGCAGAAAATGCACTACTAGAAGCCTCAGCCTATCTGGAGGGATCGGGAGCGAAGGGACTCCACAGAGTTCTATAGGTTTCACAATGACATTGGACACCACGCCAATGAATGTAGACAACTTTGAGATGAGAATTAGAATCTCATCAATTTGGGACAGCTTCACCAGTACGTCAGGGCTAGAGCATGCCCTGCCCAGGCTCCAACCATGGCCATACCTCCTCCACAATAGGTGACGCCTCCTCAAGCCCCTGGCCAAGTGCTTTCTCTCCTGCAGCAAGCAGCCCATGGACCTCCTCTGATGAACAGAAGAATAAGGACAATATTTGGAGAACCCTACCTGGGGGGCACATCAAGGAGCTCACATAACCGCTATGCACGGGCCTTAAATCATGATGATAAGTATTGGTGGTAGCCTAGTTCCCAGCCAAATGCCTCAGATGATGGACCAAGTCATCACCTTCTTCGAAGATGATGCTCGCCATTTGTAGAGTTTGGGGTAGTCACTTTTATTCGCCATTTGTCCATGAAGTTTCCCACGGAGGCCAGAATAGGCACTGTCTATGGGACCAAAAAGAGGCCCGCAAGTGCCACAATTTATCACTAAAGCATCATCAAGTGATTATTGTTGAAACGGTGGCCCCCGAGCAACCTCCTCCAGTGGAGATGGAGGTCCAGGATGTGCCAGAAGAGAGGGACTCCAACGAGTTGAACCCCAGGGTTGTAGATGAAAGGGCTATTAAGCCCATGGAGGAAGCTGAAGAAGTCATCCTCGACAACTCTAACCCCGAAAGGAAAGTTAAGGTCGGGAAGAACCTCAAGGCTGAGGTCCGAGAAGCTTTGGTGAGCTTTCTCCATGAGAACCAGGACGTCTTTGCCTGGTCTTGCACAGGCATGATGGGAATTGACCCCAACATTATCTACCACACCTTGAACATAGACCTAATGTTGCCCCAGTGCAACAAAAGATGAGGACAGTGGACCCGACCAGGTGGGAGGCCTTGAACACTGAAGTTGACAAGCTTCTTACAAATGGCTTCATCCGAGAAGCACAATATCCAAGATGGTTGTCAAACCCAGTGTTGGTGCCAAAGCCTAACGACACCTTGAAAACATGTATCGACTTGTTCGACCTCAACAAGATCTGCCCAAAGGATTTCTTTCCTTTGCCAAAGATTTATCAGATGGTTGACGCTACCTCCGGGTATGAGCTCCTATCGTTTATGGACACGTACTCGAGGTACAACCACATATCAATGCATGTCCTGGATTAGGAGCACACCAACTTCTGAACAAACAAAGGCATCTACTGTTACAAGGTGGTGCCTTTTCGCCTCAAGAACGCTGGTGCCACGTACCAAAGGCTGGTAAACAAGATGTTTAAGAACCTGCTGGGACAGAACATGGAAGTATAGATGGACGACATGCTGGTCAAGGTTAGGATAGCCCCCAACCATGTGAAATATTTGGTGGAAGAATTTTCAATCCTCCACAAGTTCAAGATGAAGTTGAATCCTTAGAAATACACTTTTGGTGTAGCCTCCTGGAAGTTGAGATTTATTGTGAGTGCCCAATAAATAGAGGCAAATCCCGAGAAGATCAAAGCCTTGATTGAGATGCCATCACCTAGAAAGCACAAGGACATGCAAAGTCTGACTGGTCAAATACCCGCTCTCAGCCGCTTTGTCTCCAAGGCTACCAATAAGTGCATTCCCTTTTTCAATACCCTCCAAGGAGGTTAGCAGTTCGAATGGATGGAGGAGTGTGAACGGGCATTCCAATAGTTGAAATCGCATATGGCGAATCCCCTGATTCTATCAAAGCCTGTAGATGGAGAACCCCTCCTCCTCTACATGACTATCTCCGAGAATGCCATCAGTGTTGCCTTAGTTCACAAGGAAGGCCGCATCCAGCACCTCGTCTACTATGCAAGCAAAAGACTCCTAGGGTCAGAGTACAAGTATCCGCTTATGAAGCTCAGGCCCTACTTCCAGGAGCATCATATCAGGGTCCTCACCAATCATCCTTTAAGGCAAGTCCTCTAGAAGACGAAGTCCTCTAGGAGATTCCTCAAGCGAGCGGTTGAACTGAGCTAGTTTGACATCACCTACCATTTGAGAACTTCCATAAAAGGGCAGGCACAGGTAGACTTCATTGTCGAGTGCACGAGAACACGAGAGAGTTTTGAGGAGGTTTAGATTGTTGGGCCCATATGGAAGTTGTTTGTAGATGGGTCCTCCAATGAGAATGGAGCTAGAGCAGGCCTTATCTTTGTGTCCCCCAAGGTGCATAGGGTTTACAATGCCTTAAGGTTTAGCTTTGATGCCTCAAACAACAAAGCCAAGTATGAGGCTTTAATTTTCATCTCAGAGTTGCCCTGGATCTCAAAGCTGAAGGCCTTGAAATATTCAGCGACTCTCAGCTTGTCGTGAACCAAGTCCTCGAAGAGTACCAAGCTCGGGGAACCAAGATCGTCGTGTATCTGGACAAGACCCAAGAAATGATGCATAGCTTCAAAAGGTTTACCATTCGACAAGTACCAAGGGAGCATAATTCTAATGCAAACTCCTTGGCTAAACTTGCTACCACCAAAGACGTAGAGTTGCTACTACTTTGCTTCTCCAAGCATCACAGCTCTCGAGGAGGTAGAAGTGGTCAAGCCCCAGGATGGTTGGATGGGAGCAATTGTGAATTATCTTGTCTTCAGAGAGTTACCGCATGATAAAAAAGTGGCTTAGAAGCTACTTTACCAAGCGCTTCAGTACGTAATCATGGACAGCAAGTTGTACAGGCGAGCATATTCATTGCCACTACTCTGATGTGTGTCCAAGCAAGAAGTCAAACTCATCCTCTGAGAAGTGCATGAGGTTTTTTTTGGAGACCACGCTGGGGGGCAAAGCCTCCAAATGTTAAGAAGTGCAAAAAAATCCAATGTTATGCTAACATTCCTCGAGCTCCTCCAAATGAGCTCACTGAGATGGCAAGTCCTTGACCCTTCACCGTCTGGGGCTTGACTTGATTGGAGCCTTGCCCACGTGAAAGTGATGAGTATAGTACGCTATAGTGGCATTCGACTACTTAGCGAAGTGGGTCGAGGACGAACCGTTAGCTACGATCACCTCCAACAAGGTGCTAGACTTCGTCATCAAAAACATCGTTTGCTGTTACGGGCTCCCGAGGGAAATCGTCTCCCAAAATGGCCTGAAATTTTATTGTAATGCCCTACTACCCTAAAGTCGTTACCATGTGGTTTTAAAATATGTATTTGACTCGCTAATCTAGGTGTTAGACCCAAAAGTGTATTTATATTAACGTAAAGACTCATTTAATAAAAGTTTCATATAAAAGGTTTAAACTTTTATTAAGATCATAAAAAGAGTTACATTGGGATCCCAAAATGTTTTTTAAGACATATTTACAACTCAAAAGTTACTGAACAGTCGACCTAGGCGACAAAGTCAGACATTTACACTGTGCTCCTCAAATGTACCCCAACTGTGGTAGTCAGGTAGGCCAAACATGTACACACCACTCCAAGCCCTCCAAATCATGGTTGGTTGGCTTTTATCTTGCCCTTACCTTATGTCATTCTAATTGTACGCACATTATGTTTAAAAATCAAAGATCAAGCTTAAGTAACAACCACAAAAGAGTTAAGCACACAACTCATGCATAATTCATCAAGTTCCTAGACATATTCTTATCTCAGTAAGAAGTTTTATCATAGACATACAACTTTCAACATAACCATGCTTATGACAACCTAAAACAAACTAAAAACAATTAAAAAAAATGACACTAGAAACAACTAAACAACACAAACACAAATAACAACTAAACAAATGAAAAATAAAAATAAAACAAGCAGTTTCCCTTCCCCCAAACTTTATTTTAGTATTGTCCTCAAGGTAAATACTAAATAAAAAATCAATGCAAAATAAAAAGATAAGGGTAAGAAAAACTCCTACAAGTTTTCATTGATTAACGTTGTTTGCTCGACTGAATGATGTGGACATAAATGTTATGGTGGGTCATTTAACAGAACATTCTTCCTCTTGTACTTATCAATAGAATTCAACATATCAAACTGTATAACTTCACCATCAAATTTCATTGTAAGTGCCCATACTTTGACATCCGGCTGTGTACTTATAATAAGTCAGAATGGCCTCCTAAATTGAACCTGCACCAAAACATCTTCAACTACCCTTAGGTTATAAACATTAGTGTGATTAGCCAATCGAATAATAACACTAGTTTCTTTTAATAACCTTAGATTTAAAGAAGAAAAAATAAAATAAGACATAACATTAATATGTGCTCCTAAATCTATCATACAATGATCAAACTTGGTTTTACTGATGATGCATGGATTTATAAACATCCCAAGGTCTTGACACTTGGGTAGCAACTTCCTTTGGAGCATAGAAAAAACATTCTCCCCCACACTTATTTTTTTATCACCTCTCACCTTTCTTTTGTTAGTACACAACTCTTTCAAGAAGTTAACATAGCGAGGTACTTGCTTGAATTTCATCAATGAGTGGAACTTTAACCTTAACTTTGCGAAAAGTTTTAAGTAGTTCCTTGTTGGTCTCCTCTTTTTTAGACTTTTTCAATCTTCTCAGGAAAGGTAGAATAGATACATAGGTTGTGACAGTTTATTTGTATGACTTTTTCTGTAATGATGGACCAACTGAAGTGGGAGTGTCAACCTCATGTGGAGAGGATCCTTCTAGGGTTGAATTGTTAACTTCTTGAGTTGGAATTGGATCAAATATTTTTTCTGGGTGAGGTGATGAGTCAAAATGTGTACCACTTTGGAGAGAAAGGGTACTATCATTCTCTATTAAACTACTCTCCAGTTCTGTGGGTAATTCTAAAAAATTCTCAACCTCAAAATTATTCAATGATGTAGCAATTTGTTCCATTGACTCTCCGAATTTTGAAAAGATTTTAGATTACTCTGAAGAATTCTTTGGGTCTATATATTTGAAGCCACCAATGTTTTTAGCATATTTGAATTTGATGGTTCATGATTGTTGACGCGGTTTTTCGCCAACAGTGAATCAAGAAAATAAAAAGGATGAATTAGTGCTTAATGGTAAACCGAAATAAGAAAATTACTCTCAAGAACACTAGCCTTTTTACCTGGTTTAGTGGTTAAAATCCACCTAGTCCACGAGTCTATATTATTAGTATTTTTCTCTCTCTATTTTGACAAAGTCTCGGTATTACAGAATAACAGTCCCTCTTATTGTCAAATATTCTCAACATTTATAGAGAAACTCCTTGGACAGGTTTGGGTAACCGCATGAGTTAATCACAGATTTTTATATATATTACATTTATTATAAGATATTCCCATTTATATTAGGATACAGTTTGATCATGAAATAAATAGATTCCTAATATCTGGGACATTAAATGTAACGACCCAAATTCGCTAATAAGGCTTAAGGGCCTTGATTAGTGTGTCTGGAGGGCATAATGGGAATTATATGTGATTTAATGATTTAAAGCATGTTGTATGGCTATTAGAATATTTGAGATGCATGGCTATGTGTATTAGTATGCATGTAGGCCCTGATTAGTTTAGAAAAGGCATAATTGTAATTTTGGCCCGTTGAGGGCATAACTGTATATATATATATATATGCGATAATTGTTGAGACCACATTATTATGTGGATATATCTGTGATCTGTGACTCGAGACGATCCTAATGAGCAGATTAGCGAAAAAGTCATGGTGGGGATTTATACCCGACTCGGGGTGAGCCTAGGGGTATAAATGGGAATTTAGTGAGTATATTGGAGTCTATTTTGACATCGAGGAATATAATTGGTGATTAATTAAGTATCGGGAAGTAAGCAGGAAATATTAGAGACACTTGAGAAAATTAGCGGGAATTGGGTAAAATGACCAAAATGCCCCTAAGTATTTTGAAGGTTTAAAATTAAAAGGGAGGGCATAATGGTCATTTGGCTTGCAAGAGATAAGTACTCTGAGGTTTTATACTTAGTGGGAATTGTAGAAAAGGGTAGAAGGCTAAGGAAAGAAAGAAAAAAAAAAAGAGAGAAAACAGAGCAGTTTTTCCAAAGGGTCGGTTTGTGGTTCTCTCACCATTTCTCTTCAATTTTCTTGGAGCAAGACTCAGAAGGGAGCTAGGTTAGGCTGAGCAACAAGAGTACTAAGCTAAGCTTGAAGGGCTGGCAAAGGATTAGCAAGAACACATCAATATTTTAGGTAAGTCTTTAGAGTTTTCAGTTTCTGGTTTGGCTTGTTTAAGCTATGGTGTCTAAGCTGAGTTGATGGGAACTTTAGGGGAATTCAAGCCAAGGTTTGAGAAGGAGCAAGCTAAGGAGGTCTAGAAGCTAACTCAAAGTCGAATTTCCATCAAAGGTATAAAATTCTAAGCTTTAAACTTTGAAGTTCTGACTGTTTTGCTGAGTTTCTGAAGTCTATGAGCAACTATGGTGAATTTTGAGATTAAGGATGCATGTGATTGGGTTTTGAGTATTTGGGATGCTTGGGATGAGTGGAGTGTGTTAATAATCTTGTTTTTGAGTTTGGTGAAGGTTTGGAGAAGTTTTGGTCAAGTTTGGCTCGAGAAAATCGCAGGAAGGGAAAATGTGATGTTGGCTGTCTGTGACTAGCGCTAGCCTTTGGGCACTGTAGTGCTAGGCCATGCTTTCTGGAGGATTTTGGTTTTTCTTGTAGCATTGTAGTGCCCTCCTTAGAGCGTTGTAGCGCTGCCCTGTTTCCAGAAAGGGATTTTAGGGTTATTTACAAGGGTTTTTGACCAAGGGTTCGGGGTTCGATTCCACCACCCTGTTTGGTGGAATTAGGACTTCCCGGAGGCTCGGGATTGGTCCCGAGGCTAGGTTTTGGACTTGAGGTTTGGTGATGACTTTGACCTATGGTTGTGATTAGGTAAGCACTAGGGCTCGAGAGGGATCGTGCTCAAGGAGTCAAGTGATCAAAGCTAGCGAATCTAAAGGTAAGAAAAATGCACCCGGTTATATGTTTGTGATGGGACTAAGAGCTCCCGATATCTGTATAATTTCAATGATGGTATTATTCCATGTGACATGTGATAGCGGCCTAAGGGTGCCATACACAATATTTGCACACAGGGCGCGGCTTGGCCACTAGTACCCGAGGACAGCTTAATATTCACTGAGCTCGGTTTAAGCGGGTCGGAGTCAGTGGGATAATGGAGGGTGCGGCCTGAGGGCATTAACCCTTGTTATCATTTGTAAATTGATATATGATACGAGTTGATATGTTAATATGTTGAATACTTGGTTATTCCAAATGTTTATATGATTGAGAACATGTTTATACAATGTGAGATATTGGATTATCTGTTGATTGCTTATGCTCTGTTATTGTGTTTTCTTGCTGGGCCTTGGCTCACGGGTGCTACATGGTGTTGGTAAAGGCAAAGGCAAGTTAGATCAGTCCTGAGATGGAGAGCTGCAGGGCTGAATGTACGTAGCCAGCTGTTCGGTCGCTTTGGCCGAGGTGTGGATCAGTACAGGGTTCGCTGAACTGTCTATTTTGCCTTAGTATGGCTAATATCGTATTTAGATCGTGAATCTTTTGTAAATGGTTTTAAACCTATTATTTTGGGATCCCGTGTAAACAGGAAATGTTATATATAAGAAATGTGACTTTTAAGACCAAAATCTTTTAACCCTAGTACATTATAGTTTCAGTAACACGATTTTAACAAAATGACTTGATTAGCAAGTCTACCACTTTTATAAACACACAGTGTAATGGTCTTGGCTATCCAGGGCGTTACATTAAATATCACAGATTGGCCATAGACGATCGTATAAATCATCCGAGTCTTCGGGGATCCGCGGACACGCCATATCCTCAATCTACCATGAGCTGAATACACCATCGAGCTTGTATCATGGAGGTCATGTCTGATAAATATTACAAGCTCGTGCTTTTCAACTTAGGTATCCCTAGCTCGGACAATCAGCACGAGAATCGTGCCATTAACGTAAAGAATACTTGGATTTATAAGTTATTCCTTCCCTGCAGTAATCTGCCAGCTATACACGATCTGAGTGAAAGACTCATGCTGAAATTAGGATACACATTTGCCCCCCAAGTCCCTGCTCATGAATTATGACGTCATCTTCTGACCTACAAAGTTGGGACTTTCAGACTTCCATTACAATTTCCCATACTTTTCCACTACTCGAGTACTGGACACGTGGAACAATTATCATTGGCGTCTGTTCAGGTTTCGAGGACTGCGATAATGGTCTTGTCAACTTTTTTCCGTCGTTTTTTCCTTTGAAACACAGCCCTCAGATCTTGTACAGACCCAATCGGACGACTCACATTGATTTATGTTGTTTATGTATAAATAGGATAGATAATTATCAGAGTTCATCACCTTTTGTTCGAAAACTTTCTCTATCTTCTCTCTTCTTTGTCTTTCAAATCTTCTTCCTTCTCTAAGAAAAGAGAACTCAAAAAAATCCTTATTGCAAGATCTCTCTGACATTCAGCTGTTCAATTACTCAGGAGTGAGTCTCCCAGGCCTTGCGAAACATACTTCTTCATCTGACGAACACACTGTAAGTATTGTCGCTTCAAATAAACTCTTTCTTTACTTATTTTTGCATTTTATTTACCATGTTCATCCATGTTTTTCCGTAGTAGATATTAGGGTGTTTTCTCGATGTTTTTGGCACATAGGTTTTAAATTTTAGGCTTATTGAGAAGGTTTAGAATATCCTTTACAACTGTGACATTCACGAAACTGGGTATTTTCTGGGTGAATCTTTGGAAATACCCATTAGGGGTATAGAAGATAAAAGGTAAGAGTTCAAAAACCAGATTGCTTATGGAACACGCTTTTTAGGTGGTTTTTCTCTAAACCGCCCCCAAGGACAGTAGTAGCCGGATTTTCTAACACACGGATCCCTAAACACTAGGGGTTTGTTGGGAAAACCGAGGCGCGTAGCGTAGGGTAGCGCGTGGCATCACGCAACGGGTTGAGACTAACTCAACTCGTATATCAAAAGACCATTTTCCTTCGTGCTTCCATGCCTTTACCTTTACAAAATCTTAGGTCGCCTATTAAGTGACTCATCATTCTTGTTCGTTAGGCGATCTAATGACACCCAAGAAGAGTGTATCCCAGAAGAGCATACCCAAGAAAAATGCAACTGGCTCCTCATCCCAACAAACCAACAAGGGAAAAGAGATCGCCCCCGACTCTCCTCTTCCTCATTTCGGCCTTGTGGTGGAGAAGGAGATCATGATTGACCCTGACGCTTTCTTCGAGGCAGAGACAACCGTCTCTAAGATCACGACCCAAGGAAGGGTCAATAAAATAATGCTGAGCTAAAACATAGAGGTCGGGTCCGGCGTTCTCATTGCCCATCCTCCGTTCGAAGGGGAACGGAGCCGCGTGCCCCTCTAGGATGACTTTGCGGTCTGGAGTGACGAGAACTTAAAGGTAGGAGCCTTCCTTCCCCTTGACCAATATTTTGTTGACTTCCTCAACTATGTGAAGTTGGCACCATTTTAGCTGCCCCCCAACTCATATCGGCTTCTGGCGGGGTTGAAACACCTATTTTTAAAACACTAGTGGGAGGTCCCCAGTCTGGCAGAAATCCTCTACTTCTTTTGTCTTAAGGCCAACCCAGAGCAAAGAGGGCAAGGTGATGGGTTCTACTACCTCACCAGATTCCCAAACTCAGCCTCGGTTATCGAGCTTCCCAGCCACCCCAACGACTATAAGGATCAATTCTTTATGTCGAATGGGTTTCGCAACTGCGAGCATCGATACTTCAATCGTCCTCGTAAGTCTACTTTCTTTTCTCAACTGGCGAAATCATTCTCTTTTTTTAATAGACATACTCCTTGTATTTCTACTAATTGAGTTTACCATTTTTTATGCAGCCATATTCGCGAGGACGGAGAAGTCTGCAACCCTCGGGGTCAGTATGACACCTTATCTAGGCTTCTGGCCCGCAAGAAGGATTACCGCCAGCTCATGATTGATGTCACAATGCTGGCATGGAAATTGATCAGTGAAGGCTAGACTTTGGCCTTAAGAAGGACACGAGCTACCCTTCCGATAGTCCCTGTGCTCCCGCCTCCCCAAGAAGGAAACCCTGAGGCTGTTGAGGTGGAGGAACAAGAAGAAGACGAGATCCCTCTTGTGAGGAACAGGCGGGCTCCCGAGGCTGCTCGGGGCCCTGACCTAGAACGAGTTGCATTAGGGGCAGCAGTCGGCCCCTCCGGTCAAGGTTACCCATATCCTTATAAGGAATTAGATAGGGCTATCGCCGATTTTAGGCTAGTTAGATTTAACTCAAACCTTCTCGTCCACCGCCATCCTAGCAATCCAGACCGTAACATAACCTTGCTCCAGTGCGTGGACCATCTAGTGTTGTGTTATGGTATGGGTTATCCTAAGGGTACCGTTGTTGTAGACAACACCTCAAACTTTAGGTCAGCTACTTTTGAGGAATATAGGATCAATCGTAGGTCGTGGCCTTCTTTGCTCCAGGGCGCTTTTGACCCTAGATTTAGGCAATATGTAGATGAGTCTAGCCCCGAGTTAGAACTTGAGCCTGAACCTCCCGTAATCTGCGAAATTGTAGACATAGACTCCCCTTCTCCTCCAGTAGTCCCACGGCTGGAGGTCGTGATAATAGACTCCTTCCCCAGCCCGGAGGGTAGGATTTTCATTTATTTCTGTTAGGTAAATTTAAGACTTTACTTTTGTATTAGCTCCCTTCTTATTCTTTTTAGGCGAAGAGATGGAACGACCAGGAGCTCCCGACCTCCGTACAGTTTTCTAGGAGGGAAAAACCAGCTCGGGTCTTGTCATAAAGAAGCCTCAGTAAACAACAATGAAAACGCTTCCTGTGACAAGAAATACCTCTAAATCTCCAGATAAGGGAAAAGGCACGAGCTCAACAGCTCCGACTTTCACCGTAACAGAAAAAAGGGCTCCTCCTCCTCGATTTCCACTTGCTCCTACTCGGGATCAAGTTATACAAGATGACCCCCCAGCTCCTATTGTCCCCACCGCTACCGTGCACATCCCATTCAATTCCCAGGATCTGGAGAAGATCCCCGATACTTTTCGGGGGACCCTCTACGAGATGGCGAACCACGTGGTGGAGCACATATATAAAGCCAATCTGAGGGATCTGAGGATGATAGAAGAGAGGAGTTCGGAGAACATCTTGGAATCCTCCTTGGGAATGACCCTCACAGTAAGATATTTTTCCTTATTGAACATTTTTTTTATTTAGCCCTAGTATGCGTCTAACTTGTCTCTTTATTTTTGCAGTCGGTCCTAGCTCAGCACCGTAGTATAGCTCGGGCCAAGGCTAGGAATGATGAGCTCTAGGCTAAGCTCCAGGCTGCCGAGACCGCCCTGGCCGCTGCCCAGGAAAGTGAGCAAACTACAAAAGCTGCCCTTGCAGCTGCTCAAAAAGGCGAGCAGGATTCCAAGGCTGCTCTTGCATCATCTCAAGAAAGCGAGCAGGCCACAAAGGTTGCCTTGGCTGCTCTTCAAGTCGAGGTTGCCTTGGATGCCTTGGCTGCTCTTCAAGGCCAGAATGTAAGGACTTTCTTGGTTGCTTTTACAAACATCAATACACTAGCAAATTTATAAGTAACCTTATAAAGGAAAATTATTTAAAATCATGCTTCTGAGAAAAATTACATACTAATCCCCCGTTATTTAATTAAACGGCTTTTATAACTAAGCCTTACATAGATGGTTGGTAATACTACTGGTAATACTTCTTTAAGTGCATGGCGTTCCAAGTCCGTGGGACTATCTCTCCATTAAGCCAAGCTAACTTGAAATTTCTCTCACGCAAAACTTCCACGATCTGGTAAGGTCCTTCCCAGTTCGGGCCTAAAGTGTCGTCCTTAGGATCCTTGTTTGCCAAAAAGACCCTTCGGAGAACTAGGTCGCCCAATCCAAAACTACGTATTTTGACCTTAGAATTAAAATAACCAGTGATTTTCTATTGGTAATGTGCGAGCTGTAACTGTGATTCCTCTCGTTTTTCATCAATCAGGTCGAGAGACGCGTTGAGTAATTCATCATTCCGTTCCTGGCTAAATTTCCTAAGTCTATGTGTGGCTACCTTTGCTTCGATGGGAAGGACGGCCTCACTTCCAAAAGTCAAGGAGAAAGGAGTGTGTCCCGTGGAGGTCCCGTGGGAAGTTCGGTATGCCCAGAGTACTTATGGGAACTGCTCAGGCCATACTCCTTTGGCCTCATCTAACCTTTTCTTAAGGCTCGCCTTTAGGGTCTTATTCACAACCTCGACCTGTCCATTGGCCTGTGGATATGCAACCTGTTGACGGTGAGAACTCATCAACTAAGTTAAGTTGGAAAAAATTGCAAAGTAAAGATTGTCAATAGAAAAGCCTTAGAAATTTAAGTATTGACTTAAGAACAATTGCAGAACAACAATGGAGAAATCAATTTTCATTCACAATGATTCCCTTGTTACTGTAAATTTTCCAACCCCCTTTAGGTGGAGTTAGAGTTCATTTTATAGTATGCTCTAATGGCCTTGGGTACATGGTGGTCTAGGGGACAAGATGGTACACAAGTACACTAACATGAGAGTGGTTCCAGGAGTAGTGGTGCCGGCTCTGGTACATGGTCAGAGTTCGTGGGAGCACCTCAGCTTGTGTACCCGGTCATGTCTCCACTACTTGTCTTGTACGGGTGTCAGAGACGTGGTGGTGGTGTAGCCACTCCTCGTACTACTCCTAACCGCCACTATTTGTCGGGTACAGGTGTCAGGCCTGTCCCGTGATCCCTGTAGGCGTGTACATACCCCTTTAAAGGTAACTTGTTCATATTCTTTTTGTCTCTCGTGGGCCACCTTGAACCCTGACATTATCCACGCGTGGCCTTATATCTAAAGGTTGCTGGGCCTCGTGCGGTCGTGGTTGAGTGCAAGGCGGGGCGACGACGGGTCCGTGCCTGGGCACAGGCCTTGCTTGCGAGGCGCTGGGACACTAGGCCTTGCGTGGCCAAGGTTGAGCACGAGACGAGTCTTGCATGGCCGAGGGTGGCCTCGCGTGGCTAAGGGTGGCCTCGCGTGACCGAAATGCGACGCCGAGAAGGGCCTTGCGTGGCCGAGGGTGGCCTCGCATGGGCGAGGCACAACGCCGAGATGGGTCTTGCATGGGCGAGGGTGGCCTCGCATGGGCGAGGTGCGACACCGAGAAGGGCCTCGCGCGGGCGAGGTGCGACGCTAAGACGGGCCTCACGTGGCCAAGGGTGGCCTCGCGTGGGCGAGGTGCAACGCCGAGAAGGGCCTCGCATGGCCGAGGGTGGCCTCGCGTGGGCGAGGCGCGACGCCAAGACGGGTCGTGCATGGCCGAGGGTGGCCTCGCATGGGCGAGGTGTGACGCCGAGAAGGGCCTCGCGTTGCCGAGGGTGGCCTCACGTGGGCGTGCTGAGAGTGAATCGGGGCCTCACGCCTGGACATGGCCGAGCACCTAGGCACGTCTTGGATCTTTTGTGGGCGCGAAATATTGAGCATCCACACTTGCCCCCCAGTCTAGGAGAGGACCTTTAGGTGCTCTTGTAGACTATTCTCCTTGACTCTTATAAATAGGCCCTCATGTAAGGCTTATTATTTACACCTTACTTCATTGGCTTAGTGGTTTTGAGAATCCTTCCTCTTTCAAGAGGTAAGAGGTTCAATCCCCCACACCCTCATTTTTGCCATAGTTTTCTTTATTTTATTTTTCCATTTCATTTTTTTTTAAACATATGAGCTAATTTCGTGGGGTATCTATTTGGAGGCTAACACATTCTTTTGGTCTATTTTTGCAGATGCGTAAATTCGACCATTTGGTGCTTTTGGCCCTCGACCCCCTTTCGACCTCAACAACGCTCCATCTTATCTGCTTGAGGTATATTTCCTTTTTCCCTCACGTTCATTGCGTCCAAATTAGCATTACTCGGGATGGGGTACCTTGGCCTGAGCTTGTAGTGAGTTTGACCATATGCATGCCCCTCTTTTTTATACCCTGTAGTGGGCCATTTAGGACATTTGCATATAGAGATATTAAGCCTATTCCTTTGTGTTTTGTAGCCATCCCCTCATTTATATGTGAACCCCTTTTTTCTTTCGGGACGAGGTCTCATGGCCAGTGACGGCCCGTCCGACATACCTCCGGGGAATTTATTGACTTGTCCTCAGACTCAGAGTCCCCTGAGGAAAACCCTTTCTAGGACTATGACTCCTTAAGGCAGGCCCATATCCGCCATCTTGAGTACATGGCTGAACTTAGGCGTAAAATTTGGGTGGTGGAGAGCGAAATTGACTCGGTGTCGAGAGGAGACGGAGCACCTTTCCCCCCAGACCTTAGTGACCATGTAGCGAGCCTTAGGATGACCCTTTTAGAATTGCAGAGGGAGTTGGAGTTTATGGAGGGACACCTTCTGCCTGAGCCCTCCAGCCCATCCTCGCCTGATGACGGCCATGGGGCTGCCTCCGCTTCTCCTCAGCCCCTAGTCTCGGTTTTTCCTAGCTTAGCACTTCTGCAGTCGCTCCCTCGATGGAAGACTCTTGCTAGGAAGAAAAAATGGAGGGTCAAGTGTTCTGTCTCTTCCTCACCTTTTTCTTTTGATTTTGCAGATATGCCGAGGGCACGACGACAGGTATCTATCCCTGAACAGGACGACGCTCCTTTACTGGCGTCCGAGCTGGTGTCGCATGTGTCAGAGAATCAATTAAAAGAAATTGTGAAGCACTATTGTGTTCCCCCAAAATACGCCTTATACGCTCCTCTGGAGACATGCCGGGCTGACCGCCCTAGGGCTGGCCTCGTGGCTTTGAGCGAGCACATTTTGAAGGTGGGTGGCACCATCCCCTTGCACCCGTTTTTCGTAGCGGTCCTCAACTATTTCGACCTGGCCCCCCTTCAGCTGTCACCCAACAGTTGGTTGACCTTGAGCTGCCTTTTTGTGGTGTTCAAGGAACTGGCTAAACGTGCTCCTACGGCGCAAGAGGTTCACTTCCTATACAACCTCATGGCCTCTCCCAAGTCCAAGGGCTTCTACTATTTTCAAAAGGCCAACAACGAGCTCCCCTTGATAGAGGACTCAGTGTCCAATACGGGGTCTTGGAAACAAGAATTTTTCTTCGTAGAGGGCCCTCTCTCTGTTCGTGAGCACTTCTGCTCCACCCCCAGTAAGTACCCTGGTCCTCCTTTTCTTTTTGTTAGAACTTACTGTTTCATACTTATGTTTGCATTGGCAATGGCGTGGATCATGCAGAGCAATTTGCTGTTCCCGCGGTCGTTGGGTCGGAGGCGGACGCCGTGAAGGACCTCATTAATGCTGACCCCTCCATGAAGAAGGCGGCATTCTTATTCACCATGGAAAATCTTAACCTCCACCAGTTGTCCCCGGTTTCGGACCCCAAGTTCCTGTGGTCGGTTTCTGGGTCAAAGAAGACAATGGCTGCGCCGGCTGAGCCTTTCCCAGATGAAGGTGAGGCTGAGGAGGAGCCGGGGAAAGCCCCCCTTGAACGCGGGGGACCTCACCATCGATCCTTGTCCCCCGGGGGATGTCCCCTCTTATGACTCCTATGACCAGGACATGGCCTTCCCATCTCGAGACCAACATGTCTCACCGGGGTGTTATGTTTGCCCTGACCTTGAGGGCTACGACGCCTTCCCTCAAGCTCTTCTCGACCCTGGACCATCGGGGTCTTACTACGCCGACCTTCCAAAGCCTCCCTCTGATCTACCAGAGCCTCAGTTTTCCACTTTCACCGCGCCCCCTCCCGCTTCGGCAAGCGGGTCGTCTGTCCTCATCCAGCCAGGCGCCCCTGGTGCGGATGGGGAGCCCTGGGTGACTCGGATGGCAACGTCTTATGGGCAGCGATACACCCAACTTCCCTCGAGCTTCCCCGTATCTGACTGGAATGGCCTTGGGAATGTGGCTCAGTCGGACCTTGGGAAAACCTAAGGCAGGCCATGACTTGGGTGAGTTCCCGCACCTCGCGTTGGCCCTATTATGTATAGGTGTTTATGCATATATATTTTTTTTTTTGTCACTTATTGTTGTTGTTGTTAACTTTCTTGTGTAGGCCTATACTGTGGCTCTGCGGTTTGCCGACTCGGCTGGCAATCTTTCTGCGTCGTGCACTGAGAGGGACCGTCTTGCAGCATGGGCTCAGGAGCTTGAGAGAGAGCTTAATGAAACCAAGGCTAAGTTGTCAAGGGTTCGGACCAAATTTTCCAACTCGTTACTAAAGAGGAAGAAAGTGGTTGCCAAGGCCAAGGAGCTACAAGGCCAAGTTACCAGCTTGGAGAGCGAACTCCAGGGGGCCAAGACCATCACGGCTGCATCGCAGCAGAGAGTTACTCAGTTGGAGGCCGAAGTCGAGGCTATCAGGGCCGAACTCCAGGCTGTTATGGCCGATGTCGCCACGTTGCAGGAGAGAAATGCTTCCTTGGAGGCAGAGAAGACTGCCATTGAGCACAGGTCCATAGACCGTGCCCTTTACAACGTGTGGAGGCAGGATCCCAATTTTGATTTCTCTTCTTTTGGTGAGCACGTCGTCGCTCAAGAGGCCATGTGGAGTGCCCGCGGTAGGAGGCCTTGAAGTATTTATTTCATAACTTTTGTCAGCTAGCCCACCATGGGTGTACGTTCTTTTTTTTTTTTTTGTATTTTGAGCCTTTGTAATATGATTGTCATTACTACTTTTCTTTTGTAACTCTTGTACTGTCTTCAAAACTTTCTTTTTCAATGTATGTATATATGTGTTGTTATTTATCTCTTATTCTACTGCATTTGAGGTCCTTTTGAGCCTGTATGATGGAGTTTGGTTGGTGCCCCTCTTTTATTTACCAGGCTGGAGGTCCTTTGGAACCCATGTGAAAGGGTTCACTGGGACCTCTTTTGGTGCCTCTTGATTACTTTTATAAGGATATTTTGACCCCTTGGGTTCTAGCTATCCTTTTATATATTCTTGCGCGCACTTATTATTTTTTTGCGAGAAGCGTCCTTCTCATCATTATTCATAGTACTATTTTTGCAAGGGTCTCTTTTAGGACCCTTTTTGGCTAGACGACTTGGTGGCCGTTCTAGACTTATTATTGTCGTTACCATATTTTTTTTTGTAAGTCCCTATGGCCTCCTTGATATTCACAAGGGTAGCTAATCCTTGTGATCCCAGAGGATGCCTTGTAAGGACTTCGCTTAAGGCCCTGATATAGGGGGTCCCTCTAGGATCCCTCGTTAAAGGGTCCTTTTTAGGGTCATGGTTCCTTTTGGGTCCTCCTGATGGAGGGCCCTTTTTAGGATCCTTTTGGTGCATAGGGTCCTCCTGATAGGGGATCATTTTTAGGATACTCTTGGTAGAGGGTCCCTTTTAGGAGCCTCCTTTTTAAGAGGGCAAGGGGTCCTTTTTAGGATCCTCCGTTAGAGGGTCCTTTTTAGGAGCCCTTTTTAGGTTACCGTTGCTAGCTGCATGTTTTTGCCTCCTGTCCTGCCCCCCAAGTGTTTGGTGAAATTTATTTCGGCAGGCACTTTGGCTGATGCCCGCGTAGCAAAGAAAAGTAACACATGAAGTTGCAAACAATTTCATTCATAGAATTCTGGCTACAGTGATACATATAAGATTCTCATAGGAAATAAAAAAAAAAACTCACACCTACTTAGGAGGTTATCTAAGTAACCTCTTTGATTCTTCTCTACCATACTAAGATAACATGCAACACTTCTGAGAACCTATCCTTTTAGCACTGGGCGTGGGCGCCTTACTGGTAGTACTTCCTAAGGTGCTCTACGTTCCATGCTCGATGTATGATGGTGTCGTCCATGCGCGCCAGCTTATAAGTGTTTGGAGGTATGCACTGAGCAACTTGGTAGGGCCCCTCCCAGTTCACCCCAAGCACTCCTGCCCCTGGGTCTCGCATGTTGGGGAGCACCTTCCTTAGCACCAGGTCGCCAACTCTGAAAGTTCTCTCTTGCACCCTTGAGTTGTAGTACCTTGCTGCGCGCTGTTGGTATACCGCCACCCTCATTTGTGCTTTTTCCCTTCTCTCTTCTAGCATGTCCAAGCTCTCAGCCAGAGCTACGCGGTTGGCCTCGTCTCCATACGCCTATACCCTGAAGGAACTCAATTGCATCTCCACTGGGAGGACAGCCTCGTACCCATACGCTAAGGAGAATGTGGACTCTCCAGTGGTTGTGCGAGGGGTGGTTCTGTATGCCCATAGCACATTCGGTAGCTCGTCCACCCAGGCTCCTTTCATCTTTTCTAACTTGGTTTTCATGTTCTTTTTAAGAACCCTGTTAATGGCCTCCACTTGCCCATTGGCCTATGGGTGTACTACTGCTAAAAAACTTCTCTTTATCCCCATTTCCCTACAATATTCCTCAAAGCCCCCCCCCCCCCTCAAACTGGGTACCGTTGTGAGAAATGATTTTGTAGGGCACTCCGTATCTGCAGACAATGAATTTGTTGACGAATGAGGTGATGTGCTTGGCAGTTATCTTCACGAGTGGCTCCGCTTCAACCCACTTGGTGAAATAGTCCACAGCTACCACTGCGTACTTCGCCCCTCCCCTACCCGCAGAAAGGGCGCCGATCAAGTCTATCCCTCAGATAGCGAAGGGCCAGGGGCTGGTCAGGCTAATTAACCCATTTGGGGGCCTCCGAGTGTAGTTAGCGTGTTTCTAGCATTTGTCGCATTTCTTGGCAAAGTCGCTTGCATCTTTTTCCATTGAAGGCCAGTAGTACCCTTGTCTTATGGCCTTCCTAGCCGTTGACGGTCCACTCTCATGGTTACCACACTCTCCTTCATGTATCTCATGTAGTACCTTTAACGCCTCCTCCTTCTCTACACATCGCAGAAGTGGCATTGAGAACCCTCTCTTGTATAGAACCCCATCTATCAAGGTGTATCTAGCTGCCTTATACACCAACCTCCGGGCCTCTTTCTTGTCCACAGGCAAGGTTCCTTCCTCCAAGTATCTTTTAATCGGCTCTGCCCACGACTCCTTTGGGATACTAATCATATGTACGTCCGTGCTTACGATGCTGGGTTTGGGTAAGTACTCCACGGGTATCGACTCTAGGATATCCCCATCCTTGGTGGAAGCCAGCTTCGCGAGTGCATCAGCATGGGAATTCCTTTCTCTGGGGATCTGCTCTATGCTATAAGCTGCTAACCGTCCCAGATAGCCTTTCACCCTCTCCAAGTAGGCTGCCATCTTGGGTCCTCTCGCTTGATATTCCCCCTTCACTTGGTACACCACCAACTGAGAGTCGCTAAAAATACGAAGGCACGTCACTTTTAGCTCCTTGGCTAAATGCAGGCCAGCCAGGAGCGCCTCATACTCCGCCTCGTTATTAGAGGCCTCGAACCCGAACCAAATAGCATAATACATCTTGTGTCCCTCGGGTCCTGTCATCATGATACCGGCTCCAGATCCTCCTTCATTGGATGCCCCGTCCATATGTAGACTCCATTCCTCAAGATCGCCTCGTTCTTCCTCTATGTAAGTCTTCTCCCCTTCTTCACTTCTTCCTCCATTCGGCTGACGGGTGAACTCCACTATAAAGTCTACCAGCACCTGTCCATTGATGGAAGCTCTTGGGGTATACACGATATCGAATTAACTCAACTCGATCGACCATTTCATCAGCCTCCCTGAGGTCTCAGGTTTATGCAGGACCTGCCTTAAAGGACTATCCGTGAGAACTTCAATTGCGTGCGCATGGAAGTAGGGCCTCAACTTCCTCGAGGCCACAACCAATGCATAGGCCAACTTATCAATCTCTAGGTACCGGTTCTCCGCGTCCACCAAATGCTTGCTGATATAGCACATGGGCTGTTGCTGTTTCTTCTCCCCTTTAACCAAGGCTGCGCTTATGGCATGTTCCGACACTGCCGAGTAGAGGTATAGCTTCTCGCCTTTCTCAGGTTTTTCCAACAGGGGTGGCTTCCCCAAGTGCTCCTTCATCTTGATAAATGCCTCTTCACATTCCTCATCCCAAGCGAACTTTTGCTTCCTTTGAGGATGTTAAAGAAGGGGAGGCACTTATCGGTTGACCTCGAAATAAATCTATTAAGGGCCGCCACCCTTCCCGTTAAGCATTGCACTTCCTTCTTGTTCTTAGGCGGGCTCATCTCTATCAGGGCCTTTATCTTGTCGGGATTGGCCTCGATGCCTCTAGAATTGACCATGAAGCCCAAGAATTTTCCTGAGGATACACTGATGGTGCACTTGACGGGATTCAACTTCATTCGGTACTTCCTAAGTGTGTCAAAAATCTCACCAAGGTCCTTGTTGAGCTCTGTTGCATTCTTGGTCTTTACTAACATATCATCAACATACACCTCCATGTTCCTTCCTATCTGGTTAGCGAACATCTTATTGACCAACCTTTGATAGGTGGCACCCGCGTTCTTCAACCCGAAGGGCATCACCTTGTAACAGTAGAGCCCTTTATCCGTGATGAATGATGTATGCTCTTCATCTACTGGGTTCATTGGAATCTGGTTGTACCCCGAGTAGGCGTCCATGAAACTCATTAATTCATGTCCTGTCGTTGCATCTACTAACTGATCTATCCTTGGGAGTGGGAAGCTGTCCTTAGGACATGCTTTATTCAGGTTTGAGAAATCGACACAGGTCCTCCATTTTCCATTTGGTTTTGGGACTAGTATTGGATTCGACACCCACACAGGGTAGAAAGACTCATGGATAAACCCATTGGCCTTCAGCTTGTCGACCTCTTCCTTTAGGGTCGCGTACCTTTCTGGGTCTAGCGCCCGCCTCTTCTGCCTAACGGGCCTCGCTTCATGGGAGATATTCAAATGGTGGAACATAACACTGGGGTCTATACCCACCATATCTTCATGACTCCATGCGAATACATCCATATTATCCTTCAAAAACCTTATCAACTCCTTCTTCACGTCACTCTGCAGGCTTCTTCCTACCTTCAGTTTTCTCAACGGTTCTTCCACTACTATAACCTCCTCTACTTCCTCCACTGGTTCTGCTCTTGACTCCTCCACGACCCGAGGGTCCAGCTCCTGCGGACCCCCCGCGGGCACACGTAGCGCCTCATGTATCACCATGGCCATTGGTTCCCGCGGTTTCGCAGGCGCACGGAGTGAGGTGTTGTAGCACTCCCTTGCTTCTTTCTGTTCTCCCTTCATACTAGCGACCCCTCCTGGAGTTGGGAACTTGACAACCAGGTGATATATAGAAGTTATGTCTTTCAATTCTCTTAGGGATGGTCTCCCTAATTCCGCATTGAAAGCTGACGCACAATCTACTACGACAAAGTTAGCCATGACTGTAGTCTACCGGGGTTGCTCCCCCATGGTGAGTGCCAATTCGATCATCCCTAGGGGTTGCACTGAGTCCCCCGTGAATCCGTATAGGGAAGATTGGCAGGGCTTTAGATGACGAATGCCCAGTCCCATCTTTTCCAAGGCGGGGCAATACAGGATGTCCACCGAGCTCCCATTATCCACTAGGACCCGATGCACACGCATATTTTCCAACTGAACTGTCAACACCAGCGGGTCGTTGTGGGGAAAATGTACCCCCCGCGCATCCTCCTCAGTGAATGTGATTGAGTCATTTTCCCCCTTGAAGCTTTTTGGGGGTCGTTGTTCCAAACTCATGACGCAGGGTGGTGGACTTCGTCGGGCCTCTCTTGCATATCTATCTCGCCCCTTCCGAGAGTCCCCCCCAAATCCTGGACTTCCGAAAATGGTTCGGACCTCTCCCTGTATTTCTGGGGCTCGCCCCTACGTCTGGGGTGTCGCAGGCTCATCCTCGGGCTCCGGCCTTTCCCTCCTGACGTAACGGCCTAGATGCCCCCTGCGGATGAGCTCCTCAATTTCCTCCTTCAAGTGGATACACTCCACTGTGGTGTGCCCGATATCCTTGTGGTACTGGCAGTATCTACTGGGATCCCTTTTGGACCGATCCTTTCTCATTGGTGGGGGCTTCTTGAAGGGAACTCAGTCCTCATTGGTGTGGTAAATATGCTCCTTGGTATCTGTAAGGTTCGTATAGTAAGTGTAAGCCGCTTGCCTATGATCACTCCCCCATTTGGTCTTTCTCTGCTGATCATCTCTCGACCCATCATACGCCATTTTCTTCTTTGCTACATTTGACCCGTAGTTAGCTGGGGGCTTCACGCTGGACCCCTCATTTCCTGCCTTTAGGTTTGCATAGCCATCCTCCACACGAATGTATTTATGCGCCCTCTCGTAGAAGTCATCCAAGTCGGTGACTTCCCTTTTCAGCATGTTGTCCCACAACTTGCTTCCTGGGGGCACCCCGGCTGTAATGGCCATTTTTAACTCGCGGCGGGTTAGGCTCCCCACTTTCGCGGCCTCCATATTGAACCTGTGAATGTAGCTCTTCAGGCTCTCATTTTCCCCTTGCTTCACGTTGCCCAGGCTGGTGCCTGGCATCGTGTAGTCCCGCATGGCGTGGTGCTGCTGGAGGAATTCATCAGAAAACTGCTGCCAAGACCTGATGGACCCCAGCCTTAATCTTTTGAACCATTTGTAGGCAGGTCCTTTCAATGTGACGGTGAAGCAGTGGCATCTGGCTCCACTACCAATTCCTCTTAGTTTCATCAGGTCATTAAATGCGTCAAGGTGGTACTTCGGATCCGTGCTTCCTTCGTAGGGGGCCATATTGGGTTCCTTAAAGTTGGCAGGGAGCCGGATGGCCTGAATCTCCCTCATGAAGGGTGACTCATGATCGAACTCCTCCTCAAAAGCCTGACCGCCAGAGGCAGTGACGATCTTGCTTCGCAGGCTCCTCATTTATGTGTCCAGGTCCTGCCTCCTTTTACTTAGAGAGTCCCTCAAAGAGGACGGGTTAAGATCCGCCTTTCCCTTGCCCTCTCGAGGGGCCATAGGGGGCGTGGTCCCTTTACCCGCCCTATTTTTATTGAGCTCCTCTCGTAAATCCAAGGGTGCTCTTTTAGAGGTGACTTCGTCCTCGTTGCGAGGGGCAGTGTTGGTCCTTGGCTCTGGTTTCTGGGCCTGCTTTGGCGGTTTAGGATGTTCGCGTTGTTTTGCTCGGGGGGTGTTGCTGGTGGAGTGTCGGGTCCTCCCATCATCAACTGGTACAGTGGTCTCCACTCCCTCCTGACCTTTCTCTTTTCTCTTGGGCAAAGTCACACTCGAATTACCCTACAATAGGCCATTCAACACCTCTTGCATGTTCTCCAGGGTGGAGCTCACGTATCTCTTCTTCATAGACTCGAGATTTCAAACTCGAGCTCACGGAATGGACCCGGGGATGCTTATCATGTCTACGCATCAAGGGGCCCGGGTCTTGCCGGCCGGAGTTCGGTACTTGTGGCGGTTTAGGGAGCGGGAATTCATTGGCATTCCCCGATGGTGCCCTTGGAGGACTCCCTCCAGGCGGGGCGACCGGTGATGAGGCCTCTCAGTCACCCTCGGGAACCTCCAGGTCCCTTGGAGGCTCCACATCACTGGCTGGAGGGGGATCCTTCATCGAGGCCTTCAGCTGGACTCCATTAAGGTGGACCTCCACCTCTCGTGGCTCCCTGAGTCGCTTCGAACGTCTTGGCATTTCTTCTCACTGGAAGTAATGGTAGAACAGTAGCTTGGAACTTAAGTTCCCACTGACGGCGCCAAACTGTTGACGGTGAGAACTCGTCAACTAAGTTAAGTTGGAAAAAATTGCAAAGTAAAGATTGTCAATAGAAAAGCCTTAGAAATTTAAGTATTGACTTAAGAACAATTGCAGAACAACAATGGAGAAATCAATTTTCATTCACAATGATGCCCTTGCTACAGTAAATTTTCCAACCCCCTTTTAGGTGGAGTTAGAGTTCATTTTATAGTAGGCTCTAATGGCCTTGGGTACATGGTGGTCTAGGGGACCAGATGGTACACGAGTACACTAACATGAGAGTGGTTCCAGGGGTAGTGGTGCCGGCTCTGGTACATGGTCAGAGTTCGTGGGAGCACCTCAGCTTGTGTACCCGGTCACGACTCCACTACTTGTCTTGTACGGGTGTCAGAGACGTGGTGGTGGGGTAGCCACTCCTCGTACTACTCCTAACCGCTACTATTTTCGGGTACAGGTGTCAGGCCTGTCCCATGATCCCTGTAGGCGTGAACGTACCCCTTTTGAGGTACCTTGTTCATATTCCTTTTGTCTCTTGTGGGGCACCTTGAACCCTGACATTACCCACGCGTGGCCTTACATCTAAAGGTTGCTAGGCCTTGCGTGGTCGTGGCTGAGTGCAAGGCGGGGTGACGACAGGTCCGCGCCTGGGCTCGGGCCTTGCTTGCGAGGCACTAGGATGCTGGGCCTCGCGTGGCCGAGGCTGAGCACGAGACGGGTCTTGCATGGCCGAGGGTGACCTCGCGTGGCCGAAATGCGACGTTGAGAAGGGCCTTGCGTGGCCGAGGGTGGCCTTGCGTGGCCGAGGCGCGACGCCGAGACGGGTCTTGCATGGTCGAGGGTGGCCTCGCGTGGCCGAGGTGCAACGCCGAGAAGGGCCTCGCACGGGCGAGGCGCGACACTGAGACGGGCCTCGCATGGCCGAGGGTGGCCTCGCGTGGGTGAGGTGCGATGCCGAGAAGGGCCTCGTGTGGCCGAGGGTGGCCTCGCGTGGGCAAGGCGCAACGCCGAGACAGGTCGTGCATGGCCTCGGGTGGCCTCGGGTGGGCGAGGTACGACGCTGAGAATGGCCTCGCGTGGCCGAGGGTGGCCTCGCGTGGGTGTGCTGAGAGTGAAGCGGGGCCTCACGCCTGGACATGACTGAGCGAGGCAGGGCCTCGCGCCTAGGCGCGTCTTGGATCTTTTGTGGGCGCGAAATATTGAGCATCCACACAACCGAAGATTAACTTTTAATAACTCCGTGCTTTTCATAGAAATCGATGAAAAGATCACTGTCAAACTGGGTTCCATTATCTGACATGGTCTTCTTAGGAAGCCAAAATCGGCACAATTTTTTTGACCAGAAAGTCGAGGACTCTCTTTGAAGTGATGGTTGTTAAAGGCTCGACCTCTACCCATTTCTTAAAATAATTGATGGCAACCACCGCATAATGAACTCCTCATTTTCCCATAGGTAAAGATCCTATTAAATCATTTCCTCATACTACAAAGGGCCATGGGGATGAGATCATTGTCAGCTTGACTGGAGCAGCTCATGCAACTGTGGCAAAACGCTGGCATTAGTTGCATTTTTGAACATAGGAGATGGAATCCTTTGTTAAAGTGAGCCAAAAATACCCTTGCCTTAAAATTTTCAAAACAAGGTTTTGCCCCCCAGCATGATCTCCACAAAAGCCTTCATGCACCTCTTGTAGAATGGTTTTAGCCTCCTCAGGCAGAACACATCGTAGAAGCAACAGTGAATGACCATGCTGATATAACGTTCCATCTACTATCACATACCTCAGAGAATGATATGGTATCTTTCTCGCATCCTTTCTTTCCTCAGGTAGCCTTCCTGTTGTAAGATACTCCACTATGGGGGTCATCCAGGTCGGCCTTGTGTCAATCATCTTGATCTCTTTAATTTTATTTTTTCCACGCTTGGACTCTCCAGGAATTCCACTGGTACTACATTCAAAGTCTCAGCTTCCTTGGTGGTGGCAAGTCTTGCCAAAGCGTCAGCATTAGTGTTTTGCTCGTGGGGGATCTATTCGACAGTACCATACTCAAATTCTGACAACTCTTTCTTCACCTTAGCTAGGTAAGCTGCCATCTTGGTACCACGCGCTTGATATTCCCCCATCACTTGATTAACCACGAGCTGTGAATCACTATAACACTAGACGACCCTTGCTTTCAATTCTCTTGCCACTCTAAGCCTAGCTAACAAAGCCTCATACTCGGCTCCATTATTTGAGGCTTCGAATCCAAACCTCAGCGCTGTATGAAATCGATGCCCCTCTGGAGAAATGAATATGATTCTAGCTCCGGATCCATTTTCGTTAGATGAGCCATCCATGAATATTCTCCATAACTCTTGTATCGGCTCCTTCAACAACTCATCCTGAAATCTGGTACATTCAGCCACAAAGTCAACAAGGGCCTGGCTCTTGATCAAGGTCCTTGGTATGTACAGTACATCAAACTGGCTGAGCTCTACTACCCATTTTAAAAGACGTCCCGACGCTTCAGGTTTTTGTAATACCTACTGTTGACTGTGTTTTTAGCCAACGACGTGAGAACGTCAATAACGACAAACCTTCAAGAGAATTTAAACGACACGGACAGTTTAATCAAGAAAAGTAAATAACACACAAGATTTTATAGTGGTTCAGCCCCGTTCAGTCGGTAATAGCCTAATCCACTTAGAGATTTTATTACTTTATCTACACTCAAGATCAAATGAACCAGTGTCAACTGAGTTTCTTCAGTGTAAATTTTCAGGAATACAAAAAGGGTTCTCTCTCAAGGAAAACGCACTTTCTCTCTCTAGAACTCAGACCAAATCTCAAATTGCCAAAAGTCCGTTTATGATCCCATCAACCCTCTATTTATAGGCTTGGGATCCTAAACTGATATCCCCCTAGGATCGGGATATTTTATTACTCATATTATATTTAAATTACACAAAATACTCAAAATACAACAGATTCCTCAATTCGAGTGAGGAATGAGAGATTCCCGCGATGCCCAGACCGATTCTTGCTGAAGCCATTTATGGGAATTTGACGTAGTCTGGTCCATTTGTTTGATGAATATCTTCTTCTGGTCGAACACATGCATGCTGGACACCTGCATACAGACCATACCCCTTAGACTCTCTTTGGACCAAAATCCGACCAGTCACCTGTTGGGCTCACCTCGGACCACATCCTTGGGGTCTCCTCGGACCAAGGTCCGAGCACACCTCTAGTCTCTCCTCGGACCAAGGTCCGAACACCTCTCTTGGCTCTCCTCAGACTAAGGTCTGAGCCACACTTCATGGGGCTTCTCCTCGGACCACGGTCCGAGCCACCCTCCTTGGCTCTCCTCGGTTCAAGGTCCGAACACATGCATGGGGTTTCTCCTCGGACATGGTCCGACCGGACCTCTTGGAGTGCCTTCCTCGGACCAAGGTCCGAGCACATCATTTGTGCCCCTCCTCGGACCAAGGTCCGACCGGACCTCTTGTGGCCTCTCCCGGACTAGGGTCTGACCCCATCTCTTAGGGCATTCCTCAGACTAGGGTTCGAGCCCATCACTTGGACTCCTCAGACTAAGGTCCGACCGGACCTCTTGGAATGCTATCCTTGGACCAAGGTCCGACCGGGCACACCTTAGCCCAAGTATTCTACTTGGGTGCACTTGGCTTGGTTATGACATCTCTAAGCAATCCAAACTCTTCACTGATGTACTGGGCTACTGCTAAGCTAGATCACCCAACTATTCCATGCCACTTGTCAATTCTATTGCCACATCATCATTTTCAAATTTTGGGATAACATTTGCCCCCCAAGTTTATTATATGATACTCTCACATAATAAACTTTTTTTCTCCATAGTTGACGGCATTATGCAAAAAATAACTGTTCATCTTCCCGCCATGCAGCACAACTTATAGGCCACGATCATTACAAAAAATTGTCCATGATCGGGGGAGAAAAAATAGCCCCAGAATGCCAAGGGTCCAAAAATAAATAATAACTCCCACTTTTTTCCCTTTAAATAACCCCACATTTACACATTTTTCTTCACACAAGCAAATCACATTTTAAAAAAAAAACCCTCCTTTTTCTTTCTTCTCTCTTGGCCGAACCCCTAAGCTTCTCTTCTCTTTGGCCGAATCTTCAAGGACTTCAAGGGAGGCTCTCCATTTCTTCAAGAAATTTCCAAGCAAGTCAAAGGTTCTTCAACCTTGAGTAAGTCTTCTTCTCCATGCTTGTTATTTTTTTTAAAAGAAATTTCATGAAAATCCCATGCCATGGCCGAAACCCCCTTGATAGCTTTTTTTCTTGAGTTTGTTCATGAATCTCATAAGAATGCTTGTATAATGTGTTGGTTTGTTGGGTTTTGAGGATGTTTGTGCTATGGGTAACCCAACATTACCTTTAATTTCATAGGAATTTCAAGAAAAATAGGTTAATTTGATATAAATCATGATTGTGGGTTTTGGGGTTTTTGATAGTATAGTGGGTTTTCAAGAACATGAAAAAACTTTTCCACTTCCATGCTTTGATCTTGTATTTGTATGTTTGGATGAAGAAATGTGTTTATGTTTGGGAACCTAGGGCCTTGCTTTTGAGTTTTATATTCGGCTCAAAGAAAATAGGGGAATTTTTGGTGAGATTTTGGGTATGAAAAATGGGTAAGTTAGGGGTATGTCCGATTGGCCACTGTGTTGTTCTTTTTTTTTAAAAAAAACATGTGGTTCGATCGGACCACATACATGCTTCTCAAACCACACTGCATTCGACCGGACTTCCCTTGGGCTCCTCGGAAGTCCACGGCTCGGACACATGTTAGGCTCGGACGCCTAACACTCCTCGGACAGGAGTCACGCCACAGCTGCTCGGACGGGCAGACCCAGGTGTGTGGCTGCTCGGACGCTCCTCTGCTCGGACACCAACCTTGACGCTCGGACGCCTCTCCACTCGAACACCAACCTTGATGCTCGGACGCCTCTCCGCTCGAACGCACACGCTCTAGGCACTAGGCGCACCACTCCACGTTAGGCATCCCTTGGCCTCTTCTTGGTCACATGGCATCCGATCGGATGCCTAATGAGCCTTTGCATACTCTGGCCAAATGTCTCCTAGGACACGCCCTTAGCCCAAGTTCACACTTGTATACATGCGGATGGGCACACCTCTCCTCGGGCCTTTGGTGTCCGACCGGACCTCTCCTTGCCCTGTATGTGTCTCGTAGGATGCACAAGCCTTCATTGGCATTAGGCAATTTTAACCACTTAGGGAATTTCAAATATCTTTAGGTACCTTTAAGTACTAAAAATCTTTTTTCCATGCATGCTATATTTTTACAACTTAGATAAATTTTTCTAAGTATAAAAAGAAATTTTGTTCTTGTTGAATTTTCTCTGTATGGTTACTCACCTCCCCATTTTTTATTTATTTTTGTAGATGAATCGCTCTGATTATAGGGGAGGTGACAACCATACGGACTCTGATACATCCATCCCGCAGTCAATCGAGACTCCTCAGAACAGCGATTCCTCATCACACTCTTCCACCAGTTGCACTCCCGAGGATCGCCTTCGTCGCTTCAAGCAGATCCTTCCCCGCTCAGCCTTGTACCTTCTCCACGAGGAACAGTTTCTTCAACAAGCTTCACAGTCGAAGATGAGGGTGAAGAAATCTAACAAACTTCCCCAGGACCAAGATCCACAAGTTGCCCGCAGAGCGGTGCAGAAGGTGGTGGAGCGCAGTCACGCCCGCACTGCAACTCCTTCAGGAGAACCCTCTCTGAAGTTTGCGACCGTGATTCAGAACTTGGCCGTTCAAAAGCCACGGAAGGGGGGAGAAGAAGAACCTTCCTGGTTCATTGCCCAAGCCTCAAAGCTTAATCCCGGGTCATTCCACAAACACATCCAGGCTTTGGTTTTGAGTGGGGCGAACGTAATATGCCCGGGCTCTCATCAAAGAACCAATAGCCCTGGTGGAGCATACATTGCTTGGTCCAGGCATCATGTCCATGCAGGAGCGACACTCCCATTACATCCCTACTTCTGATCTATAGCAGATTATTTCAATGTCTCCCCATTCCAGATCGCACCGAATGGTATCCAGGCATTGTTTGCACTATATATTCTCTACTTCCTGCATGGTTGGGATGAGCCTACCCCTCACGAGGTGCACTACTTATTTGACTTCAGGACCAATCCCATCCACAACAACACGGGCTTCTTCCACCTCTACCACAGGCAAAGGGGGACTACATACCTTAGTGGTATCTCCCACAAGTCGAACCCCGAGAAGTATCATAAAGAATATTTCCTTACATCGGACATCAAGGCCAAAAACTTGGCCTTTACACATGCGGGTCCATTCCAGCGACCCTTACCTACTGAAGAGATGTTCAAACGAGCAGAGACATTGGCTAGCATGAGTCCTAGGGAGAAAGATGTGAAAAAATTGGTCACTGTAGACTACCTACAGATGGTGGGCCTGATACCGTGTGACCAAGATATGGCAATGGAAAGTACCACCGGGGAGAACAACACAACTGATCAGTCCAATGCGGGTACGGAGATAGTGACTGACCAGTTTTCTCCTGGACCCTCTCCGCTTTCTCATAGGCCTGGTGACCTTGTTATTAGGGAGCCTCAGCCTCAGCCTCAGCCTCAGCCTCAGTGCAGATCTGCTATTCCCGCTCAGTCTGGGAAAGGAAAGGCCATCCAGATTGAGAGAGAACTCAGCTCATCTTCGGATGACGAGGACGAGTTCATTGACCAGATTCTCAACTCAGGTCTAGTAACCATAGGAATATGTTTAATAACTTAGTGATTCGAGACTAACAAAATTGTAGTAGTAATATACTCATCTACATTTTATTATGTTTATATCTCTAACAACTTTGTGTTTTCCTCTTTTGCAGATCCAGATATGTTCAGGCAGTGCATTGCTTCTTCTGCTCCAAAGAGGAAAGCTGGCGAAGTGGCTCCACGCCCCCGAGGAAGATTCCGAAGGCAGTGCCGCCCAGCCGAGGGAGACAACCCGAGGGGTCGACTACACTCCCACCATTAACTCCTTCATCACTTCCTCCATCAGCGAGCCTAACTCCACCAGGCCCGTCTGGCCCGAGCGAGGCACTCCGAGCTGCTGATACCAAGCTCAGGGGGGCAGCTGATCAGACCCTCCGTGACTCATCAATGATTTAAGGCTTTGAATCTCTTCCTAGACTCAGTGTTAATGCTGTCTTAGATAGAGGGATTGCTCAGCTGACAAATGTAAGTACTTTACCACAAGATAGATTGTTACTTACGTTAATGCTTTGTAGTAACTTTTTGTTTTTCATGCAGACGCTTATGACCTTCTGTCACGCCTAGCAGCGGTCAGTTGATTACAAGGAGTTGATCAAGGTACTAAATGATCAACTGGTGGAGGCCCAAGCTAAAGTAGAGACTCTAACTGCCTCGGAAAAAGACTCCAAATCCAAGTTGGAGCAGGCAAAGAAGACCGTGGCTGAACGGGATGAGTCTCTTAGGAGACTATCTGATGAGAATCAACAGCAAGTTCAAACCAACCAGTCCTTGACCGCTCAACTGGAGAAGCTGACCCTTGAGAATAAGGAGTTAGCTCGTGAGAATGAGGGACTAATCAGCGAGAATGAAGAGTTGAAGCAAGAGAAGGAGGCTGATTTAACCCGCTACGAGGAGGCTAGCTTCGACTGCTTTTATCAGGTATGGAAACTGAATAAACCTCTCAAGCTCGATTTTTTCACCGAGGAGGTTCAGGCAGAGGAGCTTGCTAGATGCCAAGCAAGGGCTGCTGAGGAAGCTGCCAATCTTCCTGGCCCTACAACCGCCTCCTCTACATTATCATTCAGAGCGAGAGGAGCAGCTGAAGCCGAGGAGGGGGTTGATCAACCCACCAGAGAAGCATGCCAGTGACTCCTCATCCTGCTAGAGCACACCTGCATGACTAGTTGTAGTCTTACTAGTTTTTATCATAGTTTGCTTTATTTTGTATACTTTTTCTCGTGTGATTGAGCATTTTGACACTTGCACTTTACTTTTCTTTTTTTTGACTAGCTCTAAACTTTTAAGTCTTTATTGTGAATAGTAAAGTTCCTATATGCCTTAAATTTCACATGAGTATTTAGTTTTCTAACTTAGAAATTCTAAACATTTCATAAGTCCATACTAAATATACTTCCTCATGCTCTTATTGCTCTAACTTTTTATGAGCATAACTTATATTATTACACGAATATCTATTTCTAACTTAATTTTTTTTTTAAATTCTAAGTTACTTAAGCTTTGTCAAACAAGTTAGCTTAATGGCCTTTTTAGACTTCCAAATTTACAAGTCAGCCCAAAAACAGATATCTTTGCTCGTGCTCTTATTGCCTGTGTTGAAGTACACCCCAGTATACTCTATGTGCCCCCCAAGTGATTGAGGGTTGAAAAATCCTTGATCACTTGCTACTTGACCAAATTTGTCCGAGCAGTTACTACTCGTGAAACACATAAAATATACCAACATATTTCAGTAGTTGACCACTACAAAAACATGCAATTATTTAAACGTTGGTCATTCATCTCATGATACCGACCAGTTGAACACTGTCCGGTATCTATTTACACTTAGTTTTAGAAGACCTGTTTTGTTTAAATCATAATGACAGTTGAACACTGCCAAGCAAGAATAATCAACACATATGCAAAATTTGTTGCAAGATTCGACCACACTGCGCGTGATCTCTTTTATTACTCGTAATAATAAATGACAATACGTGTCTAATAACGAGTTCCAAACAAAATAACATTGTTCAAAATAATGTGACTGGGTAGCAAATAACCAGTTCACAAACAAAAAACTTAAATAACAAGTTAAGCACTTGATACAAAGCTACTACTCTGGAAGCAGTAATTATTGATAATATTTCCTCAAGTGCTTGCCATTCCAGTAGTTCCTGATCAGCTCTCCATTTAACCAAGCAAGCTTGTAGGTGCTAGGTGGCAAGACTTGCTCAATTTGATACGGTCCTTCCCAGTTTGGTCCTAGCACACCAGCTGCTGGGTCTCTGACAAACACCTTTCTGAGGACCAAATCTCCGACCTGGAACTTTCGGTCTCGGACTTTGGAATTGAAGTAGCACGCCACTTTTTGCTGGTGAGCAGCAACTCTCAGGTTTGCCTCCTCTCTTCTCTCCTCGAGGAAGTCTAAGGATTCCGCTAGCAACTGATGATTCTCCTCTTGGTTGTACATGGTCCTTCTATGAGATGGAGGGTCTATCTCCACAGGTATCATGGCCTCATACCCATATGCCAAAGAAAATGGAGTACGGCCAGTTGTTGTCCGAGCAGTAGTCCTGTACGACCAAAGGACTTCTGGTAATTCTTCTGCCCAAGCACCCTTAGCTCGCTCCAGGCGCTTTTTCAGAGTGTCTTTCAATGTCTTGTTTACTGCTTCAACCTGCCCATTGGCTTGTGGATGGGCTACCGAGGAGAAAATTTTTGTGATGCCATGCCGAGTGCAAAAATCGGTAAATATGTCACTATCAAACTGGGTGCCATTGTCAGACACTATCTTCTTAGGCAGACCATAGCGACATATTATGTTCTTAACCACAAAGTCCAATACTTTCTTTGATGTGATCGTGGCTAATGGTTCGGCTTCAGTCCACTTAGTGAAATAATCTACTGCAACCACTGCAAACTGTACTCCTCCTTTTCCTTTGGGCAACTTCCCGATCAGATCAATACCCCCACACTGCAAAAGGCCATGGACTTTGCATTTGCTTCAAGACATTTGGGGGCGCTCTGGGCACTTTAGAAAATATTTGGCATTTGTCACACCTCTTCACGTATTCCATAGAGTCCTCGTTCACGGTAGGCCAGAAAAATCCTTGCCTCAAGATCTTTTTAGATAGACTCTGCCCCCGAGCATGATCTCCACAAAACCCTTCATGCACCTCAGCTAATAAATTCTTTGACTGGTCGGGTGTTATGCACTTGAGTAGAGGTAAGGAATACCCTCTCCTATACAACACCCCATCCATCATGGTGTACCTAGCAGCTTGCCTCATAACCTTCCTTGCTTTATTACGGTCATCTGGGAGGGTCCCTTGCTCAAGGTAAGCAATGATGGGAGTCATCCAGGTGTCGGCTATCGTGATCGACATGGACTCTTGTTTATCAATGCTCGGCTCCGCCAAGTACTCTACCAGTACTATATTCAGAGTTTCGGCATCTTTTGCACTAGCAAGCTTTGCTAGAGCATCTGCATTAGAGTTCTGCTCCCGTGGTACTAGCTTAATGGTATACTCCTCGAACTGTGCTAGCAGATCTTTGGTCTTGTTTAAGTATGCCACCATGCGTAGGCCCCTTGCCTGGTATTCCCCCAATACTTGGTAGACCACCAATTAGGAATCGCTATTTACTTCCACTGACCGGGCACATACATCTCTAGCCAGTCGCAAGCCTGCTAGGAGGGCCTCATATTCCGCCTCATTGTTAGAAGTATTAAATCCGAATCTCAGTGCACAATGAATTCGGTGCTTCTCTGGTGTGACTAATATAATCCCAGCTCCTGAATGATGCTCATTCGACGACCCATCAACAAAAAGTTGCCAAGTAGGAATTTCTTCTTTCTGCCCAGTTACACTCTCTTGTTGGTCGGGAACATCAGTGATTCCGGTACACTCAGCGATGAAATTTTCCAAAGCTTGACCTTTAATAGTAGTCCTCGGCTGGTACTTGATTTCAAATTAGCCTAGCTCAACCGCCCATTTAAGTAGCCGACCAGACGACTCCGGCTTCTGTACGACTTGGCGTAGAGGCTGGTCAGTAAGGACCTTAATGGGATGTGCTTGGAAGTATGGCCGCAATTTTCATGATGCGAGTACCAAGCAGTAAGCCAACTTCTCGATCACGGGATACCAGGACTCCGCTCCTATCAATCTCTTGCTAACATAATACACCGGGTGCTGCACTCTATCCTCCTCGCGCACTAAGGCAGCACTAACAGCATGCTCCGCGACTGCTAGGTACAGAAATAGGTCTTCTCCATCAACTGGCTCGGAAAGAACAGGAGGTTGGGCCAAATGCTCCTTTGTGGCCTGGAAAGCTTGTTCACATTCTGCGGTCCACTCAAACTTCTTGCCTCCTCTAAGCAGGTTAAAAAATGGGACGCACTTGTCCGTTGATTTCGAAACGAACCTGCTTAGAGCTGCAATCCGCCCAGTCAAGCTTTGCACATCCTTTATTTTAACTGGTGACTTCATTTCAACGAGGGCCTTGATCTTCTCTGGGTTTGCCTCTATTCGTCGGGAGTTCACAATAAACCCAAGAAATTTTCCAGAACCCACTCCAAATGAGCACTTGAGGGGGTTTAACTTCATGTTGTACTTTCTCAGTATTGCGAAGCACTCCTCTGAGTCTCGCACGTGCCCTTCCGCTTCCTTTGACTTCACCAGCATATCATCTACGTACACCTCCATGCTTTTGCCGATTAAGTCACGAAACATACCATTCACCAAGCGCTGATAGGTAGCTCCTGCATTCTTCAATCCGAAGGGCATGACTCTATAGCATTATAGCCCTATATCTATTCGGAAGCTGGTATGCTCTTCATCAGAAGGATGCATGCTGATCTGGTTGTACCCCCAATATGCATCCATGAAGGACAATGTTTCATGACCGGAGGTTGCATCTACCAACTGGTCTATTCTCGGTAAAGGAAAGCAATCCTTCAGGCATGCTTTGTTTAGATCAGTAAAATCTACACAAGTCCTCCACTTCCCATTGGGTTTGGGCACCAACACCGGGTTTGAAACCCACGCAGAGTAGTATGCCTCTCTGATAAACCCATTCTCCTTTAATCGCTCTACCTCCTCCTTAAGAGCTTTTGCTCGATCCTTGTTAAGCAATCTCCTCTTCTGCTGCATTGCTGGATAGCTTTCATCCACGTTGAGCACGTGGATGATCACAGTTGGTGAGATACCCACCATATCCTTGTGAGACCAAGCGATGACATCTTGATTTCTTCGCAATAATTCTATCAGTTGTGCTCTCACCTCTGCTTTCAACTTTTTCCCAATTTTGACCCCTCTCGTCGGGTCATTTTCATCTATAAGGACCTCCTCTAACTCCTCGGATGGTCCTACATCACTTTCATAATCCCCAAAGCGAGGATCAAAGTCCCTTCCCTCGCTTTGGGCAACGCCCTATTTAGTGACTTCATCACCGGATGGGGTCTTCTGCTCTTCTAAACCAAGAGTGCTCTCCTAGCCAAACTCCTCTAACATCTCTTCATCGGTTACAACTGCAAGACTCTGGTCTACATCCATCTCATCCACCTCCTCTCTCTCAACACATACAATCATGTTGTTCTCCTTGGACCCTTTCTTTGCCTTGGCTACCGAGGCATTATAGCACTCCCTAGCCTCCCTTTGGTCTCCTTGGACACAGCCTATGCCAGCACTGGTCGGGAATTTCATGGAAAGGTACCAGATTGAAACTACCGCATGCAAGTTGGTGAGCAGTGGTCGACCAATAACCACATTGTAGGCGGACGGGCAGTCAACAATCAAAAACTCAGTCATTAAGGTTTCATGCTTGGGAGCTTCCCCCGTCGTGACTGGTAACTTGATTGTCCCAGCAGGTGACAATCCTTCTCCAGTAAAACCATAAATGACTTGAGAGCACGACTTCAAGTCATTGACAGATAGCTTCATTTTCTCGAAGGAGGACTTATAAATAATGTTTACAGAGCTCCCTGTATCGACCAGACACCTCTTCACCTTCATATTAGCAATTTGGACTGTCACAACAAGAGGGTCATTGTGAGGATACCTCACGTGTTTAGCATCTTCTTCAGTGAAAGTGAGGGACTCACTTTCATATCTTGGGTTCTTCGTTGCCCGTTCCTCCACCGTCATAACTTCGGAGGTGGATGCCGCGCCCAACTCATGATCAAGGGTGCGAGCATACCTCTCCCTCGCCTTGTTGCTGTCTCCAGCAAGATGTGGTCCTCCACATATAGTATCTAATGTGAAGTCCACAGGTTCGGGTTGCAAAGGTGGGGACCGTTGCCGCTTGAACCCAGGATTATTGTTGCTCCTCTCTCCTTGGGTCTTCTCCGCTCGGTACTTTTTTAGCTTCCCTGACCGGAGGAGAAACTCTATCTCTTCTTTGAGATGATTACACTCATTCGTGTCGTGACCATAGTCTCCATGGAAGCGACAGAATTTGTTCATATCTCTCTTACTCATCTCCTTCTTGATTGGTGGGGGTTTTCGGTAAGGGACCTCTTGATGACTAGCCAAATAGATCTCTGCTCGGCTCGCCGATATAGTGGTGTAGTTGGTAAATCAAGGTTCATACTTTGTTGGCTTGTCGTTTGGTCCCGACTTAGCCTTCTTCTCATTGTGGCGGTCAGACCCGTTATTCCCACCGCCATTATGATCATTCCCACCATTCTTAGGGGGATCATTCGACCCGCTTGGATTGTTCAATCCATTTTCTCCCTTTTCAATTGCATCGTCCAACTTCATATACTTATCTGCCCAGTCTAAAAACTGCTGTAAAGTTGAAATTGGATGGCGATGGATGTTGTCCCACAAAGGACTTCGATAGATAATACCGAAAGAGATTGCCACCATCTTCCCCTCATCTCCAACCGCAGTAGCTCGATTAGCTTCTCTCATGAACCTTTGAATGTAGTTCTTGAGGGACTCATCTTTACCCTGCCTAATATCCACCAAGTGATTGGCATAAACAGGAGGGGTTCGGGCAGTACTAAACTACCTACAAAACTCCTTCCTAAAACTCTCCCAAGAGGTGATGGAGTCTGGTTTGAATTTCTAGTACCACTCTTGGGTAGTATCTGACAATGTGGTGGGGAAGACTCTGCAGCGGTAGTCATCACTCACCCCGAGCAGCTCCATCTGATCTTCAAACTTCCCAACGTGTCTTACCGGGTCTGCCTTTTCTGTTTAAACTGGCAGTACCGGTGCTTTGTATTTCTTTGGTGGTTGAGCTGCTCTAATACGAGCACAAAAAGGGCTGCCACTTCTGTGGTCTACCGAATCAATCGCAGCTGGTTGTTTTGACAAACTCTGGACTGCTGCCATCAATGCATCAAGCTGGGCTTGGATGCCTGGGGCCACTACCGGGGACTCACTCTCGGGACCGCCTGGTCGGGCACTCCTATCCGGAAAACCATCATCGAGTATTTCTACTCGACTGGTAGGACGGATTGTCTTTTGCCCTTCGACAGGGACGGTTCTCCTTCTATCATCAATGACGTCCCTCAGGTCCTTTCTTAGCAGTGTGCTTTCCCAACCGATCAAACACCGTACTCCGAGTCTTCTCGGATGGTTTGCTGGGTGGAACGTACTCCTTGCCATTGCGCTGGTTGGGATGCCGTGGTGGCCTTCCTGTCTGAGCTGGTCGATCCTCCCTTCCTCGGTGGTTATTATTATTATTCTCCTTCGAATGGTTAGTGTGATGACTGTCAGCTTCATCACGCCCATACCCATCTTTGAAGTGGGAAGTCTCATTGCCACAAGGAGCTCTATTGTGCTCCTACTCAGAAGGTGTTTTCTTACTGCCTGACTTATGACTCCCTGACCTGGAAGTCTCTGATCGGTGGCTCTTTGAGGGGGTTTTGGAGTTCCCCCTTTGAGTTGAGGCAGTGCGCGATCGGACTCCATCCTCCTCATGACCAGGTGGGTTATTACCACCCCTGCCTGGTCTATCAGTTTTCTTATGATCAGCTTCTGTGGTCCTTGCCTCTGGGGTGGCAGCCACTCCAGGTGCCGCCTGGGCATTGGCTCGGGTCAGTTGCGTAGCTGGCTCCAGAGCGAGTGCAGCTTCGCGATGTCGCCTGTCGGCCTCCTCCCGCTGTCGACGGATCTCCTCACTCCTAGCGTCCATCTCCCGTTTCTGCTGCTCGAATGCGGCATTCTGCCTAGCCATTTCCTCAGTGAATGCCTCCTGCATGGCGTTGAACTGAGCCATCTCCTCCTGGAATGCGCTCATGGCTTCCTGGAGCTCTTCAAATTCTGGAGCTACGTCCTCGAGCACGACTCTAGGCTTAGTCTCACGATCTTGAACGCTAGGACCCTCTGATCTAGCATGCTCCTTAAAGGAACCCGTCTTCTTGGAGGCTGCAGTGGTGTTCTTAGGTGCCATGTTGCTTCAGGGACTGTCTGTTCTTCTCTTCAGGCTCTCAATGAAAGCACCAAAATGTTGACTGTGTTTTTAGCCAACTACGTGAGAACATCAATAACGACAAACCTTCAAGAGAATTTAAATGACACAGACAGTTTAATCAAGAAAAGTAAATAACACACAAGATTTTATAGTGGTTCAACCCCGTTCAGTCAGTAATAGCCTAATCCACTTAGAGATTTTATTACTTTATCTACACTCAAGATCAGATGAACCAGTGTCAACTGAGTTTCTTCAGTGTAAATTTTCAGGAATACAAAAAGGGTTCTCTCTTAAGGAAAACGCACCTTCTCTCTCTAGAACTCAGACCAAATCTCAAATTGCCAAAAGTCCGTTTATGATCCCATCAATCCTCTATTTATAGGCTTGGGATCCTAAACTGATATCCCCCTAGGATCAGGATATTTTATTACTCATATTATATTTAAATTACACAAAATACTCAAAATACAACAGATTCCTCAATTCGAGTGAGGAATGAGAGATTCCTGCGATGCCCAGACCGATTCTTGCTGAAGCCATTTATGGGAATTTGACATAGTCTGGTCCATTTGTTTGATGAATATCTTCTTCTGGTCGAACACATGCATGCTGGACACCTGCATACGGACCATACCCCTTAGACTCTCTTCGGACCAAAATCCGACCAGTCACCTGTTGGGCTCACCTCGGACCACATCCTTGGGGTCTCCTCGGACCAAGGTCCGAGCACACCTCTAGTCTTTCCTCAGACCAAGGTCCGAACACCTCTCTTGGCTCTCCTCGGACTAAGGACCGAGCCACACTTCATGGGGCTTCTCCTCGGACCACGGTCCGAGCCACCCTCCTTGGCTCTCCTCGGTTCAAGGTCCGAACACATGCATGGGGCTTCTCCTCGAACATGGTCCGACCGGACCGCTTGGAGTGCCTTCCTCGGACCAAGGTCCGACCGGACCTCTTGTGGCCTCTCCTCGGACTAGGGTCCGAGCCCATCTCTTAGGGCATTCCTCGGACTAGGGTCCGAGCCCATCACTTGGACTCCTCAGACTAAGGTCCGATCGGACCTCTTGGAATGCTATCCTTAGACCAAGGTCCGACCGGGCACACCTTAGCCCAAGTATTCTACTCGGGTGCACTTGGCTTGGTTATGACATCTCTAAGCAGTCCAAACTCTTCATTGATGTACTAGGCTACTGCTAAGCCAGATCACCCAACTATTCCATGCCACTTGTCAATTCTATTGCCATATCATCATTTTCAAATTTTGGGATAACACCTACCTTAGAGGCTGGTCGATCATGACGTGGATAGAATTGTACTGGAAGTATGGTCTAAGCTTCCTAGAAGCCAATATCAGGCAGAATGTTATCTTCTCAATTAGTGGGTACCATGATCCAGCCCCAAGAAGTCTTTTACTTATATAGTATACCGATTTCTGAGCACGACCTTCTTTCCGAACTAACACAGCGCTGGCTGCATTTTCCATTACGACCAAATATAGGAACAAGGGCTCTCCGGATATAGGCTTAGACAATACTGGGGGTTCGGCCAAATGCGTTTTTAGGGCGAGGAACGCCAGCTTGCACTCTTCAGTCCATTCAAATTTCTTATTTCCCTTGAGCAAGTTATAAAAGGGCAAACACTTGTTAGTGGACTTTGAAATAAATCGGTTTAGCGCCGCCACTTTTCCAGTCAAACTCTGAACTTCTTTGCGCGAGCTGGGCGAAGGCATCTCCAACAATGACATGATTTTCTCTAGGTTTGCCTCTATCCCCCTTGTATTGATTATGAACCCTAAAAAATTTCCCGACACTACTCCAAAAGTACATTTCTAGGGATTTAGCCTCATATTGTATTTCCTCAGGATCTCAAAACATTCCTTTAGATCGAAAACATGGTTATCGACAGTCTTTGACTTGACTAGCATATCGTCGACATACACTTCCATGTTTTTTTCGATCTGATCAACGAACATTTTGTTGACTAACCGTTGGTAGGTAGCCCCAACATTTTTTAGCCCGAAGGGCATAACTTTATAACATTATACATTTGTCAGAGTCATAAAGCTAGTATGCTCCTGGTCCACAGGATTCATCGCAATCTGGTTATACCCAGAATATGCATCCATAAAGGACATGAGCTCGTGCCCCGTGGTGGCATCTACCAACTGATCAATCCTCAGCAATGGGAAGTAATCCTTAGGACAAGCTTTATTCAGATCGAAGAAATCAATGCAAGTTCGCCACTTTCCATTCGGCTTCGGTACCATAACGGGATTCGCTACCCAGATCGAATATTTAGCTTCCCGAATGAATTTGCACTTTAATAACTAAGCTACTTCTTCTTCCAATGCCTCAGCTCGGACTATTCCCAAATGTCTCTGTTTTGGGATTTCACAGACACACTTTTATCCAAGCTCAGGGATTTCACAGGGCAAGTGGGAGATTGTTTGGAAAAATGCCCTTAAAGCAATTCTAGTTGACAAATGTTTTAAATGAAATAAATAATTTAATTGAATTATTATTATATATATATAGATTATGTCTGATATTAGATGATAATATTAAGTGAATATCAGAAAATTCCAAAGTTTATCAATGTGGTCTTAATCTCATATTGGTATGATAGGATCGAGATTAAGATAATAAACTTAAATAGTTTGCAGTAAAATAAAGTTATTGAATCTTTAGATTAATTAATGCTAGTACAGTCCACTAGTATTATGAATACATGTGACCTAGATCCAGGTTAGTAGTGTAGTAGGACACTTTAGTGGAGGTACTTTGCATGCTGAGAGTATGTAGAACTGGACTAGATATGATTTGTTAATACTTGTTTAAAAAATGTTTCAGAGTATTAATCAAACAAATCAAATGATGATTTCAATCTTGAGGTTACGATGAACCCCTATATATGTCATCTGATCCTTTGATTGATGCGTTAAGGTTTGTCAGAATGATCAAGCTAAGAACAATTGTTTTGGGGACTCAATGATGTATATGGTTGGGGACGTAGTTTAATAGATATGGAATCTATACATTCTTATAGATTGAATAATGGTTCCCTGTTGGGTTGACTTTTGGAACTGAAAAGGTTATGAGCGCTCGCGTCACAAACTTATTGTGACACAAACTTCACTAGTAAAGTCAATGGTACTCTAGGAACATGATATAGCTAAAAAGGTAAAACAATAATTTTATTCCCTTTTAATTATGAACCACTAATAGAGGATTAACGTTGTGTGTAATGATTATATCAATGGACACTTTATTTTGAATAAAGTACTCAGTAAATATATGTCTATAATTATCAAGAGTTCAATCTCATATTTTTAGTGGAGTAATCATGAGATTAATAAATATGATTATTTAATCAAAGAGCTTTGATTGATTATGAAATATTTATTGGAGCTTGATATTATAGGTCCATATGCCCTCAAGGTGGCTCTATCAATTCCACATCAAGGTAACAGCTGATACTAGGGTATAACTGTAATTTGGAAAATTGAGAAGAATTTTATTCTTCAAGTCAAGTATGCAATTATATGATAATTGAGGTTGAATAATTAATTTAGAATTAATTATTCATTTCAAAAATTCATTTATTAATTGAAATATATAAAATTTTGAATTTCATATGTATAAATAAATTTGAGTGGGAGAAAATAAAATTGGTAAGTCAAAAAATAGTTTTTGATTTATTGAATTTTCAAATATGATGATTATGATGATCATCAATTTGAATTTGAATTTTGAATTTATAATTTAAATTTTGAAATATGGTTGTCATCTTTTCCTTACAAAGATAAATACCTTATTTTGTAGGAGATTGATTTAGTTAAATAATTAAATAAAAGAAAAATACAAAATTCATGAAAAGGGAATAGCAGTACACGTCTAACACGGTCCAAGGACTGTGCCATGCGAGTACTACTTGTACTTATATTATATCAGTGTATTTTTGATTTTATTTATTTAATTATTTAATAATTTGAAAATAGTTTTTTCAAATTTGGTAAGTTACATATTTACCTAAATCAAATTATATCATCATTATTATATTATATTACTATTATTATTATGAATAATAAGGTGATATAAATCTCTATATATATGATATAGAAGAAGAAGAACAAAATACACAATACACAAAATACACACAAGACACAACAATATACAATTCAAAATAGTTCTCAGAGGTTTTTGTTAGACAAAAACTCTCTCTCTCTTTCTTCTTCTATATTCTAGCCATTCTCAGACCATAATCCAAGTTCTCATGTGTTGAGAAATACTTGTGATTCCTAAAATACAAACCCTATGTGCCCACACACATCTTGAGGTGTAGAGAACACTCTGAAAGATCGTGGTTTGAGTGCTCAAAGCTTTGGATAGGAAGATCTTTAAAAATACAAAAAGACTCAAGGACACTTGATAGGCTTCAAGAGGTAAAAGTTTATGTTCTTGATTTTTTTTTTTTTGTGTGTTTATATATTCTATATAAATATATTATATATTTATATACATATTTGTTGCATGATTAATAGTATTGTATGATAATGTTTCTGGATTGTTTTCTTGGTCATATAAATTGTTTATATGATTAATTAAAAATTTTGATTGTTGTTGTTCTAGTGTTTATAACAACAATGAGCCCACCCGCCAATTTCGTTGTGTTCTCTGAATGGTTTTTCTAACAGCATAACTATTCACATCACCATATAAATCATATATACTGGATAATCACACACATATATTCCATTAATTACACATATAAATCTAATTGTTCCCTCCCGGCACACTTACCAAGGCACTAAGCCTTATTAGCAAATTTGGGACGTTACATCGACAGTGAATTGTTTACTGACTTTTGTAAAAGGCATGGAGTCATGAAGAGTTTCTCCTCCATATCTCATCCTTAGGAAACCAGACAAGTGGAAGCGATCAACAAGATGCTTGAGGAGCAGGCGAAACGCGCCTAGCTTGAGGAGCTGCCTAAGGCATTGTGGAGCTACTGCACCATTGGTAGGACCTCCACTGGTCGTTCTCCATTCTCCATGGCCTACAGGTTTGATCCAATCATCCAAGTTGAGGCATCGATCTCCACGCACTAAAGAGATACTTATGACCTGACCATGAATCATGCTTTACTTTGGGAGTCACTGAACCATGTTGAGGAGCTCCAAGAAGTTTCACAGCTACGCGTAGAGTCCTACCAATAGAAGGTGGCCAGATACTTCAACTCCAAAGTAAAAGACAGAAAATTTGAGGTCAGGGACTTGGTGTTGCGAAGAGTTTTCCTGGAAAATCTAGATCCAGGGGCTGGAGTATTGGGCCCTAAATGGGAAGGCCCGTACCAAGTCAAAAGCATCGTGTGTCCCACGACATACAAATTGGCCTGATTAAACAGGGAGCTAGTGCCCCACATCTAGAATGTCGAGTATCTTCGTCGATATTACCAGTGATATGAGAAATTTCGTAATCCTTTGTAGCCTTCAGACACATTAATGGAAATCGTCTATACAAAACACGATAGATGAAATTCAGATAATTTCCATGTATTTTTTATTTTAATTTATTTATGTTTTACTACCTGAAGAGTACCCACTCGCTTGCCAGGAAAAGTGAACGCAAACTAATCTCCACTCACTTGGGGGCAGAGCTGGGTCACCTCGAAAGGTAACTGTAACGACCCAAATTTGCTAATAGGGCTTAAGGCCCTGATTAGCGTGCCTGGAGGGCAATAAATGATTTAATATGTTAATATGTGAATTTATGTGTATATGTGATAGAGATGCATGTTTAGTTGAATTAAATATGCGTGTGGGCCCCGTTTCGATATTAGGGGTATAAATGTGATAAATTCGATATGTAAGTGATTTATCTGTGTAGCACGATCCGAGACAGTTCGGGGAGCGGTTAGCCAGAAAGTCACAACGGGGTTGAGGATCCGACTCAGGGCGAGTCTAGGGGTATTTTGGGTATTAGATGTATTATGGGGTTATCGGGTTAGGGAAATAAATATTCTGAGATATATTTGAGGTTAGAATGTCTAGGACGGAATATTGGGGAAATTTTTCATTTTTCCCTCGGGGATGTTTTGGTACCCCAAGCCTTGAGGTAACCCTATAGACTTAAGTTAAATAAAACAAAACTTGGAATTGTTTAGAGTATTCAGAAACCGACTCTCTCCTTCTCTCTCTCTTGAAGTTGTTTTCTTCTCTTTCTTTCCATTTGAGCTTGGGAGAATTCTTGGTGAAATCAAGCTAAGGACTAAGTAGTGAAGCTGGAAATCTTTGGAGCTAGAAGCCTGAGGTTTAAGGACCAAATTCAGAGACTAAGTTCAGCAAGGGTAAGTTTTAAATTACAAGGTTTTAGCTTGAAGTTTCTGCTGGTTTTTAGAATATGCATGTAGTTGGGTGAAGGATTGATTTTGGGTTTTATGAGGGTTTTGGTTTAAGTTCTTGTTAGGTTTTGTTGCTGTGATTGTCTTAAGACTTCTGTGATTAATATTTGGATTGTTAGGTTGATTCTTAAGGATGATTGGCTGGGTTTTAGAAGAGAAAATGGAGGATTTTTCTAGGTTCGAAGGGTCGGGCCACAGCATTGTTCTTGCTGAGCCGCGGCCCTCCGAAGCATTTGGGTGGCCTGGAAGAAGGGCGGGCCGCGGCATGCCTTAGCTAGGGCCGCAGCGCGCATGCCCTGTTTTGGGTGTGCTCTCGGATTTGGGGGCGGGCTGCGGCTCTTAGTGCTATTTTGTGTTTTTAAGTGCGTTTAGGCTTGGGAACTCAAAGGTTAAGGCTCGAGATGGATTTTATCACCCGGATTTATTGAATTCAAGGTCCCGAAGATTAGAGTTATTGCTCAAAGTTATTTAATGGATTAGAACTTGATGGATGAATATTGTTAATGTGTTGTGACTAGGGTTTCGGCAAGGCTCAAGTTAGGGGACTGTGCTTGGGATATCGGTGCTCGGAAAGCTCGGGACGCAGGTAAGAAAACCATTGTTCCCATAGAGCTTACATGCAGGGCTGAGCCCTAATATGTTTAAATTGCAGGGTGTAGCCCTGTGACTGAATTTGTTAGTGTTCAGTATATGTTTATTACGCTATGAATGATATTGTGTAAATGTTCTGCAAGAGCCTGGAACGGTGCAGGCCGAGGTCGGCAGGGGCCGGGAACGGAAAAGGGTTGGGAACGGCATTGGGCACTTTGAGTGCAAGGCCGAGTACGGCAAGGGGTCGGGAGCAGCGTTGAGCACGTGGAGTGCGAGTTGCCAGGGTGAGACCCTAAAGGATACCTGGGATATCCTTACGGTGTGGACCACAAACCCAGGGCCTGGTAAAGCGCCTGGGACGACTTGGCCGTATGTGTTTAGCCTATTGATGGCCTGTTTATATGCTATGTGTTTGTTATGCATATGTTTTCTACTTGTGAGGGTTTTCTTGCTGGGCTTCGGCTCACGGGTGTTCTTTGGTGCAGGTAAGGGCAAGGGAAAAGTCGACCAACCATGAGTACGGAGAGCGTGAAGCGGCGCGTACATGTTTAGCCTGCCTGGCTGCCACAGCCAGTGGTTTTGAGAGATGATTGTATTAAAACCTAGATTTTGTCGTCTAGTTGACTTGGTTTGTATTTATATGTTGTAAATATTTCTAAACAGTATTTTGGGATCCCAAGTGTCAAACACATTATGATTTTTAGTAAATGGTATTATTTTCAAAGTTTTTAACTCTGTTTATGGCTTAATTACACTTTTTGACCTAAAATCTCGATTAGCGAGTTGAATGCACATTTTAAACTCACTTAGTAACAGCTCTAAGGATGTAGGGCATTACAACTTGGTATCAGAGCGAGCCAAGGTTTATGGTTCTGGAGATTGACCGAACATGTACGCTCGCTGTCAGTGACAAGCTCGACTCAGGGTTTGTTGGTATGATTGACTAATATGCTTGAATGCCCTGTTTGCCTGCTTATTTCATATAGAGCATGATGAATGAGTTAACATATGCATGATGCCAGGGCATGGCCCTTTGTTTGATATATGCTATCTGTGTGTTATGTGAATTATTGTTTGTGGATGGATAATGTGTTTGGGAGGTGGTTTTGAAAGTTGTTATCATGCCTGATGAGCGGCGTCGTTGGTTGCAGGCATATTTGTTGAGATGCCTCGATAATTATCTAGACTTCGCAGCAGTAGAGCCGAGGATGACAACCAGGGTCAGGACCCTCCACCTGCCCCACAGAATTGGCAAGAGATGTTTGCCGAGATGGAAGTAAGGCTGCAGCAAACAGAGGAAGAGCTTTGACAGTTGATGCAGCAGGCCTCACCTTAGGTCACTGGGCTGCTAGTTCAGCAGGTTGTGGCGCCAGTGCCGGTTCAATCTACTATGGAGAATAAGTGGGAACCTTTGTATGAGAGGTTCAGGAAACAGCATCCTCCCATCTTCGAGGGTGGACCAGACCCACTGTGGGCAGAGCAGTGGATGAATATGATTTCCTTAATTTTGGATTTTATGAGGGTTCAGGGAAATGAGAGGGTAGCTTGTGCTAGCTACATGTTCAGAGAGGATGCCCGCATCTGGTGGGACGTGGTAGTTCAGAGAAGGAACGTAACAGTTATGACTTGGGAAGAGTTCAGAAACTTATTTAATGAGAAGTATTACAGTGTGGCAGTTCAAACTGCGAAGGTTGACGAGTTCATCAACCTGACTCTTAACCGATTGACAGTGACACAGTATGCTTTGAGGTTTGACAAATTGGCTAAGTTTGTGCCAGATTTGGTGCCAACTGATGCGGCAAGAAGAGATAGGTTTGTGTGGGGGTTGAACGTTATGATCGCCCGCGATATGAATATTACTTTGGATCCAGAGACTACTACTTATGCTCAGGTAGTGGACAAGGCCCTTATAGCTGAGAGGGCCGAAGATCAGATATGGGGCAACGATTGACTGCAAGCGCAAAATGGTGACTTTTGAACTGGAAGGGGAGGTACCCTTTGTGTTTGTGGGGACAGTTAGTGGATCGCGAGTACCAATGATTTCGGCATTAAGGGCTAGAGACCTGATACAGAAAGGTTGCATGGGATTCCTAGCGAGCGTTGTGGATACCTCTAGGGTGGTGTCGGTTGGACCGTGTGAGACTAGATTGGTGTGTGAGTTTCCGGCAGATTTGCAAGGGTTGCCACCGCAGCGGGAAATTGACTTTGTTATAGAATTGGTACCAGGAGCGGAGCCAGTATCTAGGATACCTTACAGAATGGCTCCAGCAGAGTTAAATGAGTTGAAGATTCAGTTGCAAGAGTTACTTGATTTGGGGTTCATCAGGCCGAGTTTCTCGCCATGGGGTGCTCCAATGTTGTTTGTTAAGAAGAAGGATGGATCCCTTGGGATGTGTATTGATTACAGGGAGTTGAAAAAGTTAACCATTAAGAACAAGTATACACTGCCTAGGATCGACAATTTATTCGATCAGTTGCCAGGAAGAACAGTGTTTTCCAAGATAGATCTCTGATCAGGTTACCATCAATTAAGGATTAAAGAGGAGGACATACCAAAGACTGCTTTCCGAACGAGGTATGGACACTATGAATTCCTGGTTATGTCCTTTGGATTAACCAATGCCCCAGCAGCTTTTATGGACATGATGAATAGGGTTTTCAAGGATTATTTGGATAAGTTTGTGATTGTGTTCATCGATGACATCCTGGTGTATTCTCAATCAGAGGCAGAGCACGAGCAACATCTGCGGCTGGTTCTACAGCGGTTGAGGGAGCATAAGTTATATGCTAAGTTCAGTAAGTGTGAGTTTTGGTTACCACAAGTTACATTTCTGGGCCATATCATCAGTAAGGAGGGGATTCTGGTTTATCCAAGTAAGATTGAGGCAGTAAGAGATTGGCCTAGACCGAGCAGTGTTCCTGAAGTAAGAAGCTTTCTGGGTTTAGCAGGGTATTATCGGCGGTTTTTTGAGGGGTTCTCCAGAATAGCTACGCCTTTGACAGAACTGACAAAGAAGAAGACAAGGTATGCCTAGACAAATAGATGTGAAAATAACTTCAAGGAGTTGAAGTGAAGATTGATCAACACGCCAGTGTTAAGTTTGCCGACAGATAATGAGAAGTTTGTGGTCTATTGTGATGCGTCCAGATAGGGTTTGGGGTGTGTGCTAATGCAAGCTGGTAAGGTGATAGCCTATGCATCGAGACAGTTAATGGAGTATGAGCAGAGGTATCCCACACATGACTTGGAGTTGGCAGCGGTGGTGTTCACACTTAAAATTTTGAGACATTATCTCTATGGTGAGAAGTGCGAGATATACACCGACCATAAGAGCTTGAAGTATTTCTTTACTCAGAAGGATCTGAATATGCGTCAGAGGCGGTGGTTGGAGTTGGTTAAGGACTACGATTGTGATATCCTATACCATCCTAGAAAGGCTAATGTAGTGGCTGATGCTTTGAGTCGGAAAGGCCCAGGACAGTTGTTTAGATCGAGACAGATATCTGATAAGCTAGCTGAGGAGATGACTAGAACAAGTATAGAGTTGGTGGTTGGTCAGTTGGCCAACATCACTCTTCAGTCTATGCTCCTTGAGAGGATCAAGGAGGCGCAGGGGAGAAATCCTCAGTTGAGAGGTCATAGAGAGGATGTCTTAGTCAGAGCGACTAAGGACTTTTCTATTTCAGAGACGGGATTACTGAATTACAAGGGTCGGATCTGTGTTCCGATGGATTCTGATATCCGGCGGGAGATCTTAGATGAATCACATACCACTCCTTATTCTTTGCACCCGGGTACAACGAAGATATACCAGGATTTGAGAGTTTTGTATTGGTGGTCGGGCATGAAGAGGGATATGGTGGATTATGTGGCCAAGTGCTTAACTTGTCAGCAGGTCAAGGCTGAGCATCAGAGGACAGCGGGGTTGCTGCAGCCTCTGGGGATCCCAGAATGGAAGTGGGAAGATATTACCATGGACTTTGTGGTTGGTTTGCCGAGGACCGTGGGACAGCAGGAATCGATGTGGGTGATTGTGGATAGGTATACCAAGTCCACCCACTTTTTTCCTGTTAAGACAACTTATATGGTGGAGTAGTATGCTGAGTTATATGTGAATGATATTGTTCGATTTCATGGGGCTCCGAGGTCGATAGTATCCGACAGAGACCCCACCTTCACTTCCAAGTTTTGGGAGAGTCTGCAGAAGGCCATGGGCACGCAGTTACGGTTTAGTACCGCTTATCATCCTCAGACAAATCGATAGTCTGAGAGGACGATTCAGATATTGGAGGACATGTTGCGAGCCTGTGTGCTAGATTTTGGGGGATCGTGGAGTAAGTATCTCCCTTTGATTGAGTTCTCGTACAACAACAATTATCAGGCGACCATCGGAGTGGCTCCGTATGAGATGCTTTACGGAAGGATGTGTAGATCACCTATCCATTGGGATGAGACAGGTGAGAGGAGATATCTGGGTTAGAGATGGTTCAGAGGAACAATGAGGCGATTGAGAAGATTAGAGCGTGAATGCTCGCCTCCCAGAGTCGTCAGAAGAGTTATTCAGATCTGAAACGCAAGGGCGTGGAATTTCAGGTTGGTGATCATGTGTTTCTCAGGGTTTCACCTTTGAGGGGAGTGAAACGGTTCGGTGTTCGGGGCAAGCTGAGCCCTAGGTTTGTTGGCCCCTTCGAGATTCTGGAACGGGTTGGAGAGGTAGCTTACAGACTAGCGATGCCTCCAGCTCTATCAGGGGTTCATGATGTTTTCCATGTGTCCATGCTCAAAAAGTATGTGTCACATTCAACGCACGTTCTAAGTTATGAGAATCTGGAGCTAGATCAGGATTTGTCCTATGAGGAGAAGCCGATTCAGGTTCTTGACCGGAAAGATAAAGTCTTGCGGAGCAAGACCATCGCCTTGGTGAAGGTGCTGTGGAAGAAGAGCAAGGTTGAGGAGGCGACGTGGGAACTTGAATCAGAGATGAGGGAGCGGTATCCCAAGTTGTTCAGGTAATTTCGAGGATGAAATTTCTGTAAGGAGGGGATAGTTGTAACGACCCAAATTTGCTAATAGGGCTTAGGGCCCTGATTAGCGTGCCTGGAGGGCAATAAATGATTTAATATGTTAATATGTGAATTTATGTGTATATGTGATAGAGATGCATGTTTAGTTGAATTAAATATGCGTGTGGGCCCCGTTTCGATATTAGGGGTATAAATGTGATAAATTCGATATGTAAGTGATTTATCTGTGTAGCACGATCCGAGACAGTTCGGGGAGCGGTTAGCCAGAAAGTCACAACGGGGTTGAGGATCCGACTCAGGGCGAGTCTAGGGGTATTTTGGGTATTAGATGTATTATGGGGTTATCGGGTTAGGGAAATAAATATTCTGAGATATATTTGAGGTTAGAATGTCTAGGACGGAATATTGGGGAAATTTTTCATTTTTCCCTCGGGGATGTTTTGGTACCCCAAGCCTTGAGGTAACCCTATAGACTTAAGTTAAATAAAACAAAACTTGGAATTGTTTAGAGTATTCAGAAACCGACTCTCTCCTTCTCTCTCTCTTGAAGTTGTTTTCTTCTCTTTCTTTCCATTTGAGCTTGGGAGAATTCTTGGTGAAATCAAGCTAAGGACTAAGTAGTGAAGCTGGAAATCTTTGGAGCTAGAAGCCTGAGGTTTAAGGACCAAATTCAGAGACTAAGTTCAGCAAGGGTAAGTTTTAAATTACAAGGTTTTAGCTTGAAGTTTCTGCTGGTTTTTAGAATATGCATGTAGTTGGGTGAAGGATTGATTTTGGGTTTTATGAGGTTTTTGGTTTAAGTTCTTGTTAGGTTTTGTTGCTGTGATTGTCTTAAGACTTCTGTGATTAATATTTGGATTGTTAGGTTGATTCTTAAGGATGATTGGCTGGGTTTTAGAAGAGAAAATGGAGGATTTTTCTAGGTTCGAAGGGTCGGGCCACAGCATTGTTCTTGCTGAGCCGCGGCCCTCCGAAGCATTTGGGTGGCCTGGAAGAAGGGCGGGCCGCGGCATGCCTTAGCTAGGGCCGCAGCGCGCATGCCCTGTTTTGGGTGTGCTCTCGGATTTGGGGGCGGGCTGCGGCTCTTAGTGCTATTTTGTGTTTTTAAGTGCGTTTAGGCTTGGGAACTCAAAGGTTAAGGCTCGGGATGGATTTTATCACCCGAATTGATAGAATTCAAGGTCCCAGAGATTAGAGTTATGGCTCAAAGTTATTTAATGGATTAGAACTTGATGGATGAATATTATTAATGTGTTGTGACTAGGGTTTCGGCGAGGCTCAAGTTAGGGGACTGTGCTCGGGATATCGGTGCTCGGAAAGCTCGGGACGCAGGTAAGAAAACCACTGTTCCCATAGAGCTTGTATGCAGGGCTGAGCCCCAATATGTTCAAATTGCAGGGTGTATCCCTTTGACTGAATTTGTTAGTGTTCAGTATATGTTTATTACGCTATGAATTCTATTGTGTAAATGTTCGGTAAGAGCCAGGAATGGCGCAGGCAGAGGTCGGCAGGGGCCGAGAACGGCGTTGGGCACGTTGAGTGCAAGGCCAAGTACGGCAAGGGGCCGGGAGCAGCGTTGAGCACGTGGAGTGCAAGTTGCCAGGGCGAGACCCTAAAGGATACCTGGGATATCCTCACGGTGTGGACCGCAAACCCAGGGCCTGGTAAAGCGCCTGGGACGGCTTGGCCGTATGTGTTTAGCCTATTGATGGCCTGTTTATATGCTGTGTTTGTTATGCATATTTTTTCTGCTTGTGAGGATTTTCTTGCTGGGCTTCGGCTCACGGGTGCTCTGTGGTGCAGGTAAGGGCATGTAACGCCCTACTTCCTTAGAGCCGTTACTAAGTGAGTTTTTAAAAGAAACTTTGTGCAGTGAACTCGCTAACCGAGGATTTTAAAACAAAAGTGTGACTAAGCAAAAGTTAAGGCTGTAATCTTTGAAAATGCGTTGCTTCATTGGAAACTTCTAGTATTAAACATTTGGGATCCCAAAATAAGGTTTGAAAACTGTTTACAACCTAAAATAAGTTTACAATTGCTTAATTAATAAAATCCAGGATTATTACAGCCATTTCTCAAATAAACCCCCAACCAAAGCAGTCGAGCAGGCCAAACATGTACGCGTCGCTTCATGCTCTCCGTACTCATGGCTGGTTGACTCAATCATTGCCCTTACCTGCAACGCAGAGCACCCGTGAGCTGAAGCCCAGCAAGAAAACTCATACAGTATATAACATATGCATAGAATATAGCTGACATATAATCCGCTGATAAATAGGAAAACCATCAGACTGGACAAGCACGGCCATGCCGCCCCAGAGGCCTTTCCGAAGCCTGGGGTCTCGGTCCTTACCGTAAGGATAACTCATGTATCCCTTGGGTCCCACCCTGGCTATAAGCATCCCATGTGCTAAGTGCTACTTCCACCCCAAGGCCATTCTCGGCTGCATTGCCGTTCTCGGCTCCTTGCCGTTTCATTCAACTATAATTACAGATAGTCTACTCAAATAACATTTGAACATATATCAATTCAATCAAGTTTGCACCCTAACATATAAAGCAATATAGGGTCGTGCCCTGCAATCATCTCAGCATGTAATATAGGGCCGAGCCCTGCAATCACATCATGGGCCCATGCCCTGTCTTACGGGTGCTATAGTTTTCTTACCTGTATTCCGAGCTTCCTGATGCATTAAAGCCGCGAGCACGGTCCTCTAACCCGAGCTTCCCAAAGACCTAGTCACAACACGTATAAAACATCCTTTAATAATAATCAATTCAAAATCACTTCCCGGAACCAATTCCACACTCTCGGGACTCCCAAATTCCTAAAACAAATCATTGGAAACATCCCCCGAACCCCCGGAGTAAAAGCTCAAAAATGCAAAATTTCAAGTCCTGAAAATGGCCTAACGCCGCGGCGCTACCCAAGAGGGCCGCGGCGCCCTGTCCAATAGGGCCGCGGTGCCCCGCAAGTCAGAGAGCCTCCCCTGACTGGAAACATCCTCGCGCCGCGGCGCCCAAGAACAGGGCCGCGGCGCTCCTTCGCGAACCCAGAATTTCTGGGTTTTTCCTCCTTCAATTCCCTCATCCAAAACACCTCTAAACTAGCCCAAACACATATCTCAACTCCAAAACCAAATTGAAACCTCAAATGAACCATCTAACAACATATAGACACTAGCATCAAGATCAAAAACACAATCACACCCAAAAATCCACACCTTTGATTTCTAATTTCAGAAAACTCAAACCCATAGGCCAAAAACACAACCCAAGCTTGAAAAACCTAAACCATGCCTCCAAAATCTTAAACCAGAACAGATATGAAAACCCAAGGATGTCTAAAACTCTTACCTCAAACAAGAATTCAACTTTGAGCCCTCTCCAAATCCAGCTTCAAGCCAAATCCTCTTGATTCTTCTCCTAATTTGCCCAATTTTCAGCTCCTTTCTTCCTCTCCTTCTCTTCTAGCTTTTCTTCTCTCAATTTTCACAAAACCAAGAAATGGCTAAGCCTAAATCGTGTACCCCTTTTTCCCAGCTGAAACTTATCTAATCCCCAGCCAAATGACCATTTTACCCCTTCATCAAAGCCCTTTTGCTAACTAAACCTCAAGGGCACTTTAGTCCTTTCTCCTCTATTGCAATTCTACCATTCTTTCACCTAAGCTTGTTACTCCCAGCAGTAACTAATGGTTACCCAGGTTACTCAATCACCAATAACCATTAACCGCTAAATCTCAACTTAACCATAAAATTCCCAAGGTACCCCTAGGCTCCTCCCGAGCCGGGTATAAAATCCCGTTGTGACTATTGAGTTAACTAGCTCTCCAGGACCGTCTCGGCACGTGCATCACAAAATAACACCACACTCACGTGGTACAAATCATATCATACAATTAACACATATATGCCCTCAGCGGGCTAAAATTACCAATTTACCCCTATCATGCAAACGGGGTCCACATGCATATTTATTTCACCTAAACACGCATACTAACCACATATTCATTAAATTCACATAAATTAATGCAATATAACAATTATTGCCCTCCAGGCACACTAATCAAGGCTCCAAGCCTTATTAGCAAATTTAGGTCGTTATAGGGCAAGGGAAAAGTCGACCAACCATGAGTACGGAGAGCGTGAAGCGGCGCGTACATGTTTGGCCTGTCTGGCTGCCACAGCCAGTGGTTTTGAGAGATGATTGTATTAAAACCTAGATTTTGTCATCTAGTCGACTTAGTTTGTATTTATATGTTATAAATATTTCTAAACAGTATTTTGGGATCCCCAAGTGTCAAACACATTTTGATTTTCAGTAAATGGTATTATTTTCAAAGTTTTTAACTCTGTTTATGGCTTAATTACACTTTTTGACCTAAAATCTCGATTAGCGAGTTGAATGCACATTTTAAACTCACTTAGTAACGGCTCTAAGAAAGTAGGGCATTACAGTAACCACTTGCGGAGCACGACCTAGGGAACTAAGCTTATTATGAGTAAAGTAAACATAGAGTCGAGGCTTGTGAGAATTAGCGAAATGACCTGGGGTACTAAGATTGTTAAAAGCGAGGTAAACCTTGCGTCATAAGAACCTAAGTAGCCTAAGGGTGGAGAACTCGAATTATCTCCCGAGGACTATGTACCTTCCATAAAGGACAAAGGTATAAAACCTGAGTCGCCTGTACTCGGGTCCAAGCCTTAAGTTGCCAGAATCTTAAGCAGCCCCGAGTAGCCTATGCTCGGAGGAAAGTCTAAAGTTACCGTAACTTTAGCAAAAAGAGCCAAGTCTCCCAGACTGGGCACGCAAACTAGGGAACTCATTGTGACTTCTCGGAGACCAGGTGCCTTTGAAACAACACTAAGTTCCCAACATCCTAAGTTGTTTTGCTCCTCCAAGTCCCGAGTCACCTAGACTCGGATACAAGCATCAAGTTGCCCAAACTTGGTAATGATCTAAAGTTATTTCCCGAGGACTAAGTGGTTGTGAAGCATCACTAAGTGTTAGGAAGCCAACAACTTATAGAATGCACAAGACTCGAGTCGCCTAGACTCGAGCACAAGTCCCAAGTTGTACCAACTAGGGCAACCAAGACTTGAGTCTCGTGAGACTAAGGCCTACGTATGGTGGACAAAACAAGTTTAAACAAATCAATCTTTTTTGTGATATCGCGTTATGATTAAAAGTTGGAAGGAAAATCTTGTAAATTTTATGACCGATTTGCAGTATTACTAAACGCTATTTAAAAATGTGTTAAGTAAAAAAGCAAAGAAGGAAAGTATAAAGAATGAGAAAAATCCATTCTCAAAACTGAAATATACACAGTTTTGCTTGAGGGCTCGAGCATTAAATTGTTTATACCCCAGAAAAAGGGATAAGATGGCACGCGCCTATTTACAACTAAGAAAATAAAAATTACCAAGAGGTTGCTTAGATCTCGCCAGGGGGGCCTTTTCGATAACATCTATGATGGGATCAACCTCAGCAATTTGACGTGCCTCTGTGGCAGCCTAAGTAGTAGCGGCAGCAACCTCATCCACATGAAGGTGCTCTTCAAAGAGCAACCTTGTGTTGGTGTCATCAGTAAAGGCTAGATCCATCTCCCTGTTGCTCAGCCATGGCATCCTCCAGTGTCTTAGTCGTGGCCATAATAAGCTTATTATGAGCAGAGTAAACATAGAATCCAGTGTCTTAGTCCCAAATGGCTCCTCCGGGTGAAGAATGGAGTGGGAAAATTCCCTCACTAGCCTACCCATCTCCTTGGTAGTGTTAGTTTCATATTGGCAAAATCACCTCGCATGGAAGGATGCCACATCATCGAAGCCTCATGGGAGCAACCTTCTCATTAGATGGTGGAGGTAGACTGATAACTCTACAAAATAGAGTTATTTTACCACTTTTTTATGTTAATTGTTGCTTAGTATTTGATTTTTTAAATAATTTATTAAGTTTTTTAAAGTAATTTTGAATTTGTTAGTCTTATTGTAATTTTATAGATTTTTGTGTGTTTTTATAGATATTTTATTATAATATGTTGTAGTTTAATTATTTGAAATTAGTGATGTTAGATTAAAAGTTAAAAATGTGATTTTATTGAACTTAATTTCCAAAGTAAATTAATATTTTCATGGACTTAATATGATTTATTTTGTAATTGAAAATATTTTATTATAATTTAATGTTTACTTATTTTGTAGGATGTACTTTGCACTTTTGTTATGCTTGAAAATAAAGAAGAGAAAACAAAAAAAAAAGTGTTAGTTTTGAAAGAAAAGAAAATGGTGATTTTGAAGCAGGCCCAAGCCCTCCAGCTACCCAAAACCCCACCTAGGCCGCTAGCCATTCAGCCCAACCGCCTGCCTCTAATTGCAGCCCTCAAGCTAGCAGCCTCCCTCCAGCCTTGGGCCCATACACATCAACCACAGCCTAGCCACCTCCGGACCTGCCAGCAGCCCCACGGCCCAGCCCCCAGCTCCCTTCTCCTCATGCCTGGGCCTGCCTCCAGCCCACGGCCCAGCCTGCCTGACTCCAGCCACAAGCACCCATGCCCAGCCACCTTATCTCCTTTTGAACCCACAAATGTCTCCTTGTCCCCTAGTCCAAAAATGCCAATTTTTTTACCCAACATTCCTACATATTTCACCATAAAATCATCATTACACCTATAATTTACCTCTACATGCCATAGCTACTTTAATTAATTAATCTAATCAATTTAATTAATTTAAGTTGATTATTTTAGTACTCTCATTTTGGCTATATATATATATATGGAATTTCAAGACCATTTTAAGGGGTTAAGTTTTTGGTTACCATCATCATTTCTACTATTTTCTACTCCATTTTAGTGTTTTTCAAGAGCATTTTTCAAGTATGTATTCTCTTTATTTTGTAAGTTCTATTCTAGTTATGCGCTTCTAATCTTTCTATGACTATTAAGGTGATGATAAAACAATATGTAACTAGATAGTATTTATTTTGTATGTTGATTTCCCAATTGTGCAACAAAGTTTATGGATTTTTCTTCTTCAAATATTTTCTTTCATCTTAAATATCATGTATTTTTTATTGTTAGCACATATTTACACTTTGTTCTTCATTAGTGCAAAATCATAATATTCTTTGATTAAGGTGTGCCATTAAATTATGCACATCAAATGCTTAGAACAAAAATATTATGTTTTGCCTTATAAATAATATTCCTTGATTCTATTGTTTTTTCATTAGATTGATTCACACTAAATACTTTGATATTGTATTGCTAAAAGTGAAGATAATTCCTATATTAAATAATAAGTTGTGTTTAAAAAGAATATCTAAATTGAATAGGTGATAGTTTGATTAATTTCTACTGTTAATAAAACTTGGGAGTCAATGTACTTATAAATATTATTGAACTTATACTTTGGGGATTTTAATATCTTAATAATCTTTCTCTTACAATTTGTTTACAATTCCTATCTTGTTTATTTTTTCTTACTTTAATATCTTTATTACTATCTTTTATTTTATTTTCTTGATACGAAAATCTCATCAATCTCTGGAGCTAGGTTAAAGTTTATTAATTTTGGTTTAAAATAGTTTCCTTTTTTATTTTAGACAACTCATTTGGGTTCGACATCCTTGCTTACACGATCACTATTCTATATGAACGATTCATGCGCTTGCAATATAAATATTTAAAACATACCCATTTTGAGTCCATCAAGTTTTTGGCGTCGTTGCCAGGAAGTTGCAAGAAAAGAAACAAAATTTATCCCAATGTTAGTGAATTCTTCTTCTAGTTATTTTAATTTTTGCACTTAAAAAAACTATATATACAAAAATATTAAAAATATATATTTATATAAAAAATAAAAATAAAAAAAGATAAAAAAAAAATTGGGACGGTTCTACCACCCATAAAAAAAAAACTTACTTATTTATTTATATTTATTGCTTTTTTTTAGTTGACGGCACTTGTGCCTCCTTTCTATCATTTAAAATTTTTATAGTTGGTGGCACTTGTGCCTTTTAATTTTGTTGTAACTTTGTTGTAATTTTTATTCCTTGTATATCTTTGTTAGTTGACGGTACTTGTGCCTCCTAACCTTTGTTGTAATTTTCTTTATTTATCTTGTTGTTATATTTTTGTGCAATTTAATAGTTGATGGCAATTTTGCCTCCTAGTCTTTTACCTTATGTTTTAGTTGATGGCACTTGTGCCTCCTAATTTTTACCTTATTGTTATGGTTGATGGCATGCTATGCCTCAATACTCTTGCCTAATTTTTGATAACCTTATTTTCTTTGTCTCTTATCATATTATTGTGTAATTGTGGAAAAATACTTGAAAAAAAAAACCTAAATCTTGTCCATTCACCATAAGCAATTTTTTCTTAAAGGAAATTTGAACAAAATTCCAAATTCGCCTCTACTAATTAACCTCGGGGAGTTGTTAGTAGTGTGCGAGTAAGTGGAATAAAATAGGCACGGGGACAAGTAAACCATAAAAAATATATTTTTGTGAAATGTAACGTCCCAAAATTACCTAATAAGGCTTAGGGCCTTGATTAGGGGGCGGAGATGGAAATATGTGAAAATATGTGTTTAATTGATATGTTAATTGTAATTATGTGAATTACATGATAATATGAGTAGATGTGCATATTTAGGGGTATTAAATATGCATGTGGGCCCGCTTCTTATTAGAAGGGCGACTTTGATAATTTGGCATGTTGCGGGCATAAATGTGTATTTGTGTGCATATATGTGATATATGTGAGAGACCACATTATTATGTGGGTTTATTTGGATTATTCGGCATGAGGCGATCCTAAGGATCAAGTTAGCATGAAAGTCACAACGGGACCCGATACCCGACTCGGGGCGAGTCAAGGGGAATTTTGAGTATTAGATATTTATTTGGGCTATTGGGTTATGAAAATAAATATTTGGAGATATAGTCAGAGTTAGAGTGTTTAGGAGGGAATATTGGGGAAATTTACCATTTTTCCCTCGGGGATGTTTTTGGTACCCCGAGCCTTGGGATTAACTTAAGTGACTTAAGTTAGATAAGACAAAAATAAGGGAAACAATTGGAAGCTTAAACCGACCCCCTCCTTTTCTCTCAACTCACTCTTTTCTTTTCTCAAAACTCTCAAGCTAAACCATTAGAAATCAAGGGGATTTTAACTAGAAGTCACAAGAATTGAAGCTTAGGGCTTGGGGATTAATCTGTCATAGGTTGTGGATTCAAACAGTAATTGAGGTGAGCCTTGAATTTTGATTTTTGGCCATTAAATCATGAATTTTCATGGCTGGTTGTAAGTGTTCTTGAGCTCTTAAAGTTCAAAGATTTAATTTGTGGTTTAATGAGTTTTGGGACTAGTTTTCTATTGGGTTTTGTTACCGGGAGCATATTAGAGCTATTGTGTTGATTTAATTGTGTTGTTGGGATGATTTTGGGTTAAATTGGATGGGATTTGGCTACTGAAATGAAGGATTTTTCTGGGTTCGAAGGGGTCGGGTCGCGGCTCTGTTCTTGGTGTATCACAGCCCTCTAGAGCTATTGGGAACCAAGGTGGGCTCTGCTACAAGGGCGGGTCACAGCGCCACCATGGCTAGGCCGCGACGCTTGTCTGTTGGTTGGGGAGGATGAGCCTCTGGTTGGAGGCGAGTCGCGTCATAGGGGCATGGGGTCGCGGCTCTTAGGGGGTTTTTGGACCCCAAGAAGATTTTGAGCATGGGAACTCAACCTTAGGGACTCGGGATTGTTTCCACTACCCGGTTTGGTGGAACCCGAGGCCCCAGAGGCTAGGACTTGGTCCAGAAGCCTTTGATCGCTCGATATTAATAGAATCTTATTTTATGGTTGTGACTTAGGTTATTGCTAAGGGCTCGGAACCGGGACTGTGCTCGAGGGTCGTTCTTGTTTGCGCTTGCTTGGACTTAAGGTAAGAAAACTACACCCGGAACGTGTTGTATGTGATTAGGGCTTGGCCCGTTTGTTATATATTAATATGATTAGGGCTTGGGCCCCAAGGTTGATTTTATTAGGCTATTGTTCTAAATGCTTGTTGATAAATGCTTAAGTGCTTATTTCGTTACATGAATTCTATGGTTAGGGCATGTGGCCCCGTTATGTGAATATGTTTAGCATTGTGGAAATGGTTATTTAACGAGATTATATGATTAGCATGAATATGTGCATAATTGTTGGGATGTGCCTATCCACATTTGTTTCTTATAAGTAAGGTATGCAATCCTAGATCAGGGCTTGACTTATAAGTCAAGGACGGCAATAGCGCGTTGTGCGATGGTTGAAAGGCATTGGCCTAAACCAGCAATGTACTATTACATTGATCGACTCTAAGGTCGAAGGTGAACCACGAGGGTTTGGCTAGCTCTATGGATAGTGAGATAGAGCTAAGGGCGAGGCCCCAGGTGACTCTATAGTCACGTAGCTAGGGCATAGGCCCAAGAATTGGCTTAAAAGCCAACCGAGTAGGGCAGTGGCCCCAAGTTGATCTAGTGGACTAGTGATTGAACGTATATGATACTGGCTATGAATTAATGTTATTGATTACCGTTGGATGGCTATTTTAAAGTTATATTCTCTGTTGTTGTACATTCTGTTTTCTTGGTGATCCTCGGCTCACGGGTGCTTTGTGGTACAGGTAAGGGAAAAGGAAAGCTTGACCAGCCATGAGTTGGAGAGCTTCGGTGGCAGCGTGTACATATGCGGCTGCTCGACCATCACGGTCAGGGTTGCCTCAGAGGAACTAGGGTTATAGCTGTGTTTTTCCGCTTAGGCCGGCTGATGTAACTTTTGATATGTATTTATCCTTTTTAATAGTTGAGTTGTAATATTTTGGGATCCCATGTTATATAACACTTTTGGAATAAAAGTCAATGGTTCTTTGACCAAAATTTTTAACCCTAACCCTTGTCAATAACCTTAGTTACACGTTTTAACCCAAATGACCTGATTAGCAGGTCTGACACAATTTTATGTACACAGTGTAACAGTCCTTGATTAGAAGGGCGTTACATGAAATCTCTAAAAATTCTAAGTATGCTCTGGGTTGCAGTTTTAACTGATCTTCCACATCAAAAAATTATTTTTTGAGATTATCTTTGTTGCCTTATTTATTGTATGCATCATTGGGAATGTAACTCTAAAAACTGATTAGTAAAAAGACGTTTATCTTTGTTTGAAATTGAAAGTGTTAGTAAGAATTTGAGCATCATGGAACCAATTGCTAATATTACTAAAATCTTGTTGTTGAAAATGTTGTGCCTGAAAAAACCTTGCTTGAATATTTTTCACCTATTTCATCTAATGCTCTTTCATGTATTGTTTTTCCAACCACTTCTGCTACCCATTTTGAGCTTAATCCATCAATCATTCAATTGTTGCCATCTTTTTATGGGTTAGATAGAGAGGATCCTTACATGCATGTCAAAGATTTCTTAGAAATTTTCACAACATTTAAATTTCAAAAAAATTCTGATGAGTCGGTCAAACTAAGATTATTCCCTTTTTCATTAAAATAAAAATCAAAAGCTTTGTTAAATTCCCTTCCCATGGGGTCTATAACTACATGGAATCAACTTTATAATAAATTATTGCTGAAATTTTTTCCTATGTCTAAAACTGATAGTCTAAGGAGAGAAATCTCCGAGTTTTTTCAATAAGATAATGAAGAGTATTATGAATGTTGGGAAAGATTTAAAGATTTATTATTAAAATGTCCTCATTATTTATGACAGTCAGAATCCCGTGATCTGTAAGGGGAAAGACCAGGTAAAACTGTGCAATCCCACATCGCCTGGGGAAGGTCAAGTGTGATGATTCTAAGACTATGTAGGTATGGGACTACACAGTTGAAGAGGGCTTAAATGGATTGATGGGTACTACCTATGCCAAGAAGATGCATCTTCTTTTCGGTAGCCCATCACTTGAGAACTCCAAAGTTAAGCATGCTTGACTTGGAGCAATCTGGTGATGGGTGACCACTTGGCTTGACGGGAAGTTTTCCCAAGAAGTGTGCGAGTGAGGACAAAGCATGCTAGAAAGACTCGTGTTGGTTTGTAGGGCTAGTTGTCATTCCAGGAAGCATCCATTGTGACATGGGGCATTACAAATGGTATCAGAGCCTTGACCCAGCCAAAACAGTGGCTGATAGGGACCTCGGGCCCGTAAGGGGGGGGTGATTATGACAGTCAGAATCCTGTGATCCGTAAGGGGAAAGATCGGGTAAATTTGTGCAATCCCACATCGTCTGGGGAAGGTCAAATGTGATGATTCTAAGACTGTGTAGGTATGGGACTACAAAGTTGAAGAGGCCTACACAGTTGAAGAGGGCTTAAATGGATTGATGGGTACTACCTATGCCAAGAAGATGCATCTTCTTTTCGGTAGCCCATCACTTGAGAACTCCAAAGTTCAGCGTGCTTGACCTAGAGCAATTTGGTGATGGGTGACCTCCTGGGAAGTTTTCCCAGGAAGCGTGCGAGTGAGGACAAGCACGCTGGAAAGACTCGTGTTGGTTTGTAGGGCCAATCGTCATTCCAGGAAGCATCCATAGTGACGTGGGGCGTTACATTATTGTTTTGAAAAATGGAGACTTGTAAAATATTTTTATGATGGTTTGACTCCCTCCATTCGTCAAATGATTCAATCTACGCATACCAAATTTTTTTTAAAATTTCAAGGACAAGAGGCTTGGGACGCCCTTGAAGATTTATTTGTCAATTCACAATAATGGAATTATTTTGATCCTAGGTCTAGGTCAACTAATTCTCCAAAAAGAGGAGGAAGGTATGAAGTAAAAGATGAATTAGACTTAAGAACATCCTTAGACAAATTAGCGAGAAAAGTATAAGCTTTAGCCATAAGCCAAACTATAAATTCTCCAATACAACCAAGAAAAGATATTTGTTCTATATGTTCTAGTCCTTGCCATAATGCCCAATCATGTCCTTCCTACCAAGAAGCCTTTTCTGAGGAGGTCAATGCTCTTCATGCTTTTGGGAAACCAAATAATAGCCCATTTTCATCAACTTATAATCCAAATTGGAGAAACCATCCAAACTTTTCATGGAGACAAAATCAACCCCCAATGAATCAAGGGCACCAATACAATACGTAAAATCAAACTCATGCCCCACAAAATCAACCATATCCTCAACAAAGAAAACCTTCCTTAGAAGATACTTTACAACAATTTATGCAATCCACTCAACAAATCCTACAAAATTAGTCCCAATTAATTACCAAACTCAAGACACAATTAGGACAACTTGCTACTGCTTTAGCTGATAGAGAAAAAGGATCATTCCCTAGTCAACCTATCCCAAATCCAAAAGGTAAATATGAGATAGGAAAGTCTAGTCATAATGGAGAAGTCAAATCAATTTCAACTCTTAGGTCTGGAAAGAACATTGTCAAACCTGATTACATACCCGAGGTTGAAAAAGAAAAAGAAAAGAGTCAACCTTCTGGTTCTAATGCCAATGACTCTTCAAATGAGGATACTCCAATCCATCCTTCCATTCCTAAAGACCCATTCCCACAAAGATTACTTCCAATTAAAAAAGGCGGCCAATATAATGACATCTTAGAAGTTTTTAAACAAGTCAATGTCAATATCCCTTTCTTAGATGCCATTAAACAAATTCATGCCTACTCTAAATTTTTTAAGGATCTTTGTATTGTAAAAAGAAACACTAATGTTCCTAAAAAGGCATTTTTAACTTAACAAGCTAGCTCAATTATTCAATATAAGAGTCTTGTTAAATATAAAGATTCTGGGTGTCCCACAATTTCATGCATTATTGGTGATCATTTTATTAACAAGGCTTTACTTGATTTGGGTGCTAGTGTGAATTTATTGTCTTATTATGTTTATAAGAAACTTGGTCTTGGTGAACTAAAACCTACTTCTATAACTCTTCAATTAGCCGATTGTTCTGTGAAAATTCCTAGAGGCATTATAGAAGATGTTTTGATAAAAGTTTATAAATTTTACTTTCCTATTGACTTCATTGTTCTTGATACTCAACCTATGGAAAATGTGCATGCTCAAATTCCTATCATTTTAGGTAGACCATTCTTAGCTACATCTAATGCAATCATTAATTTTCGTAATGGCATTTTAAAATTATCTTTTGGAAATATGTCGGTTGAATTGAATGTATTTAATGTCTCTAAATCTGTTAAGTGTGAGGAAGTGCATGAAGTAACATGATTAAGAGTATTTTTTAAGATGATGGAAATGACTTGCTTGACTTTTGTGAAAAATATTTTGCTATGCGCTTACATGTTGATGATTCCATGAAAGATGTGAATTCTTTGTTAGAGTTTATGCCCTTAAATGATACCATAACTGAACCTTTTTCACCCCTAGAGAATATTCAATCAAAGACCGAGTCTCCAAAGTTAGACCTAAAACCTTTGCCAGAAAATTTAAAATGTGTTTTTCTAGGAGAGTCTGAAACCTTACCTGTTATCATAGAATCTGCCTTAGATAAAGAACAAGAAGATAAAATGTCCTTAGAAAACATACAGAAGCAATAGGTTGGACCATTGGAGACATTAAAGGAACTAGCCCATCCATATGTATGCATAGAATCCATCTAGAAGAGAATGCTAAAACCTCTCGGGAATGTCAAAGAAGGCTAAATCTAAATACGAAAGAAGTAGTTAGAGAAAAGGTCATTAAACTATTACACGTAGGTATCATTTACCATATTTCTGATAGTTAATGGGTTAGTCCAGTTCAAGTTGTGCCTATTTTGGGATCACAGTTGTTCAGAACGAGAAAAATGAATTAATCCCTACTCAAGTACAAATGGGGTGGAGAGTGTGCATAGACTATAGAAAGCTAAATAATGTTACTAGAAAATATCATTTTCCATTATCCTTTATTGATCAAATGCTTGAACGTTTAGCTGGCCATGCATATTATTGCTTTCTTGATGGGTATTCGGGATATAACCAAATCCCCAATGCCCTAGAAGATCAAGAAAAGACTACATTTACATGCCCTTTTGGGATTTTTGCCTGTCTTCGCATGCCTTTTGGGCTATGCAATGCACCTGCGACTTTTCAAAGGTGTATGATTTCAATTTTTTGTGATATGGTTGAAAGATTTCTTGAAGTTTTTATGGATGACTTTTCTATATTTGGATCCTCCTTTGATGAATGTGTGCACCGTCTTTCACATGTTTTAATTCATTACAAAGAGAAAAACATTGTGCTTAACTGGGAAAAATGTCATTTTATGGTTAAAAAAGGAATTGTTTTAGGTCATGTAATCTCATCTAAGGGAATAGAAGTTGATAAAGCAAAAGTTTATCTTATTTCAAAACTTCCCCCACCTAAAACTGTGAAAGAAATTAGATCATTCTTAGGCCATGCCAGTTTCTATAGAAGATTTATAAAAGACTTTAGCAAATTTCTCGGCCTTTATGTCATTTACTTGGAAAATAAAATGTTTTTGTCTTTAATAACGATTTCCATGTTTCCTTTGAGAAATTGAAAATTTTGTTGACTACTGCACCCATTATTCGATCTCCTGATTGGAAAATACCTTTTGAAATAATGTGTGATGCTTCTGATTATGCTATAGGTATTATCTTAGGACAAAGACTTGAAAAAATACCTCATGTAATTTACTATGCTAGCAAAACTTTAAATGATGCTCAATTAAATTATTCCACAACCAAGAAAGAATTCCTTGTTGTTGTTTTTGCATTGGAGAAATTTAAATCTTATTTGTTAGGGTCTAAAATTATTGTCTATTCCAATCATGTTGCATTAAAATATATCTTATAAAAAAAAAATATGCTAAGTCTCATTTGATCCGTTGGGTCTTGCTTTTACAAGAATTTGAGTTAGATATACGTGATAAAAAGGGGTCTGAAAATGTTGTTGCTGATCATTTATCAAGACTAGTCATTGAAATTATACATGATTCCACTCCTATCACTGAAATTTTTCCTGATGAACAATTGATGTATGTTTCTTCTTTGCCTTGGTATGCTGATAATGTGAATTATTTGGTCACTAAAGAAATACCATCTCATTGGTCTAAGCATGATAAATCTAAATTTTATTTTGAGGTGAAAATTTTTATTTGGGATGATTCGTACTTGTTTAAATACTTCCCTGATCAAATAATTAGAAGGTCCATTCCAAATTGTGACCAATCTAAAATTATATCTTTTTATCATGATCATGCATGTGGAGGACATTTTGGTGGTAAGAAAACAGCTGCTAAAGTTTTACAATGTGGTTTTTATTGGCCTACTATCTTTCGTGATACATATGTGTATTGTAAAGCTTGTGAACGTTGCCAAAAGTTAGGAAGTTTAACTAGACGAAACATGATGCCTTTGAATCCTATTCTTATAATTGACATATTTGATGTTTGGGGCATTGATTTTATGGGACCATTTCCTAATTCTTTTGGTAGTCTTTATATTCTTGTGGAAGTTGATTATGTGTCTAAATGGGTTGAAGTTATTTCATGCCACACTAATGACCGCAAAGTTGTGCTTCGGTTTTTGAAAGAAAATATATTTTCCCGTTTTGGTTCACTGCGTGCTATCATTAGTGATAACAGTACACACTTTTGTAATAAGTCATTTGAACATTTGATGAAACAATATGGCATTACACATAAAGTCTCAACACCATATCACCCACAAACTAGTGGTCAAGTTGACGTGTCTAATAGGGAAGTTAAGCACATTTTAGAAAAAACTGTGAATCCAACTAGGAAAGATTGGTCCTTAAGACTCACTGATTCATTATGGGGGTATTGTACCGCGTACAAAATGCCCATTGGCATGTCACCCTACAGCTTTGTGTATGGGAAGGCGTGCCACTTACCTGTTGAGTTAGAACATAGAGCCTTTTGGGCTATTTAGCAGTTAAATTTTTCTCTACACAAGGCAAGTGAGAAAATAAAACTTCAATTGAATGAGCTAGACGAAATTAGGAATGATGCAAATGACTATTCAAAAAATTATAAGGATCGCATGAAATTTTACCATGGCAAAAATATTTTGAGAAAATATATTTCTCCTGGTCAAAAGTCCTGTTATACAACTCTCGTTTGCTTCTATTCCCAGAAAACTTATGTTCTAAGTGGACCGATCCCTATATTGTTTGAGTCATTTTTCCACATGGGGCTATCAAAATTTAAAATCCTAACAATGGTGATATTTTTAAAGTTAATGGATAAAAATTAAAACCATTTTTAGATTTTAAAACCAATGAAGTGGATGAAATCCTCCTTGAGGATCCTATTTACCAAGTTATTTGATTGCTTGTAATTAATGTTGGTAACTTGTGTTTTATTTGTGTTATGTGGTTATTATTGTGTGCTTGTTTTCATGTTTACTTTTGTGTTTTATACTTTTTGTTAAGTGTTTCTTGCTCTCTTGACATTGCACCACGATGAGGTACGACCATTCTAAAATCTAACCTCTTGTCAATTTTAATTTCTATTTATATTTTGACATATTGAGGACAATGCTTAAATTAAGTTTGGGGGTAGTGAGTTTAATGGTTGTTTACCATTCATTATGTTGAATATGAGTGTAGAATTGTGTTAAGTTTGTGTTGAAAAAAAATTTGTTTTATTATGTTTTCTATTGTTTTGTTTAAAAAATATATATAAAAAATAATAAAAAAAAAATTTTAAACTTGGTGATATCTTTTATTTCCAATGATAAGAACCTTGATTAAGTGTGATTGTAGCCTCTTGAAAATGTGAATATTTCTTAAGCTTTATTTTTTATTATTGGGTCAATTTTGCTTAAATTACATATATATATATATATATTTCATAATAGAACACTTATAATTTTTTTATAAGTTTATATGAAAAATAATTGTTCTTAAAAATATAATTTAGAAAGCAAGATTGACTATTTGATTAAATACATAAGCTTAATCTATATTCATAAGTTTTTTAGAGCTATTATCATTGTGCAATTTTTGAGGAAATACTTAAGATATCACTAATAAAAAAAAAATTGTGTTTAAATTTTCATTTGGTTGAGGACTAGCAAAACTTTAAGTTTGGGGGTGTGATAACTCTACAAAATATAATTATTTTACCACTGTGTTTATGTTAATTGTTGCTTAGTCTTTGAGTTTTTAATTAATTTATTAATTTTTTTAAGTAATTTTGAATTTATTAGTCTTATTGTAATTTTATAGATTTTGTGTGTTTTTATAGATATTTTATTATAATATGTTGTAGTTTAATTATTTGAAATTAGTGTTGTTAGATTAAAAGTTAAAATGTGATTTTATTGAACTTAATTGCCAAAGTAAATTAAATTTTAATTAATATTTTCATGAACTTAATATGATTTATTTTATAATTGAAAATATTTTATTATAATTTAATATTTACTTATTTTGTAGGATGTACTTTGCACTTTTGTTATGCTTGAAAATAAAGAATTGAAAAGAAAAGAAAAGTGTTAGTTTTGAAAGAAAAGAAAATGGTGATTTTGAAGTAGGCCCAAGCCCCCAGCTGCCCCAAACCCCACTTGAGCCACCAACCATTCGACCCAACCGCCTGCCTCTAGCTGCAGCCCTCAAGCCAGCCGCCTCCCTCTAGCCCTAGACCCGAACGCATCAACCACGGCCCAGCCACCTCTGGGCCTGCCAGCAGCCCCACGGCCCAGCCCTAACTCCCTTCTCCTCATGCCTGGGCCTGCCTCCAGCCCGTCTGCCACCAGCCACCAACACCCATGCCCAACCACCTTCTCTCCTCTTGAGCCCACAAATGTCTCCTTGTCCCCTTGTCCAAAAATGTCAATTTCTTTTACCCAACTTTCCTACATATTTCACCACAAAATGATCATTACACCTATAATTTACCTCTACATGCCATAGTTACTTTATTTAATTAAGCTAATCAATTTAATTAATTTAAGTTGATTATTTTAATACTCTCATTTTGGCTATAAATATGGAATTTCAAGACCATTTTAAGAGGTTAATTTTTTTATTACCATCATCTTTTCTACCATTTCTCTCTACCATTTTCTCCTCCATTTTAGTGTTTTTCAAGAGCATTTTTCAAGTATGTATTCTCTTTATTTTGTAATTTATATTCCAGTTATGAGTTTCTAATCTTTTTAAGATTATTAAGATGATGATGAAATAATATGTAACTAGATAGTATTTATTTTGTATGTTGATTTCCCATTTGTGCAACAAAGTTTATGGATTTTTCTTCTTCAAATATTTTCCTTCATCTTAAATATCATGTATTTTTTATTGTTAGCACATATTTTCACTTTTTTCTTCATTAGTACAAAATCATAATATTCTTTGATTAAGGTATGCCATTAAATTGTGCACATCAAATGCTTAGAACAAAAATATTATGCTTTGCCTTATAAATAATATTCCTTGATTTTGTTGTTGTTTCATTAGATTGATTCACACTATATACTTTGATATTATATTGCTAAAAGTGGGGATAAATCCTATATTAATATAATAACTTGTGCTTAAAAAGAATATCTAAATTGAATAGGTGATAGTTTGATTAATTTCTACTATTAATAAAACTTGGGAATCAATGTACTTATAAATATTATTGCACTTATATTTTGTGAATTTTATTATCTTAATAATCTTTCTTTTACAATTCCTATCTTGTTTATTTTTTCTTACTTTAATATCTTTATTACTATCTTTTATATTATTTTCTTGATACGAAATTCTCATCAATCTTTGGAGCTAGGTTAGAGTTTATTAATTTTGGTTTAAAATAGTTTCCTTTTTTATTTTAGACAACTCCTTTGGGTTCGACATCCTTGCTTACACGATCACTATTCTATATGAACGATTCATGTGCTTGCGATATAAATATTTAAAACATACACATTTAGGGTCCATCATAGATATCGATCAAGTATTGATGGTCTTGGAACTCCTCCGTGGTCCAGTGGAGGTCGGATGCGAGCCCACACTGGAGATGTGACAAAGAAGCCCACACATCCTCAGGACTTACCCTGTATCCTACTTGTCTAGTACTATACATTAAGATTGGGGATTTACCTTGATCAATGAACGAAGACCCTATCCCTTCTTGGAGCTCCTCTTCAAGCTTCTGGTCCTCTCAAGCTTCTTCAGCTACTGTGATAGCTTGAGCATTTTTGAAATGCTCTTCCTGCATCCACTGATTATACTGGAAACAGATCAGTCCATCTATATAGTTGATGTGGCGAGATGCCTCTTCCTGGGCCTGCTTGGAATTTCGGAATGGGGTCAAGTCGACATTACTGATGTGTTTCCTTTCCCGAAGAAGTCCAACAGTGAGTAGGTTCTCTTTCGTTGCCAGGATGCTCAGCTCCAGCTCTGCATCCGGAAGACTCTTCATCTCTTGCAAGCGATTATCGTACGCTTAGACGTATAGTGTTCGATGGAAATGATCTAACAAAAGGAAATTTCTAAGTATGGGAAGACAACTGGCATTGGAGGACAAACCAAAGGAAAACAAAGATACTTACCAACCCTAAAGAACTCGAGGAGAAGGGTCGGGTTGGTCTGCGTCTGGAAACCTTTTGCAAAGAAGAAATGGTCTTTGTAGTCCCGTGTGTGGCTCTCATTGTGGCAGGGAGCCTTGTACACCAAGTTTGGGTTGGTGTACTTCATCAGGGTTAGTACCTATCACCATGTTTCTTCCTCAGGCAGACCCAGAAACTGTAAACGTACAAAATTGCAGCTGGAGAAGGCACTGGCCAATTCCTCTTCTGACACAGGATGTACAACACTACGAGGACCCGATACCCATTCAAGGACAGTTAGAACGGGGCGATGCCCACGAACTTCAAGAAGTCCACGAAATATTGGTGAAGGGGCGTTGCCTCTACTTGAAGGTGAGACTGGCTCCAGGCCCCGAGGTCGTTCACACTCCAGTGTGCCTCTTCGTGCCCCGGCATAGACGCATGAGAATATCCTTGCTGATCCTGTAATGGGTTATGATCTGATCCAGGGCCTCGTGGTGCTTCAGCTTATTGGGAAGTTGCTCCACCTCAAATCCATTAGCCTCATAACGCTGGGGGGGCATTAATGGGGCCCTTGTTCACATCCTCCTCCGAGGTGCCCCGACGGGCTGGCCTCTCAGCCATTGGAGGTTCCTCCCTTACCACTATTGCCTGGTCCTGCGCCAGGGCTGTGGCTATAATCTCCTTGTCGAATGCCTAGAAACCTTGTTGATGTAGTTGGTAGTGCTCCTCGCACATTTGAAACAAAACCAAGCAGTTATCATTTTGATGGAAGGAAAATGGGCCAAAACACGAGAACCCCTGAGACAACTTCTCGGGGAGTGGAGGAGGATTAATTCTAAAGGGAAATGAGTGTCCCCAGAACCCTAAATCAGTTCCCAAAGAACACCACTGAAACTCAAGAACTCCGTCGAAATCTCGAATGCCCAGAATGCGAAAAAATGCTAAAGAGCCTAAAAGGTCCATTTCGGCCAGTTTTGACACTAGCATGGACCTATGAGGATAGTAAAAGAGGTCAAAAGGACCTTTAAATCCTAAAATACTAAGAGAATAAATAGAAACCCACAAAACATCAAGAGCATCCAAACAGGAAAGGGAAAGTAAGAACTTACTCAAGATGAATCACTGATAAGTGTTGTTAGGGTTGTGCAAAAAATATAAAAAACCAAAAAACCGTTTAAATTGACTGACCAAACACCAAATAAATTGACTCCAATGAAACTGAAAACAAATGAAACTATTGTGGTGCAAACCGACCTTAATTCGGGTGGTTTATAGTCTGGTGTCGAAACCGACATAATACACCCAAACCAACCGAATTGCCACTATGCATATAAATTTGATATATCTATATTATATTAAATTATGTTTAATTATTTATTAATATTATTAAATTAAAAAAAGAAATAGATAGTCAATTTAATTTAGGGTAATATGGACTCAATTTTTCTTTCACTTCTCACTCTCACTCCGCCTCACACGCAGGTTCCCTCTCATCTCTCTCACTTGAGTCTCTTACAAAAACTTTTTGAATCCCCTTCCACCTCTGCTCACTCTCCCTCACTTGGCCGCACACCGCCTTTGCCTGAGCTGATTTCCTCTATCACACACCCGACCTCTCCATAGCCCTCACTCCCTCTATATCTCTCTCACCACTCGCTACCCTCATGGTCTCACTGCCCTCCCTCTCGACCTCTCAGTCTTTGTCTAGTCGAAGACTGTATGATGCTGGTAACAAGGAAGCAAGTGAAGTGACTCACGTGGCATCTCTCATCTCATCATCTCTGTCCATTTCCATGACTCCACCATTTCTGCCGAAGTACCAAGTCCATTCATCCAAAGTCGGTGCATCTCCATTCTTCAAGTCAAGTGTTATGAATCAATTCTTCATTTCTTTTTTATCTATCTCATTATATATTTATTTTTTTATTTCAAAATCATATATTGTTTCATATTTATAGTTTGATTGATTTTCGGTTTTGTCAATTTTGGAATTAACATTTTTGTTGGATTTAGATGTAGTTTACTATGAAGGCTGATATTTATTGGTTTGTATTTTGCTTAAATAATGCGATTGACTTTTTTTTAGCTTCTATGAGTGTACAATTACCACACTAATATGTTTTTTTTTTATTGAAGGTCGAGTAGTAGTTGTAGTGTTAAGTGTAGTACTTTATTTCTGTTTGGAACGATTGGGTTAAATCCAAAAGTGAGTTGGCCATCTTCAATCCATATATAAATTAAATGATTGTTTTTCTCATATTAAAAATTTTAAAAATTAGATTTCAATGATCCATTTCCATTCTTTTCAACCTAATTCATCACAACTTAATTTTTCTTAGATTAAAAAATGACAATTGACAAAATCGATTTTGGCGGTTTAAACCGACATTTACAATGGCCATTTTTTTAGTAATTGTTATTGGTCGATTGGTTTTTAGATTGCACCAATCCAAATCAAAAAAATGGAAATTTAGATAATACTGTAAAAAAACCAACCAAACTGACCGATGCTCAGTCTTAAGTGATGTAACGTGTCTGAATACGGAAGTATTTTGTATGATTAACCCAGAAGTAGCTTGAGTCCCTCCCATCTTCCAGGGTCACGAGTGGAGAGGCTCTCGTGCGATAATGGATTTCTTGGTTGGTGAAGAAGTTTTTCTGAGCTATGGAATGAAAAAAATTTCAAATGCTAGTGGAAAAGGAAATGGGAGGCAAATGTTGATATTTATATCCGAGAACTTGGAGGAGAAGAAACCCCTCCATAGTCGTTGATCACCTACAGAGTAGGAACTCAAGCATGATCCAACAGTCACAAGTATCGAAGCATAGATCACGATCGTAGCATGGGAAAAGTACGCCTCGGGTACAGGGCGAAAGGTCGCCTAAGGTACGGATTGGACGTTTTGGGCATGAAAAAAGACTCTCATTAAATGGCATCGATTGATGGGCCTAGCAATAGGGAGTCAACATGTGGAATTACCTTTTTGTAGGTGTTACGCCTCGAGAATCCCAAACGTCTCCCTCCAAACACGTCCCTCAAAATTACTCATCTCAGTCTAAGTCTCCACTATCCAAGGAAGAGTGAAGACTTGGGGGCAAATGTTGTATGTGTTTTCTCTAAGTGACATGTGGCAGTCATTAAGGAGTAATTAAGCTTCGCGAAAGATAATGAAGCCCTCTGAGTTTTCCTCGAGCTCCTCAGAAGGAAGGTCTTACCTATGTTATTCGTGCATCACCTCCGAAGAAGTATGTCCTCAAGGAGGACAACGTCCCGAGGGCTATGATTATGATGTCCTCTAGGTCCTTTCCATTCAAGTCATCCGAGTCTGCGAGAACCATCCTCGGGCCCTGGAATGTAGTGTCGGGTGTCAAGCACAGTGACCCTGAACCAAATGAAATTATCTGACATATTACTATTACCCAAGTCATGGTGTCGACTCCGTAAAAATGACAAGCGGGATGTCTCACGACACCACCTAACATGGGAAAGCATGCAGCTATCTCCTAACACTGTCAGTGACATGTTACCTCATAATATTGTGGACTGTAACCTTGTAAATGGCCCAAGGAGATACCCCCGGGCCCACCAGCTCCATAACTACGGGAATGTGTATTTATTAATTGTTAAGACACCACTAAGGGATAATGTTTGTATTAAATCCCCATTAAGGGAATTAATTATCCCCATCCATCTATAAATAGGGTTAGAGCACACTTAGTAAAGGATCCCTGAGTGAATCCCCACTTTTGTATTTAGAGAATTACTAAAATGCTGCCTGAACTCCATAGAAGCTTGAGATCCCCAAGCTTCCCAAATCCTAATACAAGTGACTCATGGATTATGGTTAATTAATAACCCGAAGAACATAAAATTGTTGTGCTCTTTATTGCATTTTATTTAAGCTTGATTTAATTAGTTGATAGCGAAAAAGGAAGTCAACAAGAATAAATCCAAAGATGACCATTTTACCTTCTTGTTGCTGCCTCCCAGAAAGCCTAATTAGCCTTTGATAATTTCTTAATTAATCAATCTTAAGTTTAATCAATCTTAGGCTAATGGCATTTTTCTCCAAAAAGTCACCATGTAGTAATTTTTTTCCTTGATTCCCTAAGTGATATTTTAATCTAGGGTAATTAAATTAAATAGGCTTTGACATCTAATTTAAGTGGTCACACTTCTATTCTTATAACTCAAATAACTTAATTAGCCAAAATCACATTTTTTGCTAAAATGTGCATTTTTCACAAAAAATGCATTTCTTGAGATTTTTCACACAAAAATCAAACTTTTTGACATTGATATAAATTAGTCCAATAATTTAATGCCCAATATTATTTTTCCATAATCATGCTTCTCAAATAACGATTATCTAAGAATTTACCTGGTTAGGTTTCCATTTCGGTCTGGGACCGATGCTCAGTTTGTATCAAAACCGCATATACCACACTTTGGCTAACACTTGCAACATGAATTTTGATTTTCACGCACATATTATCATTCATAATAATATTCATATACACCTCACCAACCTGTTCTTTGATATTCACAAGTGCCCGTAACGCAAGGTGTTACAGATTTGACCCTAGATTCGATGATATCGAATTTTTTGGGCCATGAAATTCTAGAATAATTATGGAAAAGAGGATTAGAATAATCATATTAAGAGCACGATAATGAGTAGTTTGAAGAGGAACAGATAGTTACCTTCTTAAAATAACAAAGGATGGGGAACACGCCTGTAGACAACTTTAGGATACTAGTTGCCCCAATGATGAAAACGAACTCATCTTAATTACGATGAGAGGTGTCTTGTACGGTAATCATAAATTGGCCTTTTTTGGGAGAAAGAAACCAAAATTTGTGCACAGAAGCACTATTATTTGACTTAGTGAATGAACCAAAAATATTGGATACTTGAAGCCTCTTCTTCCTTAGTACCCCCAAAACATCAGCAGCAATGATGGATTGAATGGAATTAGTGGGCAATTACATTATATGAATGCCCACAATAGATAGGAAGTAGGTAAGCAGTGGCGAGAAGGGAAAATGGAGCATATGCAAATGAGTTAAACCGATTACAATTTCATTAGGCTTAAGCGATAAATTATATTGCCAATCTCTGAGTTCTTCCCGAGTGAGCATTTGAATGATAACATCATCGGAAATTTGACAATCTGAGCGATTTGTTGAAAAATGTCTCTCATAATCATCTACACGGTCCTCAAATGAAACCACTTTAGCCTCGGATTTCTTTGTTGAAGACTTCACACCGCCTTTTGATGAATTGGGAGCCATTTTTAGGGATTTAGGACTTCAATGGGAAGAGAATAATGAAGGAAAGAATCAAGAAGATAGGAAAATAGTATGAGAAAGTGAGCGGAAAGTGAAATTGAAATGAACAGTTACTTATTTATAGAAATTCAATATTGAAAGTTGTGAAAGTAGTCGTTGATGGGACTTAATCGAATAGAAGCGAGAATTGTAAATGTGAAGGGACGTGTGCAGAAAAAATACGAGTGCCAGTTTTTGGCAGTTGAACTTCATCCTTAAGAGCAACTCCAATGGGAGTTGCTTTGGTGAAATGCTTTTCAAAGGTGGGGGTTGGTAAATGAGGTGGAGGGGTTGTTTTAAAAGAAAATTGGCAACGTTGCCCAGCAGTGGCAACGTTGCCTTCATTTTTTTTTTCTTTTTTTTGATTGGTTAAGCTTATTAGAAAAGTTGTGATTTGACAACTTAAGCAACTTCCCATTGTAGATGCTCTAAGTAAACTACTCAGAGTTTACAGTTAAGGACGAGGGGCAATTATGAAGGTATTTTATTCACTCAATAATTACTTTCCATTTACATATATTATTGAAGGAATATATATATTAAACATATTCTATATATTGTGAAAAGAACGTGCAGATCACGTGGCTAATATGTTTGTAAAAGATGATAGTCTGTTTGCAGAGGAGTATCAAAACACGCATTTTACTAAAAGGCAAAGTTGGTTGTTGGGTCCTGCAATAGGAGAAATAGAGGCAGAGGCTCGGGGCTTTACAAAAGAGCTAACATTCTTTTGAGGCGAGAGAAAGAAGGTTATAAAATGGATGAGAAAAAGAAACTTAGATGGGACATGTGGACAAATGGCAATAAGTTATTTCTAAACATTCTTTGTGTTCTTCTAAATCAAAGTTTTCCATTTTGGAAACATATATTATTTAAATAATTTGGTCTGAACACTAAGATTATCATACTTGTAACCGCTTAACAATGAAATTAGTATGCTTAAAAAAATGAATTGAGTATGTAAGCGAACTAATAAACAAAAATTTCAAATTTCATATATTAAAATTAATGTAAAACACAATTTCACCCATGTCAATTTTATAGCATAAGAGTTTATTAATTTGAGTTCGACCCATCCAAGATTATAAGATTAACCTCTTAATTACTACCCATTTTATTTAAAGGAAAACATTTTTATTCCAATTATAATGGTATTAATTACTTGTGTAATTTTGGGAATATTTTGAGGAATTTCAAATTGCGACTGCACTCAATAATTTTGACTGACTGAGCTGCCTACATACCCTATTTATGAAGGATCAAGTCACTTGTAGTTCTAGATAGTTATTTTGAAAATTGAGTTGAAGAATTCTAGTAAATGACCATTCATAGGAGTTCATGGTATTTTTAGAAATTTATGAAATTCTGGTAGATGACCATATCATGGAATTATTTAATGTTTTAGAATTTAGGAAAAATTCTTAGGCGAATGACCTTTTATGGAATTTTAAGAGTTGTGTTTGATGCTTGAATAATTCGGTAATTTGGGATATTTGTGGTACTTGTGACTGTACTTAGCTTTAGCAACTAAGTTGCCTATGTATTCTTTATAGGAATCAAGCCAAACGTAGTTCAAACTAATATTAGTGATACTTTATAATTTTTTAGGTTGACAACCTTATTTTGAAATTTGGGTATTCTTATTTTATAGATGTTTTGGAGCATTTTTGTATTTTGAGGTGAATGACCTCTTTAGGTAAGTATGTTTATTCTCCTTGATTGTTTATATCATAAAAGATTATTTATTTATCTTTTTAATCTCTTATGTAAATATATTTTTCAGGAGACGAAGAATGTTTATTTGTGAGGAAATCATCTATCGTCAATTTTGTCCATTATGGTACGTTCTCAAGTATGTAAGCCAAATATTTATATTTATGATACTATGATAGTGTGAATTGCATAGCACTGAATTTTTACGGACTGCTACATACATATTGTACACGTAGGGCAAGGATGCGTACAGGGTAACCAGAGGGAGGCACGGGAATGCTATAATGCGTCAGTTGTCAAGGCAAAGAAAGGATCATGCGTAAACAACATGGTAGTAACCTGCTGCGAAGGGAATGAAGGAACCGATGAGGTTGTCTACATGAAAGTTGACATTAAAGGAAACTCTCTACTGGAGTCAGGGGCTCCTTTTAACGAAGATTTGTTTTTATAGCAAGTTTCCCAAAGCAAGGGAAACAACATCGATCCTTGCTTTGGGGATCACGTCATGGGGGTAGGACCAGTCAAAGATCTTGACGAAGTCCTACTAGATGAGGAGGACCCGACTAGAGTAATCAAAGTCGAGAAGAAGCTAAATGTGGAAATTAAGGCACGGTTGGTAGAATTTTTGAAGAAGAACCTGGACATCTTTGCCTGGTCACATAAGGACATGGTTGGAATTTCTCCATCCGTAATAAGCCATGTCCTCAATGAGGACGAAAACTATCCACAGGTGCAACAAAAAAGGAGATTGCTTGACAAAGATCGATCTCAAGCCCTGAAGGAGGAGGTTGAGAGACTCAAGGGAAATGGTTTTATAAGGGAGGCCTACTACCCAGACTGGGCATCAAACCACGTGCTAGTCCTAAAACCAAATGGGAAATGGAGGACATCCGTGGACTTCACAGATCTGAATAAGGCATGCCCCAAAGACTGCTTCCCATTACCCAGAATAGACCAACTGGTCGATGCAACTGTAGGACATGAAATATTCTCATTCATTGATGCATATTCTGGGTATAATCAGTTAAGTATGCACCCTCCCGACGAGGAACATACCAGCTTCCGGACAAACAAGGGATTGTACTGGTATAAGGTAATGTCATTTGGCTTGAAGAACGCAGGAGCCATCTACCAGCGTTTAGTGAATGGCATGTTTCGAGACTTGATCGATAAAAATATGGAGGTATATGTCGATGACATGTTGGTCAAGTCCAAAGAAGCTGGAGGGCATTTTCAAGACTTGGAGGAATGTTTTGCAATACTTAAAAAGTATCGCATGAAGTTAAATCCTCTCAAGGGCTCATTTGGAGTTGGTTATGGTAAGTTTCTCAGATACATAGTCAATTCACATGGAATCGAGGCTAACCCTAAGAAGATCAAAGCATTGATCGACATGTAGTCACCTACCACAATCAAAGAAGTGCAAAACTTAACAGGTAGAGTAGCTGCCCTCAGTAGGTTCATATCAAAGTCTATGGACAAGTGTGTCCCTTCCTTGAACTTACTAATGGGTAGTAAGAAGATCCAATGGACTGAGGAATGTGAGAAAGCCTTCCAAGCCTTGAAGAAGCATCTCACTCAACCTCCCGTCCTAGCGAATCCAATAGATGGTGAAGTACTATTCATTTATTTGGCAATCACCGAGCATGTAATCAGTGTTGCTTTGGTGAAAGAAGAGAACAGGGTACAACACCATGTGTACTATATCAGTAAAAGGCTAGTAGGTGTGAAGTTTAGGTATCCCCCTCTTGAAAAGCTAGCCTACTAATTATTAATCGCCTCTCTAAAGTTGCGCCCATACTTTCAAGCTCACTCAATCCGAGTCCTAACTGATCAACCGCTACAACAAGTTCTTCAGAAACCAGAGGCATCGAGACAATTACTCAAATGGGCAGTGGAGCTAGGATAGTTTGATATCACTTATCATTCCAGGACAGCGATAAAAGGACAAGCATTGGCAGACTTCATAGTCGAAGGCACCAACCTTGAAGACCCTTCCTAACAATCGGAGAATGGAGATATCGAGAAAGAAGGAGATACTCCCGTATGAAATCTATATGTTGATGGAGCATCCAATGAACACAACTCAAGCGCTGGAATCATACTGATCACTCCAGAGAATCATCGAATCCAATGCACCCTCAGATTTGGATTCAACGCTTCAAACAACGAGGCTGAGTACGATGCATTGCTAGCAGGATTACGCTTATCTCAGGATGTGCATGCTTAGTCCCTGGAGATATTCAGTGATTCCCAACTATTAGTGTACCAAGTACTAGGGGAGTATCAAGCCAAGGGACTTAGAATGGTGCAATACCTGAACAAATTGAAGGACTTGTTGACACGGTTCAAGAGATACTCGATTACAGAAGTCCCAAGGGAGCAGAATGCCAATGTTGATGCCTTAGCCAAGCTTGCTAGTGCCAAAGATGAGTACACCCTCAATATCGTTCCCGTCAAATACTTGGCGAAAAGAAAAAAAACCGAGCAGGAGGCACTACCTGTTGAGTTAGGAGATACATGGATCACCCCTATTACTAACTATCTCAACCAAGGAGTAGTACCCAGTGATCGGAACAAACCAAGGAAGTTGGTGTTGGGGTTTTATGCCCTAATTAAAACCCAATTTCTTTGAAATCTCATTTATTATCAATAAAAGAATAGAAATCATTTTTTGACTTGGTCAATCACTTTGCTCACATGTTTTCTTTTCATGATTATTTGTTAATATAAACTTCTATTAATTCCTGAGCATATAGCTAATCGTATTTATAGTGACGTAATCATAGTAGATTATAAATATGATTATATGTTCAAATATAAGTTAGTCCTAAGATTAGTCAGTGCACAGGATTTACACTGACTTGTCAATCTACGATATGATCTACTTACACATCATAGTGTTATGCTCTTTTCAGAACATTATCAAAGTAGATAAGATCGGATGTATTTGTTATATCAGACTGGACCGATATTGACAGTAGATAGGATAAGTAAACATACCATTATTATCTATTCTAGTCATATCATATAGTTTACCATAGGTCAATTCAATCTCAATTCTGAGTGGTTAGTATTCTAACTGATTGTATTATTTGAGTTCTTTGACTTGTTCGTTACCAGCTTACCCTACGAACTAGCCCATACTTACATCTTGGGAACTTGGTAGTATAATTGAATGGGAGTGTTAATCATAGATATGAACATCTATAGCTTCTGATGAAGAAGTGAAACAATGGTTTCCTTTTAGTTTGGTTCAAGGTGCTAAATGATAGAGATCTCATTTCAGTAATTAATATTAGTTTACTGAAATATCATTTACCAGGAACTAAGTGTTTTAAGGATAAAATACAATGAGGAGTAAAACAGTATTTTAGTCCCTTCTCATTATCGACCATCTATAGAGGATTGAATGACAATTATGGTTGTGACAATGGATAATTAATAACGTATCTATATTTCTTATAGAACGTTCTATGAATTCAAGAGTGCAATTCCGAGTCTTTAGTGGAGTCACGAAGAATTAATAAGTTAGTAAATTTATTTGTTAGATTTATGATAACTTATTAGAGCTTGATTTCATAGGCCCATGGTCCCCCACTGTACCTTGGATAAAATCATCTAGATAGTCTCAATTAATTGATTTAATTATCAATTAGAATTATCAAAGTGGACCAGGTCAATTTTGGATAGTTTCATAGAGTTATACAATTTAGAGAAGAAAAGAGAAATTAGGTCAGATTGATTAATTAAGAATAATTGGTATCTAAATTAATAAATAAGTTTAAATCAAGGTTCAAATTATAAATAATTAATTTGATAAAGGATTTTAATAATTATTTAATTAATTAAATTAATAGAAAATAATACAGACCTTGATTTTATGTCTAACAGGCTTATGATCAAATGGGAAATTTCACGGGCCTAAAGCCCATGATAATTTCGACCTAGGGCTGTTAATTGGCCATTATTTTATTGAATTTTTAATTAAATAAATGACCTAATTGAGTCTATAAAAGGAATGCTAAGAGAGAGTTGAAAACATAAGTTGAATCACAAGTTTCTTAAAAGATCAGAAGATCTATTAGGTTTTAGATTCTCTCTACTACATAAGTCATTTTCTAAGCCTCAATTTTTCTCTTCTATTCTTCTTCTCTCTGTATCTATCTCATGTGTTGAGAATTGTCCACCCTAGTCTAGGTAATTCCAAGTATATTTTGGAAGGTTGTGAAGAAAATTGAAGAACGGTTCAGTTTCTTGATAATACTCTACGACAGAAAGGATACAAGGGTTAGAGAAACTGAAGGAAGGACTCATTCATTCCGCTGCAGACAATGTAAGTGTTTTTGTCATTATTTCTCTTTGAATTCAAATTTAGAATCATGTTCCAGGTTATCTCATATTAACTTGTTTAATATTATATCTACATGAAAATAAATAAAGATCATGTATAAGTTTTCCTTACAGTTGGTGAGACAAGTTGCACGATATATGATAGTCGAAGGGGTCCTGTACCGACGAGGGTACTCCCTACCACTAGTAAGGTGCGTTACACCAGACCAGTCAAAGTTGTTAATGATTAAGGTACACAAGGGGTTTTATGGAGATCACGCTGGGGGCAGAGCCTATCAAAGAAAATCTTAAGACAATGATACTTTTGGCCAACGATGAACAAAGACTCGATTGAGTATGCCAGAAGATGCCACATGTGTCAGATGTTCTCCAAGATACCCCGAGTGGCACCTAATGAATTAACACAAATGCAAAGTCCTTGGCCCTTCGCTGTATGGGGAATCGACCTAATCGGGAAGCTACCCACGGGAAGGGGAGGAATCCAATTTGTTGTTGTAGCCGTAGACTACTTCACCAAATGGACTGAAGCAGAACCGCTCGCCACCATCACCTCGAAGAAAGTCTTAGACTTTGTGGTGAAGAATATCATATGTCAATTCGGTCTACTGAAGAAGATATTCTCAGAGAACGAGACTCAATTCGACAGTGATATGTTCACTGACTTTTGTACGAGGCATGGAATCACAAAGAGCTTTTCCTCGGTAGCTCACCCCCAAGATAATGGTCAAGTAGAAGTAGTGAACAAGACTAGCAAAGACACTCTAAAGAAACACCTTGAACAAGCTAAAGGAGCCTGGCCAGAATTACTTCCGGGGGTTCTATGGTCACATCGAACAACGTCTTGAATGGTGACAAGCCATATGCCATTCTCTTTGGCGTTTGGGTATGAAACCATGTTTCTAGTTGAACTCACTCCCCCATTGCATAGATGAGAGACATGCGATCAAGGGAGGAACCATCAACTAATAGAAGAGTCGCTCAATTTAATTGAAGAAAGATGAGAAAAGGCAAGTCTCATAGTAGCAGCACACCAAAAAAAATGGCCAGATACTTCAACTCTAGAGTGAAAGATCGAATATTCCAAGTTGGAGACTTAGTTCTTAGGAGGGTGTTCCTAAACACTAAGGACACTGCAACAGGGGTACTAGGACCTAATTGGGAAGGGCCATACCTTGTGGAGGAGGTGATCCCACCAAGGACATACAAGATAGCTTGACTGAATGGAGAACTAATCAAAAACTATTGGAATGGCGAACACCTCCGCCGATACTATCAGTGAAGCTGTTCAGCAGCGACACAAGTTTTAATTTGCAAATGATTATTTTCAAATTACCTATGTAACAATCATTGTGCTTCAATGAATGACAGAATTTAATTTCTTAAGTTTCTCTTAATTCTTTAAATTACATTCAACAAGAGACAAGTCCTAGGACCTTGTCGTCAAATCATCGGACCATGTTTGATTATGGTCCTTGAGGGAACTATCGATCCATACGATCCAAACAAGAGACTGGTCTGAGGACTTGTCGCCACTATGGATCATGTTCGATCTTGGTTCTTGAGGAGCCTATCAACCCATACGATCCAAAAAAGAGACTTGTCCTAGGACCTTGTCACCAAATTATTTGATCATGTTCGATCCTGGTTCTTAAGGAACCTATCGACCCACATGATCAAAAAGAGAGACTGATCCTAGGACCTTGTCACCATTATGAATCATGTTCGATCTGGGTTCTTGAGGAGCCTATCGACTCATACGATCCAAAAAAGAGGCTGGTCCTAGGACCTTGTCTCCAAATTATTTGATCATGTTCGATCTTGATTCTTAAGGAACCTATCGACCCACACGATCAAAAAGAAAGACTAGTCCAAGGACCTTGTCGCCATTATGGATCATATTCGATCTTGGTTTTTGAGGAGCCTATCGACCCATACGATTCAAAACAGAGACTAGTCCTAGGACCATGTCGCCAAATTATTTGATCATGTTCGATCCTGATTCTTGAGGAACCTATCTACCCATGTGATCAACAAAAGAGACTGGTCCGAGGACTAGTCGCCATCATCGGATCATAATCGAATCTGGTCATTGAGGGACCGATCGATATGTAACGCCTCCTAATCCAGGACTGTTACACTGTGTACTTTAAATTGTGTCAGACTTGCTAATCAAGTCATTTGGTTATAAACGTGTAACAAAGGTTAGGGTAAAAAAATTTGGTAAAGGGAACTGTTGAGTTTTATTTAAAATGTTTCATACATACATGGGATCCCTAAATATTACAAACAAATGTTAAAAAGGGTGTATATCCATCAAAAGTTACAACCGGCCGACCTAAGAGGCAAAATTAGGGCTACATCCCTAGTTCCTCTGAGGTATCCTCGGCGTGGTGGATGAGTCGCCGCATATGTACACGCCGCTACTGAAGCTCTTCAACTCATGGCTGGTCAAACTTTCCTTTTCCCTTACCTGCACCACAAAGCACCCGTAAGCCAAGGCTCAGCAAGAAAACTTAAACATGTGCATGAACAGAAAGTATAAATCCCTAGATACTCATCTGGCATGTCCAGTAGTAGAAACCTAGTCATATTGGCATACAATTAAAAATAAATGGTCATTGGACCGTTCTGGGGCCGCTGCCCTAAGTAGTTGACCATAGAGTCAACCCTAGGGCCCTATGCCCTAGCTATGTGACCATAGAGTCACCTGGGGCCCTCAATCTTAGCTCTAGGTAACTAGCCATAGAGTTAGCCAAACAATTTTGGTTTTCCAACTACCATTGGTTCGGCCAACGTAACAGTACGTTGCTGATTTAGGTCTAAGCCTTTCGACCAGCGTACAACACGTTATTGTCGTCCTTGACTAATAAGTCAAGCCCTGAACCAGGTAGTCGAATATCGACATAGAAATAGATATGGATAGGCATACTTCAACAAGACAAATGTGCATACATATTAATCACATAACATCATCAAGTAAATGTAATCATAGTAATAATCATGCGTACTTAACGAGGCCAAGCCCTAGCCACGCAAACCATGTGAACAGTCATGAAACACTTAAGAAGGTATAGAATATTAAAGTATGTTTAATCAATAAAGGAAATGATAACTTAATTATAATCATTCTCAGTGGCCCAAGCCCTGTTCATAATTATTATGAACAGTCGGGCCAAGCCCTAATCACATATAACACGTATTGGGTGTGGTTTTCTTACCTCAGGTCTGAGTATAGCTTGAGTTCCAGACCGAGTCCTAGCCTCTGAGACTTCAAACTCTACTAAATTGGGTAATAGAATCGATCCTAAGCCCTAAGGAAAAGATTCTCGTCTCTAAAAACTCACCATGGCCAAAACAGCCCAGGCGGGCCCTGCCCTTGAGGGTCGCAGCGTGCCTCCCAAACAGAAGCCCCCAAGGGTCCTGGGTTCGGTTGGGTCGCGGCCTTTGAAGAACAAGGCCACAACTTGGCCCTGCGAACCCAGATTTCCTCCATTTTTCATCAGCCAAATTCAACCAAGACCACCCTAATCTCACCATAAAACAACAATCCAATCCACATAATAGTTTTAATATCTTCCCAGCAATAAAACCCAACTAAAACCTAGATGCAAAACTCATCAAAACTCCCAATTCAACTCTTGAACTATAACACTCAAGAACACTTCAAGAGCAGCCTATAACTCTAACAGAATTCAATTAAAAACAAAGATTAAACCATTACCTCAGCTATGCATGGTGATCCCCTAGCCACAAGCTATCCGAGTTCTAATCTCGAGCCTTAAATTCCTTGGTTTTCAGCCACAATCTTCTTAATTCTTTAAGAACAAACTTAGGAAAGCTGAGAGAGAAAGAGAGAGTGAGAGAGAGAGAGAGAGTCAGTTCTGAGAGTGTTTGAGTGCTTTTTATGTTTTCTTAAGGCTTAAGTTTACTTAAGCTAATCCCGAGGCTTGGGGTACCAAAAGCATCCCCGAGGGCAAAATGGTCGAATCCCCAGTATTCCATCCTAATCTCGCTAATTCCAAATATATCCTCAATTATTCATTCCCATTTTCCGATAACCCGATACTGTGCTAAGTACCTAAAATACCCCTTGACTCACCCCGAGTCGGGTATTGGGTCCCGTTGTGACTTTCCTGCTAACTTGCTCCCTAGGATTGTCTCGTGCCGAGTAACCCAAATAAACCCACATGATAATGTGGTCTCAAACATATATCACATATATAAACATATATACAATTATGCCCATAACGAGCCAAATTACGAAAGTTGCCCTTCTAACAAGAAACGGGCCCACATGCATATTTAATACTCCTAAACATGCATATCTAGTTATATTATCATATAACTCACATAATCACATAATCATAGACAAATATATTATATAAGCATATAATTCCATATATTGCCATCATGGTCCCCTAATCAAGGCCCTAAGCGTTATTAGGTAATTTGGGACATTACAACTACCCCCTCCTTACAGAAATTTCGTCCTCGAAATTTTACCTGAACAACTCGGGATACTGAGTCCGCATATCCGCCTCCAGTTCCCAGGTTACTTTCTCGACCTTGCTGTTCCTCCATAATACTTTAACTAAAGGTATAGTCTTGTTCCTCAGGACCTTGTCCTTTCTGTCTAAAATCTGAACTGGCTGATCCTCATAGGACAATTCCGTCTCCAATTCCAAATTCTCATAACTCAATACATGAATCCCATCTAACACATACTTCCTTAGCATGGACATATGGAACATATTATGCACGCTACACAGTGCAGGGGGTAAGGCCAACCTAAAGGCCACCTGACCCTTCCTCTCCAGGATCTCAAATGGCCCCACAAACCTAGGGCTCAACTTGCCATTCTTTCCGAATTTCTTCACCCTTCTCAGTGGTGAAACCCTAAGGAAGACATAGTCTCTCACCTGGAACTCAACGTTCCTCTGCCTTGGGTCTAAATAACTCTTATGTCTACTCTGAGATGCAAGTATCTGAACTCTAATCTTCTCAATAGCCTGGGTAGTCCTCTGAACCGCCTCAGGACCCAAATATTTCCTTTCACCCATCTCATCCCAGTGAACGAGCGATCTGCACTTCCTACCATACAACATCTCATAAGGTGCCACTCCAATAGTAGACTGGTAGCTGTTGTTATAAGAAAACTCTATCAGAGGCAAATATTTACTCCAAGACCCTTCAAAGAACAACACACATGCTCTCAGCATGTCCTCCAATATCTCGATAGTCCTCCCAGACTGACCATCGATCTGCGGATGATAAGTTGTACTGAACTTTATCTATGTACCCATCGCTCTCTGTAAACTTCCCCAAAACTTGGAAGTAAATATAGGGTCCCTATCATACACGATAAACCTTGGAGTTCCGTGAAGGCGAACTATCTTTCTCACATAAAGATCTGCATATCGGTCAACCGTGTAATTCGTCCTCACTAGGAGAAAATGAGTTGATTTCGTATACTGATCCACGATGACCCAAATCAAATCATGTTGGCCCACTATCCTGGGAAATCCTACCACAAAATCCATCGTGATGTCCTCCCACTTCCACTCCAGAATATCCAGAGGTTGTAATAGCCCTGTTGGCCTCTCATGCTCTGCCTTGACCTGCTGACAGGTCAGGCACCTTGCCACGTACTCTGTCACATCCCTCTTCATCCCAGGCCACCAATATAAAACTTTTAGATCCTGGTACATCTTCGTGGTGCCTGAATGTAGAGAATAAGGGGTAATATGAGATTCATCCATAATCTCTCGTCTGATCCCAGTTTCCATCGGAATGCAAATCTGATCCTTGTATCTCAACAAGCACATGCTTGACACCGTATAGTCCTTAGCTACTCCATCTAGGACATCCCCTCTAATCTGTCCCAACTGTGGGTCATATAATTGTCTCTCCTTAATCCTCTCCAAAAGAGTAGACTACAGGATGATGTTGGCTAACTGGCCCACCACTAACTTAATTCCTGCTCTCGCCATATCCTCAGCCAACTCCCTTGATATCTACCTGGCACTATACATGTAACGTCCTCCTAATCCAGGACCGTTACACTGTGTATTTTAAATTGTGTCAGACTTGCGAATCAAGTCATTTGGTTATAAATGTGTAACTAAGGTTAATGTCAAGGGTTAGGGTTAAAAACTTTGGTCAAAGGAACTTTTGAATTTTATTTAAAACGTTTCATACATACATGAGATCCCAAAATATTACAAACAAAAGTTTAAAAAGGTGTATATCCATCAAAAGTTACAGTCGACTGACCTAAGCGGCAAAATCAGGGCTACAACCCTAGTTCCTCTGAGATATCCTCAATCGTGGTGGATGAGCAGCCGCATATGTACACGCCGCCACCGAAGCTCTCTAACTCATGGCTGGTCTAGCTTTCCTTTTCCCTTACCTACACCACAAAGCACTCGTGACCCAAGGCTCAGCAAGAAAACTAAATATGTGCATGAATAGAAAATACAGATTTCCAGATACCTATCTAGCATGCCCAGCAGTAATAACCTACTCATGCATGCATATAATTAAAAATAGATGGTCATTGAACCATTATGGGGCCCGCCGCCTTGAACAGTTTACCATAGAGTTAACCTCGGGCCCTATGCCCTAGCTACGTGATTATAGAGTCACATGGGGCCTTTGCCCTTAGCTCTGAGTAACTAGTCGTAGAGTTAGTCTAGCGTACCTGGCGCTTTAATGTTTCAACGACCATAGGGTCGGCCAACGTAATAGTACATTGTTGGTTTAGGCCTAAGCCTTTCGACCAGCGTGCGACGCGCTATTTTCGTCCTTGACTAATAAGTCAAGCCCTGATCCAAGTATTCGAATATCAATACAGAAACAGATATGGATAGGCATACCCCAACAAAACAAGCACGCATACATATTAATCACATAACATCATCAAATAACCGTAACCATAGTAATAATCATGCTTATTTAACGGGGCCAAGCCCTAGCCACGCAAACCACGCGAATAGTCATGAAACACTTAAGCAGGTGTAGAATATTCAAGTATGTTTAATCAATAAACGGAACAATAACTTAATCATAATCATTCTCAGGGGCCCAAGCCCTATTCATAATTATTATTAACAGTCGTGCCAAGCCCTAATCACATATAACACGTACTGGGTGCAGTTTTCTTACCTTAGGTCCGACAATATCGTAAAATAAGAACGACCATCGAGCACGATCCCGGTTCTGACCCCTTGCGATAACCTAGTCACAACCATAATATAGGATTCCATCAATAACGAGCAAATAAAGGCTTCCGGACCGATTTCTAGCCTCTGGGACCTATAATTCTATGAAATTGGGTAGTATTATCGATGGCGAGCCCTAAGGAAAAGATTCCAGTCTCTAAAAACTCATCATGGCCAAAACAGCCCAGGCGGGCTGCGACCTGCCCTTGAGGGTCGCAGTGCGCCCCTCAAGTCAGAGGCCTTCCTCCCCTAGAAATGGAACACGGGACGCGACCTGCCCTTGAGGGTCGCAGCGCGCCTCCCAGACAGAAGCCCCTAAGGGCCCTAGGTTCGGTTGGGTCGCAGCCCCTCAAGAACAGGGTCGCGACTTGGCCTTGCGAACCTAGATTTCCTTCATTTTTCATCAGCCAAATTCAACCAAAACCACCCCAATCTCACCCTAAAACAACAATTCAATCCAGATAACTATTTTAATATCTACCCAGCAATAAAACCTAGCAAAAACCTAGATACAAAACTCATCAAAACTCCCAATTCAACTCTTGAACTATAACACTCAAGAACACCTCAAGAGCAGCCTATAGGTTTAACAGAATTCCATTAAAAACAGATATTAAACCATTACCTCAGCTGTGAATGGTGATACCCTAGCCACAAGCTATTCGAATTCTAATTCTGAGCCTTCAATTCTGATAACTCTACAAAATAGAGTTATTTTACTACTTTTTATGTGCTAATTGTTGCTTAATTCTTGAGTTTTTAATTGATTTATTAAGTTTTAAAGTAATTTTGAATTTATTTGGTTTATTTTGATTTTATATATTTTTGTGTGTTTTTATAGTTATTTTGTTGTAAAATGTTATAGTTTAATTGTTTAAAATTAATATTGTTAATTTAGGAGTAAAAAGATGTAATTTTGAACTTAAATGTTTAAGTAAATTAAGTTTTAATTAATATTTCATGGAACTTTTGTTGTATATTTTATTATTGAAAATATTTAGTTTTAATTTAATTTATGTTTGTTTTATATGGAAATTGTTGTATTGTTGGTGCTTGAAAAGCTAAGAAAAATGAAGAAAAGAATATCGCAAAGCTGAAAAGAAAAGATCTAAAATGCCATTTTTTGAAGCCCACATACTTCCAGCCTCCTGGGCCCGCCAGCTGCCACTCCAAGCCCACGGATCAAGCCCAGCCGAAGCACCTTCTCCCTGCCTCCAGTTGAATCCAGCCCACCAGCGAGTAGCCCAGCAACCCAGGCCCGTGCCTCCATTCAGCCACCTTCCCTACCCGCTTGTCCAGCCCACTGCCACGCCTCCTACTCCAAATGCCAGACCGAGCCCAGCACCCAGGCCCACGTTCAACCTTCCTCAACTGCCAACAGGCCCGCACCACCAATTCCTTCACACTTCAGCAGGCCCAGCCGAAACCACCCCAGGCCCAGCCGAAACAACCCCTGGTCCAGCCACCTTCCTCAGCTGCTTTTTCCCATTTTTGAGCCCAACAAATCATTTTGTCCCCTTATGTCCAAAAATATCATTTTTTTCCTAAACTTCTCTACACATTTTACCCCAAAACATCATCATTACACCCTATAATTTACCCATATTTTCCATATTATTATTAATTTAATCAATTTAATTAATTTAAATTGAATATTTTAATAATCTCATTTTGGCTATAAATAGGGAATTTTCAAGACCATTTGGGGTGTGCTTAATTTTGGGGAGAGGCTACACTACACAAGTTCTACACTTTCAAGACCTCTCAATTCTCTTCATCTTTCTCTTCTTTTTTGTCATTTTTTCTATGAGCTTTTAGAGGAAAAATTTGGGGGTTTCTCCTCCAAATTTTCCTATTTATGTTTGTAATTTTTTGGTTTGTAATTTCTATTCTAGTTATGAGTTTCTAATATTTTTAAGATTATTAAGGTGATGATGAAACAATATGGAACTAGATAGTATTTATTTTGTATGTTGATTTCCCATTTTGTGCAACAAAGTTTATGGATTTTTCTTCTTCAAATATCTTATTTCATCTTAAATATCATGTATTTTTTATTGTTAGCACATATTTACACTTTGTTCTTCATTAGTGCAAAAACATAATATTCTTTGTGTAAGATGTGTCATTAAATTGTACACATCCAATGCTTAGAACAAAAATATTATGGTTTGCCTTATAAATAATGTTCATTGATTTATTTGTTATTTCATTAGATTGATTTACACTAAATTCTTTGAAATTATAATTTTAAAAGTGTAGATAAATCCAATATTTTTATAAAAACTTGTGCTTAAATAGAATATCTAATTTGAATAAATGATGGTTTGATTAATTTCTACTATTACTAAAACTTGGAAATCAATGTACCTATAAATATTATTGAACTTATATTTTGTGGATTCTATTATCTTAATAATCTTTCTTTTACCATCTTAATTTCTATTATTAATTTATGTTTATATATTGCTTTTAATTTCTTTATTATTTTCCCTTATTTAATTTTCTTGTCACAAATTCTTATCAATCTTTGGAGCTAGGTTAGAATTTATTAATTTTGATTTAAAATAATTTTCTTTTTTATTTTAGACAACTCCTTTGGGTTCAATCTCGTGCTTACACGAACATTATATTTCATACACGATTCGTGCGCTTGCGAGGATAAATTTTTAAAACATACCCGTTTTGGGTCCATCAAGTTTTTGGCGCTGTTGCCGGGGAGTTGCAAGAAAAGAAACGAAATTTATCTCAAGGTTAATAAATTCTTCTACTAGTTATTTTAATTTTTGCACTAAAAAAAGAAAAAATAACTATATATACAAAAATATAAAAATATATATATATTTATATAAAACTAAAAAAAAAAAGATAAAAAGATAATTTGGGACAGTTCTACCACCCATAAAAAAATTACTTATATTTTTATATTATTGTTTTTTTTAGTTGACGGCACTTGTGCCTCCTATTTATCTTTTTAATTTTTATAGTTGACGGCACTTGTGCCTCCTATCTATCATTTTAATTTTAATAGTTGATGGCACTTCCTCCTAATTTTGTTGTAATTTTATTTCGTTTATAACTTTGTTAGTTGAAGGCACTTGTGTCTCCTAGCTCTTGTGTTATCCTCTCTTATTTTGTGATAGTTGATGGCACTTGTGCCTCCTAACCCTTATTTTCATTTCTTAATATTGTTTATGTTATCTTAATTTTTTTTCTTTTTCCTTGATTATTGTGTTTAGTACTCTTCTTGATTTCTTAAAAATATATATATATATCTTGAAATGGATCATTTTAATTATAGTTGAAATTCTGAGTACAACTATTATGAGCAATCAAATTTAAATTATGGAGAAACTAATGATATGTATGATATGCATGAATCTTTTGATATCCATTTTACTCCCACCTATAATCCAAATTTTTCATGGAGCCATACCCAATCTCCAATGAATCAAGGGAGTGAATTCAACATGGATAATCAAAGTCATGCCCAATCCGACCTATCATATCTCATTCAAGAATAAACGAGCCCATCTTTAGAGGATACCCTACAACAGTTCATGCAATCAACCTACCAAATCTTACTAGCCCAGTCTCAATCAATCTCAAAAATTGAGACAATAGTAGGACAACTTGCAACTGTTATAGAGTCGGAAAAACAAGTTTATCCGACCAACCCATTCCTAATCCAAATAGTCAAATTGAAAATGAAAAGGAGAATGAAGTTGTTGAAGAACTTGTAATATGCATCTAATCCCCTAACGAAACAAAAGAGTTAGATGAAATAATTCTCGAAGCTCATGAGGAAAATGAAAAAGATATAATTATATCTCAAGAGCCCATAAATGAACAAATTTGTATATTTACTCGAAATGAAAAGGAGTCTAATATAGATATGCAATTTTCTTATTTTATTGATATTCCATTAAAATTGCATATTTCTAATTTTCTTGTAGGTGTGATGTTATCAATTATTATTTATGGCATTTGCATCAAAGGCATAACTCACCTTACTAATGAAATTCTACACCATCAATTGGGTGTAGGTTAAAAGAAAAAAAAAATTACAGTCGAGCTAAAGACTATAAACTAAAGCTCTTTGTGGGAGGCAACCCATACTTTAATGTTTCATTTTATATTTCACTTTTGTTGTGTGTTTTTGTTTCATGTTTTTCAAAAAGCTTGAAGGAAACTTCTTGCCCAAAAATAAAAGAAGAGAAGAAAACAAAAGAGCCAAATCAAGGAAGTATTCATCAAAGGGAGTAGTTCTTAATTTTTTCCATTTTATTAAACATTGAGGACAATGTTTCATTTAAGTTTGGGGGTAGTGTGTATGTGTTTTTCTTGGTGTTTATGTGTTATTCTTTGTGTTTATGCATGTTTTTCATCTGTTGTAAAATTCAAAAAATAAATTCTCTTTATGTGTATTTTTCTTTCTGTTTTTATGTGATTTTCATCTGTTATATAATGTAAAAAAAATTATTTTCTTTGTTTTCTTTGAAAAAAATATATATTGGTGATTTTCATTTTCTAATGATAAGAATTATGATTGAAATTTTTCTTAGTTCTTAGAAAAATATAAATAATTATTAAGCTTTACTTTTAATTTTTAAAGTTAGTTTTTTTTAAATATATATTTTCATAATATGTCACTTTTCTATTATATTCCAATTTGTGATATTTGGATATAGTTTATTTAAACATTAAATTCTTTAAATATCTAAAAATAAAAAATTGAAAAATCCTAGAATTTGCTTCATTATCTCTTGAGATTTAATTTATTTTTGTTTGCATAAGCTTGTCTAAATGATCACATGATGATTTGATGTTTTTGTGTTTGCATGTTAAATATTTATTTTGAAAACAATTTTAACTTTTTAATTAATTACAGAAGCTTTACTTTTATTTGTGATTTTCTTTAAACTATTTCCATTATGTAATTTTTGACGAAAACATTTGACATCACCAATTCAAAAAAATGTGTGTTTTTAATTTTTCTTTTGCTCGAGGACTAGCAAAATATTAAGTTTGAGGGTGTGATAACTCTACAAAATAGAGTCATTTTACAACTTTTTATGTGCTAATTGTTGCTTAATTCTTGAGTTTTTAATTGATTTATTAAGTTTTAAAGTAATTTTGAATTTATTGGGTTTATTTTGATTTTATATATTTTTGTGTGTTTTTATAGTTATTTTGTTGTAAAATGTTATAGTTTAATTATTTAAAATTAATATTGTTAATTTAGGAGTAAAAAGATGTAATTTTGAACTTAAATGTTTAAGTAAATTAAGTTTTAATTAATATTTTCATGGAACTTTTGTTGTATATTTTATTATTGAAAATATTTAGTTTTAATTTAATTTATGTTTGTTTTATAGGGAAATTGTTGTATTGTTAGTGCTTGAAAATCCAAGAAAAATGAAGAAAAGAATATGACAAAGCTGTAAAGAAAAGATCTAAAATGCCATTTTTCGAAGCCCACATACTTCTAGCCTCTTGAGTCCGCCAGCTGCCACTCCAGGCCCACGGATCAAGCCCAGCCGAAGCACCTTCTCCCTGCCTCCAACTGAATCCAGCCTACCAGCGAGCAGCCCAGCAACCCAGGCCCATGCCTCCATTCAGCCACCTTCCCTGCCCGCTTGTCCAGCCCACGGCCACGCCTCCTGCTCCAAATGTCAGACCAAGCCCAGCACCCAGGCCCACGTTCAGCCTTCCTCAGCTGCCAGCAGGCCCGCACCACCAATTCCTTCACACTTCAGCAGGCCCAGCCGAAACCACCCAAGGCCCAGCCGAAACAACCCCTAGTCTAGCCACCTTCCTCAGCTGTTTTTTCACATTTTTTAGCCCAACAAATCATTTTGTCCCCTTATGTCCAAAAATACCATTTTTTACCTAAATTTTTCTACACATTTTACCGCAAAACATCATCATTACACCCAATAATTTACCCATATTTGCCATATTATTATTAATTTAATTAATTTAATCAATTTAATTAATTTAAATTGAATATTTTAATAATCTCATTTTGGCTATATATAGGGAATTTTCAAGACCATTTGGGGTGTGCTTAATTTTGGGGAGAGGTTACACTACACAAGTTCTACACTTTCAAGACCTCTCAATTCTCTTCATCTTTCTCTTCTTTTTTGTCATCTTTTCTATGAGTTTTTAGAGGAAAAATTTGGGGGTTTCTTCTCCAAATTTTCGTATTTATGTTTGTAATTTTTTGGTTTGTAATTTCTATTCTAGTTATGAGTTTCTAATCTTTTTAAGATTATTAAGGTGATGATGAAACAATATGGAACTAGATAGTATTTATTTTGTATGTTGATTTCCCATTTTGTGCAACAAAGTTTATGGATTTTTCTTCTTCAAATATCTTATTTCATCTTAAATATCATGTACTTTTTATTGTTAGCACATATTTACACTTTGTTCTTTATTAGTGCAAAAACATAATATTCTTTGTGTCAGATGTGTCATTAAATTGTACACATCTAATGCTTAGAATAAAAATATTATGTTTTGCCTTATAAATAATGTTCATTGATTTATTTGTTATTTCATTAGATTGATTTACACTAAATGCTTTGAAATTATAATTTTAAAAGTGTAGATAAATCCAATATTTTTATAAAATCTTGTGCTTAAATAGAATATCTAATTTGAATAAGTGATGGTTTGATTAATTTCTACTATTACTAAAACTTGGAAATCAATGTACCTATAAATATTATTGAACTTATATTTTGCGGATTCTATTATCTTAATAATTTTTCTTTTACCATCTTGATTTCTAATATTAATTTATGTGTATATATTGCCTTTAATTTCTTTATTATTGTCCCTTATTTAATTTTCTTGTCACAAATTCTCATCAATCTTTGGAACTAGGTTAGAATTTATTAATTTTGATTTAAAATAGTTTTCTTTTTTATTTTAGACAACTCCTTTGGGTTCGATCTCGTGCTTACACGACTACTATATTCCATATACGATTCGTGCGCTTGCGAGTATAAATTTTTAAAACATACCCGTTTTGGGTCCATCAAATTCCTTAGTTTCTAGCCGAAATCTTCTTAGTTCTTCAAAGAGCTCCCTTAAAGTTGAGAGAAAAACAGAGAGAGAGGGAGAGAGTCGGTTGTGAGAGGTGTTTAAGTGTTTTTTGTGTTTTCTTAAGGATTATGTTTACTTAAGCTAATCCTGAGGCTCGGGATACCGAAAACATCCCCGAGGGCAAAATGGCAAAAATCCCCAGTATTCCCTCCTAATCTTGCTAACTCCAAATATACCCTCAATTATTCATTCCCATTACCCCGTAACCCAATTTAATGAAAAATATCTAAAATACCCCTTGACTCGCCCCGAGTCGGGTATTGGGTCCCGTTGTGACTTTCCCGCTAACTTGCTCCCTAGGATCGTCTCATGTCGAGTAACCCAAATAAACCCACATAATAATGTGGTCTCTCACATATATGCACATATATACAATTATGGCCATAACGGGCCAAATTACAAAAGTTGCCTTTCTAATAAGAAGCAGGCCCACATGCATACTTAATATCCTTAAACATGCATAACTAGCTATATTATCATATAACTCACATAATCACAATCAAATATATTAAATAAACATATAATTCCATATATTGTCATCCTGGCCCCCTAATCAAGGACCTAAGCGTTATTAGGTAATTTTGGGAAATTACAACTATCCCCTCTTTACAGAAATTTCGTCCTCGAAATTTTACCTGAACAGCTCAAGATACTGAGTCAGCATATCCACCTCCAACTCCCAGGTTGCTTCCTCGACCTTGTTGTTCCTCCATAATACCTTAACTAAAAGTATAATCTTGTTCCTCGATACCTTTTCCTTCCTGTTTAAAATCTGAACAGGTTACTCTTCATAGGACTAGTCTGCCTCTAGTTCCAGATCCTCATAACTCAGTACATGAGTTCCATCTGACACATACTTCCTCAGCATGGAAATATGGAATACATTATGCACACTAGACAGTGCATGGGTAAAGCCAACCTATAGGCCACCTGACCGATCCTCTCCAGAATCTCAAATGGTCCCACAAACCTAGGGCTCAGCTTGCCCCTTCTTCCCGAACCTTTTCACCCCTCTCAAAGGTGAAACCCTAAGGAAGACGTAGTCTCCCTCCTGGAACTCCATGTTCCTCCACCTTGGGTCTGAATAGCTCTTATGTCTACTCTGAGACGCAATCATCTGAGCTCTAATCTTCTCAATAGCCTCGGTGGTCCTCTGAACTGCATCAGGACCTAAATATTTCCTCTCACCTATCTCATCCCAGTGAATGGGTGATCTGCACTTCCTACCATACATCATCTCATAAGGTACCACTCCAATGGTAGACTAGTAGCTGTTGTTATAGGAAAATTCTATCAGAGGCAAATATTTACTCCAAGACCCTTCAAAGTCCAACACACATGCCCTCAACATGTCCTCCAATATTTGGATAGTCCTCTGAGACTAACCATAGGTCTGAGGATGATAAGTTGTACTGAACTTCAACTTTGTACCCATCGCCCTCTGCAAACTTCCCCAAAACTTAGAGGTGAAGATAGGGTCCCTATCTGACACGATAGACCTCGGGGTCCCATGAAGGCAAACTATCTCTCTCACATAGATATCTGCATACTATTCAACCGTGTAATTCATCCTCGCTGGTAGAAAATGAGCTAATTTTGTATATCGATCCACGATGAGCCAAATAGAATCATGCTAGCCCACTGTTCTGGGCAATCCTACCATGAAATCCATCGTGATGTCCTCCCACTTCCACTCTAGGATATCCAGAGGTTGTAACAACCTTGCTGGCCTCTGATGATCAGCCTTGACCTGCTGACAAGTCAGGCACCTTGCCACATACTCAGTCTCATCCTTCTTCATCTCAGGCCACCAATATAAAGCTTTCAGATCCTGGTACATCTTCATGGTGCCCGGATGTAGAGAATAAGGAGTAAATCCAGAATCTCTCGTCTGATCCTGATGTCCATTGGAGTGCAGATCCAATCCTTGTATCTCAACAAGCACATGCTTGACACCATGTAGTCCTTAGCTACTTCAGCTAGGACGTCCCCTCTAATCTACCCCAACTGTGGGTCATCTAACTGCTTCTCCTTAATCCTCTCCAAAAGAGTAGACTGTATGGTGACTTTGGCTAGCTAGCCCACCACTAACTCAATTCCTGCTCTAGCCATATCATCAGCCAATTCCCTTGATATCTACCTGGCACTATATAACTGTCCCGGACCCTTCCGGCTTAAGGCATCTGCTACCACGTTTGCATTCTCAGGGTGATAGAGGATCTCACAATCATAATCTTTTACCAACTCTAACCAACGTCTTTGCCTCATGTTCAGATCCTTCTGGGTGAAGAAGTATTTTAAACTCTTGTGGCCAGTGTATACCTTACACTTCTCACCATACAAGTGGTGTCGCCAAACCTTCAGTGAAAAAACCACTATTGCAAGTTCTAAGTCATGTGTGGGGTATCTCTACTCATATTCCTTCAACTGGCGTGATGTATAGGCAATCACCTTCTGTGAATGCCAAAAATTGACCAGAGCCACAGTCAATAGTTACCCTTGTAAATGTATGAATTCTTCCCTTGTGAATTCCACTCAAGAGAACCTCTACATTACGAGGCACCCTAGAAACTATGAGGCGCATGTCAGTGGGACGAAGGGGGCGAGAGCCTCACTAGGCTGCTTACCACATGAACAAAGAGACAAGGGTGTCATGTGGCATAAGAGGAGTTGGGCTAAGGGAGTCACCCTCGCCATACGAGGGTCCACAACCGCTGACCAACACGGACACCACCCTCGCTATGCGAGGGTTGTGAGGGTTCAGCCTTGTTGCCTCACGCGTGCCCCGTGCCTTGCGAGCCTCGCCTGCACATAGGAGGAGAGGGCCACCCTTGCTATGCGAGGGTGTGGCCTCGTCACGCCGCACACGTCTCAAGCCTTGTCTACACCCGAGGGAAGAGAGCCAGCCTCGCTATGCGAGGGTGTGGCCTCGTCGCGTCGCACGTGTCTCGAGCCTCGTCTACACCCGAGGGAAGAGGGCCAGCCTCGCTATGCGAGGGTGCGGCCTCGTTGCGCCGCCCATGTCTCGAGCCTCGCCTCCATGTGACCTGCGTAGGTCAGCCTCGACCCCTAGCATCTTGGCTTCTCATGATACACATAGGTTGAAGCCTCCTTGGCCTAGGCACGAGGACCACTTGGGGACACCTAAGGGGGGCGTCAAACGAACATTAGGCATCGACAGGGATTGATAAGGACGGCCGGGTACAGGTCACGTGTACTGACACGAGATGTACGGTTGTGAAGGGAACAGAGGCGTGGCCCTATCATCTACGTTCGAGGAGTAGTGGTAGTACGGACTTGTACGAAGAGTAGTGGGGCCACTTGAACACCCCCGACCATACACCAGAGCTGACAGTACTATGTCCTGAGCCACGACTCTGGCATTGTCAAGGCAGACACCACTACGCCCTGAACCCCTGCACTATCAGTGTACCCGCATACATCCCTGTCTCCTGGGACTTGTTTGTATCAAGGGCCAATAGAGCCCACCTATAAATAGGCCTCAACCCCTCAGGTTAAGGGGTTGGAAAACTGAGTGTATGAGGAGACGTAAAAGAAATACATGATCTTTGTTCCATTGTTGCTCTGGTTTTTTCTATTGATTGAAGTTCTTTCCTCCTGATTCTAAGTTACCCTTAGTATAAAAATCTTAGTTTTCTAACCTTTAATCGTTGACGAGATTTCACCGTCAACACCTTCTCTGTCTGCATAAGAACACAACCCAAACCCTTCCTCGAGGCGTCACAATAAACTACAAACTTGTCCCGATCTGTAGGAAGACTCAGAACTGGAGCAGTGATCAAACTCTTCTTGAGCTTCTGAAAGTTGTCTTCAGACTTGTATGACCATATGAATTTTTTATTCTTGCGTGCTAACTCTGTCAGTGATGACGCAATCTTGGAAAACCCCTCCACAAAGCATCTGTAATACCCTGCTAATCCCAAGAAACTTCTAATCTTTGAAGCGTTCTTCAGTCTTTGTCAATCTCTGACTTCCTCAATCTTCGTTGGATCCACCTTAATCCCATCCTTACTGACTATGTGACCTAAGAAAGTCACATGTGGCAACCAGAACTCGTATTTCTTGAATTTCTCATACAGCTTGTGTTCTCTTAACCTCTGTAGTACTAATCTGAGGTGTTACACGTGTTCTGTCTCTGACTGAGAGTCAATTTATCATCAATAAAGACAACCACAAACTGATCCAGGTAATCCTTGAACACCATGTTCATCAAATCCATAAATGTCGTTGGGGCATTAGTCAATCCAAATGACATACCAAAAACTCATAATGCCCATACCTGGTGCGAAAAGTTGTTTTCGGTATATCCTCCTCCCTGATCCTCAGCTGGTGATAACTAGATCGAAGATCTATCTTGGAGAATACTTGTCTACCCTGCAACTGGTCAAACAGATCATCAATCCTTGGCAATGAATATCTGTTCTTGATAGTCAACTTGTTCATTTCTCTGTAATCGATACACATCCTCGAGGAACTGTCCTTTTTCTTAACAAAGAGAACTGGTGCACCCCATGGCAAAAACTGGGCCTGATAAAACCCAAGTCTAGTAACTCCTATAGTTGAACCTTTAGTTCCTTTAGCTCAGCTGGAGCCATACTATAAGGTGCCCTAGATATTGGCTCTGTTCCTGGTGCCAATTCAATCACAAACTTGATCTCCCTATGTGGAGGCAACCCTGGCAGATCCTCTAGAAACACGTCTAGAAACTCACAGACTAATAAGTTCTATTCTGGTCCCACTAGCACGACCTGAGTAGTATCCACCATGCTAGCTAAGAATCCTATGCATCCCCCCTATAATAGGTCTCTAGCTCTAAGTACAGATATCATAGGTATACGGGGTCCATGCACAGTTCCAATGAATACAAAGGGGTCCTCACCCTCAGGCTCAAAGGTTACCATCTTCTTCTTGCAATCTATCGTTGCCCCATACTTCTCTAACCAATCCATACCCAGAATTATATCAAAATCAGTCATTACCAATTCTACCAAGTCAACTAATAATTCCTTGCCATCCACTGTAACAGGTAGTGATCTAACCCATCTTCTGGAAACCACTAACTCCTTGGTAGGCAACATAGTACCAAACCCCACAGGATAAAAGTCACATGGTCTACACAGTCCATCTATAATCCTACTAGCAACAAAAGAGTGTGTAGCACCCGAATTAATCAAAACAGTATAGAAGGTTCCAGCACTATAAAGTTGAAATATAACCACCGAGGGACTAGCCTCAGCCTCTGCCTGGGTCAAGGAGAACACCCGAGCAGGCTTCAGGTTGTCCACCTTCTTTGGTTCTTCCTTTCTGGCTCTTGGGCAGTCCTTCTTCAAATGCCCTACACTGCCACAAACAAAGCAGGCCTTCGCTCGACATTCCCCAATATGGCACCTCCTGCACCGAGTACACTCTAGGAATGCTCTCTAGGTCTCACCGCCACCCTGGCGGTCCATCTGTATGCCTTGTGGCCTCCTTTCTAGCCCTGGAGCTTAAAATGTGTCTAGAGTCTTCCTCTTTTGGTACTGGGCCTCCACCCCTACCAAAACCTATAAATGGAGTTCCCGACCTCCTAGAATCCCTTCTGGCTGCATTGTCACACCAGATCTTATTCTTTGCGCTCTCAGCAGTAAGTGCCTTCTCCACAGCCTGTGCATAGGTAGTCAATCCTGGAACAATGGTAATACGAACATCCCTGAAGAAACCTCTCTCTTCTGGTCCCATCAATGGGCACTAAATCCCTGGCAAACTTTGCCAGTTTGTCAAACTTTAGGGCGTAATCAGTCACTGTCATGTTACCCTAAAGTAACTTGCTGAACTCCTCAGCCTTCACAGCTTTACCCATGTTGTTGTAGTATTTCTCATTAAACAAGGTTCTAAACTCTTCCCATTCCATGGTGGTTACTGTTCTAGTCTGGGATACAACCTCCCACCAAATTCGGGCATCCTCCCGAAACATATAAGTGTCGTATGCCACTCTCTCATTACCACCTACCCTCATCAAATCCAGGATGGTGGTTATCATGGTCTTCCACTGCTCAGCTTTTAGTGGATTGAAGCCACCTTCAAAGACTGGAGGGTGTTGCTTCCTAAACCTCTCATATGGGGGTTCCCATCTATCTCCCCCTGCCTGGGGCTGCACTATTGCTGGTACCTCTAGCTGTATCACTGCCAGTACTGCGGGCTGTGGTTTCCCTGTTGGAACCTGTTGTTGTCTCAAGAGGTGAATCTCCTCTTCCTACCTCTCTAATTTGGCTTGCATACCAGCAAGCACTTGTTGCCAGTTTTTTGGAGCTGGAGGTGGGGCTTGGCCCTGGTCATTCCCTTCCCTGGCTTGTAACTCTTGGCCAGCTAACCTCTCTGACCTTCGAGGATTCATACTAATATCTACCAACTTTGTAGTAACCCAAATCAGATGTTAGATAAGTAATAACCATACCTCTTTCCGCCTGACAGTCCAAGATCAAACAGACAACCAACAAATGCAATGCTAATAAGCATGCCAACACATAATATGTCCATTCATGGTGCTAATATGCACTTCCTGATATCCATCAGCAAATAGCAATGCACATAAACATATCCAAACATTTACGCAAGTATAACATGGCTAATAAGCATGTTCATTAATCTCTGCCAGTGTTGACAGTGCTAATAAGCATTTCCTGGCCTATATACAAATAATAATGCTAATAAGCAGTTCCCTTGCATTCACAAGCAGTAACAATGCTAATAAGAACATTCTTTATCATTCATGCAGCAGTCAAGGGCCAGGCCCTATCAGATTATCTCATGCTTCCTAAACAGGCACGCAGATAAGGCATTCATATCATGTTTAAGCAGTTAAACACATAACCACATAATAGTTACCGAACCCTGAGTCGAGCTTGTCTTTAGTGGCGAGTGTACATGCCTGGCCAGTCTTTAGGACCCCTTAAACCTTAGCAGCTCTGATACCAAGTTGTAATGCCCTCCTAATCTAGGACTGATACACTGTGTACTTTAAATTGTGTTAGACTTGTTAATCAAGTTATTTGGTTATAAACGTGTAACTAAGGTTAACGTCAAAGGTTAGGGTTAAAAATTTTGGTCAAAGGAACTGTTGAGTTTTATTTAAAATGTTTCATACATACATGGGATCCCAAAACATTACAAACAAACATTTAAAAGGGTGTATATCCATCAAAAGTTACAACCAGCCGACCTAAGCGGCAAAATTAGGGCTACATCCCTAGTTCCTCTGAGGTATCCTCGGCCGTGGTGGACAAGCAACCACATATGTACTCGCCACCACTGAAGCTCTCCAACTCATGGTTGATCAAGCTTTCATTTTCCCTTACTTGCACCACAAAGCACCCGTGAGCCAAGGCTCAACAAGAAAACTTAAACATGTGCATGAACAGAAAGTATAAATCTCCAGATACTTATCTGGCATGTCCAGTAGTAGTAACCAACTCATACAGGCATACAATTACAAATAAATGATCATTGGACCGTTCTGGGGTCACTGCCCTGAGTAGTTGACCATAGAGTCAACCCCAGGGCCATATGCCCTAGCTATGTGACCATAGAGTCACCTGGGGCCCTCATCCTTAGCTCTGGGTAACTAGCCATAGAGCTAGCCAAACACTTTTTGTTTTCCAACGACCATTGGGTCGGCCAATGTAATAGTACGTTGCTGATTTAGGCCTAAGCCTTTCGACCAGCACGCAGCGCGCTATTACCGTCCTTGACTAATAAGTCAAGCCCTGAACCAGGTAGTCAAATATCAATATAGAAACAGATATGGATGGGCATACTTCAAAAAGACAAACATGCATACATATTAACTACATAACATCATCAAGTAACTAAAATCATAGTAATAATCATGCTTATTTAACATGGCCAAACCCTAGCCAAGCAAACCATGCGAACAGTCGTGAAACACTTAAGCAGGTATAGAATATTCAAGTATGTTTAATCAATAAATGGAATGATAACTTATTTATAATCATTCTCAGGGGCCCAAGGCCTATTCATAATTATTATTAACAGTCGGGCCAAGCCATAATCACATATAACACATATTGGGTGCAGTTTTTTTACATCAGGCCCTAGTATAGCGTAAAATATGAACAACCCTCGAGCACGATCCCCCTAGCGATAACCTAGTCACAACCATAATATAGGATTCCATCAATAATGAGAAAATAAAGGCTTTTGGACCGAGTTCTAGCTTCCGGGACCTCGAATTCTACAAAGCTGGGTGGTAGAATCGATCCCAAGCCCTAAGGAAAAGATTCCGTCTCTAAAAACTCACCATGGCCAAAATAGCCCAGACAGGTCGCGACCTACCCTTGACAATCACGGCGCACCCCTCAAGTCAGAGGCCCTCCTCCACTAGAAATGGAACATGGGCTATGTCCTGCCCTTGAGGGTTGCGATGCACCTCCCAGGCAGAAGCCCCAAAGGGCCCTGGGTTCTGTTGGGTTGCAGCCCCTCAAGAACAGGGCCGCTATTTGGCCTTGCGAACCCAAATTTCCTCCATTTTTTATCAGCCAAATTCAACCAAAACCACCCCCAATCTCACCCTAAAACAACAATTCAATCCACATTACAGTTTTCATATCTTCCCAGCAATAAAACCTAGCTAAAACCTAGATGCAAAACTCATCAAAACTCCCAATTCAACTCTTGAACTATAACACTCAAGAACACCTCAAGAGAAGCCTATAACTCTAACAGAATTCAGTTAAAAACAGAGATTAACCCATTACCTCAGCAGTGAATGGTGATCCCCTAGCCACAAGCTATCCGAGTTCTAATTCCGAGCCTTAAATTCCTTAGTTTTCAACCACAATCTTCTTAATTCTTCAAGAACTAACTTAGGAAAGCTAAGAGAGAAAGAGAGTGAGAAAGAGACAGAATCGGTTCTGAGAGTGTTTTAGTGTTTTTTATGTTTTCTTAAGGCTTAAGTTTACTTAAGCTAATCCCGAGGCTCGGGGTACCAAAAACGTCCCCAAGGGCAAAATGGTCAATATCCCAGTATTCCATCCTAATCTCGCTAACTCCAAATATATCCTCAATTAGTCATTCCCTTTTCCCGATAACCCGATACTGTGCTAAATACCTAAATTACCCCTTGACTCACCCCGAGTCGGATATTGGGTCTCGTTGTGACTTTCCCGCTAACTTGCTCCCTAGGATTGTCTCGTGCCGAGTATTCCAAATAAACCCACATAATAATGTAGTCTCAAACATATATCACATATATGAACATATATACAATTATGCTCATAACAGGCCAAATTACGAAAGTTGCCCTTCTAATAAGAAACAGGCCCACATGCATATTTAATACTCCTAAACATGCATATCTAGTTATATTATCATATAACTCACATAATCACATAATCATACACAAATATATCATATAAGCATATAATTCCATATATTGTCATCATGGCCCCCTAATCAAGGCCCTAAGCCTTATTAGGTAATTTGGGACGTTACAGATAATTTGATCTAACACTCGTTACAGGCTTGATTAGCCCATCAAGACCCAATTGGTCCAACTTAGACACTTCGGTCTACAATCGTTATAACGAGTACACGAGAGATTACGTAGATCATGATCGACACTTGCTACACAATTTGCATCTGTGTATAGGTATCATTACTACTGAGTATGAAACCATCACCTAACTACCAATGAGGGACAAGCATTTGCTGCTTGCATCATTGGGTGAAAAGGATAGTACCATGTGTCTAAACGCTCGAAGTAAGGCATGTTCAAGTAGCAAGTTGTTAGGATTAATGCCCTAAAAGCATGTAAAGTCATTTTATTGATTTTAAATAAAAGTACAATTTTATTATATTTGAATGTTATAATTACTATTTGAATTAATTATATAATAATATCAAGAAAATTCTCTATTCATTCATGAGAATATGATCTTATATTAGTACGAGAGAATTAAGATCATATATAATGAATAAAATAGTCAGTAACATATTAAAGTAAGGAATCTTTAATGAATGGTTACTAGTACGGTTTGTTAAGCATACGAGATGCAAGTAATCTAGATTCAGATTATTGATATGGATAGATATCTAGGTATAGGTGATGTATATAATAGAGATTATATATGACAGGACCGATGAGAATTAATTATCTTTATAAACTTGTCATTTACCGTAAAGATTTAATTCTTGTCATAATAGAAGATCATTTGTAGATCAGTCTAAATCTTGAGTATTCATGAACTCCTGTTTATGTTTATTGGATCTTTTGATTCACTCGTTAAGGTCTCTTAGAATAATGAGGCTAATGACTTTTGTTCTGAAGATCCAATATCATGGATGGTTGGGAACATGAATTAAAATATTGGAATCCATGCTTTCCTTACGGATCGAATATTGGTTCCCTTAAGGGTTGATTCTAGACATGAATAGTTATTGAGCTCAAATCTATAATTAGATTATAGATTAATTATTTGCTAGTGAATTAATGGTACTTAAGGATCAAGAAGTAATTAGAAGGGTAAAATAGTAATTTTGACCAGCTCTAATTAACGAACCAATAATGGAGGACAAAACTATATATACTGATTATATCAATGGACTACTAGAGTGAACTCTGTAAATAAAATTCTATAAATACTTAGAGTGCAATTCCATATTTATAGTGGAGTAATCATGGAATTAATACATAAGACTATCAGATTAATGAGTTTAATTAATAATCTGGTTTATTGGAGCTTCGTATTATAGGTCCAAGGTCCCCAGATCACCTTTGTCCTACACTGTCAAGGGTCAGGATGTCAAAAGAAAGATTTGTTAAGAGAAATGACTAAATTGCAAAGGAATTAATTTTTCAGGGCAAGGAAATAATTATTTGATAATTATGGGTAATTCATTAATTGCGAATTAATTAATTATTTACCTTTATAGTTTTTTGTTTTGAAAAACTATAGGTTAAAATTAATATTAATCTTGTTTGGATTAATATAAATAGAGAAAATAATAAATATATTATTGATAATATGATATTTATTTATTTAATTTAAAACTTATATTTGAAGATAAAGTTAATTTTGAATTAACTGATATTTATGTTGGATTAAATATCTTGTCTTAAAATTTGATTAAATAAACAAATGAGAAAATTAGGGCAACCCTAATAGGGCTGGGCGACACACATTGTACATATAGTATGTGGTGCCTAGCATTAGGGATGTTATCCCTGGGATTTGAATTTTGAATTTCAAATAAATTTGTTTAATAGGTTATTTAATTATTCTTTTTAAATATGATTTAAATAGATAATTAAATGAAAATATATAATCAGTTTTAATTTGAATTATATTTTAACTAAATAAAGATTATTTAATTAGATATATGTGATCTCATGTGAGATTTGATATATTCAGAAAATGATGGATAATCATACTCTCTCTCTAAAGCGATCGTTTTATCTAAACCTAAAAACTATTCTAAACCTTCTCTCTGTCAGAACTCTCTAGATCTCATGTGTTGAGTACATCTAGGGAGTCACATAAATCAACCTTTTGAATCCTACGTGCCCACACACATCCTTGTGTGTTTAAGGATTGGTCTGGAAGATCAGGGAGTGAGATCTCAGAACACTGGATAGGAAGATCATTGATTTATACAAAAAGACTCAAGGACACTTGATAGACTACAAGAGGTAATCCTTGGTCTATTTGTATGTGATTTAATATTTATATATGTATATGATCCAGGCCGGTATTAATATCTATTAAATATGGGTCCATATATTCCGCTACGTACCTTTGATTTGATCATTTAATACCAACACAAGTGACCAAGGCTTTTAAACCCATGATCACTTGAGGGCATATAGTACATACCGATCGGGGTATACACAAGCAATGAGGACGTGACCTTAAGTACTAAGCAAGCTCAAGTTTTTCTAGGACATTTGTTTAACATATGTTCCGAAAGTGCAAAAAAACAAAAACAAAAAAAGGCATTGGTAGGGAGACTCCTATCCATGTCCCTTATAGGGTGGTCGGCCAGTCCATCAACCCTATAGGGTGGTCAATCTGACCGTTTTTGTTCATGGTACTTGGTGAAGTATCATTACTACTCACATTACCATGGTTGTTAGCATGAAAAACGTAAAGGAGCAAGATTAGTATGGCACGTGAAATACATGAGTTCAGAGTATACTAATACTTGAACCAATGAGGGTTGTGAGTTGATATACTTAGTAAGCATTGGAAATAAAAAATTTCAATCAATACACTGAGTACTCATAACAAAAAAGAATAAAGGCATAAAAAGTCATATGTGAAAATTGTCAAGTACAAGGTGCCCCACCAATGGCACA